>NC_142622.1:41307659-41966797 GCF_059453375.1 Lepisosteus platostomus | reverse complement strand
TGTTTGTATCCACTTAGCGTACATCATTCTGACTTTAAATTATAAGACAGTCTGACTGCATACATAATCCATCTCCCTTTCGTTCAAGACCCCACAGCGTACTTGTAGTGTTGCACCTGACTTAATACATTTGCGCTGTTGTCTGAAAGTAGGCGCAGAAATGTTGAACTATTAGTTTAGGACAGCTCGGTTCCAGTTCAGTGCAGACATGGTTAACATACAGATGCACGTGCCTGGTTAAATAAACACTCTCTTAATGACCATCTGTCTTTTTCGTTTGGAAAACTAATCCAGTTCTGGGAAGCAGAACTCTCCTTTCGGTGCTGTTGAGATTAATCTGTTAAACGGTGCTAAAGCTACTTCTTTTCAATTTTGAAATTTTTACTTTTCTAATACACTTTTTTTTCAGGTGTGTATTAGTTTTCTTTCTCTGGAGTCTTTTGTGTGCAACACATACTCTAAGTAGCCACTTTGTACCAAAAAACATTTTTTAAATTCATAATAAGCAGGTATGCGTCGTGGCAGGCATATACTTTTTATTTCCTTGTTTCCTGAGAGAGGGTCATGATTTTTAATCGCATACCTTGCTCTAAGGTATGGTTGTCACTTAAGGAAGCCCGTTCTGGCAACAGAAATGAGGCTGGAGCACTCACTTTGGCTTTTGAGGTTGTACGATGGTTTGGTACATAAAAGGGTTAGGAAAGAGGTAACGAGCTCACACAAGAACACAGAAGGCTTGTTCATAAAGTGTGGCTCCCCCCCTGTTTTAAAAATAGCTTGTGGCGTTATTCGGGAATTCCAGAATATTTCAAGCATCTATAACACTCCCAGGCTATTCGTGGCACAGCCCTGCTACTCCTGTACTGCGCTTGGTAGAAATCATGGTAACCTAGCCAAACAGAGCCGTGCTGTGGACACAAAACACCTACTGCAGTCCAGTCCCAGTGTGGATTACCCCAAGTGACCTTTTATATAGCAATCTAGCACATTCCATAGGAATAAAAAATGGAATAAGGATGGATTGTGTGGGGAACCACGCTCACGTCTCTGATCAGGAGATGGGTTGAAACTAAGACCCAGAATATCTGGGTTAAAAAATTCCGGGGGCGTCTTGTCGTTTCTGTCATTTGGACAGTAGGGGTCCAAGAGCATCTTGAGCTGGTCTTCCTGCTTATTGACTGAATGAATTACTCCAAAAATTGATAAGGAAGTAATTATACTCTCTATTGATCGTTGTCATGACACTTGACTGTTTTAAATCCTCTGGATATTATTGTAACATAAGCTTTTATAGCCTTTTATGTTTATCTGCTTTTTAACTGATTGATTCTTCAACCATACCAGTAGGTTTTTAAACAATCTCTTGAGATTTCATAGATAATTCTAAAGTGGCTAATTTTATTGGCTGGTTTTACTGTTATTTTCTTTTCTTAAGCCATCGGTATAAACGAAATTATTTCAAGTGAACTCATCAGTGTTTGGTTTCAGTGGAGATTAACGCTTGTCTTTTTAGTTTCTGATTTCTTGCACTCGGGGTACGAATGCAGATGAAACCAGTCTGTGGTTTAGTGATTGTTTTATGTCCATTTGAAGCAAAGCTCCGCTGTTTGTTTTGCCTTCTTAATGAGAAAATAGTAACCCGACAATACATGTAATACGTTACATGCGAAAGATTACAAACGGCAGTAGGCTATCCAGCTTATCTGGTTTGTTTGGGTCCTTGCAGGAGCTAATTGATCTGCAAACCTCATTCGGTTAGTTCTTGAAAAAAGGCAGAGTAACACAGTCAACCGCAACACGACTGAGCTCTTTGTTCCAGACTCATGGCCCTGTGTGTAAGAAATCATTGTGTTTCTACTCGATTCCTCCTCTGTTGTAAAGCATAAAGAGTATTGTCCTTATTATTAGTATACCAGAAGGCCTTGCCAAACTTAAAAGGTCAGAAAAGCATCTGCATGTGCCAGTTTGAAATCAGTGTAGAATCCAGGTGCCAAGCGGACTATTTCAAGGGATAAAAAATGCAACTGTTCTCAAGTGATGTAACCAAAGGTAGCCATGTTACTACAGCAGATGTGCCAAGCTACATTCCCCCTGGAGCCTCCTGATTAGCTCCTAGCTCACGTATTGTTTCAGTTCATGGTAACCGCTTAGGTGTGGCACAAACACCGATACTAACCAGCACATGCTGTGTGTGTAGCCTTCACCCTCTGGGCTGTACCCGCCCATTCACTGAGCGCGCCAAAGCAGCAACAGTTCCTGCTGGTGTCATGTTGCTAGTCCAAGACCCAGCCCGCAGAGAGCATTTCTCCTTGCTTTGTTGCCTCCTTTTGGGAAATCTGCGAAGATCGGAAGGCAGCCCAGCTATTTGCAAGCTGTCACCATTTTTTTTTTTCCAAGATCAGCAAAGCCAAGTTGTACAGCAAAGCGGTGCCAACCTGTTTCACACTTCCTTAGCGCTCCACACCCAAGCGGAGATTAGCAAGGCTGACTCACAGGAGACCGTTTTAGCTGTGCGTTATTCCTAAGGCCTAGTAGGAGGGACCGGCTCTGTCAGGCTGTACTGTAGCTGCTGCTTTCACATTGCCATTCATTTCTGACCAGTGTTTGGCTTTTCCTTCGCTCTCCAGCTGACACGCACTGTTGTTTGATGACCCTATAGGAGGGCAGAGTAGAGAAAATGGCCAAATTCGTTTTCCGGAGCCTCGTCTCTGAATGAAATAATCAGCCGTTCTCTTAACTGGAGCGGACAGAAAGCCAAAGCAGGGTTCAAGGGTGTATCCATTAATAGCAGTGGAGGCATGTCTGGTGCTTTTCGCCGTCATTTGTGTTTTTCTGATGAGTTAAATGTTTAGACTGTTCCCTGCCCCCTAGGTTGAAAGGCAACACTTTGCCCCTTGTTATCACGGCTGCTCAGCTACATCGGGTCTTGGCGACATGTTTGGTTGTGTGCCCCAGATGGGATCGACACTATCCTCTTGATAATAAAGGACCTGCTTTTCGTAACTCTACTGCATCTCAACACTTCAGTGTTTTCCCTACTTGATACCTAAATTGCAGACTCGGTGAAAGTAGGTTTTAGGTGTTTTTCTGATGTGTTTCTCAGGCCCTAAATCACTTAAAAATACTGTACAAAACACATAGTCCTTCTTCCAGTTCCTTCCTTTCAGTCTTAGTCTAGACTCACACTGCTATGTTGAGTGAATAATTCTTTACAAGCATTATCCAATATTTTAAAGGTTACAACTATATTATACTGTATATCGATTAAAAACTGTTAACTGTAACAGTTTCTGACCTGTTGGTAAGAGGGCTTACACCAGCGGTCAGTCATTATCTTCCCCCAGAAGATGGACAGACTGAACTATTTCTTCCTCCATGCATGACCGCCCCTTTCCCCCTCTCCCCCTGTATAACGAGGGGAGGGACACAGATCCTGCTCTCAGCGTGTACTGTGCCTGTGGCCTGGGCAGGTTGCACTGTTTGTCTCGGCCTGCTTTGACCTCTTGCTCTGCTGGTGGGTGAGATGTTATCTGTAGTGTTTTGGCTGGAGTTGTGGGTTCAGCAGCAGCTGGATCAGGGCTGTTCAGTACTGCACGCCACATATCTTGCCACCCGCTCTCTCTCGGGGTAGGTTTTTCTACCCTTTGTCCTTATCTGATGCAGGGTAGTTTTCTGTGCCACATTGTTCCCTAGTGAGCTTGTGTGCTGTTTTGCCTAGTCTTCTAAGAAGAGATTTTTGTTGGCTCTAGTATTTCACCTCTTTTGTCCTTTGTGTTGTGTTCGTATGTACTTGGTCTTGCAATTAATATCCTAGTGAGGGTAGAGTGCCATACATCTCATTTTTTTGTTCATGTAATGCTTGTGAGGTCTTTGAGTTGACTGCTTCATGCTGTGTCGATTTTGATTTCTGATTTCATCTCAAGTGCTTTGTTTTCAGTTGGGTGTGGATGTGCCTGTGAGTTTGAGGCCGAGCTGTGCTTCTGAACAATCTTCTGAAGTCTAGTCAGTTGTTGTTGATTATCTGATTATCGTTGAGCCTTTGTTGTTTTTCTTGGATCTTTTTCAGCCCTACTTGAATTTTCTGCTGAAACGAGACAGTGCTTACTGTATATACTGTATAGGTATCGGCATTTCTGTGGGCTCTTTTGTGAAGAGTCTTTTCCGGTTTACAGTTGATCAAGGTGTAACTAGTCAGAGATTAGGTCAGCATGTACAGCTTCCTATGAGAAAAACAGTTCATTCAATCCCTAGATTGTTCACAAAAGATAACAAGATCATTTGGATTGAAGATATGAATATCAGCTTACCTCAACAAGACCTAAAATTAAATGTGCCTTGCTTCAAAACTCTAGAGGAGTGCAGCCCTTTTTTTAGTAGTGTTTTTAGCTAGTGTCCCTTCACTTACTGCTAATCATCTAGGTGCACTTTCAAACACACTTGTAAAACATAGAGGTGATGCTGCGTCTTCATCCATACTGTTTAGCAGGAGTTGTGATTAAGGATGGTGGCAAGTATGGAATAAATATTGGGTATGTCCCTGTTTTCTTGAGGTTCTCGAGAGATCTATGTTTCAAATACTCAAACTTGAATCTTTCTATGAAGAGCGGTGCATCTTCGCTTGGGCGAGGTCATCTTCTGTGCAGGACAGTAGTCTGTTTAAGCACGCTTTTCAGAGTTCTCTGGCGACCAGCACTCCCCCAGGCTAATGTTGCATCTGTGACTCCATCTTAATCTCCGCCTGGCCCAGAATGAAAGGGAAATTTACATCATCCCTCTAGACACCAGCCGCTAGATTAAATACCGTTCCAATCCTGTTCATCTTGATTACAGCCGATCTGATCCTTTTCTCTCTGGGATGACTAGGTTGTCTTGAATAGTTCTGTGTTTACAGCCGTGCAGCGCTACTGAAGGGGCGAAATGTGTGTTGCATACAGTAAAAGCCATTATTAAAGAGCAAATGGTCTATATCTAGAATTCCCCCTTCGTTTCTCAGGAGGCAGCAAACGTAGATTCCTGTTCATTTTGTTGTGCCACCGTGGAAAGTATGTGGAAGACGAGATGATGACCAACATTTTTCATTTTAATATTAACCCAAAGGCAAACAGCGTAGTGGCTCAGAAAGGATGGAAAGTCAGGAAGTGGGGAAACACTCCTTTTTTAAAAGCTGAAGTACAGTAGTTCAGGTGGGGAGCTGCGTCAGCATGCGTTGGCTGCAGAGGAACGTGTAAAGGTTTAATCCACGCTGAAGAAAGGAAACACAATGGTGTGGACCCGAAGAAACGTTGTGTTTCCGATCTTCTCCTTTCAGCGTGGAATAAACCTTTACATGTTCCTTTTTTTTAAAAAAACTGCCTTGTAGGCATATTAAGAGGGACAGGCAAAGAAGGCTGGACATGGGGTAATTGAATCCGATACTGTAATTGACCTCTCTGTGAGAGATGACTTGGTCCCAAACACACTTGAGGTGCAAGCCCAGGGCTGAACGTTGATTGTTAATGATGAGTTGTGTGTATTGCTTAGTTTCAGGTTGCTCAGTTTCTTCATATGCCCCATTTTCAGATTTATTGTCCTATATGAGATACAGCCTGGCATCTACTGATGAGCCTTTGTTAATCTCCTTACACGGTAGATACTCATTGTGAAAACACACAGCAATGCAGAAAAACAGCCAGTATCCTCCGTTGGTGTCATGTAAATGCAAGGTGATGCCAAGTGCCAACATGACCTCAAGTCCACTGGTGTATTTTTTGAGTGGTACAGTAGTGCAACAGATCCGTTATGTTTTTACAGAGCAATGTAAGATTCTGCGGTAGCTGTACTGTAAGTACTAGTTGTTTTGTCAGGGTTTTTAGTAGACAACTGACCTATTTAGGAAATTGAATGCAGCAGTTCTTAACAAGCAGGGTATTCCAGCTTCTTTCTTTAAAAAGTCTTCAAGATTTTGTCGTTGTTTCCTTGACGTTTTCAGCTTCTTTAATCCATATTTGATCTAGCATTCCTTTGATGCTTTTCCGTTTAGTTCGTAGGCAGGTACAGTAGATGGACGGACAATTGGTGTGTGTGTTCTGGTTATAAACCGTGTCTGTATCTCCTCCCAGAGTCATTCGGCATCAGTGTTTGCGTTTTTCTAGCCTCAGGCAATGCTGGGTAGCAAAGTGTTTCAGTAATTTAATTACAGAAGCCACACCAGCAGTGACTGTAGCAGTTAAAAAGAGAATTAATCTTATTGATGCACTTCATTACTGATGCTGGGGGATTTACAACATCATCACCATGGAAATTCTGTTCCTGTCAAGTGATGCGTATTACATGTCATTGACTAGCACTGCCTGCTCTTCTGACAATCGCATGTAGGTAGCCACAGTGCTTATTTTTATACATCGAGGTTAGAAAGAATCGGCTATTACAAGTGCATTTCAAACCCCAGCTGGAACTAAAATGTACACAATAACTTGTGAAACCCCCAGTTTACATCACAAAATGGACTAAATTTCCAGGTAGGCGCAGCACCATGTCCTGCAAATTCAGAACAAGTTAACAGAGCGTCCAGTGACGTGAAGTGGCCCTGTGACATTGTAAACAAGTTGGTCAGGCTTGTGAATACCATTACTTTTAATCCAATAGAAATATTGCTCTCGACTTCTAGACAGTTTTGCCAACAAATACTACTTACTTGTTAACTCTGCATGCAGATCCCATTGGAACATTTCTGCGGTGAAATGTCTGCTGCATAACCTGTACTTATTTACTTGTACACTTGTATTACATTAGCCAATACAGTGACTAGTGAGCAGGAAGGGCTGCCTCGCATCGCAGTTTGCGCAAACTCTCGCCGTTAGCAACAAAGTTAGTGATTTTATTTTGTTATTGACATTTAACAACCGGTCTGAGAAATTGGGACTGCAGTCCCCCTTTAAAAGAGTTTTTGTTCTGTTCTTTATTCGTATTTAAAAAAAAACCACGCATGACAAGCAGAATTCCCAAAGCACGTGTGATGGGTTTTATAAGGCAGCGCTCCCATTTGATGTCTAGAATTGCAAGGCAAGAAAGGGTGATCATTTGTGTAGCAGCTATGAGAAACGCCATCCCTGATACAGACAAGATTATTCTGTCTCTAATGAAAAAGTTTATCTGTGCCTTTTGTTTTGCTTTGTTGTTTTTTTTTCTAAATATGCTGCTCTGTGTGAAGGAAAGCGTTGTTATGCGAAAAGCACTGAGCAGATGGCACACTTTGATCCCCGACTCTCCTACAATCACATGTTCCTGCCTGGAACAATTGTTTTCAATATAATACAGAGTTAGAGGCTTCTCTTTCCTGACAAAGCTGGTAAATGCCCAGTCCTTGCCACCAGTAATTGTCTGAAAAGCTTGATCAGCAGCACAGGCGGACTTATTTTTAGATGACCTTCTGGCCTACGGTTGGCCCTGTGGTGTCCCAGCCAGTGAGATCTGCACAGTCATGACTTATTGGCACAATCGGTCCACAGGGGCTGGTTGTCTGCAAAGCTCAGGCCTTCCTGTTGGAGGCTTTTCTACATTGCTGTGCATGAGACGAAAATGAACGTTCCCTTAAAAATGTCCGTAATGTTATTTACTGATTTCCAGATGTGGAAGCATTCGTTTCCAGACTGAAGCTCGTATTCACACGGTGTTGTGCCCGGCGTTCTGCGTAAGTCAAAATAAGTTTAAAAACTGCCTCACCCATAAAATAACTGACCATAACATACCTTTCACTTAACTTATACTCTGTGTCTCCTGCCGTTAAAACGCTGTGTTTAAGGAGTCCAGAACAGAATTAGGAGGATCTCATCTTGCAGCCAGGAGGATAGAACAGGAGTTGTGGTTTGCGCTGTTGTGTACTGTAGGTCAGTAGAGAGCTTTTGAATGCAGTTCAAGACCAGAGGAGTGGCCAGTGTCCAAACATGTACCAAACTGTTTAAGAATCATTTTACTTTGAGAAGGAACACAGATTATACAGCAATGCAAAGACAGTATCCTCCGATTTCCACAAGCAGGTGATCCGACTGTAAATAAATACCACTCAGTACGTCAGTAAGACAAGAAATTCCTGTAGAAACAGCACTGATGTGAGATTACTTCCGATGCACAGCTTTTCATTTTTTAGCTGACGCTGTCACTGTATTTTTTTATTACAGTACATGTATTCCAAAATACAGTAATACCCATTAAAGTTCAAGCAGCCCAGCCATTTTCCAATTTGTGGTAGTGTTTCTGGGGGATAAAACACATTAAGGTAATTTAATTACACTGGCCTTGTAATGATTCACTGCACTGCTCCCTTCTAACCGGAGGGATGTCATTATTGCTGATCTGCGTTTTCTTCAAGGCTGCTCTTGCTAGTCACTACAGTCTTGAAGGGAAAATTTAGAATGTTTTTGTTACACGCACCCATCTGGAATAGAGAATTCTGTGATTCTCACATCTCCTCTCTCGGCTACGATCACAGCTATGATCCCGGAGACCAGACACAAGAGAAAATAAGGAAGTGTGGGCGGACATCGCCAACCTGCTATTCATCAAGCCACTTGTCTTTGTCAGAATTTATGAAGAAATCTTCTAAATGAGGTCTAATTAATGCATTGCATTGCATAACTGCCAAATTATTCCACTTGATGTAAAGCCCACATTTATCATTGTATGTTTTATGATCTTTGCTTTTTTAAGATACATTTAGGATCCATTGTTATTTTCTGTGTTTTTCGTGAACCCCGCCACAGCACACAGGGGAGGTAAGGAAGTGTAGTTGGCAGACTTCTCCGACACGCCTACCTTTGAGCCTCTTGACACCTGACGCATCACAGATCATGCAGCCCTGTGCAAGAGGTTCAGCACCAACTGCTGGAGAGGCACCTCTCTTACTGACCGGACTGCAAGCCTGAGACGTGCCAGGGAGGAGAGACAGGTGGCGCCGTGTTGCTGAGGATCACAGGAGCCCTAGTCACGTGGGCTAGGCTCAAACCTGAGGTGTTAGAGCCCAACACACAGACACTACAGTTCTTGAATGATTAGCGATGGTAACCAAACCTCCCGACGTCCTGATTCACCCAGGGGTGGGGCACCATAACAGGAATCCTTTTTTCAGCAGCTCTCGGGAAAAGCAGGCGCACGAACGCGTCCGTACGTTTAGACAATGCAAACAACTCAGAACACAAAGCATAACCCTAGCCCTTTATGGGCCTTGACATGCTGTAGCATGGCGGCTAAACTGCTTGAACGCGAAACCCCAAAACTCCCTTAACCCAAAACTCTCAGACCTTTTGGAAACACCTTTCCACAAAAAAAACCAACTCATAATAAACTCTCAGTAAGCCTGTCTGTCAGTCGTTTCCGTTGTCCCTTCTGCCTCTAATTTGACACATAAAAGGAGACGACAGAAGTCAGTGGCCATGGGAAGCCCATACTTCCTGGATTTTAACTGTCGCCTGATCGTCCAATCGCCTTCCACCAACTGGTCAGGTGACTGAGGATGGCAGGTCATTCCCAGCTGCTTCCTCAGACGTAGTCGGGCAGAAACCTCCACGATGTCCAACACTACCCCCCCCCCATTATGCCTTATTCCCGTTGTTTGAGCTCAACTGTTATTTAGGATTCTCCTGTCGAAGCTGCAGTTTATATCGCATATGTTTTCAGCTCTCCCTGGATCACGTCACTAGCATATGATGTGAGCTGTTCACTTTACGGGCATTAGAAAAAAAGATGACTGAAACATTCTCAAAATGTCATGTACTGCATAAGGAATACTGTTTTGTGATCTACATTAGTGCAAACTTATGTATCTTAATATATATATATTTAAGGTTATTTTGATGGTAGATGTTTTTGAAAACTGTCCCACACGGGAAAGTGGTAAAGGAACTGTCTATTCCTTGTTCATGGCTTTGTAAAATTAAAGCAGACAATATGTTATCCCAGTTCTTCCTCTGCCCTGTGTCTTAGCGAACATTTCCGTCTTCTGGTGAGGGAGGACTCTATAATACCAATGTGTGTTGTCTCGCCAAGAAAGATTTTGATCCATCTGTCCAGTAACTGTCCAAACAATGTATCCTGAATATAATCTTTTTAACAGTTTGTGCTGTAACCTGGCAGTATGTGGTAGAACCAGACCACTTCTCTATGGTTGAGAGGGGACATAGGACATAACACACTTGTCATTACGATTATTAAAATTAAACCTGGGCTTTTGTAAGAGAAACTGTTGTTATTGAATGCCTAGGTAGTTTAAATACGTTCTTCTTCATTTTAGTCTTTATGGCTTTACAATAACCATGATTAAATCTAGCCCTGCGACACACTTTTCATTAACTAATTTTGGAGAATTCTGCCCAAAGGAATTTATCCCTCCAGTTGTCCCCTAGCGATTCTTTGTATCTTCCGAATACTGAATAGTAACCGGGTGTAGTGCAGTGGTGAGGATGTACCTGCCATTATGGAGTGTTATTGAATCATTGTATTCAATATTCATTACTATATATATATTTAATTTATTAGGAAACCTCTGAGGGTTTAGCAACATTACTGTTTGCATAGAAGTAGTATCCCACGCATTTTGATATACAGAGACAATTAAGGAGAAAGACAATCTTAGAATGAGCCCTTTTACCCCTGCAATTGATTATAATCATTTAACTTGAAACATTAAGATCTCTCCTCGAGTATTTTTGGTATTCTTTGTCTTCAATTACATGTCATGCCCTCCCCCCCCCCCCCAGCTTCTGAATGGTGAAAAGGTGAAAAGTCTTGAAGAACAATAATCTCAGTCCAAGTCGGACACAGGCGCATCCCAGGTAAGAGCAAACGGGCTGTTAACAGCGCATAGCAAGACTCTCGAAATCAGTGCAGTTGGCTGTTGCAGAAGACAACAGCTTGCGTCATCTTTGCGAAAGCAGAGAAGAAAAGAAGCAGCTCGTCCAATTCTCGGTTTTTAATTCTCTAAAAACAGACGTGCCCATTGAAAGGGAAAACGGTGAATCTCCTGAATTCAGCATTGCTGCGCAGGTACTATTGTTCCACGTCCTGGGCATTCGCTCTTCTGGAGCATCTCCTTATAAGCGGGCTCGGAGACCGGCTGTACGCGTACTGCAGCTGCTATGCAGGTCCCCTTCTAGTCCTGTAATATTCAGGACTTGGGAATGCGGGCGGACTGAAGGAGAGAGCTGTTGTCTGCTGCAGAAATAAATCAGAGATTTTGTTGTCTTGGCAGCAGCAGTACCATTCAGCGCACTCCTGTAATTAAAGCTCGTTTGGAAACTGGAGCACGGCCACAAAAGCAAGACGGGGGAGCTCTTAATTCCCGAGAAGATCCTGGTGTATTAGTCCTGACATGAAATGAAATGTATTTCCGAGGTTGTGACAGGAGATTTCAATTGACACAAAGCTGTGTGGGGCCACGAGCATGTGGTCGATGCCTGTTCTGTGCCGCTGTTCCCTTGTTTACAGCTTGGACTGCATTTCAAACTGTGGGTCTAGCATTTCTTGTTAGTCTGCTCTGGACTGAGTGACCGCATAGCTCATGTATCTCCTCGAAGAACGAGTAGCTGCTCCTCCTAGTGTAGCTGAAACGCTATGGAGTGGTCTCTTTGAAGTTGTGGAAGGCACACCAGAAAAACCAAATATGGCTAAAAATCTGAAGGCCAGGTTGAGCACCCGCACGCTGAAGTGTTGAAAAGGTAGTTCATCTGGACACTCTTCTCAAAATGTCCCTTCCTCTGAATTTTTTCAGTTCTCAAATCCTCTGGTCTTCAGAGGGACCCCACTGTGATGCTGTGTTGTAGACTAATGTCTAGTCTGAGGCTACCAAAATCACCCCTGGCTTTTCAACTGAACACAACTGGATCTCTTTGGAAACTTGGCTAGATGAATTGAGGGGGTGGGGCCATTCTGCGTTGTATACAGCCCTCTGACTGTGAAAATTCCACCCAGGGTAAAACCATGAAGGCGCACCTTCTCTATAGCAACCTAGAGGCCTGCTGACTTGCAGTCTCAATACGTTGCATTAGCTTATTTTTAATGTTCTCTGCTGGCTTTGTGGTAGGATTGGCAGAGTCACCTTGCCAAGGAACATTATTCATAGGAAAACCTCAATATTATATATTATCTCCAATTAAGACAAACTGGCTTTTTCTCTGTTAGTTTGAATGAAGCTATTTGCTTCATTTTTTTTTGCACACAAGAAAATAGAGTAGTTGCAGCACATCTTTTCCATTTAATTTCAGTATTTTATGCTAGAAATAGTGCACGCTGATCTAATTTGTGTCAGCACTTAGAACTGGAACTGAAATTTTATTTATTTAGGCAGAATTAAGTGCACCAATTACTGAATGTTTTTATTGGCTCAAAACCTGAAAGTCATCACTGTTGGAAATGTTGCAGTGCACTTTCTGAATGTCTTTTGTTTCTTCAAATTTGTCATTTCTTTTAAATACGACATTTCTCTGTAACCTTTCTGTGAGAAGCATGTCTTCAGTTATCTCCAGAGGTTTGGGAAGCAGTCTCTTTCCCATGAGACCCCCTCTCCCTTGTTTGCAGTCTTGTTCCGAGAAAGTCTCTTCATCTCATCTGTGTGGTGGGTTAGTGACATGAGCATCTAAATGTATTATTAAACTGTGGCTGTTGGTGTTTTCATTGATCAGAAGCAGATTTCTTTTGTTGGGATTGTTGCTCTAACCACAGAATCGTTAAAACAATCCTTCTGAATTCATGAAGTGAAAGTCTCTAACAAGAAGGGTTTTTTTTTTGTAATGTCAGATAACAACGAATCCTTTGGTGCCGTCTGTGTGTCGAGTTAGCATTCCTAGCAGCAGTAATGCAGTATTGCCGTGTACAGTGTGCGTTATCGAAGCAGGTGGGGAATTTCATTTTCCCAACCACAGTGGCTCATCGGACCAGAGTTTGTCCTGGTTTCCATGACGTTTTAGTAAACAGAGGGCAAGAGAGTTACCCTTTGTTTCCCTCACCCTACTGTAAATGCTGGTCCCTATTTATACAGCTGGGTCAAGTGGAGCAGCAGGGAGCAAAGGACCTCCCTCGAGGTACAACAGCAGCGAATCCACAACCCACAGCAGTCGTGCTCTTGAGACTTCCCCACTACGCAACATGACCCCTGCGTTATCTTGGTACAGTACTGTAGATGAAGAAGTCCTCCATTTCTTTTTCCATCAGTCCATTATCAGAAACCTGCTTTACCTGGCGAAAACCCGGGTGAAAATGGGCAGAACATGCGACGTCCACACCAGAGGCATCCTAGTCTAGAATCGAGCCCTCTGGATCCAAGAGCAGCGCCTGCAATCCATGTCACTGTGCAGAATTTCCCATTCGTAAAATCACTTATTTGTATCTCATTGCAGTCTGGATCAGCCGATTCGTTTCAGGGAGTCTTTAAGTATTTCATTAGATACCAACTGAATTCCATCACCCTGCAGTCCATGTGGGTCCTAATGCCCCAGTATAGTGGCGGGGACACTATACTGTAAGACAGGCACCGTCCTTCGGATGAGACGTAAAACCGAGGTCCTGACTCTCTGTGGTCATTAAAAATCCCAGGGCGTCTCTCGAAAAGAGTAGGGGTGTAACCCCGGCGTCCTGGCCAAATTTCCCATTGGCCCTTACCAATCATGGCCTCCTAATAATCCCCCTCTATGAATTGGCTTCATTAATCTGCTCTCCTCCCCACTGAGAGCTGATGTGTGGTGAGTGTTCTGGCGCACTATGGCTGCCGTCGCATCATCCAGGTGGATGCTGCACATTGGGGGTGGTGGAGGGGATCCCCATTACCTGTAAAGCGCTTTGAGTGGAGTGTCCGCTATATAAGTGTAAGCAATTAATAATAATAATAATAATAATAATAATAATAATAATAATAATAAGTCCATTTTAGGCTTCATTATTGTTAAAATAGGTACTGTTACTTCTTTTTGTGCCCATTCCTCACATCTACTTCACCTTCTGGATAAACTATTTATAATACTTGAGTGCTACAATGTTCTTCTTCAGATCTGCATCAACATCCGCAATTGGTGAATTTAGTTTGCAGAGTCTGCAATGGGGGCATTTCTGTTTTTTTTTCAGTCTGGTTTCCTCCTTTTGTTTTGTAATTTCATGAATAATAACGGATTGGATTAATGTAGTTTTACTGTTTGTTTGTTTTTTCTGTCTTAGGCTACCAATCTTGCCTCGTGTGTCACTGTTGTCAATGAAGGCTCCCAGTGGAGACAAAAAAGAGTAACCAAAAAGTCCAGTTTAAACGCCAGTCCCTGAATTCAAATTGTGTTTAACTGTTAGGCCAGTGCTGGCGCCCCTCTGTGAAGACCAGACTCTGAGCTGCAATAGTCAGGAATGTGTACACAGTCTTTGCGAGTTAATGGGTATGCAAGCTCTTTATCAAAAATAGCAGAAATAAAAAAACTCCTTATCAAAACTAGCAGCAGGTGCCTAAATAGGTATAAAGGGAGTGTTTGCTTTGTTCCTGCTCACTGCCACATTATCCTCTTTGAACTGTTCTGTGGATCGTGTTATTCATTGTTCAGAAAACGAATTGCCTTCTCCTGCTCTACATTCGCAGGTTTCTACAGTTGTGGGTGGGCTTCCTTTTTCCTGTGTACAATTTGAAGCGCCTTTTCTAATTGATTCCCCAGTTACTGCCTTAATTATTAAAGCCAAAGTGACTTTCTAACACTATATCACCACGCTTTGAAACCCGAATTGCCTTTTCCGTTCGGTTATGTATTTATTTTTAGTGAACATTTGTGCCTTGCCTTATTGGAACTGCGTGTGCTGCGCAGCGTGATTAACAAGCACTTTTGTCATCTGTTGCTCCTGCCTTGTTTTTTTCCTTGGCTTTTAAACACGCGTCTTCTTTTTTTCACAGAATATTCTCCTACTTGGATGTGGTTACTTTGTGCAGATGTGCTCAGGTATCCAAGGTAAGCTGCTCCTGTGATCGTCGAAAATCCCCGAAGCTGTTATTAACATTTCGCACACCTTTGTCTACAGAAGCCAAAACATCAACAAAAGGGTGAAAAATCCAGGTTTTTTGTTTGCAGTCCAGCAGAATGCTTTTTTTTTCTGATAGAGTTTCTGTTGTCAGAGAGCGAGCCTGTATTTGCTCACAGGGGTCAGTTCGTCACATTCATTTACACAAAAAAGAGAAAGGAATGTGCTTGATATGTTTTTTTGTGAGCACAGGCCATATACTGTATATGAATCATTTTCATATAAGCTTCTGGCACTGTGGTTCTGGGTCAGTGTTCACGAGGGTCTCCAAGGAATCTGTGGAAAGAAGGAAAAGAGGTGTTCACCTGACGTTTCACGTGACAGTCTTCCACCAAGTCCTCTCTCAGGGACCCTGGAGGTCACGCCAGGAGGGGAATTCAAGGCTTTCTGGGCCTGTTTGTTTTTCATTCAGCTGAGGGCAGGAGGCACAGTGCTTGACTTGTTTCTCTGTCCGCCCCAGGACATGTGAGCTTTGATCACTAAACCCCGCTAATTAGATCAGTTTCCACAAACCCCTCGGATTATCTCAGGTCAATGGCGTCTTCAGGTATTTTTGTTCAAGTGTTTGATCAGTTGAAGGGTGACTTTTGTTTTGTTTTTTTTTGGTGATGGCGGGGCTTTATGGAAATAATTGGGCAGGTCAGAGACAGTTGAAGCACATCTCCTTCCTAACAAGGAAGACAATTTAAATTTTGCTTAAACATTTTGTTTGCAGGAAAAGTAATCACAAGCTGGAATAGTTTCAGGTGATAAGCTTTCCGCCTTCATTCAAATGAAAAAGGAAAAGACTTGAAATGCTCACAAATTATTATTTTTTTCCACTGTGGTGTCTCGCTTGGGAAATCCTATAGTTACATATTTCTTGACACGAGTAATTTTTCGCTAAGTGACCTGTTGAAACTGTCTGCGTTCATTCAGTTGCGTTAAGAGAATTTTATTTTGCAAATCACGAATCTTGCACACTTTACAGTAACTTCCACGGATATGCATTCCGTCTTTCCAAAAATTCGGTCTTTTTGTCCGTATTATTCTTAGGGGAGCTTGTGCTCATTTAGTTCCATCCTTCCGTCTTTTCCTCTTCCTGTGGTAATTCCCCACCTGCACTGAGTTTCCTACCAGTCTCTTCTAGACTTTTCTACCATACGCCCCCTGCCTGTTTTCCTGTTCATCAGGACTGAGCCACGTTAGACACGTTCTTCCCTCCAGTACACTCCAGTCTGAACAGCTGGCTCAAGCAGTTCCCGTTCCTGGAGCTTACTGTCAGTGAACGATATCCTCATCGATTCCGGCCCCTCCAGCGCCGTCATCGTCAACAAGGGGAACTCTCTCCCCTTCACACATGGCTCGTGCTGCTCCAGATCCGTCCAAAGGGTGTCCAGATGATATTCCTGATGAGGAGTCCACTGCTGGAAAGGACAGTCTGCTTTTCCCCCCTAGTGAGGATTCTCTTGTTAGATATCTGGAAGGTCATACATTAGGAACGAAAATAAACCTTATCCCTTCTGGAGAGTTCAACAAAAGGCATGTTTCGTACGAAACAAATATATGATCCAGCCTATCGGGCCACATTGGTGGATGGAAGAGTTAAGCCAGAGACTGAGATGTGTAAGAGTAGGGGGGTTAAGTGCCAAGTACAGGCAGTGTCATGTTTTTTACAGAGCCATTTGGTGTAACTGATTTATTTCTGCACAGTGAACTGTGAAGGAAGCATGACCTCACCTTGGTTCAATAATTAGAGCAAACAAATTAACAACAGCTGGTCAGATGGATTCTACAGGTCTCTGGACACAGGCTTTGAAAATTTATTTAGTCCAGCGTCTTACTTCAGAAATCCATTCCATTCTAGCATGAGGGAATGGTCAATGAGAATTTTAATAAGGACGCCATCTTCTTTTTGGCTGATGCACAGAAAAATCCTGTAATTCATCATTTAGTTTTTAGAATTCATTTGATTCTGTAATACTTGGCCGACCTGGCCGAGGTGCAGTGTGTTACCGAGATTTGACAGCAGAACTTTGTATGTTGTCTGTTGTCTCTTGTATGATCTCAGATGCTGAGCAGTTGTGGTCTTTACTCAGGTAAGAGACCTCTAATGAAAACCAGGTTCCCGATAAGTAAAGTGAGACTGTGGGAGGAGCTGGAGGACTGGTAGTTGGCAGTATTGCTCTGAATCGGAATTTCTAATCCAGTATTTTCTTCAGTATGTTACCGAGGGAGTAAGAACTGTCCTTCAGTTGGGATATCCCACTGAGGTCCTAAATTGGGTCCTAATAGGGAACATGTGAATAAGACTGTTGATGATGTGTTGTTGCAATAGAAATCCCATTCAGTACATATGTTTTGTATGGCTTTGGGATGGAATCCACTGTTCAGATGCAAGAAATGATCGTTTTTAGTTTTTTTGCATCAAGATGCTGGGTTTCAAAACTGTCCCACACTCCAGTGTATCTGTATTTACAGTCTTTTTGTTGCTGAAAATTCATTCAGAAAACATTTAAAGTGTGCACTCATTTGCGCATTTGACTGACTCTGAGGAATGAGAGTGCTGTTGGTTTCTTTGAGGGAGATCTTATTTAAAGCTCTTAAAACAGCCTTCAGTGATGCCTGTCGGGTTTCATGATTATTTTCTGTGTAACCATATAATCGAAGGACGTGCCTTTGTTTTTGAAGGGCTTTCTTTTCGAGAACTTATGTTTTCTTAAATTAACATTTCCATTTTTACAGCCCACCTCTCCCGGTTTTGGAAAAACATTTTCCAACAGGGATGAGAGCTTTAAACCCTGAATCGAACATGGTGGAGCCTTCAGCTTTATTTTCTCCTTAACTGTGGATGAATCACTGCTTCAGCTCTCACTGATCAGACTGTGAGCTGCCACAGCTGTCTCTGTAACACAGCTTGTAAAAACACCTTGTAGTTTTTCTCGTGTCTGCCATGCAACACCACTATAGAAATCCTAGACAAGCCGGACTCAGAACTACAGGCTGGATGTCTCAACCTTATGGCTTAAAGTAGAACTGACCCACTCGGGTGACCCTTCAGCATGTTTATCAAAGACCAAGGGTGACAAATTCAGAGTTCTGCATAAAGTTAAATTGTTAATGATGTGACACGTTTATTCTGTCAGGGACAGAATTTGCTAAATAAGATGTTGTTTTTTTAAGATCGAGGAATTTACTTTTAAATATTCTTTCAAGAGTAAATGTAGTTAAAAAATAAAATTGTGACAATATTCTGTTGTGTCCACAAACATCTTGCAGGCTTTGAGTGCATCTGTGTTGTTTTGCTGTGTATGCAGTGGGATGAAACTCACAAAGCCTCTATTGTAGCTATGCATAGAAGACCATGTCTTGTAACACAAGTGGTTTATCATGACCGTTCTCTTCAAGAATTTATTGGAGTTATTTCTTGCACAGAAGAGGACAGGTAGACCCACAGTTTACAAGATTTTATAGTTCCTTTCCACAGCTTGATATGGGGGCAAATACAGCCAGTTGATCAAGTTAGTGGTGAAGTCTGGTATTGGGAATCACTGATGTCTTCGACTAGCTTGATGACTCCTGATAACCTGAATCACTCCTGATTGATGTGTTCTCAGGAGTTACAGGGGTATTTTTTTTCAAGCTCTCATTTTTTAGGAACTTGTTACTTTATCAATTAACTATTTTTTCCCCAGTCTTCCACAACTGAGACTTTAAAAATAACTAGGAAATCTGTGAATATTTTAAGACTGAACTTAACAACCAGTGCATAATGATGTGTGTTTTGTTTGTGGCCTTTCAAATACTGTACTACTGCTGTGGTGTCAATCTCACACTAAAATCTCCATACCCAAGAAGGCATTGAAGTACTCGAGATACACGTAAAAATGTTGAATTTGTTTAATTCAGAGCTTACATTTGGTGGCAAGTGTTAGAAAAGTAGTGGGAACAGGATATAAGGTCACAACGAGAATGTCATGGTATGTTATATACATTCATGTACAGGAATATGCTAATGTCATCCAATTTCTAGCCTCTTCATCCAATTCGGGGTTGCAGTACAGCAGGAGCCTATCCCAGCAAGCAACGGGCACAAGGCAGGGTACACCCTGGACAGGACACCAGTCCATCACAGGGCACACACAGATACAGACACGCACACCCTGGACAGGACATCAGTCCATCACAGGGCCCACACAGATACAGACACGCACAACCTGGACGGGACACCAGTCCATCACAGGGCCCACACAGATACAGACACACACAACCTGGACGGGACACCAGTCCATCACAGGGCCCACACAGATACAGACACGCACACCCTGGACAGGACATCAGTCCATCACAGGGCCCACACAGATACAGACACGCACAACCTGGACGGGACACCAGTCCATCACAGGGCCCACACAGATACAGACACACACAACCTGGACGGGACACCAGTCCATCACAGGGCCCACACAGATACAGACACGCACACCCTGGATGGGACACCAGTCCATCACAGGGCCCACACAGATACAGACACGCACACCCTGGACGGGACACCAGTCCATCACAGGGCACACACAGATACAGACACGGACACACTCACATCAGGGCCAGCTTTCCCAGAAGCCCATTAACCCACCAGCATGTCTGTGGACTGTGGGAGGAAACTGGAGCCCCCAGAGGAAACCCACTCAAACACGGGGAGAACATGCAGACTCCCCGCAGACAGCACCCCAGGTCCAGAATTGAACCACGATCCACTGCACCACCATGCCCCCACCCCCCCCCCTACCAAAAACAGTGTGTGGAAGATGAACTGGCAAAGTGTTCATAATCTGAGTTCTATCAACTCAGATTAATCTCTTTACACAAATAGATAGTGCTGGGTAATGCAAGTCTTGATGCGTCAGGCAACGATTAGAACAAAATACTTCTCTTTCATTGTCCTCCTCATTTCATAGTCCTCAGCTGTCCTTTGCATTTCGAAGCTGCCCCCTCCATCCATCCGAGGTCCCGTTGAAAGTGGGCAGTGCTTGCTTTTACAGCACAGAGGAGCTGTAACACCAGGCACAGTCGAGGGAGAGCCAAGAATCTCCTAGTCCATGGACCAGAGCCAGCGCCGTCTACAGTGCTCGGCTACAGAGCCTGGAGCAGGAGCCAGGAACGGCTGTTACAACATACTCCGCAGCACTAAGAGCAAACAAAACACACTCGTAGAACTTGCAGGACAAGCGCCCGTACAAACAGGGAAAGCTGAGGGATTAACGGCTTGCTTCCTTGATCTGTTTCGAAAGAAACTGGTGCTTTCAAGGGAATGTTTTTGAGGAAGAGCCGCAGAAACTAAGGTCCTTTGTGTTTGATGCGGGATCGCAGCCCGTCGTGTCGTATGGACAGAGCAAGCGTCTAGAGGCTGATGAGGAAGACTTGATGTCATTTTCCTCATCCGACACTGGCTTCCCTACCTCGGAGCCTTGTAATGCGGGATTGCACTAGCGCACAGAACTGTTTCGTGAGGGCTTTGTAAAAAAAGGGATAAGCACATTTTAACTTGACATATTCTGTATGTGTATACATATGTATATACTGTACAGTATACAAAGGGGACACTTTTGCCATTGGGGCTAGGGACCACAAAGCTGTGTCACTAAAATAAATGACACTAATTGGGGAATTTTTTTCCCATAAGAAATAATGTAATTAAGGGAGGAAAGTGACCATAACAATATGATTCATGCTGGTACATGGTACCCTGATCAGGGGTGATTTTCACAGCACATGTGATGAAATATTTCAAGGTTTCCTTCGTGAACTTAAACCTGTAGAGTATAAACAGCAATGCAGTGTTTGTTTCAATTACAGTACATAGGGTAAAGTGGAGCAATGCATTTGAAACCATCACATAAGTGACTATATCATGGAAGGTTCTTACAGATCATAAATATAAAATTGTTGTATGGTTGTAAGGACTGTCAGCCCTTGAACAGCGCAGAGACAACTTGAAAAACATTTAATAAAACTCTCTTAAAACATTGACAAACACTTTATCTTTGACATTTCTATATTCAAAAAGGCCATTGCTGTTAAAACAATGATACAAATATCAACCGCATGTTTCTCTTCATTGCATCTACTGTAGTTAAGATGTTGGTACAAGGTGCAGAATTTCAACATACTTGTGAACTACGTACAGTAAACAATGGAAGTCAAGAGACTTTTAGCGTTGCTAATTGGGGAGTACCTTAATTTATTGACAACGCTGGTGTGAAACAATGTTGAATGGCGAGATGTTAGACGAGGACCCCCTGTAACTTATATAAAATATTGTGCACTATTCTGGGCTCCAAACAAAGTATATTGCTGCTGTGGAATCAGTTCAGAGAACATCAACCAGGTGCATTCTGGGGTTTAAAGTAATGTCCTGTACTGACAGGCAGGAGGAATGGAAACATTTTAGTCAAGTCCTTCTTAGTTTATCTGGGGACTTGACACAAGCATTCAGAGTCTTTTTCTTAGATTTTGACAGAGTCATTTCTTCAAAATGGACAGTGAAACATAAACAAGAAGACACAGGTGGAAACCGTGTGGAAGCGCATTTAAAACCGAGGGCGAGAAGCTACCCAGCCATGCAGATCAATCCCATACTCTGACTTCCTTCAAGAAACAGCTGGATGGGACTCCTGTATCAATTAACTACGCACTACCAAATGGGCTCGATGGGTCCAAAATACCTCCCCTTGTGTGTAACCTTGCTTGTGTTCGTATCGAGAGGCTTTAAAAAACAACTCCTTCCAAAAACGCTTTTGTTTTTAATACCTTTCTGCTATTATGTAAAATGTTTATATTTTTATCTACAGGGTATTTGACTTTTGAAACGTGCAATTCAGGGGCGCAGATATATTTGCACTAATCTAGAAAAGAATGGGAATTGTGTGAATTATTGTGTAAATAAAAGCTATTCATTGTGAA
Organism: Lepisosteus platostomus; assembly: GCF_059453375.1. Classification (NCBI taxonomy): domain Eukaryota; kingdom Metazoa; phylum Chordata; class Actinopteri; order Semionotiformes; family Lepisosteidae; genus Lepisosteus; species Lepisosteus platostomus. The sequence continues at coordinate 41,944,846 of NC_142622.1, read as the reverse complement.
AAGTGAATTGCATTTGTGAAGAGATACTTTTGTTTAGTCTTCTTAATGAATCAGCACACTGCTAGTGTGTCTTAAAATGCTTGTTTGAAAAGAGGTTCGCTGATATTCATGGTGAATTCAGTTCTTAGCTGAATTCCAGTGATTTTTACTGGATGGGGAAATTTTAGTGATCACAAATTCCAGTCTAAGATGTGCACTACAGTAACCGAAGAGATGATTCGTTTTTACCCGATATACGTTAAGCGTGTATTGCCCAATTCGACTACTGGATGTCCTTGGGCAGCGTCATTGTTTTCTTTGCAAAGGTATTCATCCCGTTTCAATATCGTCCCATTTTGTTGAACTGAAGATGAAGTTTAGATTTCATTGTACCTGCTACAATTTAATTGCTCATGATATTTATTTGTTTTGGGTTTTTTTTCCATGGGATCCACAGGCATGGAACGTCTTGGCGTTAGACGGCAGCAACTGGCAAAAAATAGACCTGTTTAACTTCCAGACGGACATAGAGGTAAGGAAAGCGCGTGAATTCATATCATTTGTTAGTTCTGTAGTTACAGTGACACTATGTTGGGAAGATCTGGGTCTTGTTGATTTCTTATCGGTACGACTAAAGGGCAGAGGATCAGTGGATGTTCTCTTATCTGTGTGCTGTGTTCTAGGTGTGAATCTGGAACAGTGGAGGTTACTTTGAAAGATGTGTTTTTTCCATGGGATGTAGAGGGTCTTTGTTGAGGATGGGAGGTGTTGGGGGGTCGTTTTCGTTGTGCCAGTGCCAGGCCACCTCTGTGCCTTCCTCATGGCGAACAACGCCTGATCTCCCTCTCTGAATTTTTTGCCAGGCCACATCCCACTTTATTTTAAGGTAGTGCCGATTCCGACAAAGCAAGTTGGCAAATAATAAACAAATACCGACGTTTGTTTGTTTGTTTTTTACAAGGCTTTAAAGTAAATGTCAGTTTTAAAAGTGTCAGTGCTACCTTTGTCATTCTCGAGCCCTATTTGCTTTGGGTCTGTGCCCTGACGAGAAAAAGTGGCAGCTGTTTCTCTGCAGCAACAGGAGAGCGACAAGCGCGTTTGTCACCAGGTGGCAGGGTATTTCCGATTGTGGAATTGCATGCAGCGATCAATGAATAGGGAAAATGAAAAGAAGGAAAGGGAGAAATGAATCTCCTATCCTAGACGTCCATGGAGGCATCTGATAATTGCTTGCCCATTCTGTTTTGTGAGCCAAGCTTGGTGCAGTGTACTCGTTATGCATTGCCTGGTTGAAGCTGATGGATTTTAAAGGCCTGTAATTGAGCTAAAACCATAAATTAAAACAGCAGATAAGATTAACAGTTGAGAGTGGCACTCAACTTCGTCCATCCATTTTCTAAATCTCTTCATCCACTACAGGGTCGCAGGGGGAGCCAGGACATAACCCAGCAGTCATGTAGTTCTCATATGACAGAGAATTCTGCCTCAAAGGAACTGTTAGGAGTTATCTTTTCACCTATTTGCTGATGCTAATCACATCAGTAGTTCGGGCCATATATCATTGTATAGTCCATTTGCTATACACAAATACCAAAGCACGCAACTTGAATGCAAAAAAAAAAATGAAAGCTTCTTGATTATACCGGTTTCATTCTGCGCTGATATTTATTAATTGTGGCGTTTGTTTCAGTTGGTAAAGCATCTCTTCAACTACATTTGCTGAAGATGTCATGTGAGATTCAGCTTCGATAATGTGTTAAGCAGTGACTGTCTAAAGTCCCGTTCTCTTTAACTAGCATGAGAATCCCATGAGCTCTTTAGCCCACTGTGGTCTCGATGGGAAGGAAGAGGGGGTACAGTAGAACATGAGTGTTGTGACATTGATTTTGTTACTGTACCAGAGCCTTCGGGTAAGATGCAGACATAGTATGTATTTGTTGTGCAGTACTGCTGGTGGTGAGGATAGGCTGCGCATTTTTCAGGCTTGCTCTGTGTGCAGAGATCCCAGATCAGATATCTTTTTGCTTTAAAAGCAAGTGAGGAAGTTGAAATACTGTACTGCATCAAAACGCAGTCCGCACCTTATGTGTAGTATTTTTCTTAGTCAAGCAGTGAATGTTGGGATGTCATGGCCTATACGCATGGGGCAGACACAACCCTGTCAAGTGTACACACACGTGTTTTAAAAATGAGATGGAAAAATGGGACAAAATACATTTTCCCAGGTGCTAATTTGAAATTGACTGTATAGGTTGTTGAGACATTTGTTTGGGGTCTGTAAAATAAGGAGGCTCTTATGTTGTGTTTGTTACAAGCTTGCAGTGATGAACACTGATCTTGTGAGTTTGAATTGTCTAGGTAATTTACTGATTTATAAAAGAGGCCCATACTGTATCTGTACTTTGCCGTTGTTACAAGTGGTGTATGATTCAATGTTGTGTATACAATACATTTCAGTGGAAGCGCTTGTCAGTAGTTACTGTTGTTAGAGCCATATAGTGAGTAAAGGTCACTGAAAGTTTTGAGTGGTTCAAGCGTCATAATCACACATGCGAGGGGTTTTGTAGCCACAAATGCTCTCCTAGCACAAAGCTTCACTTTCACGCTTTTGCCACACAAAAGGCAGAAAGAGCAGTACAAATAAAGAGGGATTAAAAACGGAAAAGTCAGGGGCCCCCAGAAAGGCTTAAACGGCAGTGCCGCTCATCGGGGCGCACGTTGAGGTCTGCTCAACGTGCCGAGTGTCATGGGCCGAGTGTGGGCGAGATGCGCACGCCGAGGGTAGGGTGAGATGAATCGTCCAGGCCTCTCTTGTATCGTGACAGTGCCCTGCGGCCCTCTGGGTGTCTGCAGTCGGTGAGGGGTGCGTCTCTCTCCCAGCAGCCACCATTTGCCAGCAGCCATATCGCCCTGCAGCTCACAGCTGGCAGCCCACTGGAGCCCAGCAGGTGTGAGCCTGGTCGGTACCTGGATGGGAGACGTCCTGGGAAAGCTTAGGTTGCCGTTGAAAGAGGTGTTAGCGGGACCAGTAGGGGGCGCTCACCCTGCGGTCTGTGTGGGTCCTAATGCCCCAGTATAGAAATGGGGACGCTGTACTGTAAAAAGGCACCGTCCTTCGGATGAGACAAAAAAACGAGGTCCTGACTCTCCGTGGTCATTAAAAATCCCAGATTGTCTCTCGACAAGAGTAGGGGTGTTACCCCAGCATCCTGGCCAAATTTCCCATTGGCCTTTACCACTCATGGCCTCCTAATAATCCCCCTCTCTGAACTGGCATCATCACCCTGTTCTCCTCCCCACTGAGAGCTGGTGTGTGGTGAGTGTACTGGCGCACTATGGCTGCCGTCGCATCATCCAGATGGGGCTGCACACTGGTGGTGGTGGAGGGGATCCCCATTTCCTGTAAAGCGCTTTGAGTGGAGTGTCCAGGAAAAGGTTACCCAAGGTTACCACATCATCATTCTAGGGCAAAAGGAAATGGTTTGAATCTAGTGGTACAACTGCAGTTAAAATAAGACATGCATCGCTGTTATCTTACAGCCCAGAGAGTAGCTCCACGTCTTATCTGACACCTCTTTATTTAACTATACTGAGTCTCTGGGAATTCAGTCAAGGGGGAATTTCTAGTGCTGAACTGGTTGAATTCAATCCCAGTACTCATTTATTCTGGCAGGGACCAAATGAATCATGCTGTCGCCTGTTAGTAGCCTTTCATTTCTAAGAGAAGTCACCAACCAATGGAATATCGCTGAGCATAGGAGTGACAGAGGACAGAGCATTTATACGAAGGCTTCAAATGAAGCAGTCAGGAGCGTAACACACTAATTCGACCCCGCAAGGGGATAGAAGACTGGCACACCTCCCTCCATCTTTAGTTTCTTCAAAGTGAGCAAGTGGAAGAGTTTCTTTTGTACCTCTGTTGTCTTTCATCTTCTTTCTGAGCTTAAAGAGAACGTTATTATACATGAGACATAGACATGTTTGTACAATTGTAAAATAAGAAGGCAGAATTTGCCAAAGGGGAAGTTCCTATACATTATCTTTCCAGCATCGTTTTGTACTACAAACACCAATAACAAGAGCAGAAACAATTGTATTATACTCATCTACAGAGGCACAATATAAATGCTAAATACTCAAATGTACAGCAATAGCTGATTAAGCACATACTGAACATGATGTTATTTACATTTTTAAGCAGTTAGCAGATCAGTTGTTATGGTAGTATTATTCCTTGGGATAACAAAATACAGAACTGGAGGCATATGATTCCATAAAAATGCCACGTGTTCAGTGTTCTGTTGTGTTTACCTAAAATTCTTTAAAATTAGTTACGACGCTATATAAAACAACACGGGTTCAACGCAAGAACGCCTTAGGTGCCAATTGAAGGTAACTTTACTGCTCAGTGACATGGCAGAGTCCTTCAGGCCCTGAAGTAATTTGTCTGTTCCTGCAAGTCAGTCCGGAAGTGTTGATTCTCCAGTAGGACAATGCGAGGCCTCACAGTGCGAGTATTACGATGGCATCGCTTCAGGAAAGCCGTGCTGAGTCTTAACACCAGTGGGAATAACCCACCAGTGCCATCAACAGGAGACAATATCTTAATCAGCCTTCAACAGCTGGCAGCAGCTGGATTGGAGGAGTGGCAGAACGTCCCACAGCAGTCTGCACAGGGGATGATTAGGTCTTTGTGTCTGTGCCGTGATAATGGTCAGGAATGCCATGCTTCGTGTTAACTGCCGGGTTAATTGTGACACATTATACATTGAAAAAGTTTGGGGATTCTTTTGCCCTGTGTTATTGCTCACTTTTTCTGTGAGGACTAGTCGGTGACCGGCAGGGTTTCCTACATAATCTGGTGTCGTGTCGGGTGCTGTATTTCACGCTTGGTACCTTTCTTTGGGCGAGTCTGCAGGCGGGCCGGTGGATCTAAACCAGCGGTGAGCGTGACCGTTGCTGGTGTGCTCCGGTAGTCGTGCAGAGTGCGTGCACGGGCCCCCGGCTCTCGAGACTCTTGCCGATGGATCGGCGGGGGTCCGGAGGCTGGGAGTGGGGGGGGGGGGCTGAACTCTGCTGCTGTCCCCACAGGGCCGCGTGGTGGAGAACATCTCCAAGCGCTGTGGGGGCTTCCTGCGCCAGCTCAGCCTGCGGGGCTGCCTCAGCGTGGGGGACGCCTCCATGAAGTGAGTACGGGCCCACCCCGTCACCCCCGTCACCCTGTCGCCATGGCTCCACGTGACGCGGGTCCGGTCCCGCTCACTCGGCCGGCCCGTGTTGTTTGGAGCCTCTCCACCGGATTGGACAGGACCGCTTCCTGTGCGGGAGAGGAGAAGGGTGCGAGGTGCTTCCTGTCCTACTCAGCCAGTGCGGTGTGGAAGTGAAGCCTGCCCAGAGGTCTCCGATTGCCTCTTGACCTCCCTCATCTCTAGCTGGTTGATGGTTTCCACTCCTAGGCGCCTTCCTTGGGTACCACTTTGCCTTCCATTTGCCAGTGCCGACAGCTCAACGGTCAGGGCTTCGGAGCAGATTACAGTACCTTCAAGGATGGGCGCCATACATGCCATTTTCTGCTTAAAGCTCAAAACGTCTCGCCCTTCCTCGTTTGTGCTAGAATGTAACACCGCAGAGATCGCACGATCAGTTTAAATGACATCTCTAGGCAGTGCTACCGCAGAAAGACATGCATGTCCTAATAATATGGTGGGATTCATATACACAAGAGGCTCTGTAAGATGTGATGTGTAATATTACTACTTCTGCCTTTCAAGTTGATGAAGAAACTGGACTTTTTCCATCTCCTGCTGCTACACAACCTGCCTTCCGATGATTAATGAGTCTGGTGGTTTTTCTCCGGGCTTTTTTTCTGAAATGCGGAGCGTGTCTAAAAGTGTGTCTGTCGTTCGATTCCGACACTGCGTAAAAAATAAACAAGTTTCACTTTTTTCCTTTCTCTTTTTTTTTTTTTTCTCCCCCAGGACTTTTGCACAGAACTGCAGAAATATCGAACACCTTAACCTTAATGGGTGCACAAAAATCACTGACAGGTAACCATGTTCACTAGACTGGCTTGAGGGCTTCATTGAGGAAGTATAATATGAGAGTCCACTTTAACAAGGGGTTTGTTTGTTTTTCTTTTTGTTACAGCACATGTATTAGCCTTAGTAAATTCTGTTCCAAACTGAAACATTTGGACTTAACTTCCTGTGTGTCAATAACAAACAATTCTTTAAAGGCGTTAAGGTAAGGGATTTTATTTTGTCTTTTTTTAAAAAAAAACACCGTTAGCATGGAGCAGTCAGTGGGAAGCAGGATTTGATGCTAAGATATATCAGTCTCCTCCCCGATCACCCCCACTGCCGTGGGTTACAGGAGAAATCAAGCTAGTGATCTCAGAGCAAGAGAAAAGGGAAAATCAATATCAGGGTTGTTACACGCTACTAATTATCATAGTAAATCTCTATGATGAAAAATGCTCACAGCAGCTGATATTGAGTGGCACTTAAGGAACCAGCTCCATAAAAACTGATGACAGTTGCAGAATAAAATCAAAAATTATTTTCATTCGTCATTTTGAATTCATGAAATGAGCAACCTGGCACGGAGCAAGATACATAGGATAAGGCAATCTCCATAGCCCTTCAAAAATAAAAAGAAATCAAAGAAATGAGGAGAGAGAGATTTAACTTGTCTTCATGATATCATGAAAAGAAGCTTTTAACCTTATATTATACATTGTTTCATTGAACCTGAGGTTTCCTCGCAGCTGACTTAAATCCGTTCTGAGCTGCATAATATCCTTCACAATATACTGAAAACTGGAATGGGTGTGGGAGTTGTTATGAGCTTCATTTCTGCTCCATCCGCAGGGGGAATTTCATGATCCGGTAGATACCTTTATGCTAGTGTTGGGGGGGAATTCCATTGGAGTGTGTTGAGTATTATGACTTTCCTGTAAACGTCGTGGTAGGCCGACACCAGAGTACAACCCTGACAGTCTCCTTGTGAGTCACAGAAGCTAGTTTGCCGTACCGTTGATGTTCTCTGTAATTCTTCACTTGTCAGTTAAGGGGTTAATCTGGATGAGCCAAATACCTTGTGAATTGCAGGGCCTTATGGAGTTCAAAGCCCATTTACTTTCAATTTTCTTATTAAACACTCTCTTCCTAGTAAATTGAACGACAAATTACCCAGAAAAACAAAGGGCTGCTCAGTCTCTCCTCGGAGACCTTCTTCAGAGAGACTTGGAATTTCAATTGTAACCCGTGTGACCAAAAAGAACCTGGTATAGACGTTTTGTCTCTGTTGTAGTGTGTACAGGAAATTGCTTGTGCCGTTCTGTCAGGAAAGGCAGTTAGGAACCTGGGTAGAAGTGAAATCTGGGGGATTAAAGCAGTAGAGGTGTATTAGTGTTGACACTGTCACAAGGGAGCGCTGTGAGTGTGGCTGCTCTTTCAGAGTCTTATTACTCGCTTCAGCCTCCGATCAGCTGTTTTTTCCCTCCCTTCCAGCGAGGGCTGCCGGTTCCTGGAGCACTTGAACATTTCTTGGTGTGATCAGATATCTAAGGATGGCATAGAAGCTCTCGTGAGAGGGTCTGGAGGCCTCAAAGCGTTGTTCCTGCGAGGTTGCACCCAGGTTGGTGAAGCAAGCCGTTTCGTTTTCAGGGGGATGGGGATGCAGAGTGTTCCCCACAATTAGCCACAGTTCCCATCATAACTTGACTTGTTGAGCGGGTTCAAACAAAAGTGGGTTTTGTCTTAGCAAAATTCAGCATTTGTTTTATTCTGCTTATCTTAATTTATTAGCCAGGACTATACGCATGTCTAAAGCCTTAGAGAAAACATTTGCTGCATATGGTTGTGTTGATTGATTCAGGAGTCTTGTGGGGGCTGTCAAGGGAGACCTATTCTGTAATATAGTTTTAATCTTGTGCAACATTGCCCCCCAAAGGCATTACTGTATAATTACATCACCACTTCCCACAAGACGCAAAAACTTTCTGGCATGTTATGAAATCCGCTGGGGAACTGCTCCCAAATGGAGACCACCAACCGTTTATATTCTCAGAAATGTAAGAATACCATATGACAGGATGTATTATCTTTTGTTTTACGACTGAAAAAAATCTTCAGGGCCCATTCTTCTCTTATGAGGGGGAGGATATACCTGTATGATATGGTAGATTTTCATGAAGAAAGTGCTAACAAACATTGCGTTCGAGCACAGAATCATAAACCGGTGCTGCACCATAGAAAAGGTTAAACTTGAGAGGCATGAAGTTTCTGCAGCTATGTGCGGCGCTAGATAACTGAGGCAGTAGAAGAGACAGTGGGAACTTGTGCTCTCCTGTAAGCTAATTCTGGCAGCCGGGCTGTAAGTGCCGGTGAAAGATAATGAACTAAAACGAGCATCTTCTTTTCATGGTGGTCATGCAGCTGGACGATGATGCACTTAAGCACCTCCAGAAGTATTGTCCCGAGCTCATGACCATCAACTTGCAGTCATGTACAGTAAGTGGTGTTCGATTATGTTTCTTGCTGTCCGCCTGTTCATGTGTGGGAAGTTTTGCCCATTTGGTGCGCCAGCGAAAATCTTTCTCCCTGTAAGGTCGTGTCCATTTGTCAAAGTGGTACTTCAGGCTGGGCGGGCCATCTGTATGTCTCAGACTGAGGGCGGGTTGAAGAGACAAAACCAGGTGATTCCTATCTTGAAGCAAGTAGCTGTGGAGAGGAATTTAACAAGGCAGAAAGACGTTTTTATTTTTGGCAAGGGAATGGAAATCGGCCAGCTCAGCTGAGAACCTTAATGTCTTTTAAATATGGCTGTGCCACTGGTAAATTCTTTTTACGGTACCAGAATTAGTTCTATCTCCCAGTCTAGGTTTTTAAGCAGATGGATGCATGTGGTCCATTGTTTTTCTGCTGAATGCAGATTTATAAAGTTAGGTTCTTCATTACTTTATTTAGCAGATCACAGATGAAGGCTTAGTCAGTCTATGTAGAGGATGCCACAAACTTCAGATCCTGTGCGTCTCTGGATGTACCAATATCACAGATGCCTCTCTCACAGCCCTGGGTCTCAACTGTCCTAGACTTAAGTAAGTGAACGACATTTGTGTTCAAGCCACTCGCCTGTTCCGCTTTAAAGACACAAATAGTGCTTTGACTTTCAGTAAAGACTTCTTCCTGGAAGGATTTATTCAAACTCTGATCAGACAGATTGACCGTTATTTTGCTGCACTTACACAAAGGGAATAAATTGTTCAGAAGCTTCCTGCGCTGGCAGGGAATGCTATAACTAATTTTTCTTCGCTTTGAATTTCTGCCTTCAGGAGCTTTAAGTGTCATACAGCATGAGAAAGAAGCCCAGCAGTTCCAAAAAATGAGCTGTAATTTCTCAAGCTGCGTGGGGAATGAAGATTCTTGCAAAACCTTACCTTATACTCCTGGCTGTCAGTCATCCAAAGCTACAGAAGTGTTAGAGTTTAGATGTCTAACATGACTGAAAGGGTAGACTTGTCTTCAAGCGATGAGTCCTGCAGTAACAACACTTCACATTGTATTTGCACTTTTATCACCAGAATAATCATCAGCCAGATGTCTTTTTCTACGGTTTTTCTTCCCTCTCTATTAAATTATATAAAAATATGCTTCTCCGTTGTGGAAGAATTCAGATATACGACTGTCACTTTTTATGTTCTGTACTTAATTTTGAATATGCGGGCATGTCTGTCAAGTCGCTCGGATTATCAAGAATCCTCCAATTACCCTGACAACATTTCATTTCAACTTATTTTGTCCCAGTTAGCTTTTTTTGTGGGCTGCAGTAAATCTGCAGTTACTTAAACAGCCAATAAGCGTTTTACCTGACCAAGAACTTAAAATTCCGGCCATTTTCAGGAACAAAACACAAACTTATGTTCATGCATTATTCTTGAACTGAAGATCCCTTATTTCATTAATAGAAATCAATTGGACAAGAGTCTGACCCCCATGCAAATCATAACACATATGGGGAATAATCAAAAGGGTTATAAGTTGTTATTTAGGATATAGTTTTAAGAATCACTGTTATCAAGAGCCTTTCATATACAGTTAGGTCATGTCCTGTCATTTCAGCAGTGCTTGCTATGTATAGGAGAACTAGCAGGTGTTAATCTACCGGGTCTCCAGGATGAGGTGCATCAACAGTGCTGTTGTATCGCTCTCTTTAGAATCCTGGAGGCGGCGAGATGTTCACACGTGACAGACGCTGGCTTCACTGTTTTAGCAAGGGTGAGTACTGCGTTATTGGTTGAGTGATATTTCCAGCAAACTGCAACGCCGAGCACCATTGTTAGCATGAGCACTGATGCATGGACTCCGCAAGCAGCGAGCAGCGTTGTTACGACTTTCGGAAACGTCAGTGAGCGATTGCGCTTCAAGGGGATTGAGGTTTGAAGGTACACGTGGTGTGTTTTGGGCTCCTTGTGGCGGTTTGGGTTGGTTCTTAAATCGGTAGTCTTACTCTTTAGCATTGTCTTAATCATGCAGAAGTGTATGAAGATCCAGATCTTTTGTTGTACAATTTACAGTAATGTCATGTGCTTATACAGTATGAAGAGTATGAAGTAGGAAAAGTATGAAGAGGTTTTTTTTTATATTTACTATAAATTCAATCATTTCAGTTTTCCTACCTGAACGGTATTCGCAAGTCAGTGCGCTGCACTGGAGGAGCGGTGCCTCTTAAACAACTTCCCTATAAAACAAAACTTACTTATGATTCTTTTCTTTCAGAATTGTCATGAACTAGAGAAGATGGATTTAGAAGAATGTATTTTGGTGAGGTGTCTTTATTTAAGTGCACATCTGAATCTTAAAAATGACGTTCATGAAGGATTTCAGTTTCTTTCAGTTCATTTTCCATTCCAATTTTTTCCATCATTTTACAATACTGCGTTATACTACACTGTATATATAGAGGCGGTCACTGTGGAGCTGTGATATGAAGTTTAAATAGTATGGTTTATTAAGAATCCAGTGACAAGTGGCATAAAGTTCATATGCTTCTCTTTGCAATCATTTCTAAATGGCTGTGTGCGTTTGTGCGCTGGGTTTGTCTAACATAAGCTGCCTGCTTTTTTCTCCTCTTGACAGGTGACAGATAACACACTAGTTCAGCTCTCCATCCACTGTCCTCAGCTCCAGGCTCTGGTGAGTTTGGTATCATCTTCGCATTCTTGATCTTTTCTTTCGTGGCCATTCGGACGATGTTTGTTTATCTGCTTGTCTCAGAGCTCAGTAACCAGGTCATAAGGCTCACAAAATAATTTGTTCATAAGAATCCCTCTTTTGGAAATAAAATAATTTAGAAGAAAGCTGTGGATCGAAATTCACGGCACTGAGTTGATGCTTTCGTGTGTAAGTAGCCCTGGAAATCCCCTCAGCCTCCTCATATCTGTACGGGAAGCCTGAGAGTGGAGATCAAGATCATCAAGGTCCACAGAACCTGCTGTCTGCACAGCTGAGGAAGCCAGCACTGTGTTAGTCCAGACACGAAGGAACCAACACGTACTGTAACGCTGTAATTGCACATTGACAGGTCTGCATGCTGTTGATGTGCCCATCCCACTTCAGTGCGCGAGACACTTCTGTTTTGCAGAATCGAAGAATCTGCACTGTTTTGCTGCTTGGCACTTCACGTTGACCTCATCTTGACTTCTCTCACCTTTACCGCCTGTTCTCAGCTCAGGATGCGCAGGAAAGTCGCCACCTCCAGAGCCCACAAGAGGGCGCTAGCCGCTCGGGTGTCTCGGTGGCGTGGCTTGGCGCTGCGCGGGTGTGACTGTCCCCCCCGTGTTTGTTTCTGTCACCGGTGCAGAGCCTGTCCCACTGCGAGCTCATCACGGACGACGGGATCCGCCACCTCAGCAACAGCACCTGCGGGCACGAGCGTCTGCAGGTGGTGGAGCTGGACAACTGCCCGCTCATCACCGACGTCACGCTGGAGCACCTGAAGAGCTGCCACAACCTGGAGCGCATCGAGCTGTACGACTGCCAGCAGGTCACGCGGGCGGGCATCAAGAGGATCCGGGTGAGTGCGCCCGGACCGCCGCCGCGGGCGGAAGGGGGCGGAGTTTAGGAAGTCCCGCCTCGGCCGCGCTTCCCCTGACACCCCCCCCCGTCGGCGCGGCGCGGACGGAGCGCTTGCGGGCCCCGTCCGGGTGTGGGGAGGGCTGTCGTGCTGAGCTAGACCCTGTGTTTCTGTTGTCGCGCTGATGCCTCTGTGTCATTGGCGTATCGTTCTCCCCTTTCGCTTAACCCGTAATGCTCTTCGCTGGTTCTCTCTCGTACAGTAATCGTGCTGTTGTGTGGTTAGAAAATGGGTCACGGCACGCCTGTGTGGTTGCGTGTACAGTACGTTACCGACTCCGTTCTCAGTTTCCGTCTAGGGTCCAGGTAAGGACATCTGGGACAGATACCGTATCCTTGAGCTCCTTTGCGGTACCTGACCCTTTCAGCATTTCTGAGGCCAACCCCCACACTGGTCCCAGCCAGAGGGTGGTCGTGTGACACTGCAGAAACCAGGATAAGGCTTGGTTTGAGGAGGCAGAAGTGCTGTTCGCGTCAGGAGTGCGTGTTAAATGATCAGAGGGTTCCCAGCAGTTCGATGACTGATGCCATCAAGCTCCGCTGTCTGTAAGCCCCCGGGCGCATGACCGTGAATGAGCTGCCTCCGCAGATGCCAATACGGCCGTGTGTTCTTGTTTTTGCAGGCGCACCTGCCTGAGATCAAAGTGCACGCCTACTTTGCCCCGGTCACCCCCCCTCCGTCCGTGCACGGCGGCGGCCAGCGGCTCTGCAGGTGCTGTATCATTCTTTGACAGCAGAGGGCGTGGGGGGGCTCTGTGCCCCACCCTGCTTGTGTGAAGGATGGAGGATTGGGATGCTGGTGATAATCTCGACCCTCCCAGTCTGGGAGAGGAAGACTGGTGGTTGGGGGGGGAGAGGAGGAGGAGAGACCTCTTGCTTGCTGAATGGCGATGAGTGCTGGATGTCTTTCTCTTGAGCGTGCCCACGCAACGCTGAGGACGACAAAGGGAGGGAGGGCCAGGGAAAGACGGCAGCAGCCGGCAAACGAGGGAATCTGGATTTGTGGATGAGGAGACTACAACAACACATTTCCTTGTGGAATATCGGGCAATGCTTCCATTTCAAAAGAGTCTGTACTTCAGTCCACGTACCCTTGTGTTATTGTGCTTCTTACAGTAATGTTACAGTGTGGTATCATGGTAGCGGAAGAGCGCTGAACCTTGTGGTTAAGCGGTTGTAGGCAAAGCAGTCGACTCGTATCGGTGAATCCGTGGATTTCTGGGAATTTTCCATGGGAGGAGTTCGGCGTGGCTCAAAGATCAAATCCGGGAGGGGCTCAAGAATGCTCTCTGCTAGCGGATGGCGAGTTTGGTTCTTGCGAAAAAGAAAATGAAGCTAAAAACCGAAGGTGTGGGAAGTGGTTTTGCGGCATCTGTTGAAGAGCGGGTGGATGAAATCTCGGCCGAAATAATTCTGTGGATCGAAGAGGTATCAGCGTTAACGTCATTGTGTGAAGATCTTTTATTGCTGGCTCAAAAAAGAAGATAAAATGGTAATGTGTGTTTTTGCATTCAGGAGGGAGTTCAGTGGTAACTACTTCATGCATTTGTTTTTTGTTTTTTATCAGTGCTAATTGGTGTCCAGGCTTGGCTATTCTGGGGGCAGAAGGTACATTATAGACATCTGAAAACTAGAGCATGGTAACTTATAAATGAAACCTATCCTTACAAAAAAAAGAGCTGGACATCCCTTTTAAGCAAAAATCTGATTAACTCCTTTCGGATGACAGTTTGCCTGCGACCAAGATATTTTAAGAATTTAGTGATCTGCTCACAGCAGTAGCATATATAAATATTTTGTATAGTTTTTTTTTTTACACACACACTTCATGTGCAGTGGAATGAGTTGAAGGGGGCTGCTAGCCTTTTAGTTTACCAGCTGCGGAAAGAATTACTCTCACAGTGTTTTAAGGCCATCATGTAATATTTGTGCAATGCGTGGAATGGTATTTGATGGCCTGTACAAAGTTGGTTTGTAGTATTTTTAAATAAAATGTCTCTTATACTGTACATCAGGTGAGGGCTGTCTGGAAAGCCTCACTGTGCTGTGACACACAACCATTCTTCTGTACCTACATCAAGGAGCTACTTCTAAATTACTTATTAATGTGTAAAAAAGGAAACATGCACTGTTTTCCTAAATTATTGCTTATGGTAGAGAGGTTAGGATTTTACCCTTGTTTTTTTTTCTGTTCTTTCTTCCAAAGATTTGTGAGAAGTCCTAGGTTTATTATTTTTCCTGAAATAGTGAAAGAAAAGAAAATATTATTGAGCGCAAGACAATGAGATAAGAGATGGTAGACATGTTTATCATAGTACCTGGCCATCTTGAGTGTGTATATTTATATCTGTTGCTGCTATGCTGGAGAAAGAAAGAAATCTTTATTTTTAAAGCTTTGTGCAGCTCATGAAAACTGAAACCATAATCTTTGACAATATGCCTTATTTAATTGCAAAGTGATTATAAAATGTATGTTTGTGATTGCACTTGCTCTAATGTGAGTATTGTTGTCCAAGAACTTTTATAGTTTAAGGTTCTTTGCTGTTGGAATTCTGCGCACAAGTATCTAGAATTTTGTTTTGTTGCTCTTTTAGGCTCAATTGATCATTTTTCTGTACACATTCCTACCTTGATAAATGTAAAGTAATTTATTAAACATGATTTTGTGGCAGTAGGTTTATCACCGTCTCTCAGATCGAAATGGCCTAGAAATTGTTTCTGTTGGAGCGGAATATCTATTTATAAATATCTTTCTACCTAGGTCCAAAGCAGTCACTGCAGTCCTGTTAATCCATTCTCGACGTCAATACGACCAGAAATTAAATACAAATCTGGTTGTCCAAATGTTGCCATTGGGTGAACCAGGAAAGCTTGCCAGCAAAGTAGCCCTACACTAATCTGTTATTGTGCAGTTTGTGCTGAGAATGGCTTTGTACCTTGCTAACAGTTTTATTTCAGGGCAATGAATGAATGTACAATAGAGGAAAAAATATTTTATGCCCTACAAGTTTCTGATTGTAAAAAGCATACAGTTAAAATGTTAAATATCCAATACTTGAATATTGAATATACACAGATTATTTTAGTCTGGCTCATGTACTAGAATATAGCTCCGTTCCTAAAGAGATCACAGGCGTTCGAGACCAGGTTGTGAAGGTGCTAAACATCCAGTACAGCGATGAGGTATTGCAAAAAAGAAGCTCGGTCTCCATCTTCTACCAAGAGAGAGCTTTCTTTGAAAATGGCTTCTAAACCGTTTAAAAGCACTCAAGGAGAGACGAGCCACTCTCTCAGACTTTGTAGCTTGCAGTTGTCATTAGCTGGACTGTCCAACAGCTACATGCTTAAGTAAACCTTTACTAAGATGAACATCCCAATAAGTTTTTAAGGTGGACCTGTTTCATTATTGTATTGCGTTACTAGTACACATGACTTGTCAGGAACAAACACATCAACATGGAGACTGTAAATCTCAGTATTGTGGTGGCTTTTCATCTCACTTAGCATACTAAGGTGAGTGATGAGTGCAAAGCGGCTCATCCAGAAAACCCCGTCTATTTCCAGAAATGGTCGCAGAATTTCAACAGTATCAAAGAAGTGTCAGTAATCATGTGACATCTGTGGTCACATCTGCTTGAGCCTGAAACTTTTGTTCAGCACTGATATTTTTTTCTTTCCCCTCCTTCGCCCCAAAGGATTCTTCTGAGTTGCTTGAAACCCAAATATTTTGGGAAAACTATACTGATGAAACACACACCTGTGTACACCAATGATACCGATACTTACTGGCTATTAACACAGAGTACATTTTGCTCCTTGTCATCAATACTAATGGTGTCTCTAGGACAAATGATTTAACAACTTTTGTTAAAATTAAAAAAAAATGATAGTGAAATTGCTCTGGCTGTTATTTCAATAGAAGTTAATCAAATAAAATATCACAAATGATGTATTTTATCTCTTGGAAGGATGTTTATACCAGAAAAGTGTTTTTTGTTTGTTTTAAACCAGCACAGTATTCTTGATGATGCTTGTTTTTTTTTCAGCTTTTCATTCTTGTATAAGTCTTATTAGAACTTTATTCATGGTTTACTGGTTATTTCTTCAGGTGGTTCATAAGAGAAAATGGTAGGAAGGTGCTTTAAAACCATTTTTTTTTAACTCCACCATTAATTCTGGTGTCCTCTTAAATATTTAGTTGAAATATGTGGTCACCTTTCTTACAGGTTCGACAAATTGTGCTACATAAATTGTTTCTTCCCCCCCAAAGTAGTGCAATATGAATCGAGTACAAATTTGATGATAAATGCTACTGTGCATATGACCAGTAGCACCACTTTGACCTAAAGATGGGGCTTAACTCTTACTGATTCTTGTACGAATGGTGTACACGAAATGCTTCTGAAACCCCCTGCTGAAGAAACTACAGCTGAGGTTTGCGATGTGGGATTTTTCAGTGCAAGATGAAGTGTTTACCATATAACGTACGTCCACAGAAGAAACAAACTCAAGATGGAGCTGAAACAGAATGCCATTTTTGTACAATACCTCTAGGAGCTCAAAAGCTGGAAAATCGACAGAGGGAAACTCCACATTTTCAATTTGGGATGAACACCAAGGCTTACGAATCAGTTTATTAACTCTTGCAGCACAGGTTTGTTTTTTTTCTCTCCATGTTCTCCCAGGTGTGAGCATGAAAAAAAGTGGCAAGTCACTCTGGTCATTTTTAAGTTTTTTTTATTACAGTAGAATATGAAAAGTACCAACGAATGCATTGCTGATTCTCATACAACCCTGCACAGGTTTGTTTCAGTGCAGAAAGACAATTGTTAAACTTTAAGAAAGTCGTACCCCCCCACCTTTCCCTCATGCCCTAATAATTAATGGCAAACAAAAGACATGCCATACAGAGCCTTTCAAGACATAAAGCAACATGACAAACTAAGAATTCTGTCCTATGACCAGCAGAAAGCATAACATCTTGATTGCAATGAAAAGAAAATTAAACATTTCTTAAAAAGTCAACTTAAAATATTTCCCTTTAGGATTCAAGAACCATCAGGGCCTCTAATTAAGACAACTAGAAAACACAAAAAAAAAACATGCAAGCTAAAATGAAAAAAAAAAAAACAAGCAAAAACGGGATCAGAAACTAGTCAGCCAAAGGTGGCACCAGTTAACTCTTACGAAATGCTTTGACGGACCACCGGCTTGAATAAGCTGAAAAAACACTCTTTCCCCAACTTGAGTACTTCAAGATTACTGTATTTTTCAGTGTTTACTGTGATTGAGTAGCTAAACATCGGCAACTGTTCCGTGCTCTAGTCAGTGTGGCAGTGTGAGAACTGCAGGGCCTGTGAGGTCAAGAGGAAAGGCCCTTGCTATCAAGGATAATATTAAATAAGCATAAAGGTGAAGCAGTTTTCAGATGTGTCCATTTACGGTTCTCTGCCAGTTCTGACTCTGACATATCTCCATGAACAAATCACATTATTCATGCCACAGGGAGTGGGGGGAATAATGATATGAAAATTGCTGTAAGTTTTGATTAAAACCCCCCCACAAAACCACAGTGATGTGCCTTACAGTGAATACAAACTGGAGGCTCCTGGTGGTTTTTCGATGACATGGCTCGCAAGAAGACACTTCACAGGTAACCTGTGTGCTACGTGCATACAGGTGCAACCTAACATTTGAATGGCACCAAAAAAAAATGAGGCACATCAGGAAGCCCCAAATCAAAACGATCTAAAACAAAATAACAGCCTCATAGCATAATATGCAACAGTTTGCTTTTATATGCAATTTGTTTTGTCACAGGCTTTGCGTATTTCCAGGTAACTCAGCCTTACGGGACACCTGGAAAGCAATGCCCTCGTGTTCCCGCCTGTTACCTGCACTGTTCACAAGATCTTTCAGCAGAAGCCCCTCTCCCCCCCCCATCAGAGTCGAGCGGTCTCCGCAACCGAATCCTGAGTCTTCGAGGAGTCACCATCGAAACCTAATAGGTCTGGTTAAGAGCACGTCGTCTTAATAACCTTCTCGCCCCCCAAAAAAAAAAAAATCTGAAAGACTCGTTTCGAGGAAAGGTTAACAAATCTATTGCAAGAAAACAAAACCCCAAAGTAAGAGACTCGACAGCTGTAGCTGTCCAGAATAAAATGGGGGGTCCCTTTGCAATCAGGATGCATAAAGAAAAATTCTCTCTAAAGAAACCCGTTATCATCTCACGAACTCTCTGCGCAGCCAGGAAGCAGTTTTCTACAGTTCATTTCAGTCCATTCCCAGTACAACAGCAATAGAACAATATTTTTTTCTATATATTCAAGTTACACAATAGATATAGTAGTACACAATATATTTCAGTACTGGCCTTGTATTTGCCTGATTCAGTTTAAGGCTGTGCATCGTTTACTTCGCCGTGGTGGAGGCGTCTTCCAAGCTGGAATGAAGAAGCTGCAGCATTAAGCAGGCGCTGCGAGATCGGGGAGAGGAGGCAGAGGTGGGGAAACAGGCTTCGCTCTCTAACCCCTTCCCAGACAGCCCATCCCCTTCCCCCATAATTGTGTTTTCAATATGAAACAATTTATACACTGAAGTCAGATTCTAACATTTACTTGGATTTGCTCAGTGATTCCTGTAACGATGTGCGATGGTACACTCGCAAAAGAAGAAAATCTTCCTCCAGCTCGTAAAAAACGTCATGGCACTCTTTTCACTTTAAGATGACATGGTACCCTTCGCCATTTTCAGCTGCAGCAAGAAAGCAGAATTAGAAACTTCAGTCGCACAAAGCTCAAATGTTACATAACACTAATATACTTGTGCATCTTGCCATGAGTGTTCTACAAATTCATTTTATGGGTAAACGCAACTGAAAATATAATCATAATAATAACAACATCACTTTATTAACCCTTTACAATTTCTTGCATTAGGAATTATCTTTTCGCATACCCCAGCTTGCTCTCCATGGGACACACAGACAGGGAGAGAAGCTTGGGGTCAGAGTTTATTTATACAGCACCCCTGGAGCAGTTGGGGTTCAGGGCCTTGCTCAGGGGCCCAACGGAGTAGGATTCCTCTGCCGGCCGCGGGATTTGAACCGGCAACCTTCCAGTCACAGGCGCAGATCCTGAGCCACAGAGCTACTGCACCGCCCACATTCCACCAAAAGCAGAAAATACACTATCATTGTGAGTAAAACAGATTTTTTTAACGGCAAGTCTTTATTAGACTTAATTCACAACACGTACCCATTTCTGACATTAATCTGGCAACAATAAATTGAACTATAAAAGCAATTAATTGGTTATCAAAAGGCTCAAAGAAATAAACAAATACCTTTTAATGTGCTGACTGAAAAGCAGCTTTCATCTGGAATATTGTATACCATCTATAAAAAAGAAACGTACAGCTTAGCATTACAGAAACAACAGACCTAAAGAACATTTCCATATATGTCATAATACAATAAGGACAGAAATCATTCTCTTAACGATGGGTGAAAATATCATTAGAAAGCTCAAGAAAGAGGAGGCCATGTGGCCCATTACTACTTGGTAGTAAACAGATCTGATGATGTCATCCAGCTGTTTCTTAACGAAACAATATAGCTGGGTATCTTGAGAATAACCCTGGCGCAAGTACAAAAACAGGGATAAGATACACTGTAGCACACAATGGTCTTGTTTGTGTCAGCCTGGCAATGATATTGTAGTGTACTGAACATTTCACTCATACACAAAAGGCCTGGCAACCTACATGTGTGCGATTTAGATAAGATACACACCATTTATGTTGGTTTCAGGATTATTACCAATGTTCTGAAATGTTTTTCACGATGAAGTGGCCAGAACGCACTTGGACTGTGCAGCAGGGGAGTTTCTAAAGGACATTTCGAATCAGATTCTGAGCAAGAACTGGGGTTCAGGCTAGGGTTGTGTGGAAAAACAGCTGTATGACAAGGCGAGCTGTCCCACCCAGGAGTTTAATACATCATAACATGACTGGTTAAATCAATCAAAAAGACCACTCAAAGAAGCAAGGCCAAGACGACGATACCTGATCACTGAGGAGAATGTGTATGCCTGTCGGACCCTGCCTATAAACATGATTGATCTGACTGGGGGAGATGTTGAAGACGGAGGCAATTTTTCTTGTTAGCTCACGTGCAGTCATCTCCTCTAAGTAGAGGGCATGATACACTGGGAATAAAGAATATTAACAGGCTACAGAACCCACATGTTTTTTCAATGACAAGATGACGATACCAAAGGAAAAAAAAAAACAGAAGAAACACACGCATCACTGATTTGCATCAAATGCAACAATTCTAAACACTTTGCTCTCAACATACAGATAGCCAAAAATTAGTCATAAGTAGCCCTGGTGAATATTCTCCTCACTAATGTGCCTTGAAATCGTACCATTGTTTACAGCATGTTTTTAAAACATCCGATGCAGTGCAAACAGGACAGTTGTATACCTTTGCCGCTAGTTGTTGAGACGAATTCCACTAGTTTGAGAACCTGATTGCATGCCCGACCGTAACTCTGCAGCTGAAATGTTTCTCTTTTGCCGTTTTCAGCATGATATGGAGCGCCCCTTATTCCTTCTTCAGCTCTGCCCTCACAGCAGGTCTTAAGGCCATGTAAAAAATAATAACGCTGTGCTAAAGAACAGCCATTACAGGTTGCTTACCATATATTGCACTATTGCTGTGTTCCCCATTTTCAGTCTCATGACAGCCATCCAGCAGCGAAGGCCTTTTAGTCTGAGGTGTTTCCTGACACACATAGACTGTTAACCGAGGCCTGATGGACCTGTAATAAGTCAGAACACATTGTATTAGAGCCACGGCATGGGCTGATGAATCTGTAAAGAAAAACTCAAATTCAAATCTTTTTTTTAGTTCGGGCAAGGCTGGAACTGGGAGACAGGGGTTTGGTTACTGCACAGTGCATATACAAATTTGCAAAAGAACTGAAACGTGTCATCTATTTTAGAACAAGAAGAATGGAATTAAAAAAGCTGAAATTCACAAAGAAGCTAGTTTTACACTGTAAGCAATTGTAACTATTTAAGGTTTTAAACCTAGGAATATCTAACCTTTGCTCAGAACAAAATGTACCAACATAGCAGTACATCACGGATTATTAACTTGCCAATAACTGTTTGCTAGATGCCAAAGCAGTCTAACAGCAGCAGTGAACTAAGCGCTAATAATTTAGAATATTGTACACGATCTGGTCACCGTGTTACAGAGACGTGTACTCTTGAATCAGTCGAGAGAAGAATGACAATATACTTCCCAGGGTTTAAAAGAAGGCCTATTTCTGGCTCGCTAAAAGTACTAACCCTTCTTGAGAACTGAATAGAGAAGATGACAAAGATTTTAAACGTTAAAATTTAAAATTCCTCAAGGGAGTAGACAAGAGTCGGTCCTTTGGATTTCTTCAGAACAAGGAAACAAGAAGACAAAAGGAAGCTAAAGTGAGGCTCATTCACAAAACGCAGAAAAGGAGGTACTTCTTTAAACAGGACTACGGCACAAGTCTGGAACACGCTCCTCAGAGGCATGAACTTTGAGCTGAATGGCTACCTCTTATTTGTAAACTCCCTGATGTACTTAAGCAACACTTTTCAATGAATTCCAGAGTGCTGCAAAACTAGGACAACCGTTTCAACTAGCTGACATCACCAACGCAGCAAACGGATGAGGAAGCCTTTGCAGTTTTTACACTCCTGTCTTCACTACGATGTCTAAAAGCAAATACCATGATTCAACGGGACAAGACTAGTGAAGACCATCACATCAGCTGGCAGCAAGCCGGATTAAGCCATATTACCTTGATTTAAGTGCATTAAACAGTCGAATCCCATCAGCTGGGCCACAAATTTGAACCAGATCCTCTCGTGTCAATTTAAGCAAATCAGATCCTTTAAAAAAATCCAACAAATGAATGTCAGCCTTATAATCCCACAAATTTCACCGCCACATTAAACTATCATAACGCAACACATTTGAAACGCCTCTAAATTATTTTTAATGACATTCTCGAAATTAAATCTGAGTATTCTGATCTATGTTTTCAGTCATTACTGCAATGAGAATACCTCACTTTATACACATAAAAAATAAATAAATTATTTACGCACAGCATTCAGATCATTCTTAGTTCACAGGAATTCATAAGAATAGCAATTATACCTGAGAAGTTTAAAAATAACCTAGTGTATGCAGCAAATCTATTCTTGTGTAGCCACTGCTGACTTTCTTGTATAGAGGCTGTAGGACTAAGTTGCTAGGAGAGAAGGAAAAAGAAAATTAGTTCTCCAGAAAGTGTATAACCATTTTTAGATCCCAATGTGAAAATCCTTACAAATAAAGAACACTCACTTCCATAGCAACGTGGCCAGTCACATCTCCCTGATGATTTGGTGATGAAGAATTACTACGAACAGAAACAAACATTAAAATTAAAATTAAAATTAAACAATACAAACAAAACAGAAATTCATAAACCAGATGCTACGAAATTTCTATCATGATGAAAATTTGTAACAATCTGTTTAGCAGCAACTTGTAAGCCATGCTTCAGCTCTTGAGGAGTGACACACCAATACTTCAATGGTGGACAGGCCTGTATGAAACCAGCTAGGCGCATGTCACTGGTAATAGGTAAGAACACGCTACACGTTTTACTAATAAGATGCGTATTATTAATGTATTTGTCATTCCATCAAATAGCACTCAAGCTGTTTTTCTGTAATAAAGTACTAATGAAAGGTTTGTAGTTTACCCCTAAACTGAAGTGTTACCAAAATGTGCTGAGGATTACCTTTGTAATGTCTGCTATGTTTTTTTAGTGTGATAAAAGCACAGCAACTCTGTGAATTTCAAAGCAATTACACAAAAGGGCAGTTGCTGATGTACCAACTATGCCTCTGTTACCTTAGCCAGATACTAGTAATCTGACATTTTTACAAAAAACGAAAAATTAAACCCAATGTAAAGACTACAGAGATTCATATTTGTAGATATGCTTTCCAGTAAATAAAATCTCCTTCAAAATAGCACGTCTGCTTCTGTTTAGTTACTTTCAGTTTGTACTTCATAACAAGGATTTCAGTGTTGACTGGCGACTAATCAATTTTATGCACAAAACATCTTGAGAAATTAAGTTACTCCCCCCACCCAGGTCAAGACATTTATGGGACTGTTATCATGCACTACACAGCAGCAGCATCAATACTGTGCATTTTAGATGCATCGTAACGCTGCATGCAAACAGGTTCCACCAAAAATATTCAGGTATATCCGATCAGCTGTTTTACCTGCAGCTGATCAGACTGAATAAAAATGTGTAGTGCGATGCAGTACGCTGGCAGTAATTTAAGAAAAACTGCTGTAAAAGAGAAACAACGGTTCATTGGCTAAGAAACTACTGTATACTACAAACCCCATTGTTCTCCGATTTGTGTACCACTTACACAAACATATCCTACAGAAAATTAGTCTGAGGTTCCCCAGACCATTTCCCCAATATGTAGTAACTAACTCTGATGCTTTGCAAGTGGACATGGCTGAAGTGCTCGAGGTGTGTGCCTGAATATGGTCACCTGGTAATGTCAGATAACCAGTTTACAGCATTATGTAAAAAGAGATCTTAATAATGCTGTATTTAATATAATGTAATAATGCATCTGCTACCTAACAGGAACACTCTAATGCCACTGCTTGTAACATCTCATGTCAAACAAACGTTCATCAAATACTGCATTATTCAATATTAATAATAGGAGGTCCAGAGGACAACCTGTTCGGTTTCAAATCATTTGATTTTTATTAAATGCCGCTTGCAAAGATGTTCAGTTTTTTAAAGCGCATTCTTTGCTCTACGAGTGCAGCGTGTACACGCACCACAAACGCGACACTGATGAAAGGCCCGACTGTTACCTGTCTGGGACAGTGTAAGTGTTGTGTGCTGTCGAGGTAAATGCTGGAGAAGCTGTCGGGCTGTTATTCACGTAAGCATTGTCTGGCCAAGGCGAACACTGCAGTACAGAAAACACAAATACCCTGGTTAAAGCAGCACTTCTTGCGCTCATGTATGTGTCTTTAACAAACCATGAATATAATGAAATGCATTGCAAGACGCTCTGTTACAGCTACAGCTCATCACACACTGAGGCTGTCACAGTGAGACTGAAACTCAACTCAAAAGTCAGATGAAAAAACTGCAGTAAAAGAAAGTAGATTTCATACTTTTAGCAAAATAAGCATTCTTCTCTTAATGTTTTCCAATGGCCTCACAAACACCACTAACACTAATCTTGGACCATGGGATGTTCTTATTGAAGGTAAATATGCAGAGGACTATTGCTAACACTGGTTTGTCATACAGCAGACCCTGTCTAGCCCTCAATCAATCCAAGATTAGTGCTAATCAAGATGTGTGAAACCAGCTCTTCATGTAGTTATTTGTTTAAATCTACAGGGCAATCTGGACATGCTGGTCCTGTAATGTGGTGCTGTAGAGTTAAATTAATTCATGTCCCAGCATGAATATGAATCTCGGAATGAATCCTTACCACTGTGTAAGGAAAACACCAAGACGTTGTCGATGCTATCACAGCTTTAGCAAAACTTTCTCGTGCCTTCAAGACAAGTAAATTGTACAAAACGTGTACTCTTATAGAAGAACTACATAATATGCAAGTCATTCCCCTACCAGTTTCAGTGCTATGTTCTACAGTAAATGATGAGGACAATGTGTTTATATGACAATGAACAGTCACAAACTGTGGCTTCTCCTGACTTGTCAATGCCCTTTTTTCCCCTTGAGCTTGAGTTTCCTCTCTTAAAAACAACAGTATAAAAAGATTAGGTTTAAGTAATTCCCCGCTTGATGAAGTTTGCATTCATCGGTGCAATTATCCAAGTGCACTGCTTTAAACCAAAATAACTGGTATGAAAGTAAAAGAACACTTGGTGTACGATGACTGAATTGACTTCGTAGTGTGTACAAATACTTTTCGGCACCACTGAATTTTGAAGTGACAATCGCTGCCACAGATCACAACCATTCAATAAGATACAAGCTGAAGAAAAAAGGGCTTTAACATCCTTACAGGTAACACCAAATTAACACACAAAAACAAAGAGAGCATACCAAAGGAAAACAAAAAGAATTCTCTCTTGTATTCCCAGCACCATTGAGAGTGTTAGATTTAGGAGTGGTTTCACACATCCAGTGAGAGGGGAGTCCAAGAGGCTGCTAAGCGAGGAGTTCCACATGAGGTAGCCAGGCTCAAGACAGGCCTGTTCACAATGGAGTGGCAGAAGCCCTATATCTAACACTTTGAACTCTGCACCACGCGTGAATCTCACAGTTAAAAGGTAAGCAGAAGTCCTTACACTGCCTCGCTTTGCCAGAGAATCGCCACAGTCTGCGGGCAAAGTCCGCTTGCTGGACTTTTTCTGTTCATGTTCAACTGCTTCTTCTATTATAGGCTCAAGCCTCATCTAGACAAACACCAAAGACTAGGATCAATGTTTTAATTACACAGTGAGCACATGTTATGCAGCACCACTTCTCGACTTGGAACAGAATTATCCGAAACCGTTTCTCATGATTATGGTAATCACGGTGATATTAAAGGTGAGCGAATCATCTTTTTCGAGTATTAACCTGATGAGGCTTCGGCCATGCCTACAATCCTTATGTGCCCATAAGTCCAGACTGGCTGTTCATTTTAATTCAACGAGAAAACTATTTTGTTCTCATTCCACCCAAATATTCACAGCATTGAATTTACAAGCAGTGAAAAATGCAACCTTAATTTTTAATGAGGATTATTATGCCATAGTCCAAAGATTGCTTCCAAAGAAGACTTGTCATCTACTGTAACTTAAAAAAACAACGAAGCCTTTGATAAATTTTGACACCTGGAAATAACTTTTAAATCAAATAGTTATTTAAACTTGCTTGAAAAATATTTCAAAATTGAATACTTGAAGACTCAATGAATATATTTTCAATTAAAATGTACTGTATAGGTCACATACATGTTTTTCTGCCCATTTTGCTTTTAAGATTAAGAAACGCTTGTTTTAATGATCGATAACTGCATTAATAGTCCCCTGTCTGAACCTCACAGCTGACAGCTCGGTGTACACACTTTCTGGCCTCGCTGCTTCCTCAAATTATATCTGTTTTTGTATCAGAATCAGTGGCACGCAAAGGCTGCCTAATTCATATTCTACATCTTGGTGAGGACACACTCTTAAAGAGGGTAAGGGTGACAATGTTTTACTTCAAATAATAGTCATTTTAGGGGTTGGAATGATAATTGATTTTTTGAAAGACGTAAAAAAGTGGAAGGGATAATCTCTACAATTAGGGTTTCTGCTCTCAAACTCTAGCCCTGTCCAAGCTCTTGGCTTAGTCTCCTTTGGCTGTTCATTACCTCAGACAGGATGGTTGTGTCATACGAAGGCTGGTACTTTTCTTTCTCCTGTGCGGTCCTCTTCTCCATCTTTTCTCGGTCGGTTTTCTGCTTCCTGTCCGCTCCTTTTGGCTATTCAGTCAGATTGAGGAATGGGAGAGTCACGCCGTGTGCACACTGAAGACACTTCGCTGGCTTGCGCGTACCACTGCCACCCCTCACTAGACCCTCCCCCCCGCTCGAAAACGACATCGCAGAACACAGTCAGATACAGGATTAAACAAGCACTTAACATGGCAAGTAAACCTTTGCTTTTCATAGCCACCAAGCTTAAAATGTTATTTGAGTGTTGTTAATCTTGTTAAAAGCGCCTTGAATTAATCATAAAACTGTTAAAAGCGCTCCCTCCCACTGACTCGCACCCTTCTGCAGCTTGCAGCTGAGCTGGTTTCTGGTTCTCAAGTGCGGCTGTAGAGTGCTACAGAACGGGCCCACTTTCTCACATGTAACAAACAGGCTGTATCCAGCGGAAAGGATGGCAAGAGGGACGTGCGAATTGCACTGTGGTCCTTAGCAGACCGAGGGAATCGCACTAGAAGCGTGCAGCCGTTTCTAACAAGACCCCGCAGAACTGAGGGTGTTTTTTTCCCCTTGAACAATCCAGGCTGGGGGAAACTGTTACCTTAAAAACCTTGATTTGGCAGCTGGCAGAGTGAAGGTGATCGGTGTACTCTCCACTCTCGTTCTGCTTGAAAGTGTCGATTTGAATCCGAAAAGGCACGCCCTTTTCCCCACCATGCTTCCTGGGAGTAAACTCTGTGCTAATGCAGTGCACCTGTAAAAAGAGGTCAAGTGTTAACTTCCTATTTAAAACAGCTGAGGTGTCAATAGTTCTTAGAGACAGTCTGGTACCTTGCCAGCAAAGCAAGTCTAAAATGTATTTTTGAAGGAGCTCAGATTAGAGCCTCATCCACATACTTGGGAAGCCTGTTCCAGACACCCACAACTCTTTGTGAAGAAGCGGTTTCTATGCTGTCCTAAACGAACTCCTTTAGTTCACAGGTCTGAGCCCATTCCTTGTTTCATTAGAGTGTAAAACAGACTTGTCGATACCTACTGAGATTTTTAGAGGGATCAAACCTCCTCCCATTTCCCAGACCAGGGGAGGCTGGTTTCTGTCTGGGGAGGTCCCCAGAAACAAAGCAAAGTATTCTACTACCAGTTATAGCAGCGTGTGTAAAATCAGCAGTCTCACACTGCGAATCGCCTCTGACAACACTTCTAGAAAATGCTGAGAGCCTCTGTTCTAGACTGAGGGGATCTGAGGTCCTTTACCCTCACTTTTCTGATCTAAATCTGACAATCCTCTCGGGCCAGGAAAGAATTCTTCTTGTTCGTCTTTAAGCTCTTTTCAAGGAGATCACATCCTTTTTGGAATACGGTAAAGGAAAAGAAGACAATATTCCAAATGAGGTGTGGGAAGCGAGTTGTAAAAGGCTGGAGCACAGTGTCGCTTGATTCAGCATTCTGTCTGGTTTTGGTGCCTGTCCCACAATGTCTTAACGAATACGGAAGAATCTACATAAAGACCCAAACCTTTCCAAACCCACACTGGCGGCCTCTTAAAACGCCTTCGAGTCGAAACACCACTTTCCTTTCCTACCACTAGAGGTCACCACTGCTTTAACCAAACTTTAACCACACGGAAGGACAGACTGAAAATAATTCTCTCACCTCAATACAGCCTTGTGTGCACTGCACGCTGAGCGCCAGCCAAATATGCCAGCAATCATCATTATAGAGAGATATGTGCGTCTACTCTACACTGAACAAAAAAACAACTTTGCATCGAGGCTGAGAAAGGATAGGGCTGTGCAAAGACGAATCTGGAAGACAAGCCATGCCACAAAGGATAACAAAAGTATTTAAACAGGAAAAAAACACTGTATCCCATTAACCCGGACAGATTCCAACATTGCCGAGACGTGTCTCTGAATGGGGATTTGCTATATTGGCTTCATATCTCTCCTTCCTGACAGGAGGTCTTGCTTCGAGACAGAAAGAACAGGCTATTCTTTGGTTATTTTAAGCCTTGAGAAACGGATGCCTGTGAGTTCGACAAATAATTTTTGGAATGATCAACTGATTAAGACCAAAAAAAAAGTTAGGTGTGTAGTTATTCCAAGTCCTTTATTCAATTAAGTGAGCGCCGAGGCAGAATGAGAAGCACACCTCACTGGGAGAGAGGGCAACACATTTTTAGTTACATCTGCAGTGTACAAAACCAATGACTGTAAAGGGGAAGGCGGCTGGAAAATGAACCCCAAGACCAGATATACCTGGACAAAGACTGAAGCGCGCTTCGAGAGGTCCCACAGGAACTCTGCAGCGTTGAGCTGAGTGGGGTTCGTTCTCGGGTCGATAATGCCGACAGACATTGGGATATCTGGTCAAGAAGAGAAGAAGAGAAGAAGAACCTGTTTAGCGAAGCGGGTGACTGATGACAACAGCTTTAGTAAGCAGACAGGTTCCCTAAAGGTGAACATTCAGTCAAGCACAAAAACCATTGTGGAAAGTTCAATGTTTTTTATTTTATTCTTTCAAAAAACTTGACATCACCCTTAGCGTGGCCCATTCTGTCACTGCCCTCAGGAATAGCCCAGGAGCACTGAGGCACCCACCCTGTCTTACACAGGTAAATGGAAGCTGGCTGCGGGTGGTCAGACTATGTTCGGCACGTGATATTTTCATCAGTTGAGGGAAGAGAAACCAGTTGCAAAGACTTGATTTCCCCCCCCCCACAGGAATGAAGAACAATTTTTCTAATCGCAAAGAACTCGGTGCTTTTCGCAGGACTTAACTTCGCAATAAAAAACAGAACCGCACCACGATTTAAGGTGTCGAACGCAGCTCTGAACATTTTCAAAAAGCAAAAAAAAAAATTCTCAAAAAGGAACTGTTGTGATGCCGCAGGATGACATCGGTAGAAGGTAATTTTCACTATAAACTTTTTGTTTAAAGAGACTTCTGATAAAGACAGCTGTCTAAAAACAGCGTTGAGATTTACATTTACCGACAGCCGATTTGAAACGCCAGTGCACAAGAGCTCAACTGTAAGGAAAAGCATCCATGCGAGGAGGAGGAACTTGAGATAACTGGCTCGGGGCTGGTTTGCTCGTTTCATACCGATGTCCAGGAGCCGGTCTCCGGGGCGGTTCCACCTCCAGCCCTCCAGCTGCTGGTGCTCCATGTACTGCAGTCTGCGATCGTGGAACACCACTCGGACTATGCTCTACAGAACAAGAGAGCACCCAGCTCAGGACACCAAGCGAACGCGTGGGGATGTTTCCCTGCTGGTATCAATGCATAACTGCGAACCCTCTTCTAAGGAAACAGTCTTGACTTTATGCAGAAGCCCCGTTCAAAATGTATCAAGACATACAAACCAGGGCATCCCACAGTCTTAAAGCCAACAGCTGACATCCCTGCATTTAACTGAATCCAGGATTATGCACAGTTCCATAACATGGAAAATACTGGTAGTATTCTTATTTAATTATAATTTCTTACACTTATATTGCGCTTTTCTGGACACTCCATTCATTGTACATCAGCGAGTATTAAGGAAGACGTTTAAAAACCAAAAATCAATATTCTACAAAAGGCGGCCCCGGGCTTATTTTAACAACCCTCGTTGGAAAACAGACTGGCAGCGAACTAGCCTGCGTATTCCGCTGGAGCCTTGGAGTTCCGCATCCACTCACTCAGGATAAACACAACAGAGGTACGGAAGATAAAAGGACCTACCTTTACAGTCTTATTGTTGAGTTCTGGCAAGTCCCCCACCTTCCGGTTGTCGAGCATTCGGATTTCATAAGACTGACCTTAAGGGGAGGGGGAGGAAAATGTTAAACGAGAGCCGTATTTCTTTTACTGCAGTGTAACCACGCCAAAAGGATTCACAAGAAATTGAGCTTGTGCAGAAGAATGTGGGATCTGGGTAATTCACAGGTAAATCCCGATAGCCTAACCTGCACTTCCAGCGGAAACCCTGACCCTCTCGGAGGCGCTCACCTTGGTTAAGGTAGGTGAGCGTTTCGTCATGCAGTTTGATGGCAGGAGAGGTGGAGGCACACAGCACGTACTGGAATGGAGGGTTTTTGGTCTCATTTTCCGGGGGAAGGTTTGCATCTTCCTGCTTGAATATAGGCAGTGCCAGGACATCACTGGGCAGAAGAGAGAGAGAGCAAATGTTTATTTTCCTTTACAGGTGGAATGAAACCACACACAAAGCATGCACAGCAAAAGGAAAAGTTATGTCAGCAAGAGGTTTTAATTAAGTAGTTAAAATAGGCTGGTTTCCCCCTCAAACATTCAATTATAAACAAGATTCTTGCACGACAGCTTCTCGAGCTAGCAGAATGTCACAGTATTCGTTACACTCAATTATATTTGTATGAATACTCTTATTGCAGTAGATGAACTTCCAACTTTCTGATCGCCATTGTAATTCAAACCTAGCACTGATTTTAGAATGCATGAAGAACAATACCCCTGCAATCAGCAACTAAATGTTTTATATTCAGTCTTAATTGGAGGTCCACTACATGGGACACAAGCTATTGCATTTCTGCCGAGCAGAACTCCTTGCATTGTCAAGTCATAAATAAAAGGCTTCACTATTGTTTAACACTGTTTCGTGTCATCTAGTTTAGGACTTAAATAGTAGAGGAGACCAATATTTCACATACTTAAAATGAGGGAAAAAAAAACCTCCTCTATAGTCATGAAAGAATCCAAGCGTCGCCTTGCTGCTTCTTTGTTCCTGGCACAGTTCAGGGGTCATATAATAAACATCTACAGCACTTAAAACAATTCTAATATACAACCACCTACATGTGCCCTTGCACTAAGTGCAAAGCTTAATTTGCTTCTTTGCTAAATTGAATTAAAAAAAACTTATCTAATCATTTCAGAATAGGGAATGATAATCAGCCTTAAGTATTTCACAAACAGTTCAGTTCACCAATGTTTGCAACAGTTTGACACTATTTACTTACGAAGTTAATTACTTAAGTAGTGCCAAACTGTTGCAAATATTTGTGAACTGTGCTGAAGAAGAAACACTTAAGGGTAATTACCATTCTCTGTTTTAATGTACTGTTATTCTGTACTGTGCTGTTTTTAAGAGCAATTTATTATATAAATACTTTTAGGAACTAGATTATTTCTTATGCTAAATGAGGTTTAAAACCATTTGTCGGGTGCAGGTCACATTTGAGCATAGCTACAGTATTTTAAAGGGCATTTATAAAATACAAATATGCAGCGTAATTTACTCAAAAGAAAAAGAATATTAAGGCTGTTAACAAACAGGTTATTCTTATACAGTGCGTTGCAGAAGTATTCACCCCCTTCTGAGGAAATGTTGTCCAGTACCGATCAAATTTTGACAACTTCAGATTTTCGCGTTTCTGAGACATCAAGTTATCACTGACGAGACAATCTACTTTTGTTCTTGAGCACAACGTTTCATGAACTTCCGGCTGTCTCTGTGAAGGATACTGGGGTACTGAATCATTTCTCGAGTTGCACGGGATAACGGTTATCTGCGTGTGCTTTCTGCATTTCCCCCCCAAAGGAATCCTGCAATCAATCGATTATTCGTGCTGCTAAAGCTTTACGCAGGTTTATTTGCCTCTTGAACAAATGAAAACCAAGACTGACAGAAATTGTTGCTTGAGCTCAACTCCCCCACCCCAGTTAAACACATGAAGAAAATGCAGCAATTAGATCCTCAGGGGTTGAAAAGGATCTGGTTTGCTACTGACAAAGGAAGACAGCTGCCCTGCCCTCAAACTCTTCACCCCACACAGCGGACGTGAAGAGTGAATCAGACACTCCAGATTACAGAGGAGAGCCATCACGGGACACTCCGGGGTCCAACGCCAACATCCTTAGCAACGCCGGCCTATCTGGGTCTTGAGTTTGTTTATACTTTTAACCGCGGACGGCGGACGCTAGGAGGGAGGAGACACCATTCTTATGCATCTTCTTGTGAAGGCAGTGGGGGGGGGGGGGGAGGCCAGAGACCATGGATGTGGCCCAGTTCCAGGACCTGTTTATCCTTCTGCAGCCTCCTTCCTGCTGCTGCAGCGCCAGCAGACGATCACCCTCCGCAGGCTGGAGACCCTCTCCTCTGCCACCCATTGCCAAAGCAAGTCTCCCCTCCCGCTGCCACACACCGCCTGACAGCTACATACTGCACAACCTGGCCGGCAGTGCTGATGACCCCCTGCCTAATTTTCCTCGACCTGCAGGATTTTTCCTCGACCATTCACAGCTACTGTATTCCATCCACTGAGGTGCGCCTTTCACACTCCACAGCTCGCGTTTATAATAAGTGACGTAACACAACGCTGTAAAGGCTACAAACCTAGAACTGCAATCATGTTCCGGGCAGATGAGTAGACTTAAACAGTAACTATATAATAATAGATGCCAACATAGACAGCACACACTGCGCATTTTAATATAGTTGGCTTATGTTACCTTCAGTTCTCCAATTACAGATTCCATCAATTTTCTGGCTACAATACAGATAATTCTGAATTTGACTCTCAGAGAGTGGCACAACTAACCAGTTTTCTTATAACATGTTACCTTTCAAAAAGTACAAAGACATTTGCACTTTTGAGAATAAACATTGTTTTGGGCCAAAAAAATGCAGACTTACAAAACAGCGAATGAAAGAGAAGCACTAACATCACAGTTAAGAGGCAGCAAATGTGATGAAGAATGCATTCACTTCTTCCTAAATGGGATTATAGAAACATGATTAGACCAGAAAATACAGTCCCTTTTCAACGCTACAAATGTAGTACAGATCTGCCACTCCATCGTTAATTATACACTAAATATGTGCAAGACTAATGGAGAAAATGTCTGCAAAAGGTGTAACTGTAGCTCAGCGGGCAGAAAGGTTTATACCTCCTGACGAATGTCACACGAATTGTAAGTTGAAGAAAACATTCTTCTACATGAATTCCCAAGAAAGACCTCAATGCAGCAAATGCTCATAAGCACAAGCACCACGTGCTGTTATCTATTTCCAAGCTGGAAGCTCGGCTTCCTCTGGACCTGCCTCTGCTTCCTAAAAAAAATAAACTGCTGATCCACGCAGTACTTCTGTTACAGTGCGTGACTTTCTGCTCTGCGCATCCCAGTAATTTGCTCCCAGAGCTGTGCTGGCAGCACTTTGGAGATGACATGCTGTTCCGGACCAGGTCTCCGGTGCAGACAGTGCGTCTGCGTCGAGAGGACCGACGACTGGAGACAGCGAGGGAGAGAAGAAGAAGATGGGCAACATCTTGAGAACCCTGCAGTAACGCTCGTCTGAGAAACGCCTTCAAAAACGACAGGCAGGGCGACAGTGGAAGGAAAGCAATATCCTTCCGGCTTCATCATGTGAAACGCTGGGCCTACACCCTAGCAGAGTGTTAACTTTTGTTACTGAACTATAGAAAACTTGTCTATGACAACTAGTTTGACCTGCATATCCCGGAGCTACATGTGGCGAAAATAAAGTAAGGCAACAAAGCAAAAGATTTTTATTTTTAAATAACATCATTTGTTAATTTGCAGAAGGTTTTCAATTGTCTATTCGTCATAATAACACTTACACAATTACTCAGCAGATGAATGGCTTCACAATCTGTTGCTTATGTTGTAAGGACAAGACCAGTCTGTCACTTATTTTGATACATTTGGCCATTTCCTAGGAAAATTTGCAGTTGACCTAGGTTTCAAGAACAACATCATCTTATCAAACGCCACACTTTTTTGCTTTCACCTAAAGGCTCTCCCATAGTAGGGTGATAGCACTATCTTTCCTGTGTCGCTTTTCTGAGCTGCTGGGTTTTCTTC
The DNA here is from genome assembly GCF_059453375.1 of Lepisosteus platostomus. Classification (NCBI taxonomy): domain Eukaryota; kingdom Metazoa; phylum Chordata; class Actinopteri; order Semionotiformes; family Lepisosteidae; genus Lepisosteus; species Lepisosteus platostomus. Next base: position 41,910,353 of record NC_142622.1, on the reverse strand, counting down.
ACATTACATCACATTACCCGTGAAATCTGTAACTACTATGATGTTTTAAAGCAGTATATTCGAAGTGTGCTGAAATATGCATGATATGCTGATGAAAAACCACTAAAAAACACATTTCACTAAAACCGGTAAACAGAAATTAAATTCTGGTGATGGCTTTATGGGCATGTCTTCAGTGTTCATAGAAAGCAGCGCATTGTAGCTTTATTGTAGCTTTTTTTTATTACAAAGCCAGCATCACTTTGCAATGCAAACCTGTTGACGACAATAATTCACTGAAGAGGTCAGTGAGAAACCACGTGAAGACCTCATGTAAATCACATCTGTTTGTCTTGGAACGACACCAGTTCATACATTCGCAGAAGTCAATTCTTCTGCTGGAAATTAAAAAAAGTAAACATCTTATTGAAGTGTAGGAATCCTCAAACCCCACAGGAAAACTCATCATGAAATCCAGCCTAGCTAAATCCCAGGTCGGAACTGGAGTGACCGTTCTTTAAATAAGCTGCCCATGTAAGGCCAGCCAGTTCCAAGATTCCCAACAACTTCAAATAAAAATGTCTCCTCAATCAACCCAAAGGCTGATACTTTTTAAACCACATTCTTTCGCTTTAGATGCTAAGCCTGTGACAGGAAAACAAACCAACCCATGTTTGTTTTTAGTACTGTACATGAGGCTCTGGGTTTTAGTCTCCTGCTTTAGGGAACAGCTCTCCAGAAGAGAGAGTTGTTTTTTTCCTCTGTGGACCACATGCATGTTGATTCTTTACTCTGCCAGGGATAGCATCCATATCTAATCCAAGATGCAGTTGCCAAGTGACCTCCCCACCTTAGCGATGCGTCTACCCAACGTAATTTAACAGTTTAAGGGGGAGGTTAAAATATTTAACAAAATCATGAGTATAATTACATTAAAAACAAAACTGTGAGATTACAGGAAATTGTTTTACCAAATCCAATGTTAAGAGATTACGCTTACAACCAAAGTCATTAAACCTGCAACACCCACATAGTTCCAAGACCAAAAGTCAATTCATTAAATGGCACTGGTACTTAATCTTTGTCTTTCATAGACATTTTAATGGAGTCCTTTATAACATGCTGATCAGAAGCAGTGTCTGGCCTAATGTTTTTCCTTCTTTATGCAGAAACCATTCTAATTTTCAACTGAAACCAAAACCATTTAAGATACCAGTTCATACCGACAGGTGAGTGTGTATTTTGGACTTTTAGCTTTAGTGGTGTGTAGAGAGAACCCAGTGGTGTTCATGGTGAGGAACATCTGGCAGTGAGTCTATTAGATTTGTCTGCTAAATCATTCGGGACTATAACACTTCACATGGGCTGCTCATACATAATTCAGGCTGTTGACAACTCGGAATGAGATCTAAAATTTGCTAAATGACAAACTTGGCTTCATCTCACACGGACTAGGCTGAATTAAGGGCCAAAGCTGTGAAAATGTCCAAAAACAAATTTCAAAGAAAAGTTTGGAGTACACCGTTGATGCATATAAATCCTCCTTGTAAACCATTTAAGACGAAAGGTATCTGGAATCTTTACTGCCTCTTCCAAACTGCTTCTGGGGGGATTATTGGTGCGATACCTATAAATAACACTCCCCAAGGAGTTCAGCACCTGGTGTCTAGACACACCCAAACCACAGTCCCTGGACTGTTCCCAACAGACTACAACGCAGGAACATGAGAACGTCTATCCTAGGGGCAAACAAACTGCAAGGAAGAAAATCGCCACATGGTTCATGAAAATGACAAGCATGACTCAATAAAGCACCTCCAGTCACTTTTGTTCTGTTCGAACCGCCCACATGGGAACTATGAATCTGTCGACACACAGCCTAACCACCTCTGTGAGTGCAGTTGTGATAACGGGGCAGAGGGATTCCGATACCAGAAGAAATCTTTTCAGGGGTGCAGACAAGGCTTGGAGGGCTATTTTCAAGAGGATTTTTTTTTTTACTGCCGGCTGTATTTCTGTGCACTAAAGACCAGCTCAATGACTGCTGTGGAGCCTGCAGCTCAGTTATAAAGACACAGTTAAGAGAACAAGGAAAGGTTTATTCCACGCCGAGAAGCACAGAAAGGAAACACGACGTGTGTGTGGGGGGCTGTGGAGCCTTCTTCGGGTCTTCCATTAAAGAACAGATGCCATCCGCAACTAGATCTGCAGTGTGCAACTTGGCCCTTCCTAAGGAAAATAAGGGCACCCCGTTTGGCTTGGCACCCACAAAAACTGCAGCCAATTCGTATAACATATAACGTTGATCAGGGTCGTTAGGAGAGTAGATAACCGATTATGTCTTTTTCATATATCTATACACATTAACTCTCGAGAATGAACTCAGGCTTCAGAATGAACCTTTCATTTTCGCAAAGGAGCCTGGCACAAGCATCCAAAGCATTCGGGTGGGACAAAATATATCTATATATCGATATATATGTTCCAGCTTGCCCTGTGAAATGAACGAACCTACAGATCCTTCCCCCGGGCTCATCACAAGCGATACACGGAGACACGATGCCCGGCAGTTCAGCACTCCCGACGCGTTTGTTTCAGAGCCCTTGCTGGTGGTCGGCTGTGCACCTCCAGCCTGTCCTATACGATGTGCGAGGGGGAAGGAGACCCTCCGACACGAAACTTGCATTCACCCACCGACCTCGACACAGCAAACACGATGAAAGGACCCCCCCGCCTTAATAAAGCGACGCACAGGGATGAAGAGGGACCGTGCAGGAAAGGGAGGTGTCTGACCTCATGCTGTAGGCGCCAGCCCCCAGTTCTTGCCCGATCCCGGAAAGACTGGAGTCGAAGTCGTGCACCAGGCCGGACTCGATGGCGGCATCGTCCATCTTCAGGACCCAGGCCATCGCCCCCAGCTCCTTCTCCTCCGGGTCTGAACCTGCGGGCTCCACCGTGGCCGCAGACGTCGCGCCGGGCGGCCGGGGAGGATGAGGAGGAGGAGGAGGAGGGCGGTGTTACGTCAGGCGGGGGAGGCCAGCGACCCGCACGATAGCGTACCCTCTAGTCACGACCATCGTTTAAAAGGCGGAGGGCGGGGGTCGTCAAAACGCGCCCGGGGCCGAGCATTAAGAGCGTGTCTCGGTGGTGCAAAGAAAAATGAAACCATTTAAAAAAAAAAGGAGGAGGAAGAGGAGAAGCAGCCTTCCTGGTTCAGGCCAAAACAAAGCGGCACACCATGGCCGGGTTAAGTGCAGGGTGAGGCCTTGCGGAGAGAAAGCGGCGCACACAGCAGCCGGGGATCGCCCAAGGGCTGGACGCCGGCTCCCAGGCACAGCCCTATGCGCGCCTGGCCCCGTCTCTCCTCCGAGACCCCTCTCCTCCCTTTCTCATCGCGACCTCGGCCACAGCGGGGTGGTCTGGCCGCCCTGGGCCGGCTGTGCGCGGCGCCAGAAAGGGACAAAAAAAATATATTTCAAAACTAGAAAAAAAGGGCGTATTTCCCCGCCGGTGCTCGGCTAGGCTTCCTTTAACCCGCGGAGAGAAACCGTCGCGGCTCCACACACAACACCAACATGGCCTCCCACGCTCTTCTGCAAAAAAAAAAAAAAGCCCCCTTCAGTTCCGACACCAGCCGCGGGGCGGTGAGGCCCGCCGCCGCGATGACCAATCAGCAAGAGCGCCCCGCTCGCGTGGCAAACCCCTCCCGCCAATAGAAAGTCTCCGAGGGAGGGGGAGGCCCTTCGCGGTAATTGGCTCCGGATTCAACCGCCCTTTGAAAGACGCGAGTGTAGCCCAATCACAGAAGAGAGGGGCGGGGTGCGAGCGCGTCTCATTGGCTGGACCCTCCGGGCATGTTCTTCGGGATAGGCTTGTCTTCGGTTGTTAGGGCAGCAGGCGGCCAATAGCCGTTTTCAACGACTGTTTTTTTTTTTAACTTACGCCCCCTCTGCGCAGGTCGGCTGTGATGGTGATGGTACTGTGAAGTAGTGCCTTTTTCTTGACTCTTTTTTTCCTACCAAAAATCTAACCCTAAGCGTTTTGAAAGGTTGAAACTAAAATAAAAAGGGGAGGGGGACCCCCTTATCAAACGTTTCCGTTTTTGTTCAGTTGATTCTCCATAACAATTAAATTCCGGCCCAAACAGCAGGGTCCCCTGGGAAAGACCAGTGAGACAGTGGCCGGTTCAAGTCCTTTTCAAGTCCGTATAAAAAACACGTTTGCCCTGCTTCAAAGTAGACATGTCGCGCCTTTGTAGCGTGACAAACATCTAACTGGGAGGGACCGACCTAAAAATGGTGATGCACGCCCCCAAAACTATCTTATAATAATATTGTCGGAAGACAAACGTCAGCTGCGCAGCATAAAGCTGTTCTTCGTGTACAACACTGCCACCTTCTGAGTCAACTAGCGCCAGCTACAGCACATAAAACGGCACAATTTACAGCCAGGCTGGTTTTCGACTAAAACAGGGATTTGGTTTTCGTGTCCCTCGCTGTCTTCCAGTTCTCGTCTCCTGGGAGACGATGCTTTCTGACTCCTTGCTCCGTGATCTCCTTGCCTATGTTCAGATCGTACAAGTCAGTCAACACTTTGAAACCCTGCCTTAAACACGACTTTTTGCACGCTAGGCTTCAGTTATAGTTTACGGTATTCATCGGCGACGTACACGTGTCTCTTAATGGGTTTTCGCTCTGCCTTGTTTGGTAGTGAATCGAAAATAAATAAGGAAAACGCAACAGAGAAATTATTCATGATTTACTTTTCCTATGGAGTAAAATGACCATGCATATCCATGCATATCCATCGTAGTGCCCATAATTGACAGGACACACTCTTTTTCTCGACTACGGATCGTGCTAATGTCGTGATGCCACAAAACGTTGGTGTTGTTAGCTCCATTCCTCCCTTCGCTCAAGAACACAACAGATAATTCACCCATCCGTTTTCATTTACTGCTTAGTCCTACAGCCTCGGAGCCGCAGCCTAACCCTGCAGTCTGGGAAGGACGATAGTTATTCACAATCAATGATTAATAATAATAATAATAATAATAATAATAATAATAATAATAATAATCTAGGACCAGCAACAATGACTATTAAGATCACGCTTCCCGGTGGATATACCAGATGTACGGTAGACTCTCTTTCAGGTTAATTTATGGACACTCCACTCAAAGCGCTTTACAGGTAATGGGGACTCCCCTCCACCACCCCCAATGTGCAGCATCCACCTGGTAATGTTTGCTGTCACCGAGGCAAAATGAAATCTCAGCAGCCACATCTTCAACAACACAACAGCTCCGGGGTTTTACGCAAATCTCTCATCTGTAGAGCTGTGTGAAATCAAATACCACACTAATCCACTTCCAGGATATCCTCACCACATCCAATAACAGCATGCTTCATTATCAAGACACAGCTCCACTTTAAGCCATAATGCTTAATGTTCATCCCCCCGAGAGCTAAAGAAGTTTCATTTGTTTTCAGTTGTCATTTGCCTTGGACGCTTTATGACAAAACCCTAAGAAACGACCTGCACAGTTCAGTAAGTAGCTGCAGCCGCCATTTCTTCCCAAGCCCGAGCGCGAATAATTCTCTCCGTTTTGCAGAGAAATCCTACAAGCCGAAGCCATCCAAAACCGTTTCTGGGGGGAACAGCGGAAAACGTTTCGCAAGGGACAGGTTCAGGAAAATGGTTTTAAAACGCCTAATGCTGAATACAGTGACTACAAGTGACAACAAGTCTCAGGTACAGTCGAGAGTAAAAGTCAGCCACCCCAATAAAGCAAGTGCAGGCGGACTACAGTAGCTGGACCAAATGGCCTCTTCTTGTTTGTATCATTTCTTGATATTCTCAGGAGACAGTGGGGCTCTGCGGAGCAGGTCGTCTTGGCAACTGTGGACCGGGGTGCAGAGCCGTTTGTCACCATGCACACATTTCAGCCTCTGCAGGGAGAGCAGAAATGTCGGGTACTTGGCTGTCTCAGCCTGCCGTGCCTTCAGAATACAGTTCCCTGGGGTGAACATTTTGAAAACCCCCCTTTTTGCGCAAGCATCACTATGCAATGTATAAGCTCCCCCCGGGCGCATTTACTATTTTAATCAGGATAGCTAGTATTTGCGCAACAAGGGTTAAAGCATCTTAATGTCGGTGTTTGTTTTTTTTTTTGTTCTCTCCGTTTTCGAAATGTCCTTGTTATGATGATCAATATTATTTTATTTACTGTCCTTTTGGCGTCGTTTCCGCCTCCGGCGGTGTTGTGGCCCGCAAAGTGAATCCCACGGGTCCCGCCCCAGAGGGACGGTGCAATTTAAAATCAGACCTCCCCGTGGTCCCTGGTTGTTTCAAAGCTTGGTGATTTCAGATGGAAATCGCTACGTCTGGGAAGTGTTTTAATGGGATACCATTTCCCCCCCGTTAAGTACCGTGATATACATGCGACATTCAATGTACATACTGTATTATAACACTGAGTGGTATTTTCTAACGTTAAGGATGCTTAAAATGTTTATGGAAATGTTTATGCAGTAAGAGAAAAACTACTGCAAATATCACACTGATTACTGACCGCAATGTCCTTAGATGAACTCTGCTAACTGGCAGCTCAGAATAGCTTGTCGCGGTACATTTGCTTCAGTCGTTCACAGGCGTTAACCCCTGCGTGTCAACACATCCCACAAGCGTTCAAGCTTGTTCAGACCCGCTAGGGACATCCGTATTTGTTGGGATAATTGCGAATGTGCTTTCCGTGGCAAGGTTTTTTAAGGGCCTTTTAATTGCATGCGACAGACATGACTCCGTCCTTCAAAACGGCGTTTAAACGTCAACGATCTTAGAAGTTAATTTTCCCGTGTTTGTTTCGACAAGACTTCAGACGAGTCTAATTTAAAATCTGAACTTTTCACTAAGCTTAGCACTCATCCTAAAGTTGTAACTTTAGGTTACTGATGCCGTAACTGCAGCATGAATATATGAATCGGCAACAACGTTGTTCACTGTTTATATAAATATTATATTATGTATGTCTATCACTTCTAGGTTTATTAAAGTGTCTTAGATATACTGCAGTTGAACTTTTTTTAGTGAATGAACTCATTTATGACAAAGGACGTGATTGCTAATTAAACTCCTGTGTATAAGAGCTATTGCTGTCAATGTCAAGTTAAACACATCCAGCTACTGTTATCTATATTCGGGTAAAAGGTTTTTATTAATTTTGTTAAAGCAAAAGCAGTATATAAGAGCGATCAAGGTAAGCAGATATAAACTATAGCGCAAAGCAAATCTACGGTATTTTTCACACCTTGTAAACATACGGCATTTGCAAAGATTAATTACGAAACCTTCCTATGTTAACTTGAACTGCACTCAAAATTACAGGTCAGGGCAAAAATGTGTGTCTCCGCTCAGAGCGCTTGTAATGCAGGTGGAAATTTATTGTGCCTTGCCGTGAAGCGCGACACCTGGGAGAGTACCAAGTCGATGAAGCTTTAAAAATACACCGTGCCGCCTTCTTACCGCACGTAGCTGTTGCCGGCATACTGCTGCTGGTGGTGGAAGAGCTCTGTGTGAGACTGCCAGAAGAGCATTTTCAAGCCAGGTGCAGATCCTTACTCTTCAGCTGTCTGGCAGCAGCCGGAAACACGTCTCAATCATTTACCAACGCGATTTCTCTTGTTTAAGAGCCGTGACATGAGGCTGATCCCTCCTTTCAGTTTACAGTCAATAATTACCTAGTGGTTAACAATACTGCCCTTGGGCGTACGGAGAGGGTGGGGTCACACACACACACAGAGGAAAAAGCTCTCTCTTTCCCTGTCTACTAAACCAAACACGTGCCTAAAACCCCACACATGTAGGGGAGAGGGGCTTGTCAGATGTGCAAAGTGTCCGGTTTTAATATTTCCACGTCATCGGGACCGAGCTGTAATGCACACAGGCACACACACACACACAGACGCCGGCCCCACGGATCGACCCGTCCGCTGTCTGAGACGGGCGCCAGGGCTGTTGCACAAGAGCCGCCTCGTTTACTGTCCTGCTGCTGGTGGCTGCCGAGAACAGCTCCGGTGTGTCTGGGGGTACCCGCCTTCGGGGGCAAGGTCTCTTTCGGGAGCAGCGAAGCGCAAATACAAACACACAAAAAAACCTAAAAGGGGTTTGTAATTCACCGAGACGTTTTCATGATGGCCACACAGTAGGGTGTCGGTGTCTGCCTGTAATGACTGAACTGCACAGACGCCTACGCGCTAATGAACTCGTTAAAACGTGGACAGTTAGGACTAGGATTTTGTGTGCGCAGTCTTTTAAGTGTCCTAGATCAATACGTTTTATATATATATAATGTGTGTGGTAATGCTAGATTTAAAAGCATTTTGTATACTTTGTATACAGGTAGGCCAGTGCTTCCAAAGCATGCAGGTGTAGAACAGGACTTAATGGATTTTTATACAAAAATTCGTAATGTATATTCTGGTCGCTTGCAGATTAGAACGGCATATGTTTAGCAATAATATGATTTATGGTCCCTGAAAGTTTCAGGTTGTTGCACAAAGCTAAGGTATGCGTCTACGTGATCTGACAACTGGAATCAATTTCCTGTCGTTAAACTCTGTTTATTTTTTTTATTTTTTTCGCAGCTTTGCGAAATGCAGAGGCCCGAGCGACGACCAAGGCACACGCCGGGCCAGAGGGACGTACACACCATCTCCAGCCGCCCAACAGACCCGGCGCTTCCTCGGATCAACAGCGTCTGAAGGGGAACCTCACCTGCCGGCACTTGAGCGATCGGCGAACGGGAACAGTTTAACAGCATCCTTGGCCTCTGATGGAAGTTACTGGAATGCCCGCCAGGAGAAAAGAGACCAGGAAGTTGTTTTAAAAGAGAGTGACATAAGCCTATTCTGCCGTCCTTACCATAAATAAGGTAGTGGCCGAGCCTCATCTCCTCCTCAGCTTCACCGCGCTTTCGTTGACAACAGTTGGGGGTTGTCGTCGCTTTTCGAGTGCTGGTCCGACTGGTGTTGCGTTCAAAAAATATTTGGCTGTGTGTGTGTGGGGGGGGGGACCCCGCTAAATAAATGTCCCACACTTGCCCGATCAAACAGATTGTAGAGCATTTATTCTTTATACGGTCTTGTTGCCTTCCGGCAACGCGGAGCTGTCCGCAGTGCTGAACACCGACCACCGCTCTGTTCATCTCTCCAACCTGCGGGCGACTCCCAGGAATCCCCCCTGGGTGTGTTTTCACACGAGCATTTCATTCTGACACCCCCGCAAGTCAGACAGGGACCAGTCAAGTGGTCACAGATATGTTTGAAGAGCTCGGAATCTTTGTTTGGGACCGGATACTGGTGAGTTTCCCGAGTCTTCTCCGAACTTCCTTCCTGGCGACCGAGTGTAACGTTTTGATGACTTCAGCCGTGTCGCGTTTCCGTTGTCAAAGTTTCACGGCTTTCCCTGGGGGCCAGAAAGCGTGTGTGGCGCAGAGCTCCGGCTGGGGTTCGATCATGTGAATATTGTGCCCCGCTTTCAACTTGCACTGGAGGCTTTGGGTCGAGACGGTAGATGGCCGGTACAAGCAAACCGCAGCCATCCACCTGTGGATATACGAGTACACCCATGGGGTTAGGGTGGGTTTTCGGTCACAGCTCAAGAAGCAATGTCGATGGCAGCACCTGTTTTGTCGTGCAAATGCACTTAGAAGTCCAGGGTTTTGTTTAGTAATACACAAGGCAAAACTATACACCTAGGTATAGTGATATTGAGATGTTTTGAGTTGTGTTTGCCGTTCACACATTTCTTCAGATGTCTATCTGAGCTGGAACTAGTATGTGGCGGCTTGAACACGTCCTTTTAACAGCCAGCAGAGCTTCCAGCTCGCAGGATGTGAACTAATGAACAGCAAACATTATAAACCCCTTACTCTTTCCATCTGGAAAACAGAACCTAAAGCGAAACCACGAAAAACGTTTCAGCTTCATTTACTCTTTGTTGAAACAAAAAAAACAACAAACGTGAACAGAAGCGAGCCTCAAGACCTCAAAAGGTGAATAAAAACAAAGCTCGGGGGCTTGTCTCTCAGGTAATGTTATGTACAATTTTATTGCAGGTATATGCACAACTGTAAGCACAGATCTATAAATACACAAAAAGTAACAACAGTGGAAACTAGAATGTTACACTCACAGGAAGGAAAACAAAAAAAAAGTGACTATTAAAAAAAGGAGACATTGACAAGAGTTTCGCCTTTCATGTCAGTAGATACATTTCTACAAGTTTCTTTCTCATTTAAGAAAAAAGAGACTACTTTTGCCACAACAGAAAAACAAATCGGATCAATGCTGACTTTTTACCTCCGGGAAACAAACTGCCAAACAAACTGACCTTGTTTTTTTTTGTTTGGATCTCGTGAAATGATTGCCAATATCCGGACACGCTTGTACGCCATCGGAATCGCTCCCCCCTGGACAGGAAATGACATCAAGCACGAAAGCAGCGCGCGAGTAACGGAGGTTCAGAAAGAGCCCACAAAAGCACGGCGTGGGGTCAGAGTGTTGGGACGTCCCGTCAAACAGAACCGGAAGGGATCAGAAAAGAGTTTACCCGTGCCCAAACAAAGTCACTGAGAAGTTAACCACCATGCAGACTTTGAGCTGTGACATATTCCTTACTCCCCTTTGGAACGTACCACTGTGCAGACACCTACTGGAACACAGACCTCATTTCTGAATTCAGGTAAAACACATTTGCAACTGGCAGTACCCTAGCAAAAACTGCTCATCACACATTAGAAGCTTGTTAAATGTATATATATATGAACATTTCTGGAGTGTCCCTGTAACCACACACCTTGTCCAGATCCACCGTTCTGAGATGGGAGGGTGCCCTTTCCTTAAAATGAACTCGGAGTTAGCCACTGTTAAAAGGCTGACAGTAAGATACCAATGCAATCCACTGAAAGCACCAATGCAAGTGAAAAAGAAGGAATGTTTCCTTGTATATCGGGTATAACCATGCAGATGTAATACCACTGAAGAAAATGAGAGGCTTAAGAGAACTTTCATGGTACCTATGCCATTTTGCAAGAACAAATGAATAGCTCAGCATCTTCTGCGCAATTTCCGCTAAACTTTTTGAGAGGAGACAAACACACCAGTGCTTGCCCAGTGAAACCCACTCAGGCGTTTCGATTGAAGAAAATCACAAGCATCTAGAGATGACATCCATCCACTCAGTCAGCAAAGCCTACCAGACATGCAGACTGAATAACTGATCCACAGACAGGAAATGATTCTGTTAGGGCCATCTTCCTTTTACTATGTAAGAACTTAAAATGCTTCAGGTATTCCGTAATCCATCCAGGAATCTCAAACATTTAATCATAAAATCCATAGAAAAAATACCTTAGGGCAAAATGACAAAGCTTTTCATCTCAGAATGATACTAGAACTACTTTTATTCTCCCACAAAAGCAGCCTTTTGAGTTCAAAGAAACCTGTAACTATAAATTGCAGAACTGAATCACGAGGGCAATGCGCATTTCTAAGTGACGTTTTTGCGATACGAGTGGCTTGTTTTCTTTGTTAGGAAAAAAAAAAATCGAAGCAAAAGGCTGTGCGAATCTTCACTTTTAATCTTCTAAACCAGCGGCTGGACATGACCTGTAAGAGTTAACGCCGACAAAGACAAAAGCCAAAACGTTACCAGACTTCGGTTTATTTAGTTCTCTGTATGGTGGTTAAGGATCCACGAGTGAGCTATTGAGTGACTGGCGTTTATTCAGTGCCAGCCTGATGGCTGTGTTGAGTGTCCAGTCTAGGAATTAGGCCATCTGCACTGCATTTAGTCTGGCGGTGCCACGAGAGAACTTTCAGCTACCAGCACGCTTTTTTTTTAATATTACATAGGAATTTTAAAATCAAAATCGACCAGAATATTCGATAAACTGATCAGGTTTTTTTTTTTCTCTTCTCTTGATGAGCGAACACTAATACTGTACCCCCCTTCTTCGATCCAAACAGCTTAGTGCGACAGTTAACATGCAGATGGGATGGAGGTCCATCCGGTTAGAAATTACGGGGAGGAGAAGCACTGTCGTTAAGAGAGGTGGTGGGCGTGGCTCGGCAGCCCGATTGCCAGTGAGCCCCAGCCTCTGGCCGCTGCTCGATGGTTCTCTGCCTTACAAGCCCTGGCCCGCCATGTCTGCTGTGGGGTCGCCGCCGGTCGAGCCACTCTTAGATCGGATGATGTACAAATTCAACAGCTTCCACTGGGGGGGGGGGAGAGAGAGCAAGAGAAAGGCGTTATTGTCCTAGCACAGCTCAAACTAAATGCAAACAACCCTGTGTTTCAGTAGCAGACAGATCTGAAAGACAGGCTATCGGTGCACAGCAGAGCCTCCCCAACCCTGGTTCTGGAAGGACTGTCAAAAGAGTGGGATCGCTCAATCTCCGCAGAGCTGTTTGCAATCAGACAGGTGATCTGGAATCGCCGCAGTTTGCAAACGGGACATCTGACGCCAGGGAGCTCGATTCTTCAAATTTAAAATCGGTAATGCTATGAATCATTCGGTCAGCGTGCACTTGGGGTTTTGATACAAAACAAACCCCTCACTGATTCCACCGGTAAGGTCAGAGAGAAGAGGGCCGGTGGCTACTTCTGCAGCTCCATGAAGTCGGGCTCAAGCCCGCTGTGCCAAGAGCATTCAGCCCCGTCTCTCCCGGCGCTGTGCAGGAGGAGGAGTTTACCTTGCTGCTGGACAGCTGACTCAGGTGTGGGTTGAGCTCCTCTCCGATGACGGCGTGGATCGCGACGAGGCAGAAGACGCAGGCCTTGCGCACGCTGCTCTCCGAATTGTCATAGCCCTACCAGGATGAACGGAAACATCGTCAGTTTGGGGGGGAGGGGGAAACACTGAAGCCTACAGAGGTTTCAACGGCATCATCGCTTCGCCAGTCCTGATCACCCCACACGCAAACAAATCTGGAGGCTTTCTTAGCAGACAGGAAGCAAAGGTTTCAATACACAACGTTCTGTAGTTTTCGGCCACAGTTCCAGATGACCAAGTGTTCAATTGATTCATTGGACGTTGATCGATTTTCATTTTTCTTCAGCAGAACGACGTGAGATTAAAATTTCGATTTCGATATTTAGATGCATCAGGGTTCAGGGCTTCCAGCAATCTATTTTAACCACCTCTTCCAAGGCAGGGTCATGGGGGCACCAGAGCCTATCCTGGCAAGAAATGGGCACAAGGCAGGATACACCCTGGGTGGGACACCAGTCCACCACAGGCTACACACACAGCAGGGCCACTATTCCCAGAAGCCAATTATCCTACCAGAATGTCTTTTGAGTTGTGGAAGGCTCAGGGAGAACATACAAACTCCACACAGCTAGCACTCCAGGAATTGAACCTGAGGCCCCAGTGCTGTGAGGATACAAAGCTAACCGCTTCGCCAATGTCGTGACATTCCATTCTATATGACTCCAGGAGCCGAGCTGCATACCTGTATTAATCCAGGGACGATCTCGGGTAGGAGCTGGTTGAGGGTGTCGTGGGGGACCCGGTCAATGACCTTGGTTTGCATTTTGATGGCGGCCAGGTTGATGGGGTAGTCTGCCGTCTGGATAATGGGACACAGCACCTTGATGCACTGGTCCGGGCTGATGGAGGTCGCCAGCATCGCTGCTGCGTCTTCTGCTGCTCGAACCACCTGCGCCGACATTGAAACATCCTTAGACACAGACTGGGCCAGGGCACCTTCTACAGAGCACGGGACTCCTTGAAACCGCAAAACCCATAAAAGACTTCCACAAGCAGGACAAAGAAAGGGTAAGCCCATGGGATGATTATAAACTTTATCACCACGACTCGTCGAATGTTTATCTATCCAACCAGTCAGTAAGAAGTTAAAAACCTTTACAGCTACTTATTTTACCTGCCTGAAACTTTCACAAGCAGGAGCTCACCATCTCTCCAGGCGTTGGACTATTTCATATGAACCTTAAAATATAAAACAGCAGCTCAATCTTCTTGACGGCAATCAGATACACCAGCAAGTGCCGTGACGAACGCTCGGGAGAGATGGATCTTTTTTTCAGAAAGGTTTAAAGACCGAAAATACAAAGCTGTAATTGGATTCTTTTCTTGAAGAAGTACTGGCGGACATGTCAATAAATCAAGTTCCACTGAGAAATTCCATTATTTTGCCGCTGAATTGCACTTAGCTGTTCCAGCTCCTATACAACGGATGACAAATCAGTTACTAGATAACTGAAAAGCCTTCCTTACATCTGGGTTATGCACCTTACTTGAGGTCGGATTGATGAACTAGGAAAGATTCAACACTTTTTTCTGAATGTCTTACCGATTACCTCTAACCAAGTGCATCCTTTTAAAACAACAGTAAAAAACCTAGAACTAAAATAAATCGATTAATAAGATGACTGGGGGGGGGGGGGGGAAGGTGGAATAAAAAAAAAAACAGAACCAGGCTCCTGAAAGCAGGATTTGAAATTCCGTCTCTATAAAGATCAATGCCCTGACCTACAGTGGCGTATGTAAGCACTGTACCGTGACCAGAGAACATTTCACTTGTTAAGTGTTTCATGCTTGACTCTGTTGTCCACTTCATGTTCGGCAGATGCAACACTGTGAATAGCAGGTGTTCCATTCTACCTCTTCGCTATTTAGCAGGACAACAATGACGGATGGCTAAGACTTGGACACCCACACTTGTATATCTCCTCTCAATGCAGAAAATACCAACACGAAGAATTCCAAAGCGTTCCCAAAACAACGAAGACAAGTGTGACACAAAACCTGACAATCAGAGTCAAATCTTTATTTGTGAAAGAGTCCGCTGTCAAGGAAAGACTCGCACCCACTGGAGATAATAACCTCACCTGCCTCCTGCAATTGAAGACCCTATACTGCAGTGACTGGAATAAGGCAGATCAGGGAACAAAAGAGCTGTAAACGCAACAGCGAGGATGAACAGAATACCGATTATTTGCTTGGCAGATGTCCTTATCCAGGGAGACTTACTGCAAAGTTTACATTAGGTGCTGTATGTAGGTGTAAGAACCATGCAGGTTAAATGAGGCTCATAGGATAATATTGATGGCACAGGCTGGCTGTGCAATGCAAAACCCAACAGTGAGTAATAAAACTAGTGGGATAATGGGAATACAAAACAGTAAAGTTTGCAGCTAGCTAGCTGCTTGAAACCCAAATGCTCAAATAGGCAGAATGGGCCACTCATTTTTGTGCCCTTTCTAACCATGAAGTCATCAGGCTTAGCCTCGCCTAACCGGGAACAGGCGCAAAACACAGTTTTCGCGCTGAATCGAAAAAAGCAGAAGGGTGACACCGCATAACAACTCCAATCCCCGGTGACAGCGCAAGAACCTTTCCTTCCCCCGTGACCCGTGACCCGTGACCCGTGACCCGTGACCCGTGACCCGTGACCGACCTCTTTGTTGGGATCCTTGTGGGCCTCCAGCGTCTTCATTATGGTGAGCTCCGCGTAGTTCTTGAAGCGTGTGGGCTGCTTGCTGAGGATTTCCTTCAGCACCCTCAGAGCCAGAGCTCTGATCACATGCTGTGGGGAAAAGGGCAGCGATTCAGCCTCAATAACAACAGCGCGTCGTGCATTGCATACAGTGGCAAAAAGTATCATTCAAGACACCTCCCACCCCCTGAAATTGTTCAGTTGGTGATGCTTGCATCTGGACGGCGGTCCCTAGGGAAATATGAATAAAAGGTCCTTTTTATCCCCTAGCCCCCTGCAAGTACTGAACGCAAGTTGTTCATGATATTTTATCTGTTTGTACCAGTTTGATTTGGTCCGTGAATGCTTGATTTTCATGTCTGACATTTTACTTTTCTTTAATCTGTCTCGATGAACCGTGTGCTTGTGGATTCCACCGCTGAAATGTGATGGTACTGTTGGGACAGGCGAAACCAAACACAAATCTGCAATCTGACTGGACGACAAAGAGAAAGGAGTCTAATTGGAGATGGGGGGGGTCACACGCGTGAAGGCGTACCTCCCTGTCGCCCAGCGTCTCCAGCAGCAGCAGCAGGATGGTCTTGAAGTGCTCGTCCCACACGGCCAGCAGGTCGTCGCGGATCAGCTTCATCAGCTCGCACAGCGCCGCCTTGCGCTCCTCCACGCGCTCGTTGTGGTTGGACAGCTCCTTCAGCAGCTCCGCCACCAGCTCCGACTGGTCCAGTTTGCTGCCTGTGGGAGCCCGCAGGACGGACAGGGGTCAGACGGGCCGCCCAGAACTCCAGGAAATGGAATCGGAGACGCGCAACCTCGCAGCTCAGGCGTCGTATTTAATACAGGAAACATCCCACCTTCGTACCACTCTGATACTTTATGCAAGATTATTGTTGCATGTATTATAACCAGCTTTCGGCACTAGGTGCAAACTTAAAACTGAACGTCCTCTTGGACGGGTCAGTACGGTTTGCGATATGAAGGGAAAGAGATTTCTTGCAAAATTTTAATTGCTCCACGTTGTCAGACATTCAGACCGTTTTGTAAAAAAAATATCTTCCAATTGATTCAGATGGATTAGCCGTTTTGTACGGACACTGTGAAGACAACCTGCTACCAACACCTGCCAATCACATCACAGACTTCAGTAAAATGAAACCCGGGAGGGTGAGATGACTGTTTCATCACACACATCTCTTCTAGCTCACACAAGTCCACTTTAAAAACACAGATGACCGCTCTGTGTGCGCGGCGATCAATCTGTTCTTTTTTTAAAGAAATCTAGGAAGATTCCGAGAATTATTTTTAACTTTACCAATCATTTTAATAACGAATCATTTGAATTTCAACTTCTTTTGAACACTTGAGCAACAGCCTGCATTTACACTCCATACCCTAGTAACTAGGAGGCAAAAAACTTCAAAAGCGAACTGAGAGAGAATAACATCTTGCAAGGGAACTAGGCTTTCTATCATTTCAACTCCTGCACTGCAGATAGAAAAGGTCCTTTCCAGGAGGGATGACCGATTTCTTTTCTTGACTGAAATGCTATCCTCCTCTCCCCTAGAATAACCTTTTCAAATGCCTTCCTGTCTCGGGAAGCGCAGGCCGAGCCAGGCAGCCCTCTGAGAAAGGTCAGCCAGACTCCCGACTCCCTTGACGGGCGGCAGTGCGGCCGGGAGACCCGAGACTCACCCTCGGGGAACTGCTCGGCGTCGTCGTCGAACACGGCCTCCGTCAGGGCGGTCTTGCTGAAGGCCCGGCCGTAGGGCTCGGAGTAGCTGAAGGGGTTGTAGTCGCGGGAGCGCAGGCTGGCCGGCTGCAGGGGCATGGTGTTGAGGAGGGAGGTCTTGTTGTCCAGGGCGGTGCGGCCCGAGTCGACGGCGTCTCCGCCGCCCCGCGGGTCATGGACGCCGCCGACCACCTTCAGCACAGAGCACACGGAGAGACGGGATGAGTACGACAGCGGCGCGAGAGAGCCTCGCGCCGTCTCGCGCAGGGGGGTGGGGGGAGCATTCGAAGACGCGTTCGGCAATCCTGGGAGAGTACCAGTGGGGGGGAGGGGAAGAGTTTTTCAAGTCTGGCTGGAATGTCTTGTAAACTGGTCACGCTATTAAACATTGGCGAAAAATGGTAAAAAAAAAAAGTTCTGAAAAAAAAAATCAAGCAACCCCCAACCACTTCAAATTACCACCCAGAGTACAAACAGGCCAAAAATAGAGAATTCACAAGGTGCGAGGTCCAATGTCATCGGAGCAGTTTCGGACCGTCGGGACCCTTCCATTTAGAAGTACACATGGTTCCGTTTCGGGGAACATCCAGACCATTAATCATGGAAAGTGACTGTGCCTTACAGAAGTTCATGCCCACGCGTCTGCCCTGTGTTTACACCCACCACGTGCTTGGATATTATTCCACAGTAACATCAGAAAGGTTGTCTGTAACCTGCACTTCTGAACTTAAAGACGAGGCTAAAAATACTCTTAGAGGTATTGAGCAATAACCTTACTGAAGTGCAGGCAGCCTTCTTAAAAGGAAGCTTTCGAAAATAATATTGCACACGTGACTCGATTCAGTGGGGCTTGCCTTTTTTAAAAATTCAACTATTAATGCAGGTTTTTAAGCTTTATACTCGTATTTATTATACCTATCAACATCCAGAACTATTCCCTCCCATCATCCTTGCCCGCTTCCAGTCCCGAACTTACGGCTTCTCCCTCCCCGTCCTTCTTCGACTCTCGTCTGTCGGGCTCGTTCATGTCCTCCTGACTGCGCACGCTGAAGTTCTGGATGGCCTCCGTCACTCCCCTCAGAGAGCTGTAGATGTCCTCCGAATTCATGTTTTCTGTGTCGTAGTCAAACGCAGTGCTGGGGGACAACCAATACAAGGGTCTTAACCAAGACAGACAGACAGACAAGCAGGCCCCGCAGGAAGGCCACGATTGTCGGGGAACAGGACCCGGAGGGCGGGCTGATAAAAGGCTGATGGAGCTCTGTGGCTGGGGGGCCCCACGATCGCCGGGGGGGGGGGGGACTCTCACCTCGGTAAGAGCTGCGAGGAGCTGGTCGGGGAGGTGAGAGGGCTGGACCAGCTGGCAGGAGAGCGCGGCGTGTGGCGAATCAAAGGGCTGCCAGTGGGGGCCTGAAACAGAGAGTTCATCACACGCGTCCAGAAGCACGTCGCCTCGAGCCCTAACCTGCCTCTAACGTTCCACGCCTGCCCACTACAAGGACACAGCATTTTAACACGCGCCCCGCCCTTCGCTCAACGAACAGCTCTCCTGGAGCTTCTGGCTCGAATGGAAAGTGTGGGGCGGAGAGGCGACATGCGATGGTGCCATCGTTCCTTCCCACAATGCCAAGCGCCGTTTCCTGGGTTTCCCACCTGAGCCGAGTTGCCGCTGTTGCGCAGGTGGTTCTGCAGGAGTTTGGTGGCGCCGTCCTGAAACGTTTTTGGTAACGCGGCCAGCAGCATGGTGAATTCGGGGGTGTTGAGTTGGAACAGGGAAATTAAAACCGCCTGGGCAGCCTAGAACACAAAATCACAGACCCGTTGCTGTCCATTCTAGACAAAGTCTCCTCTCCTTCACCAAACTGGACACTACCGGTCCCTTCATTCACAACCTGCATTTCCGACACTGGGGCCTGAATTGGTCATTTGAGGTGGAAACACGGAACTCCACCCACAGTTTTAACATGACTCAAGAAAATGTAACTGGGGAGGGAAAAAAAAACAATTCAGGTGGGGAAAAATCTAAAGGCTCTGCAAATACACAGAGAGATGAGAAACAAGCATAGCACAACTAAATGAAAAGTTTGACTAACTTTCTTGTTAGTTTAAGTACGTCTCAATTGCAAAAACAGCAACAAGCAAAATCAAAGGGAGATCTGGACAAGCCCATTCATTACTTATTTAAAAGAGAGGTGACATGCAGCCCTTCTCACTTACTTGATAAGGCTTGTGCAACTAGGCGAGAAAGCGAATGCAGAAATGGTGAACATTGAGGTTTTACTGTCTCTTTTTTCAAATGTCTTTGCCAGGTGTGCTCCAGGTCCTGAAGAAGATCTGTTTCCACTGCTGCTTCTATTGCTTTCTTACATTATCCTCTGCACAACGTTTTCTGACAGTGGGGAAGAGCACATCTCTCTACAGAAAGCTCCTCTTTTTGCATGAAACGTCTTAGCTGTCTTGTTTAGAACAACAACACGTGTGAATGCACATCACATGTGTATATTTGACCAGACTTTATTTTGTTGGTCTGGTAGGGACAATACTGACTACTTGCAAGAAAAAAAATATGAAAAACACTCCCCTGCCCCCCCCCCACACAAAACACTCGCAGTTTAAAAAAGACCAGAGCGAACATAAAGAGTTTTCATTTTTAAAGTTTTTCTGAAGTACATGAAGGAAAACCAAATGAGGCGTTCCGGATGAAATGTCACAGTCAATGTCACGACTACAACAAACCAGAGAAACAAAACCATGTTACGGTACCAAAAACTGTTACTCGACTGGCGTCGCCTTGTATTTTAAATTCCCACTACAGACAAACATTCAGGCTTTTAATATAGCTGTCCCTTGCCATCATGCAAAAACATGGCACCAAACCATACACGTATCTCACTATCAAACGCTGAAGAAAACAGCAGGAAAACTGGAACTGTGACAGGAGAAAGAATTTCCAACAGCCGGCAAGGTATCCCTCTAGTTTATGTTTGAGCGGGAAGGTTTTCGAGGACAGTACTCGGCACACAGTGTCCCCACTGTGCTCATCCAGGACTGCCAGGAGAGCCTGGACAGGAACGTCAATCACCCCCTCGTGCTGAACTGAGGGGGCCGAGCTGGTTTCAGCATCACGCCGGTGACGACTCAGACAGCTGCTGCCCCCACCTGCCTTTAATCCTGCCCTCAGACACGATGGGGAGAGCCCTAGGACTGCAGCCGTTCACTGCACTACCCCCGGGAGTGCACACACTCCTTGATAAATAACAGAAAAGAAAATGCTATACCCCAATACTACAATACTAATTAGAATGAAACCCTCCTCTAAGTGAATCAGAACCCTATATATGTTCAATGTTTCTATTACTATTAATGCATACTGGCATATATCGACCGCTTCTGAGAGAATGGCACTTTTGCATTATTGTGCTGATCTGTATATATTCATAAATATATGTATATTTAACTGTGAGGCTTGCTGGGTAGTCTGCTAATGTTAAGAAGAATCCTACCCGTGAAAAGACTCATTTCCCAGTTTTTCACAGAACCATTAGGAACGCCCAGACGAGACCCCCCCCCCCCGTGAGGCGGGCTGCTGTACCTTCCTCACATCCGAGCTCTTGGGCTCCGTGGTCCAGGTGATGATCCGGGACACGGCCAGGCGCGTCTCGCTGGAGTTGACGAAGTCCGGCGCGTCCATCTGCATGGCCAGGGTCTCGATGTACTTCAGGATGGCGACTTTCACCTGCCGGGGGTGGGGAGCCACAAACACAGCAGCTTTCAGCTCCTGGGGGAGGCCGCGCGACCGATCGGCTGTGTGCGGGTGCCGATGAGCTCCGCCCGCCTCGTTTCGGGGTCAAAGGTCAACGCAGCCACTGACGGGACACCCCTGCAGGATGACTCCGGAAAGGACCGCTGCGCATAAGGGATTTAACTGCCCGTGTGCCTGGCTCCTCCACAGTAGCAAGAAGGAACAGAATACAGGGGCAGGAGGTTATATGCCTCGCAGAGGTTAACAGACATGCTGCACCGTCAACCTCTTTTTTTTTAAAAAAAAAAGACACGTTCAGCTCAGACAGACCACAAGCGGGTACTCCTGCAAATTCAGTTGATTGTGCTCTTGCTGCTGGCAGGTGACCTCAGACTAAACCCTGAAACTGCACGAGCTCATAGCCAGACAAAACCCCTCACCTGGGCATCCCACAGCCATCGCAAGACTCCTCATCACAAAAGCAGGAAACATATCCATGGAGGAGTGACTGAGACATGACACAGGTCCGAATGCCCCTTTTAGTAGAGTCAATAATTGGAGAATTTAACAAAGTCCAGGATCAATAAAAGTATACCAAAATAGTATACCCTGAAGGGCTCACAACCATACTGTTCTACTGGAAATAACTCTGGAACACCGGGTATAAAATTCTGCATAGAAAAAATACACAAAATCTCTCTAAAACGCATCTCCTTTTGCACAGGAACATGGAACCGAAGGCTTCCATGAGCAATTTTAAGCAATCGAGCTCTTTCTACTGTCAGGCACAGGGTCATTATAATAATAATAATAACGACCAATTTCCAGGGGCATGAAAGGTATGAGGTACAACACTCCCTAAGGCTAGAGGTATTACCATGGAAAAACAAAAAACGTTCAGTCCAGCGACATTTCACCATCTTCTTCTTATAGTGCTTCCATTTTAAATCGCCGTTTGCGTCTCTTATCTTCATTGCGCTTGCTTATCGTCTCCTTCAGAAAACTCCCCTGACAGTGCAGCTATAAAATTGCTTCCCCACAGCGACACTAACCTGCGCTGCTTGGTTCCACACTTGGATTTGCTCCTGCAGTGTGCAAGTGTGGCGCGTTGTTTTTCTGTGGCAGTGGGGAAGCAATTTTAGAGCTGCCCCGTACCTGCAAGGCCTCCGGGCAGGCTTTAGAAAGAGAGAGGAGAGGGCACGGATTATAAAGACAGGCACAGAGAGACAGCTCAGACTGCGGGGGGCGAGAAAATGGATGAAAGAAGCCGGAGAAAATTAAAAAGGAGGAAACTCGCAAGAGGAGCCGGAGGACCCCTCTCTGGGAAAGGGGCGTGTTCAGGGCAGGGGTGCGGCTGGAAATAAAGACATGAGGCGCGCCCTCAACTGAACACAAGTATTGGCGTAGCGGCTCTGAGCTTTGGAAATTACAGGACGCAGGGAAGTCGCAGCGAATGAGAAGTGAGCATGTTAGGTCTCAAACGATACAGAAAAAACAGGGGTTAATGGGTGGCAACAATCAAAAAATACATTCGCGTTCTTCGGAAGCAAGGGCTCGTTGTACTGTTAAACAGCGAGTCTGGTTTTTAAATATTTCTTCGAGGAATAATTTTACTAACCGGAGAAATGACGTTTTTTATTCAGAGTAGCTCTTAAGGAGACATTGGCAATTAACCCCATGCCAGTTAAACGAATGGTACTGTTTTCAAAGCTCTAGCCTCCTCCTCTTGGCCTAAGAGGCAGGTGAAAGCAGGGAGCCCACTTTGCTCTGAGGAATGTAAAAAGAGGACGCTTCCCTGTGTTTGGAAACTCAACTCATGGTTGACTCCAATCTGCCATTCCTACAGAAGAACATAAGTTCAACACCCTACTTTTGCATCTCGCCCAAGAGAAGACAGGACTATGATAACAAGGCTCAGGAAGGTCTACTGGATAGCGTACTTCACCTGTCCAAAATGTCAGCATAAACATGGAGGACACCAAAAGACAAAAAGCTTCTACAATACCAGAAGACTGTTATTCTAATCAAGGTTTCGAAAGCAGTTTCTCTGGGAGGACTGGAAAAATTGGTGGGAAGGCGTGATATGAGATACAGATCTTTAGAGAGCGGTTAGTGATTTTCATGCACCGAATAGGTACAAAATGGCAGTTTAAAACTGAAGCAACAACTTAGGCTCTGGAGTTATTAACACAAAATTAGGCCCTGGAGAATTGGGACACACCAGTCACAGCAGAGTGCTTAGAATTCCATCAGGACTCCAGAAACGCTCTTATAGAGATCTCTTTCTTGGCTCTACCACATGAAACCTTCTCTGCTTCAGAAAGTTGTGCGCTTAAATCAGAACTGCTACCACCAGGCTTGTACTGCCAGCAATCTGAGTGACCACAAGACAACACCCCTCCCCCAAACAAAATTCCATATTTTTGTGTTTTTTAACCAGTACATAAAGCGTGCTTAAATCTGCGCGAACAGGACTAGTCTCACAAGCAACCCTACATACTTCTGTGTCTGGACACAGGGATGTCATCTAGAGCTTGGAGGTAATGTAAGAACCCCCAACATCCAGCAATCGAGAACTTCCTCCAGGGAAACACCTTTTAAAAACAAGCCCAAATCCATTTCCCAAGTTTGACTTGGGATGTCTCTGCATGACAAAACAACCCGTGTGGGTGTTCATAATTTCTCAAAATAATGACCCGCACTCCCGGACTGGTTGTACTCCAGTTTCACATATGGCCCTTCACCAACTTCACATCATACAGAATGATGCTGTGTGCGATCATAACAGTCCCAAGAAAAGGGCACCGAGTTAGAAAGGTGAGAATTTCAGAGTAAATTAGCATAATGTACAACCGAATACTTCTTTGAACAGATATACCTGGAAAACAGGACCTGCAAAATCTCAGCAATTTGCAGAATTTGGGCCCGTTCATTGGCAGAGGGTGCAGGCTAACATCATAAACATTGCAGCAATCTGGACTGGACACTCATCTTTCCTGCCACACAACTGCAGTTTCCCCTCTGAAAAGCCTCAGTGTGAACATTTCAGGAGTGTTATCTCAGTGCGCTTTGGCCCCGATGTCATCAGAGATCACCTAATACTCACGTTCCAAGTCACGTTATAGACTTGGTTTAAAATCCATTAGTAGCGTACCTGACAGGAATAGCAGTGACTCATGAATGAATTAATTTAAATCAGTTTCCCTTCGTCTTATCACAAGACGATGACACGATCTGAGGCGGCTCGGGTGCATTTCTCAAACTCTGAACATGTGTGCGCTGCAAAACCCTGTGGTAGACCTGCATCTAAACTTTGAGACAGTGCTTGCTGTGGCCCCAAACACAGTGAGTCATGCTTGTATGTTTTGGTTCAAGACCCTTCAGGAAGAAAAACGGAGAGGACCTGCTTGCTGCAGCATTGCTGCACACAGCCGTTATTGGTACCAACCTTCAGATTAGGTGTCTGAGTCTGGTCCACTGTGAACCTCATCAAAATGTTAAACTGCAGATCATTAGGAAACGACTCCCTGCAATCAGAGAGGTGGCAAGTTTATTCAGAAAGCCTTTCCATTTCCAATGGAGGATGAGGTTGTGGATGCCTTCAGAACTCCTGCAGAAGCAATGCTGATAGGATGGTCTAGACAAACACTGAAAAATGGCAGAGTGAATGACAAATCCCACTTCATAAGAAGTGCTGTGAAAAAGTTAAGATCATTTAATTAAGTGTTGATAAAGTGCATTAGACTAATGAACAGTGCATAAACGGCCCAGAAGCTGAAACTACTCTACTCTGAAATGTACTCTAAAAGCTAAATAACATTGGTAATAATTTTTAATTTTAGGAAGCAATCACATCTATTTGGTACACATTTTTATTTCATTCAAGACAAACGACGTTTACTGAAAATGTCCTAAAGAATTTTACAATTAAGAACATTTACAAGGCACCTTGGAAAAAAGGGATAAGTCATGACCCTTGAAGTTGCTACTTTTCTCAAGTTAACTTTACGTGTGGGATTTTGATACACCTGCAGTTTAATAATCTCGGAAAACCATTTGCCATACAGCAAAACTGGTAACTGCCAGGAGTTTGTCATTAAGAACTATTTTTAAATACAGGATTGCTTTTGATCTAATTTAACTAAAATAGTCACATCTTATGAATGTTAAACCATTGAAGTCAAACACAAAGGAAAAACAAACCTAAGGGGTCATTTGTAGGTCCTGATCACCAATAGTCCTTGACCTGCTAAGGTGGCGTTAGGTAAATCAAGGACGAGAGATAATTAGGGTCTGTGAAATCACCGATCCAGAAGTACCAGTCAACATGAAAATGCTTTTGTTGCTACAGGTTCAAGGCTTTTCAAAACATCCACATAGACAGAACACAATTTACCTTGTGACATCCAAAGCTTTCTGGACCTTGGCCTGTACGGACCCGAGCAAGTCCGCCCCCATCTTCTTTAAGAGCTGGGTTAGCAGCACAAAGAGCCAGTCCTGGAGATCCTCCTTGTGGACCTGGATGAAGTCAACCAGCGTTTCCAGGAACATGCTGAACACCTACGAATGAGAGCCAGGAGCAGACATATTGACTGGAGGAGGGGGGGCAGTTCGGACACGCTGACAAGCGGCCCGCGGGGCAGAGGTGCTGTGCAGCAAAGCAGGTCGGTCTAGAAACACGGGCAAGGATTTTCACTGCCATGGCGTCTCCTACTCCGATTTACCACTGTTAGTCGTCTGCAGAAAGATTTTGAAATAACGCATTACATGCAGGAAAACAAAAACGGCAAACGAGAAAAGGGGAGCCACCATGATGTTTGGCGACAACAGCAAATCATGCTCTGCAGCCGGACAAGATGCAAACATGGCTCTGAAAGACCAACTGCTCCGAGACTTTCAAACACCTGCACAAACGGCAACCACTGTTTTCTACTTCCCATTGAACAAATTAAGATTCATAAAGGCAGGACTGACACACAGGGGGAAAAAAAACTATTTAGAAAAGGTTGCCATGTCTGTTGCAGAAACTGTCCCTGTATTTGTTTTACCAACAAGCCACGGACCCTCAATCTGTTTAGACATGCGATGCCAAACGTGTGCTTGTTGTTGCTTGCTGGAACGCGGTGTTTTTATGGACACAAAGCCACATACCACAGCCAGGGAGACGGCTCTCGGAAAGGCTCCAAAGTGGCCCGGCCGGTAAAGGCTCTTTGCTCGGATTACAGGCCAAGACCCACAGACCAGGTGTCACTGGTTCAAGCCCGTCGGCCATAGACGTTACAAGCCGAGCAGCTCTGGGGTGCCCCTGCGCCCCCTGCACGTGCCAGCTTCCTGCAGTGAGAGATGCGCTGCTCCTCCAAACGGCGCCACCCCTCCTGCACTGCTGAGGCACGTCGAAAGGCAAAGGGCTCCGACGGGGGGGGGAGTGTCAGAGGAGCTGTTGGTAGGCTTCACCTTACACAACTGGCAGGTTCAGAATAATAACCGTTGAATTAAAACCTTTTTCTCGACTGGCTGCTATAATCGCCTGGTATAAGCTTAATGTTTGTTAAACGTATTTTCTCCTGCCCTGTTTGTGATGTTAAACTACAATAAAGTGTCATCACATACAGTCTCCTTGCTTTAGTTTCCCAAATGCCAAATACCCTGCAGCTCCTATTTTAGTGTTTTAGCAGGAGTAACTAAATCTTTACACATAAATTAAAATAAAACCACTTTATTTTACAAACACACACACACACATTCCATATTCATGATAAATTGCACCAAACATCATTAGATACAGTTATTGCTCCGATCTATGAAATGTCAGTGTATTAGTAAACAATGCACACTCTATACAGAGTGTTAGTAATGCTTTTTGGCCCACAACATTTCATTAAACCACAAGGGAACTGCAGGCGCAATCAATCAATTAATCAATCAAGATGATGAAAATAAAGTTAATTCTGTAAGCATGCAAGGGACAGGTCCCCAACAAATATTGAACAAACTTACTCTCTACAGAGAGTTCCAACACAGGGGAGGGCATGCAAAAGAGAAATAACACCAATTAGTGTCCAGAGTTTCCAACCCAAGTCCATCCGACAGTCTTCAAATACAAGGCAAATTCCTGTGGGTGCTTTGAGGAGTTAATGACCGACAGTGTGAGGTACTGAAAAGCATCAAGAGTTTCTGATCAAAACAGATTGTCATTTTAAAGGTTTTGTTCATCAAAAGAAGAAAGAATAGCCAGAGTCACTGTGAGACCACCAGGACTGCCTTTTAAACTCTTGGTATTAGAACACAGCCAAGAAACTGACACTGAGTGGCACACAAACTGGTCTTGCAATTGTACACATTGTCAGAAAACCACTCAATCTCAGTACATTGGTAATGTCAGAAACTGCAACAGTTGTAATATTTCTCCGTCTCTGTAATATTTTGCAGTCAAGACCGGCAGACCACATTTCAAATGAATCAAAGCAGATTTCAGATTATTCTGAAGAGACGTCATGAACTCAGAAATAAGACTGTTACACTGGTTTCGAAGTTTTTTTCCCATCAGAATGTCAAAAGGCTCTTTTGTTCTAGCAGGAGTTTAAAAAAACGTGCTGAACCTGACCGATGACAAACACTGTGTGAAATGACAAAAGTAAAAAACATGTAACAGTACAACTGGACTGTAAGACCAGTAACACTTTATAATTATGTTCAATAATAAATTAGCCCTTTATTAACCCCTCACAGATACATATTACATAATGTATTACAATAGTAGGCATGTTATAATGCAGTTAATATTTGCTTCTACTGTCTTCCTAAAATGTTGCATTTTATAAATGCTGTATATGTAAATCCTAAGCTTTGTTGTGTGATAATTTACAGATTTTAATGCTGTAAAAACATTTCACGGGATGTGTGATGACTAATGTTTATACATATCTGCAACTAGCCCTTTATTTGGAGTTACTATGGATTCATGCTTTAATAATATTTACTAGATCTGCTATTGTTTATTATTGAACCCTATAATAAAGTGTTACCATAGTAAGTTTCACTAAAGTCACCAGATCACATGACAGCCTTGCAAACTTAATTCCACTGGGAAAGAATTTCGACAGGTGTCAACTGCTGCCTCATGGAAATACTACACAACAAAGAAAAAAGCATTTCTGTTTCGATTCGTAAAATACAGACTAACGTGAAACGTAGGAGGAAGAAACAAAATCAGGCAGAACGGGATATTTTAATTGAACATCAGAAGGTATAAGGTACCTTGCTATGCGGGTCTGCAAACATTCTCGTGAAGATTTCACAAAGTCTTTTCAGTTCAACGCGGCTGTAAAGAAGAAAAACAAAACAGATTAGGCTATGACAGCAATAAACCCAGATGATTTACAGACACCCCTCTTTTCGTCGACACCCGTATCTTAGGAAGCGTCAGGTCTCTGTCTGGTGCCTGTTGTAACTATGTTTGGCATAAACTGACAACTCATGAAAAACGTCCTCACAGCCGATGTATTACTCATCCGCTATGACCTGGTAAAAAAAAGCATGGCATTCTAAAGAGATGCAAATAAGATGGGTAATGGGTCATGTTGTACCTATGAAGCCACAAAATACCTTTTTGTTTGTGTAACTCGGCCTCTCTGATGTTTAACATTCTCCAGCAAGTAACTGAGCTCCTCCACAAGTAAAAGACCATGCCAACAGTATAACCAGGTACAGTTTTAAAGCACACAGCCACAGCCACTGAAATAGACCAATACACTGTTTTTTGGCTCTTTTGGGGCAAAATGGCACTAAGTGTCCCACTGCAGAGCAACGTGCATGTTTTCCAAGTTGGAGCGTATTGCACGACTCGCACTAATTCTGATGAGGCACAAAGGGAAACACGTTTATTTTAATTCCAGATCCGGAGCTCAAGTGTGCTCAGGTGAGGGGGTGGTATTCGTGTCCGGTGCCATCCTGAGAAAAGTTCAGCATAAAATGAACCACTGAAATCGGAGATTCCGTGTGGGATGAGTCCCAGTGCACGACTGTCACGCCAAACCACAGCCCCCGAGAGCGCGGAAGCTGGAAGTGACAGGAAGCTTTAGCGACTTGGTCGCACTACAGCAAGTCGCCCAGTGGGCTCATGGGAGATGTAGTTTCGCACAGGCGACGCAGGCACCTCTGATCCAGCTAGAACCAGAGCAGGGAGCTGCACCAGCATACGCTGGCGGCACAGGAACGGGGGGAGGTTAATGCCATGCTGAAAAACCGAAAACATTCCACCTGCAGAGCCCACCGCGTGACGCACCGGAAGAAGACTTGGGAGACCGAGATCTCGTTTCTCCTTTTTAATTTTTCAGCCCGGAATTAACCTTCAGTTCTTCCCTAGACCTGTACCTGCCGGCTTGCCGCACCCTGCTCACCCACGATCCGACGTAGCCCAGACCCGGCCGGGGGCAGCACGTCCCGGGACCTCCTGCCGCTGGGAACCAGCAGGACGGGGTCACACAAGCCCACCCGGAGTCAGGCCAAGCGAGCCCGGCACTGACCTGAGCGTCCTCTGGTTCCGGAGGAGGCTCTGCAGCCCGAGCAGGCCCTCCTTCCGCTCCGACCAGTTGGAGCTGGCGCAGCGGTTCAGCACCTCGGCCACATCCTCCGTCTGCCGCATGTAGGTGGGGATGCTGCCGTTGCGGGAGCTGTAGGAGCGCTCCGAGCAGGCGCTGGAGGCGTCGCTGTTGGCGTCGTCGTCCGAGTACATCCCGAAGGTCTCGTACCGCCTCCTCGCGGGCTTCTTCTGCCGGAGGCGGGGAGGCGTGAATATCCCCCACGCGACAGGATGCAAACTGGGAAACTCAGGGCTTTTGGGGGGGAGGGGGGGGAAGACTACTGCCTTCTGCAATTTTAACGCAGACGGCCGAAAGCTCAACAGGCTCCGGAAAATCCCGCGAATGGAATTCCGGCTTGAGCCCCACAGGGAAGGATCTATTGCTAGTGGCTCGTCTTCGGTTATTATAATACACCTTTCTTTTAAACCCACCGATCACCTGTCAAAAACGCTACCATACTAAAGCCAACTGAAAAGATTAAAATAAGATGTAGCACTGCACACAAGAGGAATTCACACCCACCACAGATGTAAGATTAAACAGCTGCATTGCGTTGGACACGGTCTCTAATTAAATGGGCAGCAATATCCCGAGAACAAGGCTCAAATAAGAAGTCAGAATGACTGAATGCAATCGAATCTGCCAAAGAGGCAATCCAGGATTCAGGTCCAAAATGTTTTTATTCCCCCACCCCCCAACTGCATGAAAATAAAGCAAGAGTGGGAAAAAGTCAAAGCTCTACCTTGCTCCTCATGTCTCCTAACAGCTGATAGCACAAAAAAAATAGAATCAAAGACGTTAGAACAACTTAAACCAGAGTGGATGAAACAGCAACAAACTTCAGTAGCGCCGAGACGTGACGAACCAAGACGGACCTCTTTCAACACGGAAAGCACTCGCAGAGGAAGGTGGCGAAAAGGTCTGAATGAGGCACTTGCCCGACACAAATACAAAAATCACAGAAGAAGGACAGATGGGAAAAGGACTGTGCTTCACAACGCGCATACTGACCCTTGCACGTCTACGTGGGAGAGGAGCGAGGGGTACATACCAGAGCATCCGCCACAGCCTCCTCCACGTCAGAGCCCGTGTTGAGGACCCTCATGGCGCTTACAGACGACGACAGTCTGCTGGACTGACTGATTCCATAACCTGAACCTGGTAAAGATTGGAACCGGAGCCTTGACCAACCACATATGCAAGAACTGGAACACTAAAAAATGGTGTGTTAAACAGTTTCCTTATGTCAGGCACATATGAGCCGCACTTAAACATGCACTAGTTATGTAGTGCATGCGTAATATTGTCTTTATAACATAGGATTGTACATCAAATAACAGAAACAGGTGGCATATAATACACAGAAAAAAAAAGAATAAATAGTAATGCTCTGGGCTCCTAAATCCTTCCTTGTAAGTTTGCAAAGACACAAGCTTATGCTTTATCCTTTCATTTCTTTTGCAGAAAAATCTGGTCCTGTTTCTCTAAAATTCTGCAGGAAAATTGCACATTTAGGATGCAGGCCGCATGGCAGATCACTCCTGACATACAGATACAGCAGCACAAAGTTCCCAGAGGGCTTGCAGAAGGGGGGGAAAAAAAGGCAAACAAAGACAACAAAAGATACCAGGCAGGTTGAGGGTGACTCAAATCAAAATCAATGCTGTAACTCACCAAAAGGTGAAAATAAAACAAATGGCTGTGCTAGAGGTTTGCATCCATTTTGTAACTAAAGATGAGGACATGCTGCAGGAAGTCACAAATGTTATCAAGAAATAACTACAACTTCTCCTTCATCATAAAAGTTAACCTTTATTTCAGTTAGAAGAAATACGAGAGTCTATACTTTAAGCTTATCTAACAAAAACCAAAACTAAAATGTAATAGGTACATTTTTAAATGCTCGTACAAAACTAAAAAAAAAACTTAAGTGATAAAAGCTCTTCTATAAGCTCTTAAGTATTTTGCATACTCAACAAATTCGAGATCGGAGTTACTGTCGGATCAGATCAGTGTAGCGCAAAAGTTTCAGAAAGGAGTATCTTCAAATGCATATGCTTTGCACAGAAAAAACACCTGTTACTTTCTGCAGCAGTAAGAATAAAATAGCTTCAAAAAGAAACGACATCTACAGTAAGTGAACTGAAAACCTAATAGGCATGCGCTTTTGGATGGAAAACCCAATCTGAAAAATGCATGGAGCAAAGTGGACTGATGGCAGTGGGGTGTTACTCAGCCTTCACCTGGGGCCCCAAATACATCAGGGGTGTAGAGGGCACCGGTGGACCTGGAGTGGTGTCTGGAAGCTGGAATCAAGAACCACACAGACCCTGCCTGTTACCAACACAGAAACGCACAGAGCCCACGGCGGCACCGCGTGGAGGTTGCAGAAACATGCAGCCCAGGTTTGTAACCCCAGAATTATTTCAGCACAGGTCGGGGGGGAAATGGAGAAGAAACTGTGGAGAACATGAAGAACAGCTCATCGTCTGCCTCTACATGACATGATATTGCTTTACAGCAAACTGCCAGTTTAAAGTTCTGTTTATGGGGATGGATCTTGCCCACTGAGTTTGAACTGGAGTGCAGCCTGCTGTTTTCACTTTCAAGTAAGATGCTGCTGTTACAGTCCCTTATACATCGTCTCCTTCTACCACAGCAGAATGACTCTCCTGTTATGTACTAGGACATCCCTATTATACAGAGTCAACTACATCGAAACACAGGCAATAAAATCTTCACACCCACACATTCTTAGCTCACAATAAGTTTTGGGTCCACGTAAATGGGGAGAGGAAGGGATATAAACACACTAGGATTCACTAGAGCTAGTTAACCTATCAGAATATTCTAAACCCTGGATGGTTCACAAGAGCTGCAGTCCACACAAGACTTGTCTGTATAATTGACATGTACGTATAAAAGCATCAGTTACAGATAGACCATGGTTCGAAAGGGAAGTGAGAACTGGTTCAGGGTTACATACTGAATTTCATCTGTGCATTACAGAAATTAAACAAACCAAGCAGGGGTTGGCAAACTTTTGCCATCAGTTTTGAAATTAACCCCTACTACAAAGAGAACTCAAATTCCGTCTCGCATGTGACTGGAATATTTGGCATCCGGAAGCACTACAGTTTCGCGGAAAATCCTGTA
Source organism: Lepisosteus platostomus (assembly GCF_059453375.1). Taxonomy (NCBI): domain Eukaryota; kingdom Metazoa; phylum Chordata; class Actinopteri; order Semionotiformes; family Lepisosteidae; genus Lepisosteus; species Lepisosteus platostomus. The sequence continues at coordinate 41,877,644 of NC_142622.1, read as the reverse complement.
GGACTTTACTCTGAAGAGCCATTCATGCACAGCATCACTGAGACCGACATTCGGCATCAGTCTTGCTTCATATTTGGTCCCAGTCTGTTTAACCATTTCATATGGACTGAAGTGCAGTTTTGTTTTTGGAGGAGCTTAATTCAAAATCTCAACAAGAATCCTAATCACTTCTCTTGATGAAGGGGTCTTGGTTCATTTCAAAGGTCACTCTTTGCAATATGAAACAGAATTGATCCACACAGCAAACCAAACTATTGGAGTGATGTACTTCAGCAAGCACCTAGTAAATCTCTCTACTTCTTTGCAGAACTATACAAGTGACACCACATAATTCCAATCTGATTTAGTCCAGCAGCATGTACAGTACAACAGAACTGTTACAAGTCAAGATTCACATCAAATATCTATCAATACTTGTAAGTCCTGGATCTGCGCTCCGAATGTACGAAATCCACATATTCCTCAGTCATCACATAAGGCATGTGATGCAAGTTACAGCAGAGGGCGACTCTGAGCCTCTGTAGCGCTTACCACTGAACAATCTATATTACCTGTGGACGTCTTTGACAAGGACAGTGCTATCCAGAGCAATACACCACGCTCTGCTGGCATCTGACACTTACTGCAGAATTATTTCATGTAAGAACCAACCAAACAAAAGGAAAGTGAAGAACACAGTGCTATTTATCTAAAGAGAACTTCCTTTCCAGTAGGTGGGAAGCAAGCTGGGGAGTCTGGAATAGTCAAATGCACAGCCAACAAGTGGTGAGGTCCATGCAAAACCACAAAATAAACTAAACACAACTTCCCATAACATGATAACCGAACTGGATTTTTCTAATTTATAAGGAATCCAATTTAAAATGGAAAGAAACGTCTGAAAGTGAATTAAGAATCAAAAATCACTCACAAGTGAATTCAATATTCACTTGGGTAACAAAGAACATGCCAATTCCCCGCTTGGACACGTAACCCAGCAATAGCATAGGAAAGCAATAATGTACACAACGAATAATAATATATACTGTACACAGACAGCATACCACCTCCCTCATAGTCTTGCTATAAAGCATGTTATCACAAAAGAAGAATGTTTTCTATTAACCTCTAATGTGCTGAGCTTTCTAAAAGTTGAACCCACTATGAACAGTAAAACCATATATAAATGTTTCAGCTGTGCCACCTTCAGGAGGGTAGTGGAGAGAGACCTTTTCACTTCAGCAGCACAGTGTGGCAATATGGAGATATTTTGTTGCAATTACCAGGAGATGTATTACTTCTGAAATGCAGTTTTGCACAGTTAACAAGCTTGATTTCCCCCATCAGAGCTCCCCTGCAAGTTTAAGCAGTTCTCATTTACATTGTTTTAATGATTCCAAGTTTTATTACCAGACACTTAAAACAAATTATCTCACAAAACCATTGCTTACAATGCTTGTCACACTTGGGTTTTCAGATTTTCGTACCAGCTGCTGTAAACTAATAGAAAATGTCAGAATTTCACTTGAGGTGCTTTTCACTCAAGGTCAAATGAAGCTTGCCTGATAAAGCATTTTAGAAGAGCAAGGTATTCACTTTCAAAACATCCAATAAGCTACCTGGCGTGGAATTGAAAAGCCTTGGCTCACCGCAAATGGCAGAAATCAATTAAAGATTAGCTTCTGCAGCAATATTCCATTGTTTGAAATGATTACACTCTTTTCTTGATTTTATTTTTCACGGCTTTTAAGAAATACTGAAAACACACAAGCCAAAAGTGCTTGAATGAGCCTGACGAGCAGAATCTAGAATATCTATCAATTCAAGATCGAATAATGACGTGCACATAAAAAAATCCCAATGCACATGATTTATATCTCCTAGAAGGAATGGCTCAGCAAGTAATACCCTGTGGGAAAACACCCAGAAGAATATATTAAGATGTAGCATTGGACTAATAGTAAACCACACGCATTTTCCAATTCTAGATTTTAACATGGCATTTTAATCCAACCAGGTCTGACCTTAAGATGCGTTTAATTTTATTTTCAAGAAAAGGCACCAAACCATAGCAATTTATGTTGAGACGCGACAAAACTCAGGCAGATAGTTTAGACTGACCCTATTCTCAGTCTTTTGTGTGTATAAACACAGGTTACAATGCTTCACTGTCAGATGGGGCTCACTGATAAACCAGTGTGAAGATCATCCACAGTTCACAATGGACCTGTTATCCCAAGACCAGCAGCGATGGAATCCACTGTACGACAGGTGCAAGTTGCGGTGCATTGCTCCAACCATAATTAGTCCCTTGCTTCTATGCCACCAACCCACAGTCCTTTGCAGCAACAACTAACATTCTATGCAACAGCTGGATATTAAAGCACTGAAGCGACAGGGAAGTGTCTGCTCTTAAAATCTTGCAGATGAAAATCGGAAAGGAAAAACCGCACACAACCCCATCTTGCCTCCTATTACCATCACTTCACTTCATAATCCCAATGCATTTATATGGCCGTTGCCATTCAAAGATGCATTTACAGTGCCTTGCGAAAGTATTCGGCCCCCTTGAACTTTTCAACCTTTTGCCACATTTCAGACTTCAAACATAAAGATATAAATTTTTTATTTTATGTGAAGAATCACCAACAAGTAGGACACAATTGTGAAGTGGAACGAAATCTATTGGATTTTTGAAACTTTTTTAACTAATAAAAAAATGAAAAGTGGGGCGTGCAAAATTATTCGGCCCCTTTACTTTCAGTGCAGCAAACTCACTCCAGAAGTTCAGCGAGGATCTCTGAATGATCCAATGTTGTCCTAAATGACTGATGGTGATAAATAGAATCCACCTGTGTGTAATCAAGTCTCTGTATAAATGCACCTGCTCTGTGATAGTCTCAAGGTTCTGTTGAAAGCACAGAGAGCATCATGAAGACCAAGGAACACACCAGGCAGGTCCGTAATACTGTTGTGGAGAAGTTTAAAGCCGGATTTGGATACAAAAAGATTTCCCAAGCTTCAAACATCCCAAGGAGCACTGTGCAAGCGATCATCTTGAAATGGAAGGAGTATCAGACCACTGCAAATCTACCAAGACCTGGCCGTCCCTCTAAACTTTCAGCTCAGACAAGGAGAAGACTGATCAGAGATGCAGCCAAGAGGCCCATGATCACTCTGGATGAACTGCAGAGAACTACAGCTGAGGTGGGAGAGTCTGTCCATAGGACAACAATCAGTCTTACACTGCACAAATCTGGCCTTTATGGAAGAGTGGCAAGAAGAAAGCCATTTCTCAAAGATATCCATAAAAAGTCTCGTCTAAAGTTTGCCACAAGCCACCTGGGAGACACCCCAAACATGTGGAAGAAGGTGCTCTGGTCAGATGAAACCAAAATCGAACTTTTTGGCCACAATGCAAAACGATATGTTTGGCGTAAAAGCAACACAGCTCATCACCCTCAACACACCATCCCCACTGTCAAACATGGTGGTGGCAGCATCATGGTTTGGGCCTGCTTTTCTTCAGCAGGGACAGGGAAGATGGTTAAAATTGAGGGGAAGATGGATGCAGCCAAATACAGGACCATTCTGGATGAAAACCTGTTGGAGTCTGCAAAAGACCTGAAACTGGGACGGAGATTTATCTTCCAACAAGACAATGATCCCAAACATACAGCAAAATCTACAAAGGAATGGTTCACAAATAAACGTATCCAGGTGTTTGAATGGCCAAGTCAAAGTCCAGACCTGAATCCAATCGAGAATCTGTGGAAAGAGCTGAAAACTGCTGTTCACAAACGCTCTCCATCCAACCTCACTGAGCTCGAGCTGTTTTGCAAGGAAGAATAGGCAAGAATTTCAGTCTCTCGATGTGCAAAACTGATAGAGACATACCCCAAGCGACTTGCAGCTGTAATCGCAGCAAAAGGTGGCTCTACAAAGTATTAACGCAAGGGGGCCGAATAATTTTGCACGCCCCACTTTTCATTTTTTTATTAGTTAAAAAAGTTTCAAAAATCCAATAGATTTCGTTCCACTTCACAATTGTGTCCCACTTGTTGGTGATTCTTCACATAAAATAAAAAATTTATATCTTTATGTTTGAAGCCTGAAATGTGGCAAAAGGTTGAAAAGTTCAAGGGGGCCGAATACTTTCGCAAGGCACTGTAAATTGTACTTGGGAGGCAAATAACTCATGGAGCGAGGAGTGACTTTCCATGCAGTAGACAGCAGCTAGCTGTGTGAATTTAACCTGATGAGAAGAACTGTTCTAGCTGAGCTGCTGCTCTACAGATCTTGGGAAAATGTTTGGCAAAAATGAAAGTAAAATGGCACAAGTAAAAACAGCCAAATTACTTCTGGAAGGCACTGTGCTTTGGAAACCAGATGCCCTTTTAGCCACTTCATCAAGAGCTGCCTTTAAATTTGTTGCTTTTAAACTTGCTTAAATGTAAAGCTGCTTTGACACCATGAGGCAAAGGGGTGTGAATATACATGGAAACCAAACCCTCTAAATAAAAACACACTGCTCATGTGCAGCCTTTGTATGCCAGGTTCAGGTCTGTGCACGAGTTACCTTAGTGCAGGCAATGCTATCCTGCAAACCAGTGCATCTTGCTTAGATTAACTTATTACTGGGGTCATTTCACAGAGAACAAGGGTTACAGACGAGAGGAGGCCACTCCACTCATCCAGACGATTTCATTGATCCCAGGATCTCATCGAGCTGTTTCTTGAAAGAAGCCGAGAAACTCTCGGCTTCAACAGCATGGCTGGGTAGCTTGGTCCACACTCCTACTACCCTTTGGGTAAAGAAGTGCCTCCTGTTCTCTGTTTTAAATGCACTTCCGCATAATATTAGCAGTACAGGCTCAGAGAAGACCATTTTATCGGAATGATTACGTGTCATTGCGGTTCTGACTGACATCCTTCAAATCATCCGAGCAGAACCGGGATTGAAAGCGCAATCGGGTTCGGCAAAACGAGCCTCTCTCGTTCCTGAACGGAAGCTCGCGTCCGTGAAAGGCTGCACAAGGCGCATGCGGGGGGGGTGGGGTGGGGGGGGTGTGCTTCAGACGAGTGCTTCTCTTTTAAGAGCAGACCGGGAGGGCCATTCCCTGGGAAGGATGAGGGCCGGGGGGGGGGGGGAATGGAGTGGAAAGTAACGGGAATTTCTGCTTGCCGTTTCCTCAGGAAGGATTGGGTGGGATGATTCAGGTGGCGATGGAAGAAGCGTGAGCCCAGCCCGGGAAGCGGATCGCGATGGAGGAGGCCATGCACTAGGGGGCAGCCGGGCACGGCTCTGGGCGTACTTACCAAGGGGCTGGAAAGAGCGGACAGGGCTCGTGTCCCTGCTGCTCTCCCGGCTGGCCTCTCGGCTACAGCCCTGACTCACGCTAGGACGAGGGATGCGGCTGCCTCGTGCTAGCAGGAATCGGGGGGGAGGCGGGGAGCAGCAATCGCAATTTCAAGAGAGAAAGAGAGAGAAAGAGAACAGTCGTCATATTCACTCGCAAGGGCTGTAACGCACCGTCTTCGCCCACTCTTTCTCCGAAGGCCTCGCGCCTCGAAAAAAGGGAGGCCGCCTCGCTTCCTTTCGAGCGCGAGAAACTTGGGAGGCTCCGCATTTTCCCCAAAGGCGAGCGGAAGAGGCCCACAGGAATACCGCCGGTCCCCAGACTTGAAACGGGAGAGAGCCTTCGCTCTCGATTCCCCCGGCCCGGTGCGGATCCCGATTTCTCTTTACAGAACGAGGGTTCCCAGGAGTAACCGAGAGGCACAAAAAAAAAAACCCACGAAGCAGAAGCGCCAGGAACGAACGCAGCCGTATAGGACCAGCAGACCGGAGAAAAACCCAGGAACGTCTGGACTTCGACGCAAGGGTCAGCCAGAAGACAATGCTCCAGCTTAACTTTCATGCAAATGAAGGCGGAATCCCCTAATATTCCTACCGATATTCATAAAAATGAGTTGCAAAATATAGTTTGATTGTGAAAAGTAAAATTGCTTTCTGGTTGGCCTTTGTATTTTTACTAGTTTTTTTAAAGCTTTTGCTGTTAAACAAAAGACTAGTTTTCTTTTACCAAGTCAAAATCTGTTGTATGTGCCTTTATTTACTCTCGCAGTCTTAAATGCTGACATTCGCACCATATTTTGGGAATGCTAGATACCATATCTGAATATGGTGAGCATGAAACATTCGTGATTTGTACGAGAGACTAAAATCTCTTCTTCTGTAGCGATGGAAGCTTCAACCATTGTTAGATCGTGTTGAGATTGTCATATAGTGAGAGATTTTTTAATATATTCTTTTACCTCGTATACAAAGCTCTAAATATCAAACATCTCAAACATTTTAATATGTAGTATGAATGCAATTCACCTTTTAACACAAAATAGAAAGGTTAAGCAATAGAAAAATAGCTGTCAGACAAAAGGAATTGAAACTGAGGAAAGCGCAGTTTAACCACTTCAACTGATCTTTAACAAAACTGCAGTTATTTAACTACAGTTGCTTGTTTTTCTAGACTTACAAAATAACGCACTAAAATTGTTAACACAGCAATCAGTAACCAACACTTTTTTCATACCAAAGGCAAAAAAAGGTTCCGATTGTTGTGTAGACAATCCAGTACATTTCCTATTAAAGCTGCATGACCATCTCACTATTTCTCCCACTGATATTTCATTAATGCAGAATAATAGTGAACTTTCAGTTCATAACCACAAAACAAAGTTCAATTCTGTCAAAGGGTATTGAAAGTGAGCATGGAAAAGATACCGTATACCATAAACCTCAGTAAACCGAATTTGGTATCGGACACCTACTACCTTGGTGAATGGAATAAACGCGGACAGCTACCCAAAACAAGATAAATGCCTCGATGAGGAAAATAACCTAATTTTACAATAAATAAGAGAACACTTTGATTAGATTAGGGAGCAGAAAAAGAAATCTAAAATAGCCCACTGTTAATTACAGTACAGATAGTACTACAGTAATAACAGTATAGTACAAACTGCCTGTTATACTTAGGCGGCCTTAGAGAAAGAGATGGTTTCATTTCCTTCTGGTACACTCAAGTCCTATGAAACAAACGCGGTCTGTACTCTGCTGCTGAAGTGGTTTAATATTTAAGCCAGGCTTACCTCCTCTGCTGCCTCCATTGAAGATTTGCTGGTGGTTTGAGGGTGCTACTCGTAAGAAAGTAAAGTACAGTGGGAGTTAGAAACAGTCTTGAGCACTTCACGTCACAAGTACTCAGTCAGGTACAGTACATGCAGAGCAAGATTTCCCGATGACCAAACACAGGCCCGGCCCTAAAAAGAGGCACGGCGCAGTTCATTCGCTTCTGAAGAACGGAGAGCAGCTCAAAACTTTTATACAGCAGGATTAAACCTTCTGTAGCTCGACACGGCAATGGGGATAAATGACGACATGAAAACATGTCTGCGGCGAAACGGTGATCATGCAGCTTGAAACGAAAGCTTTTTACAGCAGAGACGAGCGGGTCATGAAAACGTACTTTCCCCCCCATACTGAAAAGGAACAGACAGAGGAGGACGGCTTCCGAATGTAATTATCACTTCCGAGAGTCAATCATGGCTCCGTTGTTGAAGTTAAAGGCATTTTATTTGCAAATGCACCATTGTCAAGTCCTCCGCAATCAAACACGTCAGTTCTGCCGAAGACTCGGTGCGCAGCGGACGAAAGGTCACGATACAGAGCGACCAAGTTAAATCTTTTAAGCCGGCACTTTCCAAAGGGTAAGGAAACCACAGGAAGTCCGTTCCAACAATTAGGACCCAGGGGGACTGGCAAACCAAATAATGACACCGACCACAACAAGAAGCAAAAGCACATTTAATGAGAGGCGGATTCCATGGCTCACAATACAAAAGGACGACGGACGAACAGATCTGGAGCGGCGAGCAGCCGGCGGGGGGCGAGGCGAGATGAGCGCGGGCGGGGGGGGGGGTTGGGGCGCGTGCTTACCTACGGAGAGCCGCGTGGGGCTGGAGTCCCGGCTGCAGCCCTGGCTCCGCGGGATCCTGCTGCGCTTCTGCGCGCTGCCGCCGACCAGCACCCGCTGCACGCCGGAGCTCACGGTGCTGAGCGCCGTGCTGGCGAGCACGCGGCCCGGGGAGCCAGACCGGCTGCCGGCTGCACAGGGAGGGAGAGAGAGGAGAAGGTGGGTGGGTGGTTGGGGGGGGGGGGGGCGGCGGTGAGACGTTACTCCGCGTTTCCGATCGCAGCGCTACAGGACACAGAACGAGACCGACGCACGGGGCGATTCATATATCGTGCAACAGCTGCAGCTTTCCGACGTCTAGGTCAAGCAAACAGTGAGGAAGGCCAATATAATCACTGGCCGTCATGACCCCTCCTTGCACAGCGAATCTGGGCACCGATTTAGCCTGCCTAGATTCAAGAGCAACAGTCATCTTTTATCCCCGCAGCAATTAACCTGCTCAACTGGGACAACCAATTGTATATTTTACTTTACTTATATACGTTTCTTATTTGGCATACATGCATGTCTCTTATTTGTTTACTGGCTCGTGTTGTATTCAATGCATTGTGTATTATGTCTTCTTCTTGCCTTGCAAATTAAATTTCCCAACGGGGATAAAGTCGGGAAAAGCAGGGGTAATGTGCCAGAGAAAAAGGCTGACATAACCTTTCACCATCAAAGGCTGTCGCATGCGAAGGACACCCTCAGTTACTTAGTCCTCCCAGCAGACCGATAGATCAAGAAATCTTGAACCTTTCGTCGCGCGAACTACAATGCTGCAGAATTTATGAATCGGGGGGGGGAAGTGCGGATGAACTTGATGTTTAGAGAGTCCAGAAAACCAAGAAAAGGGAGCCCCAGTGAAGAAGACCTGACGTGTATTTTAAGGTTTCGATCCCCGGGATTGAAGAGATCACTCCACAACAAAATCTTGAAAAACTTGAAGAGAACTTTCCAGTTCCACTTTCAGTCAGAAAGTGAACAACTGCAACCTCTGTACACAACAGAGACGTTACAGGTGCTCTTTCAAGGTTTCACTCTAGAATACTGAATGTTTACTATATAGGTATTTAAAAATTTAAAAGCCTACAATAGAAGACAGAACTTCTCCAGCCATAAAGAGAATGCGAGGAATTCCTTTAACAACCTTCCAGAGGCCACTGCTTGATGAAAACAAAGTATTTACTAAGATTCAGTGGCTTCTGGCAGATTCAGTCAAATCATCTGTATTCACTGTAAATTCTGTAGCACAACACAGAAAGATTCAGACGAGAAATGGAAGCTAGGAGGATTAAACAAGGAATTTAAAAATGTGGGTGAAATTCTAACATGTTAAAAATCCCACATGATCCACTAAGTCACCGCCATCAACAGCTTTGGCCATCTGGACATTAACATACTGCCTCAGTATGCTGGTACACACATTATAGAGTCAATCTGTGAACATCAGAACAGATACTTCTCAACTTGCATATTTTGCAAACCAAGAACCAAATTAAAAGGTGTTGAACTCATTTCATAATTAATTTAATGTTCAATTTTTTCCCCCATCAAAGTTCTTGCTCTCTTCCACTAAAAGTAGGACACGACATATAGATTGTAATTTCAATATCAGATGCTTAAATCCTCCCCTCCTTTGTAAAAGCTGCTTAAGTTCTCTCTGTAATAATGACAATCGGCCAAGACAGATGACTTTTGCTCTGGAGAAAAATCAAGAAACCGATCTTGAAATCTCAAAAAGCAGCTTTGCACTTAACATTGTAGCCCATTGCTAATTACATGCAAAATTCCAGCATCTTAAATGTTATGAGACGTGCTGGAAAAAAAATGGTACTGTGTTTTCTCATGGTTTGTTTCTTACAAGTACCAAGAATTAGATGACCAAAAACCCATTTCCTGTCTAGGATATGCCTGTAGCAAGCGATTGCCAGCACTGCTGAAAAAATGTATTAAAAAAACATAAAAACACACTAACTGGAATACATAGCGTCAGCACAAAAACAAAATGAAGAGCATTAAGAAAAATGATGGCCAAATTAAACCACAACAGACTAGCTACCAGCATGCTGCAGGCTTTAAGGGGCACAAGCTCAGCGCAAGAGGGCCGGGTTGTGACACACTGCGGCTGGACTCGACGCACGGGGGAGCCACACTGGCCAAAGCTGCTGGTGACGCAGTCGAGCAGGCAGGGATGGACGGGAATGGGCGGACCGCCGCAGCGGTGCATGATGGGAGACAGGCTGGGGTGGGTGCAGACAAACACAGCCACAGACACACAGTGAATATCTGGAGACTCTTACCACCGATGGGGTTAGCGGACTGTGATCCTGAACGGGTGGTAAGGCAGGATTAGAGGGGGTGTTATCCACAGGGGGGGGGAAGGGAGGGAACAGAGCAGATTAAAAATAAATGAATGGCGCATGGAAACCGGAAAAGGCGCAGGTCAGTTAACGGGAGGACAACCGGAAAAGGGACATGGGAAAAGCAGATCGGCTGCCCTTTTCTTTGGGGGGGGCAGTGAATGCAATCAGGTTTGCTCCGGGGGGGGGGGAAGGGATGCACAGGAGATGAAGCAAAGCTGCAAAGGAAAAAAAAAAAGCAGGGCACAGCTCTGCTCAAAAGCATCACGCACACACATCGGTTCTTAGAGCACGCCACACCGACTGGGGGGGGGGGGGGGGGGAGACACGGTACAAAGTTCACAACGGAAGAAAATCAACCCTGATCCACAGACAGGACGCCGGCCGCACCGGATTTCGAGAAGGCAGTACACAAGTTGCACAATTTGATTCACAGATGGGAGTTTTGTTCCGAGACAATCTTGCATCGCAAATTGTCAAAATCCCCCTCCCTCCACCCAGTCCTCAAATCTGCAAAAAGAACACGCTGGACCTGTAAAGAAAGAATATTGTTAAAGGGTTCCCAACCGGTATTTCTGTGGAACCAGGCGGAAAGAGGCTCCCTGTCGCCGCCGATGCGATATCGAGAGGCTACGGAGATCTCCAGCGAACCGCGATCCGCCTCACTCGCATTTAGCTAAAGACATCTGATGCAAAGCTTCAAACATCTAGAATTTTTAAAAATAAAACCTAATGACCTCGCACAAGGGTCAAATCAGGTGTTTCTTTCAAATCTGGGCCAGTGAGAGGACTGCACTTCGCTCCACTTAGTGGAACAGAAACGCTCTCTTCACAGAGAGGAAAGGAATGAAAACAGCCTGAGCTGCCGAGGTCTTCCTCAGTGCAGAATCTGTTCTGACTGCGGGTGACTCAAGATCGAGTCATGCCTGCGTTGGATATTGCCGATCTCTTGAGGAGATGCGCTTATTCAGGCTGTGTTTTTTGGAAACGGTTCAATTATGGTAACTGAGCTCATCAGGATGATGGCACAGCTGTGTTTGGAGCTTGTGGTGTATAAACTTTGCCTTTGGTGCCCCAAGTCTCATTAAGCTGCGTGCAGGTAACCCCACACAGCAGATAGCTACATTAGTCCTTCCCCTAGAGGAATGAGTGCTCCAGGCATCTTCATTGCCTGCCCATCTGTTTCTATAGAGATGTGTCTAGACTGTGCACAGAAAAACAAGAACGCATTCAGCATGTCAAAATCTACATCAGCCAAAAAAGAAATGTTGCACATTACATGTTCATCATTCCATATTGAGTCAAAAGTGCTTTCCCCCCACATGTATGTCCTGCAAGGCACTGAGGTTAAAATAGGGCTGTGCTATATTGTGCACTGCCATCAGTCCTATATTGACCTCATTGAATACAACATGCCAGCTGCTGGACATCGAACAGCGTGGAGCAGTAACATTGTTGTATACAAGCTGAGGAATGGAAAACCAAAGCAATTTACCCGTTAGCACAGAAAAGTAATGTCGCCAAACAACATGCACAAGACACAATGCCTGAAAAACGAGGACATTTTCAGGAATAAACTTTTTTTTAAAAGGTTCGGTGTAAAATTGAGCAATCTTAAGACCAGTATTACAATACTCAGGCGACACTTGCTGTAGCATTTATCCACAAAGCCAACACAAAATGACATTTCAAAATCTCAGAATTAGTCGATTTGGTCGCATTCTTCAAGGTTTAGGTCGTATTATGTCACATACGAAAACTGCAATAACAGTCACTGACAACGCGAGGATTTTCTTTCAACAAAAGATTTTATGTACCTTAAAGAAAAATAAATACAGTGGGACACACTGAACTGACAAAAAAAAAACAAATTAGGCATGGGCATAATTAGGATGTATATCTGAACAATCACTCTGCATGAGGCAGTCATTTACAATCTAAAACCTGGTGCTAAAATTAATCATGGTGCAATGTCGCTCTCCAAGGCCAGGTTCATGGAGAATTCCAGCATTGGGAAAACCTGTGCCCCCACACCAGTAGCTCTGTCTGAAACACAAACCTACTCAAAGCTGGGCGAGAGAAGCCAAATACACCCAACCCAACGACCTGGCGAGAAGACAGCTGTTCAGAGAACACTTCCACTTCAGCGATGGGAGGTGATCCGCACACCAGGAAATCAATTCCTACTGTTCATGACCCGCTATGACGTCCATTTTGGTACGTATTCGGAACGCACAGCATCCTTTCCCTGGATATTTTAAACTGGTGCCCAAACTTGAGATACAACTGTCTGTTCAGACAGTAAGTGAAAAGTAAAAAAACAACTTCATTCAAAAACTAAAAGCCCTTGAAATGAGACTTAAAGCAAGTGAGGAACATGAAAACACGGAGTCACCTCCACTCCTTATCCGGTCTTTGCTAATGTGCTCCGTTAAGAGACTGACCTGTAGATGAGGAATTAGTCTGAAAACTAGCAAAGCTGTGGAGCTGCTGCACTCTGAAGCACTGAGCGCTTATGCACTCAGGACATCCGGTTTTGTTAAGGTACGACTTAAGTACAGGCAGACATGAACGCTTAGATTTCACACAGAAACGTGCAAAAAAAATACACACAGACTAAAACAGCAGGAACAGAGGACCCAAAACAACATGTTGACACACCGTGAAAAATACCTGGATGACACTGGGGCTCTTCTAAACCTAGAGATACAAAAACGTTTGCAAACGCATTGTTAGGGGGTGCGGGCGCACACCGGAAATGAATCCATTAACACTTGATATGCACAGGTGTGAGAACAGAGTGGCACGGCTCGCCGCAATGGCGCAGGGCTGCTGTACATACGTTGGGACTGGGAGACCACTTTATTTCTGCTGCGGCCTCTGGAGTCCACCTGGCTGCTCCCAATCCCCCCCGAGACCGTGGACAGGGTCCTCTTGGTGCGCAGCTGGCCTGCGACAGAAGAGCGAGAGGGCCGATGAGCAAATCGTCCGGAAGGGGGTGGAAAAGCCGGCGCTGGCAGGACGGACTGCGGCGCTGGGGCTGAATCCACCGGGAGTGTCACCAAACTTCGGGAGATAAGGGCGTCTTGGAGTCAGTCCTCTTATCTTGCTATAATCTCTAGCGCCCAGGCTTTCCGAAACCACAGGGCGAAGCAGCAGAGGTATGGGCGACGTTCTTCTGACACTGAAGGAAATCTTTGACTCTTTCCTGTTAGCTCAAAAGAGGGATGGAAATAACGTCTTCATATCCAGGTGAATTTTAGTTTGGTTTTCCATCACTTCATGTGAGATTGAACACACTGACACCGGTCTAACACAACAGCTCAGTGATCAACATTTAAGGGAAAAACAATATCTGGTACAGACACTAGAAGAAAGGCAAACAGACAAGACAAGGCGGCTGCAAAGGAAAAAAAAATAAGTTGCCATTCACACCTCAATAATATGTGTTCACTAACCTGAAAATTTATTTTTCTACAATAGTCTCTGAATTCATTCCTTCCCTTGATAAACTGTAACTTAAAGTTTAGTGAGAATGTAAAATGCAGTGTTTATTAACTAAAATGTGATATGTATAAAAAAGAGTGCTATATCAAGCACAGAGAACATAAAAATAATCATATACAGTACATCTAAATACACAACGTTCGACTTTAGTCACTGCCTATACAAAGGATGAAAATAAATGCTAAAACTGAACAATTAAGCAAAACACTTGGCACAACAGGAAATTTAAACAACTGTAAACTAAAAACATTTATATATGTCCATATGTAAACATTAAGTTTATATATGGACAGGAGATCTTTAGTTTTTCATCTGAATTGAAAAATACTAAATGTGCACCAGAAAGTTCATGCAAAATAAACATTTAGTTGCAGTTCATCAAGGGTATGAATACATTTGGAAGCCAATGTAGATGTGCATACTGTACTGGGTCAACAGCTTTTGTTAACTGGGTAAAGCTGGGAACAAAGCTACAACAGAATCAAATCAAAAGGTTAAAAGCACTAGTCGAGTTAAATGACAGCACATGACCGCTACAGCTATTAAGACACTACAGCCTCAGAGCTTACCATCATCTGACACAGCTCCTAAACAGAAAAAAAGAATTCTGTGTGACAATTACGACTGTACTTCACACCATTAAAACATAAGTGAAGCACAAATGTGGTTTCTTGGCTGCAATACACCACCTCAATGATTACACTATCAAAGCTGCTTTGGCAACAATTTAACCAGACCACATTTAGTTTTTTTAGCAGTGCATATGACAACCCAACTAAATCAGCTCATTTTGTGATACATTTTCTCACTGCTTTACGACAACTGCCTACTTATCAGAGGCATTCCCAAGGAAGTTCAGACTTCAAAACACATCACCGAAGCACGACTTCTAAAACTGGTTTCATGGTTGTTTCACACTGTTAAACAATTTTAAGCTTAGATGGGTCTGGTGATGTACTGCCAAACAAGCCCCTTCGTAAAATACTCTAACAGTGCCCAAACATTTCAGCTGGTCAAGGTTTTGTTACAGGAGGTAAGCTTCGTAAATGAATGCTTGGTAGTGATTGCATAAACTTGGATGATGAGGTGTGACTCGTCTTCAAAGCACACAAAGTCAAGCAGTGATGAGTGTGATTGTGCCTACATGCGCCGCCGCCCTGTCCTTCAGTGCGTCAGTGCAGCGATCGGGACAGGACACGCACACGCACACAGGAGGGTTTCATCGGGAATGGGTGAACAAGCAGTGCTCAGGTATTGGCGTGAAGCTTCAGCCATTAACAGCTGCTCGGCTAGAGCTCAGATATGATTTGAAAAATTCCCACAGAGCAGCTGCCCCGAATGTAGTATGAATAACGCTACTGCTTCTCCGCACGTTTTCAGCCTCCCAAGACTGCTTTCCCAAATGAGCCAGGACATCTGGCTGAACACGCGTGGTAGCTCACCTGACCTTCAAATATCACATATCTAAGATCAAGAAGGGACACTGCTTTGCATCTCACACTCACTTCTCTCAGTCTGTATTACTTGCTCTTAAAATACACAAAAAACACAAACCTAAATTAACCCAGCAGGGCATCAAGCAGCACACAGTGACAGCTACCGTAGTTGCACAGGGGCCTGACTGTTCTTCTCTGCAGTTGGCATGTGGGTACACTAACATACTATTACACACAACAAATAACATAGAATTACACTCTGACAACACAATTATGCCTCTCAGAAAAGCCTTATCTGCCATTCAAATAAGGACAAACTCTACCGCGCTAGGGGGTTGTGCTTAAGGAAATGTCCTGCTTTTGTGCTGTACTGTACTTTTTGACTAGAAAGCTCTTAAGGTAATTTGGAGCCATTTTGAGATCACCCATCTAATTCACCCATCCGCAAACCAAAACAAATCTTGCCAGAGAAGTGATTAGGTGAAGGATGACAGATAGAAGCACAGGATCTTACCATCCGTCTTATCTGAGGTGTCATCTTTTGAGGCAGAGCAGAGAGAAAACGGCAGAGTGTGTTAGTGACAGACACTGCTCACAGCATCCAGTCCACAAAACAGAGGACATTGTAAAGACACAGCATGAATTAAAAGGGTTTAGACTGTCTTAATGGGAGGCAGCTGATCAAGAGAAGGGGACAAAACGCTACAAAAACCTATTTCTATTTCACAATTCTCTATTCTAACATTTTCTCGTTGATCTTGAAGTAAATCCTGTATGAGACAGACCAGTTTAATGACTGACTTCAGTATATTCTCCTCTGATCAACATAAGAAATAAAAAAAAATACCACAAAATGTGCAGTAGCACAACTCAAATCTCATACGGTGTAGTTTTAAACCGTACAAAATAGAAGGGTAAATTGTGACTAATGCCAATTCTCAAAGCAATGGCGCTTGAAGAATGCTGCGTGGATTAACCACAGAGGCGTCCCAGCTCAGTGGTGAATTCCACTACGCCAAAGGGCTGGGCTTCCTGCCGCAGGAGAATTCAGCGCTACCTAGGTGTCCAAGGGGTGACATCGGTGACATCACCTTCTGTCAATGCCTCAGTACAAATGGGCCTTGTTACCCTCGCCCAGCACTGTCTACCTCTCCAGTAAGAGACACAAGTAAAGCATTTTAAAACTGCTATTTTATGCTGCAAGACTCTAGGCGGCCTCTTTCACCAGCATACTTTCCTTCAGCGCGGACTGGAAGAGGGGCTAGACTCTCAATTCGCGGCTGCAGTCACCGTTAACACCTGCTGGCCGACCAAGGAGAAAACGGGCTGTAAAGAGGCCCCTGTCGGGGACTTGAGCGCGACGGGTCTCGTACCTAGGGACGCGTAGGAGCCCGGGGGGAGGCCGGCGGCCGTGAGGCGCCCAGCCCCAGCGCTCGGTCCGCCGTGTCGGGCCTTGGCCCCGGCTGCCGCGTTCACGTCGATATCGCTCCGGGAGCGCTGCAGAGACCCGGGGCTGGGGGCGGTCTTCGCCTGCACGGGAACTGGACGGGACAAGTATTAAAGGTTAACAAAACCCCACTCTCCAGTTTCCCCAGTCCTTGCGCTGGCCACCTGCCTGGTTTCGGGTCCATTTCAAAATCCCGATGTTCATCGACAAGGCTGTGCACCTCAGTACCTGTCTCAGTCAGTATTGTTCTGCTGCCCACCTTCGCTCATCTAATTCTGATCTCCTGTCTGTTCCCCAAGCCTGTCTACACTCTGGGGGGGTGACGGGGCCTTCTCCTGCTGCACCCCAAAGCTCGAACTCTCTCCCTAAAGATATCAGTCAATGTCCCTGAGCTCCTTCAAATCTAGACTGAAAACCTCCTTCTTTAGAAGGGCTTTTATTTCACCGGTGCACTGGTTCTGTGTGCCTCGTCCTTCTTACTGTATTCCACACCCCCATCTCCTTTCTCCTCTCAACGTGTTTTTTGTGTGTTTCTGTAAAGCACTTTGAGAAGCCACTTTTCAAAGGTGCTATATAAAAATTGTTTTACTATTCCCCATACGTTTATATATTGAAATGCAAAAAGACTGTCAGTAGTTTGTAAAATGCCTGCCATAAATAACAAATGCAGTATGCCTGAGACTAAAAAAAAAACTGTCATATTTCTAACTCAGAATAAAAGGTATTCACCCTGAATGTTAAACTCGCTAAGTTTAGGTTAATTCCAGGAAAAATGAAAACCCATTCACCTTTAATGAAAGTAACGTGTACTAAAGTTGCATTATTTGGTTATCCGTGACCCAAAAAACAAAAGTGTTCAGTCTATTACTAAGTTCAGACCTCATTCTTGAGCAGGTTACTTCATAACCATCACAGTATGACAGTGGTTCAATCTTTTCAAGTTATAGATGTAAACTGCAGTGGCCAGTCTAAAAACGGCACCCACATTCCAAACTGAACAACATCTGGATGAGTCAATGATATGAGTTTGATTCCAGGCAAAAAAAAATATCCTTTGAATTGCAGCGACCTATGAGGAATGTCACACTAGTCTAACAATGTCTACTAAAGCAGGAATGGACACACTGAGAATTTCTTTCTGGGGAAATCCAAAAGCTTCTGCTTTCCTGCTAAACCTGTCCTCTGTTAGCAGATTATAATCCTGGCCTCACTCCATTCCCTTTCCAGTCCTTGGTGTCAGTGCAGGGAACATTTATTGCTGATAATTCACAGTCATGCGGCTCTTAAAAACAAAAACACACAACATACCTCTTCCTGGTGCTCCTGACCACTTGGAAGACAGAGGCCGACTGGAACAAAAAGAGAAATGAATGCCGTCAGCCTGAAAGTAGAGTTCTGCAAAAAATGCGAACGCTCAACAAGACCAACACCATGGGAACCACAAACAAGACATGTGTGGAATCAAGACTTTGGGCAACCGACCCTAGCAATCATTCTTCATTGAAGTACGTAAATAAACTTAAGCCAAAAGCATTTGGATTTTTCCCCACTAGCAGAAAAGGACAATTTATTTTAACATTTGGATACCGATGAGGTCCAAATAATTTAGACCTGTGAAAATAATTAAAAAGTGCTGAAAAATCCCGGAGATTAAAAGTTTAAAAGCAGGTTCCAAGAGAGATCTGGACTACGCAGCAAGAAGGAATTCATGAGATGGCTTCCTCCCATAAAATTAAAACGCTACTACGTATGCCTCATTAATCTCGTCCCTAAAGTAACCTTGAGACAAACTGCTTTCACCTGCGCAGGAACAAAAGCAAAGAACACTTGAGAGCATAAAAGAGATGGCACAAAACGCCGGGAAGGTGAAGTGCACTGCAACACCTGCCTGCACATTGACAAAAAGAAAGCTGGGAAACCTTTGGGGTGCAGCCCCAGTTTCACGAAGACCGCAAGCCCCACGAGGGACAGCAGCAGCCAGAGGTGCTGCACTCCACAGGCTGGACCCTTTAAAAGCTCTTTTCGAAGTCTTTTGAAGCTCCTGACCCGTCATTCCCATAGCATTGCAGCATTTCCAAGTTACAGCAGGCGAGGCTGCCCCTGAAGACATTGTGTGGTTATTGAGGCAGGGCCGGAGGAAGACGAGGTCTGCACGGGCACGAAACTGAGGCCCTACCTAACCCAGCCCGTACCCGAGACCTTGAGACCCGACCCGACTGAGCCCGAATAGTACTGCCAAATTTGAAACCCGAACCCAAAATCGGTCACTCTCAGAACGAGTAGACACACGTAGGCAGATTCTCACAGACACGGTTTTACAATGCTTTGCTCGGCTGCTATGCTACGCGCTTGAGTTGATCGAAAACGGTGTGCGCTGAAACAAACTGTTATTTTTTACATCTGTAATCCTTTGGAAAGTGGGGAACAGCCGACAACCTTAAAAGGCCTACTAAAAAAGCTAGCGCCATCAGCAAAGTGGATATACATGCAAGGATTGCTGGTTTTAGCTTTGTTACACACATACACACGGGAGAGAGAGAGAGAGAGAGAGCACAAAATGAGTTCCGAATTTCTTCTAATAAAAATACATTTTAAACATAAAATAAAAATTCATTTTCATTCTTCAGAAGACAAACCCAAACCCGGTCTGGCCCGAGCCCGAAGTTGTACGTGCAAAACCGACCCGAAACCCGATACTTTGGCGGGCCCTGTGGGGCTCGGGTCGGGTAGCGGACCTCTAGAACACTGGTTCTCAAAGTTCTGCGGTCCGCGGACTACTTACACCAAGTCACAGATACGGTGGACCACCTATGCCTACGTCCACTTCTTACCCTGTAAGAATCATCACCTATGAATGTACTTAAATTAAAATTGAATTAGATTTTAGGAAAGTACTCATATTTTTATGAACAAAATTGCACGTCTTGCCAATGCTTTTATCACTTAAAAAGTTCTCGCGAAGAACGGGAGCTGCTCAGACTCGCTTTGAGAGAGATGACGAGGTCAGCCCGCGGACCCCCCCCCCCCGGCCCACGCTCGCGGACCACACCCGGGGAACCGGCGCTCTCGCGGACGCTGCTCTTACTTGAGGCTCTCCTGCGAGCTGGAGGAGGAGCGGTCGGATGGCGGCAGCGAGGCCACGCTGCCCGAGCTCTTCAGGCAGGACTGCAGGGTGCGCTGGTAGGACGGCTCCAGGGAGTTATACAGGGCGTCGGCCTCGGTGGGGAAGTGGTTCCGCAGCCCCCAGTAAGCCCTGGGAAGGAAGGACAGCGCCGAGCACAATGACACAGGGAAGAGCTGGGGGGTGCTCCCTAGCCCTCAGTGATCTACTGAAGCAGGAAGTTAACCAGACGGGGCGGAGCAGTAGCTCTGCGCCTGTGGCTGGGAGGTTGCCGGTTCGAATCCCGCGGCCGGCAGAGGAGTCCTTCTCTGTTGGGCCCCTGAGCAAGGCCCTTAACCCTAACTGCTCCAGGGGTGCCGTATAAATGACCGACCCTGCGCTCTGACCCCCAGCTTCTCTCCCAGTCTGTGCCTCATGGAGAGCAAGTTGGCGAAAAGACAAATTCCTAATGCAAGAAATTGTATTTGGTCAATAAAGTCATCTTATCTTAAACAGGAAACAGTGTATTTTCTACCTCTAATCTGAATTTGCCCTTTTACAACTTAATGACATAACTAACTTAACATAACTTAATGAGTTAGACCTAATTTTCTGTAGAATGAGGTGGTGGCGGTATTTCACGCACTAGCGAATGCTGTTTCACCCTTGACAGACCTGACGGAAGACAACCTGTGTGGAAATGTCACGGTGAGCACTGCTGTGTGTCACCTTTGTGTGCCAGCATAGGTCAACCATCCTTGACATGAAGTCTTAAAATCCTTAAAGCCCCGGAAGATCATGAATGGCTTCCTATATTGCTGATCTCTCATTCTTCATCTGCCATTTTAGCTGGATAACATTGCATTGAGGCTGCAGGAGTGATGCTGGTTAAGTGCGTTACCTAAACTAGTCTCTTAGTCACTTTCATGAGACTACCAGTGTGCCGAAATGGAATCAATAACTTACTTTTGTTTAATGAAATTGTTTTTTTTAATTTATTTTGGCTTAGTATTCTACCATGGAACAGTTATACAGTATTGAACACTCTAGCTGAAAGATGGCTAAAGAACATATGGATGCAATTCAACTCTGGCTAAAAGACTGTTTTGGGGTTTCTTAATATAGAAGCAATCCTTTCCAATTTAGAAGTGGGGATTCAAGCCAGACAGGAAAGGTCTTTCATCCTCTTAATCAGATTATTAATACACTGTCTCTCTTGCTACCTTCTCTCTCTTGAGCCTTGCACCTACACGAGACACGTGAGCCAACACGCTTATGCATTTTCTGAATCCAGCCAAAGCAGCGTGCTGTACAGTCTGCTGAGGAGATGTCAAGGAGGAAAGGCAGCGGCGGTCAGCACTGAGACTTACTTCCGGGCCTCCACTCTTGCCTCTGCGTCGGCATCTCGGATGCCCTTCTTGATGCTCTCCACCAGAACCGCTGCATGCCTGCCACACACAGAGACGGCTCGTTACCAGACCACACTCGCAACCGGCGCATTCCCACCCATGACCTAGTCCAAACCCATCTTCAATTGCAGCAATCTCAAACACCCCCGGATACGCATAAACGTTCCTTCTGTCAGACCCCTCCAGAACCCTGTTTGCTGAGCTTGATTTCCAGTTTTAAAACACACACCCTCTCCACACACAAGCAAAAGCGTATCAACGCGTACCACGGAGAAACACAGTGCAGACCTGATCTGCTTTTGCAGTGTAAAATACACTTCCATTTTGTCTACCACTCTCTGTAATTTGAAAGGTCTCCATCTTGCTGATCGGTGCACTTGCATTACTGCTTTCGCAAAAAACGAATCGAATCTAAGTGTCAGGAGGATTCACTCATTAACAGGCTGCTATTTGCAAGTCCGCCCCTGCACATAATGCATGGGAGTCACGCGTTGTCATCCTTCCAAAAACCTTGGATTTAAATGTGTGTCCGTTATGAACAAGTTCATTTTGTTTTCTCCTGGTATGGGCTGGGCTGGCTGTGAGAAAGCCCTTCCAGACCTTCGGACTCACTCAGATATTGTTATTACCACTGCGGTGCTTAAAATTAAAACAGCACAACACTCGGATTCTAATTACTGGTCAAGTTACAGCTGCAAGACTGTGACAGGCTCAGCCTGGCAATCGGTTCCTTCGCTCCCCTGCAGGAGGGGGAACCTGACGCAGAATTCGTGAGCAGGCAGTGGAAGGGGCAGGCTCTAACAGAACACCTGAGAAAGCATGAGTGATTTGTTCCAGAGCACAGCTCTGCTACAAGCTAAAGGAGGCTGTTCAGTCCATCTAGCTTGTTCGGGAGTGAATAACAAACTGATCCCAGGATCTGATCCAGCTGATTCTTAAAAAAACACCAGGATACTGGCTGCGACAACATGGATCTATAGCTCGTTCCAGACTCTCTCAGCCCTTATGTTAAGCTGTGAAGCAGGAGGTGGACAATTCTGATGATAAATATCATCTTATGACCCCAACAACACCAGCCACGGGAGGAAGCATAAATTGCAGTACAAGTGCATTTAAAACTAAGAGAAGGAGACACATCTTTACCCAATGTGATGTGGGAGTATGGAAGAAGCTACTCATCCATGACGTTGAAGCCGATACCCTGGCCTTTTAAAGAAATGGCTGGGTTATATTCCTGGATCAATTAGCTGCTATCAAACAGGCTAAATTGGCCAGCTGGCCTCCTTCCTTTTGTAAGCTCCTATGGTCTTAAATGCTTGTAGGAAGCCTGTCCCCTGACAGTGAATTTCCTTATAAATTTACAGTACTGTGTATGCAAAAACCCAACTGTAAGATATTTAACTGATGAATCAACATCTGTAGTTTTGCACAACAGAAATGAATATTCATTAATGCCAGTACAGGCAATGGCACTGTGACGTGGATACCTTACCTTTCTAGGGAATGGGTCTGCCACTCCTGCAGCAACAGGTCTAGGAAATCGTAACACCGCCTAGAGGACAGGACAGAAAGGAACATGTCTCTTGTATGTTTACACGTCAACACCTACCAAGGAGAAAACAACATAATTCATTCAACATAATTTACTGCAAACGTGTAAAAAGAGTGTCTTTCAATACTGACTTTAAAGACAAATTTCTTGTGTGAATTTCATTCAAACATCCATCTTTTAATCTACTATTCCATCTCAATTCACAGTGACTGTCTATATATTTTGCTATTTTATAAAGCAATGGCTTTCAATCAAAAACAGACGAGAGCATGACGGACATTTATGAAGTGCCAACTGTAGTATTTGCATTATAATTAACTAGAATTCTGCTCTGTTCAATTCAAAATTGTCAATCTAAAAGGATTTTGCTTGCTTGTATGAACACAACAGATGAGTCGATTTTAATAATTGTGGCAGATGCAAAACCATTTCTTCTGGGAGCCTGCAACTTGAGAGTACTGTACATCAGCATGACTAGGAACTGTGTGGTTCAGTTCTTTATCGTGTGATACTATGTTACGGTTATCAGTACCCTTCAAGTCTCAAGAGAAATACTAAAACGTGTTTTCAGGTTGAAAAAAAAAAATCGACAGACCCTGAGCTACACAATCATGAGAGGAAAACAATCAGCCATTAATTGTTTGTTCTGTATTTTAACAGGGATTAAGACATTAGAAAAAAGTAATGACAAAAAAATATTATTGACGGTACTACAGATGGCGCTGGTCCTACTGAATATTTTATTTTTTCAATGCATCGATAGGACACGAATCCCCCACATTTCAGCTCATTCCTCTCCATTCAGATGGACTAAAAAGGACACCAGTGGATCTGGTCATATGTGCCAACCTTTTTATCTTTACTGCAATATAGGTAGGGCTCAACATAGTACCCGTTTTCTTCCCTAGATATTCTTGAAGAGCATCACCAACAATGCTCCTGCTCCAGACGGGGGGCGAGTCCTCAAGCATCGCCACCTGAGGCCTCTCCCGCCATTGACACCGCAACACAACAGCAAACCATGAGTGCTGCAGAAGGAAACAAAGGCCTTACCGTCTGACCGCTACCGATTTCGATGTGCAGTTGCTGGTAATTAAGGGGATCAGCCTTGGAACATGAGTATGCTGAAATCAGAAGAGCACGGAGATGCACCCATCACTGACAAAAGTTACATGGGCCGTGGTCAAAATTATATTTAATACCCATTTCAAAACAAACAAACAAACAAACATGCACCTTTGTTTTGCTTTTGTTTTGAGCGGCAAGATGTAAAGCCAGTCAGAATAACCAACCTCCCCCAGATTCTAATAATAATAATAATAATAATAATAATGTTTCTTTATTAGCCCTATACAATTTCTTGCATTAGGAATTCGTCTTTTCGCATACCCCAGCTTTTCTCCATGGAGACACAGACACACAGACAGGGAGAGAAGCTTGGGGTCAGAGCGCAGGGTCTGCCATTGTACGGCGCCCCTGGAACAGTTGGGGTTAAGGGCCTTGCTCAGGGGCCCAACGGAGTAGGATTCCTCTGCCGGCCGTGGGATTTGAACCGGCAACCTTCCAGTCACAGGCGCAGATCCTGAGCCACAGAGCCACCGCTCCGCCTAATATTAATCTCTACTGACATCAGTTTACTAATCATATCGTAATCTTTAAGTCGCAAAAGAGCACTGGGGGAGAGGCACGAACGGCCCGATCAGAGGATCTGAGCCCAGGCTAGAAATGTGGCTGCAAAGCTCTGAAGGCTGAAGGGCCCCGGCGGAGCCACACCCTGGGGACACTCACCCGGATGACGAATCTGATCGCTGCCACGCCTGATGTCGCCATGACCTTGGCGCAGTTGGGGATCAGGTTAAACAGAATAGGCACAATGGCTTCAGCCCCGTGGTCGAACTTGTTGCCCAGAACAGTGGAAAGATGGCTGTTGAAAAGCACAACCACCTTGTTAGGAAAACAACCTTCCCCCCTCCACCTCCTCACTTCTTGGGTGTTATAACCCCTGTAGCAGCTGGACAAACCACTACCTTTCTTCCTCGGGGGGGGTCACAACCGGACAAGAGCCGAGGCACGAGGAGCATCAGCTGTGAATTCATGTCAATATCACGCAGTCTGTTCTGTGCAATATTCTACTTCTCGTTTCGATTAAAAAAAAAAAAAGACTGATCGTAAGCCATGCGGCAAAGGCACACGGGAAGAAAATTAAAAAAAAAAAAGACTGCAGAAGAAAGCGCAGCTGGTTCCTGATCAGAACGGCCAGCTCAAGCTCCGGAACAGCATCCCTCATAAACGTCACGCAGCGCAAACCCGCCCCCTGGTCCCCCGAGATCCCGGCGCCTGGAGTCACTCACGCCACAGTGATGCATGCCTCCCGCACCACCTGGGAGCGCAGGTCCTTGGCTGACAACTTGAAAGCTCCATCTAGCAACCGCAGGTGCTGGTAAAAACAGTCGTAGTCCGCGGCCCCAGCGACCAGCAGAGAGCGGACCTTTTTCAGCTGCGGAAGGAAAACTCGACAGTCAAAATGTCCTCACAGGGGTCAAAAACACACAAGCAAGCTCATAACCCCCAGGGCCTCTTAATGTTACTTGTTACTGCAGTGCTGCAGTCCTGCCCAAAAGTCAATGTTTAATTTTAAAAGCTGTAGGCAAGAAACCCAAAAGATTGTGATTTGACTGGTTATAATGCTGGGAAAAAGAAAGCAGTCAACATGGAGATTAGATATAAAACATTGACACTGTGCACACTAACTAAATCATGACTAATCACACCTCAGCAGTTAATAGCAGTTGTCAAAAGTGTCATTGCTACGTCTCAACCAGGGAATCGATGGCCTAAGAAATCTTTATTCGAGAATTTTCAAGAGCTCTGTTTTCATGTGCAACAAAATCCAGCAACTAGTAATCCTCTGAAGTCATGCCTGGGGAATTCTGAGCTGAGGCGCAACACAAAAATATTCCTGTACTCGCCCATCAACAGTTTCATACAGCACTGCAGCACAATTTCTTTACTGTTCCGCACTACATTTCTATAGAAGACCTAAAATGTTCTCTGTAAGATCCTACGCCTATTTCAGCCTGTATGAATTAAGGAGTACCATCACACTGAATCACTGGGCAGATGTTGCAGGGATTTCGGATTTCGAATGCAGGGGCAAGACATTCTTTGAGCATCACGATGACTTGAACACAATGCCAGTCCCGCAGGAGTAAATGGCAAAACAATGTTTAAAATCCCAACGTCTTCAACAGATTTTAAATAAAATACATCTTAATAAAGAACCCATGCTGCAGTGAATGCTCACAAACTACTTTAAGGGAACTGCATTTAATTCTCTTCTACAGTCCTACAGCTACAACCAAGCCTGTATGTGAAAAACATGTCTTCAGTGATAACCAGCACTGAAGTCTAACCTGACTGCCAAAAAAAACTTCGGATTTGATTTTTTTTTTTTTACCAGGGATAAATGGCTGCAGCAATCCGATAAAACTAAAATCTTCCGTCTCCCAGGTGTGTTACAAACAAAAAGAGACAGGAGAAAAATGTGTTTGAAAAAGAAAGGGCAATTAAACACCTTTTGGCTTTAAATGTGAACCACTGGGGCTAAAATCAAGTTGGGTTGCTGCTACTTCCATGATCAGGCCCCTCTACAAAGAATGAGCAAACTCCTGTGCTCTTTGCGGGATCATGGGAGTTTGTCACTCGTATTATAAGCAGATAACCTCCAGCTGCCAACAGCTGGAATAATGGTCCTTCTGGAAGAGCACCAGCTGCTAGAATCCCATCTATCTGAAGAGGAACTGAAGAACTTACCGCACCGGCTCTCTGATCCCAGTCATGCTTGTCATCCGAGAGGATTTCACGAATCTTGTTCAGATTCTCTTCCAGGTCTCTGCTGGAGTAAATCTGGGACACAAACATGAGAAGGGACGACTGACTGAAGGAAGAGGCAGACCAAGTTAGTTACCCCAACCTTCTCTAGTAAAGCCATGTGCGATTGTACTTTACGGTTACTGAAATAGGACTGGAGACAAAGGCAATACTGAAGAGGCATACACTCAGGTCAGAATAACACACTTCAACAGTGAGTGGACTTGATATTAGTTGGAAGCTGTAACGCAGCTGATCGAACTGCATAATGAGAAGGCGAGAAGTGAGAATGTTTTGATTTGAGAACGTCTTAGAATTCTTACACCTTAAACTTTCCAAATAATATTACACTCTTGAAAGCATCTGACGCATTCCAGCAAAAAGCATGATAAATGCTTTACTCTATACCCATTACATCGGTTTCCAGATCACATAAATCTGCGCAAGTACACTGCTATCATACTAAGAGCCTTAGTACTGACGTGACACTCTAATCTACAATAACCCCTATAATCGAATCAAAGTATTACTTTATGTATACTGAATCCTGCCTAAAACAGTGTTTGCCTTTATTGTGCAGAAACAAGTTTTCACTTTAAAAGCCGACAGTCAGGATATGGCACTTGTCTCTCAATTAACAAACTGCAACATATACAAAATGCAAAAGGGCTTCACCTGTACTGTGGGAACATCTGTGAATGCTTTGATAAAGTCATCTTCATCAACTGCACCTGCTCCTTCCTTGGACTGACCTGCAGGTAAAGCACACAAACAGTGTGAGTGGGAAAGGGCATTTAACCTCCATTACTTGATAGAGACTGACTTTAGTGAGAATTCAACAGCTGGTTTTGTTAGATGTCCGATTCGCGGTGGACAACCTGAGGGTGACCGGAAAGGTTATTTTTTGAAGGTTCAGTTAAGTCTGAGATGCAAAAGAAATAGGGGCAACCATGTCCCCCACCAGATACTGAATTAGCACGGGCAACTGTCATCACTGTTGCCACCAAGAGAACAGATACTTCCTACAGACTACAGCTGGCAAGTGAAGAGTCTTTTTCTAAATTACTGAAAGCTTGGGAAATCAGAGGGCTGTCAAGAAAGGGGATAACTTTCTGCCAAATACACAATCCAAATATTTCTCCAAACGCACAATCCAATACAGAACAAAATAGTGACCAGGCCCCACTCAAGGGGAGACTGTTCCGCCCCTGGATGCATGAAATAAAAAGATCCTTGAAGTTAATGGGTTTGTCAATTGGTTTGTTAAAGCATCCTCATTTGGACAACTCGGGAATCCAGAATCCAGCCACGTCCCAGACACGTTCAACAGAAAGCCCTATTAGTAATCAAGACTAGTCAAACCCAGGCCACCAAAAGCTTTGGAGTGCTCCAAGATTATCACCTGGGTCAATGGCTACATATCTGTCCAAATAAAAATGACTTTCATCAAAACTTAAGACTTAGAACTTAGTTCTGTATATTTTGGTTGTTATGAAATTATGAAAGATAATCTAAAATAAAAAATTAATGAATTTTGAGAGGTGATATACTCATTTTAAACAGAAGTCATATCACATTGTGCAGTCCATAATTAGAAGCATCTATTCAAATCTGCTTTCATTTTATTCAGGATACATGTGATCGATAATCTTTAAGAATCTTCTGAAAATAAAGGAGACATTTAACACTCAGATGAGTAAAACCTGAAGACTAAACTGGTATGCAAGTTCCCCAAAGGAATAAGGATTGCTTTCAACAAACAGGTTTAGAACATGGGAATTCAACTAGAACAATTTAAGACCTGTTAAGAAAATGGTCAATAACTGAATCACAATCTGCAAAAGCCGGTTAACACTCCATTCGTTAGGCAAGGAACATAAGCTGTTTTGTCCTTATTTGAACACTTTGAATTTCCCTTTGGAAAACGTGTGACATTTGCTTGTCATCTATTGATCCCCAGCACACTATTTTCTTGGTACGGTGCCCAGCGAATGTCAATTATTTTAAGCCACAGAGCACCGAACTGCCCTTTGGAAACTATCTGGCTAGACGTCTGGTTTCCTTTACCTTGAGGCTGGCTTCCATTTCCCCCCCCACAGTCAATGGAGCACAGATCCCATAAAGCATATGCCACTAAGCAGAGGGTTTGCACACAACCAGGTGATCAAGACACATCACTGCCAAGCCCAACGGTATCCTGGCAGGTTCTGACCCACATATCCAGCCTCCATTTTGCTGACATTTTTCCTTGCATTCTTTCTGTCCTCTGTTGATACTGTCAAGAGTTATTATTTTTCTTAGCGCTTAAAAGCCACAAAAAGGAAAACCCACAAAACACATTTGAATAATCGTGAAGCACAAAAGATTCAACGCGAATGGGCTGGGCTCCTCACCAGGGATGACATGGGCCTGATATTAACACTGCCTATGTACACAATGGCCTGCAGTCAATTGCAAGACATTTCTACCACACTAGATTCTTAGAAATCTTAGATTCAGCAAAGAAAAAGCATATAAAGAACCTGGTGAGAAAAGAAAAGCCAGATGAAGCTCTGTGCCTCTTGACACTTTGGCAAGATTTGATGTTAGACTAAAAAGAGCATAAAAGCACATTCTTTTTACAAATTAACTTTCTATACAGTTCTTTCGCTAGAGGTTTAGGGTCAACAAATGAAACAAGAACCTCAATATTTCAGTATTTAAAAACTATTCCGAGTTACTCCTCACCATGAATGTTCTGGAGGAATACACGTCTGCTGGTCTTCAGGCTAATGAAAAAATTACCTTCGGACTCATCCTGAAGGAAGAACCAAATGAACGACTGCACGTTGCAGCTGGCCCATAATTGTCAAATAGCAATTAAAACAACAACTACAAATAAAACTGAACCCATTCATCTACAGAAAGGGCATTTCCTTCCTCAGAGCGCAGGGCCAGTATGGAGCCACCTGGACAAATGGACACTACGCAATGAACACAGCTGTACCAACCCACACACTTCTGCAGACGACGTAGGCAAGACGAAAGTCTCAAGAGAAACACACTTACCACCGATAGCTCGAGACTACTCGAGATGATGCAATGCTGTACTTACTGAGAAGCAATGGCAGAACAGTATGTCTGAACACAAAGACAACTGCAGCGCCATGGATTGAAAACGAACATGTTGTTCAAAACATGTTTGATGGAAAATCCTGAAAATTGATTTGCATGTTAATTGTTTTGATTTGATCACTTTAGAATTTGGTGAAAGAATTCAGCCTTAAAAAGCTCCCTAAGCTATCCCTCACCTTCATACATAAATAGCTTATGATCGAGAGCACTAACCCACTTTTGTACGCAACTAAACTGCACTATTCACGGTTATAAGCCATTATGAGTGAAGATAAAGGCCTTATCAATAACTTCAACTAGAACGGAAATTAAAGTCTGTGAAAATATAGGGAACTTTCTAGCCTGTCTTAAAGAGACAAGATGCTACATTTACAGGAAGAGTCCTCCACAGGCAACAGGGTCAACATTAGAAAATTCTTTCAGACTTTAAGTTCTACACTACTATCCCCTTGAGCTCTCCTAAAATTCTGAACATCTGAAATGTATACTCTAATAATAATTTTCCTTTAAGTAGTATTTTACCACAAAATGCATTCCACAAAAAAACTATGGTAATAGTTTTACATTTTGATTTGACAAATTGATGGTATCCTCAAGTTTAATCGTGATCCCAGGTAGCTCATATTGCCATTATAAATCCACAGTGTTGGAATTTATCACGCATTCGTGGAAATGGAAACAAAGGTTCAGTAGACTCAGGGCGACCATTTAGAGTTAAGCCTGAGATTTGGAGGACAGAATTTAAAACGGTGGCAAACTCGGGACCCAAAGCAATATCAGGCAAGATCGTCACACTGTTCAAAGAAGAGCAGGTGTTCTCATCATCATCAGAGGGGGAGTTCCACAGTGATCTTGCAGGCGAGATTGAAGCCCGAGATTCACAAGGACCCTTTTTAAAAAAAATGTTAACTGGAATTTTAAGACTCAGCCCGAGGCGAGAACTTCTGTCCAATGCCGGGAGAGCGGGATCCTCTTGAGAGAGTCTTTGTCGTGCTCAACTCTCAGAGTCACGAGTCTTTTGATGCCCTCCATGATCTCCATAGCGCCTAACAGGCGAGTTAATGGTGACAGGAGCAGCAGGATGTCAGTCACTGACATCACCGCAAGCCCACAGGAGCTCGGCAAGTCACAGGAGTCTCTTTCTCATCAAACGTCAAGAACAAAAACGTGACCTAATCCCCTTTCTACTCCGACAGCACGCTGCTACTTTCATGACACCCACTCAAGAGTCGATCTGAAAGTCCCGACACTAGAGTACATGCTTGATCGCCGACGTCTCAAATCATACGATTTTCCACAAAGGGGCTCCCTTAAAGACAGGAGCCTTCCAGGTTAACTGCTGCATTCAAGGCACTACAGAGGTTTTAAAAGGAAGTTATTGAACACGTTAATTGAATTTCACCCCCATATGCTTCAAAGAGCAGCATGCGTAGGTTTGTGGAATGTAACTGAATAGAGGACACTGAACACGCTTTAAAACGTACTGTTCACAAAGCTCCATGACTATAAAAAGGTAATTAACATGAAAACTCACTGAAAACCGTTGTCCGCACTCACTCAATCTGGTTGTTCATTCAATACTTGCAAAACACTATTTGGAAGGAAATCTGCCACGTATTCGGTTTTTATGAGAGGGAAATTAAAACCTTTAAAAAAGTTAAAACCTTTTGACAGGTTTGAAAAGATTCCTAAATGTTATTGCATACCACAAATCGGCAAAACTGCTTCGTCCTTCATCGCACCTCTTGGCGAGAGGACATAATAAACACTGAATGTGACGTCCCTTCTTATCCACTGTCAAAGCACACAGGCAGAGCAACAGACGAGATGAAAATCTTGAGCTGCCTGAGTCATACTGTAGCTTCTCCATTGAGATGCATAAATTCAGGGTCTGCAAACCTGCTCAAAGACAAGAACTGCATAGTGCATATTTCATTATCTAAATAACTCCTCAGCATCATAAAAATAAACATGAAACATGTTTTCAATACCAAAGAAATAAGAGACATTAGAGGCAAAGAACCACTTCAAAGTTAGAACTGTGTGCTAGCATGAGAGTTCAAGTTCATGGCTTTCATGAAGAACATGGAATTTATTAAGACCTTAACCCTTGCAACAAGGCCAAGTTAAGCTTCAGTTTAATATAACCTTAACTTTTTGTTAGATTCTCCTACATTTAGATTACCAAATGACATGAAAAGTTGTAAAGGAACAACTGTCAGTGTAAAGGACTATTTAAAGGTTAATTTTGAAATCTGCAATCCAACTTAACTGGCGCCATTTAAAAGCTTTTTCACACTGAACTGCTGATTTTGCCAAAATATTCGATTATATTAACAGTACAGTCTCCTTGCCCTGTGAGTCGGATGCTCTTACTTCACAAGACTGAGGACACAGGATTTTAAGACTTGACCCGACCTCAATCAGACAACTTCACATGGCCACAGTCTACCAAAAAGAATCTACAGGAAAGTAGGATCCGTAAAGCCGTTCAATACATACAACAAGAAAACAAAACAGCTCTCTAATCTCAGTCAGAAAATTGGAGGGGTCAATAAATTTTTAATCAGTTGTAATGCAAGCATAAGGAACACTTTAGAAACTGGCTATTAAACCAGTTTCGATAACCAGCAAAATGGGCGGATACTGATCCAGATATCTCTAGTTAAATCCAATATCTGCCATTTCTTCCCTGCTGTGCAGCAGGGCTCTAATCTGCAGTAGCCATCTGCATTGTTGGGCTGTATTGTGGAATTTGCCCAGATTTATCAATCACAAACAATCTACATTACCCGTCCCTTCATTACCATAAAGAAAAACCCAGAATTAATCAATTCACAAAAAAATCTAAAGGCAAAGAAGGAAAGGGTTTTAACTGCAACCATAACGGATTTAAAAGTACGCTAGTGCACGTTGTCAATTTACAAGTTTGTGTAATTTTGTGTGTGTGATGGTCGTGATCCAGAGGTACACCACTCTGGCCACCCGGCTGGTTCTGTTATTCGGGCTCTGAAATCGCCCATCGCGGCCGATCGACGAAGCTGTACCGAGGTGACTGCGCAGTGAAGACAAGGAGAGGACCTTTCCCAGAGCCTCCTCCGAGACGGGCCGGTTCGGTGCATGGGGGGCCGCTGGGAGTACCCTGGGCCGGAGAGGACCTGACCAATCGCAGAGGCGGGCCGCACAGGGCCTGAGAGGACCCGACCAATCACAGAGCCTCTTCTGAGATGGGCCGCTCCCCAGCTGGGGGCTACTGGGAACACAAAGGGCCCGAGAGGACCTGACCAATCGCAGAGGCGGGCTGCACAGGGCCCGAGAGGACCTGACCAATCGCAGAGCCTCTTCTGAGATGGGCCGCTCCCCAGCTGGGGGCTACTGGGAACACAAAGGGCCCGAGAGGACCTGACCAATCGCAGAGGCTCCTCTGAGATGGGCCGCTCCGCTGCTGGGGGCTACTGGGAACACACAGAGCTTGAGAGGACCTGACCAATCGCAGAGGCTCCTCTGAGATGGGCCGCTCCGCTGCTGGGTGCTACTGGGAACACACAGGGCCCGAGAGGACCTGACCAATCACAGCGGTGGGCCACACAGGGCCACTCCAGTGCCGGGGGCTGCTGGGAATGGCCAGGGCCTGAGAGGACCTGACCAATCGCAGAGGCTCCTCTGAGATGGGCCGCTCCGCTGCTGGGGGCTACTGGGAACACACAGGGCTTGAGAGGACCTGTCCAATCGCAGAGGCTCCTCTGAGACGGGCCGCTCTGGTGCCGGGGGGCTGCTGGGAACGCACAAGGCCGGCGGGTTTACCTCCGATCTTGGGTCCGGCCGTGGCGCTGGGCCTCCGGGAACCGCCACTGGGGTTGCCGGGCCGTTTCGGCGCAGGAACCTTGAACGCGGACTGGGCGGACGAGGGCCTGTTCCCGTCCACAGACTCGTCGTCATCGAAGCTTTTGTCTGGGGGGAAAAAAAACAAAAGCAGGGAAGGTCTTTAGAGGGGAAAAAAAACTGCCTGTTTGCAGTTACTGAGCCACAACAGAGAGAGCAGAGGAGGAGGGTGTGTGTGTGTGTGTGGTGGGGGAGTGATCAATAGTAATTACCCGCTACAATCATCCTTTTCCAATAGGCCTTTCAGGACAAATCAGCATTTGGGCACATTCAATCCAATTTAGAAAAATTACAAACTGGATTGTTTTTGTGCACCTTGTGACACCAGGGATCTTTCCCTGTAACACACCCTTACTTTCACTGCATTGAAATGGACAGTTCATGGTGGAAATGCACGGCATTTCCAAACAATCCCAATTCCCCGACGTGCGAAGGCACGCAATGCAGGCGCTCACCGAGGTGGTACCCCCCCAAAACCCCTTCCCCCCGCCTCACCGGCAGGACAGAAACGAAAGCAGCCCAACAGCGAGCTGTCGAGCGCAGACAGGCTCCTGTCACCGTGACTGCCTACGCGCTGCATAAAACAATAGACCGCAGCCCAGCATGACAGCAGCCCTGCGAGACCCGGGCATCGGAAAACATGCAAAGAGAGAGCCGGACAGGTTCCCCCACCCCACACCCCACCCCCGTCTCTCCGGCTCCACAGCCACCCACACCTTCCAGCAGCCCCTCCAGTCCACCCAGCTCCTCCCGCAACTCACAGTCGCAGATCCTCTTGCAGATCAGGCGCCTCATCCCTCTGAACACCCCCCCCCCCCAGAAACAGAAATCGAGGGCTTTCAACGGGCCCTGCGCACGCTGCTGTCCTGCCAACAGCTCACATGGCCAGGCGAGGTAGATCCCAGAGCCCCAAATCTGCAGATCGGCCGAGGCTCCTGCCTGTAGCTCCCACACACTGAAAGCACCATTCAGGCTCGTGCCGGCATTTTCCCCCCCTCTCTCACTCTCTCTCCTCTTTCTTCCTCCCCTTCCCTTGGAGGCCGAATGGGCCAATCAGCTGCAAGATGACATCATCGCCTTGCAGCCAGTGCCAGTGGAGAGGTGCGTTTTTCTTCCTGCATATAAATCTGATTTCACCCCCCCCCCACACACACACACACACCCCTTGATGGTACACCTAAGCTAATTACCACAGATCTAGGCACAAACATTTCTGAGGATGCAGCAGCAAGTTTGTGTGCAAGTGTGCGATTTTTCTTCTTTTTTTTTTACACACGCCTCTACGAACGCGAGCCTGCTGCGCTTTTCATCTGATCCTCCTCTGTACAGGCGGCAAACACGGATGACGACTGCGAAGGCACGTTTCAGCAGAAAACCCCCCGTGCTTGGCTCTGCGTTTGATATTCAGCCCCCCCCCTCCCTTGGACAGGATACCGCTGCCCGGGGTTGGATTTCGGAGTCGGAGAGGGGACAGCGGTCAGCAGATGGCAGGGCCCTCCACTCAGCTGGGAGCTGCTCTTTTGTGAGCAGGCGGCCTTTCAGAAAGCTCAGCGCTGCCTCGCATCCTTAACGAGCTGGGCGAGGCTCCGCCGGGCTCCGAGGGCTGCAGTCAGTGCTCCCATCAGCCCATGGCTTCCCATCAGGCAGCAGCAGGCAGACACAGACGCATGCAGGCTACTCCAGGGCTGTAACCTTTAATGAGCAGCCCCATCGCACCGGAGGCTATAGGCTATCGCGCCAAGATTGAACCTTCTCCCCCCAGTTCCCCTGCTTCGTTTTAAAAGCTAAACCTGAACAGTCACCAGAGCTCCACTTGCGCCAGGATCTCTTAAGCTTTTCAGGTAAAAAAAACAAAAACCTTTGCGTAATACAAATTGTTCAACAAGTACGGTGCAACTTCATGGACAGATAGCAATTTCTCCGGCACAAAAAAAACGGCTGCCATTTTCAGCATCCGAAACGCAAAGTCACAAATTCAACCCGGGTACTGTACAGCCACAGTTTGGAAGAGGCAAAGAAAACTTCAGGAAAATGACCACATAATCCAGGGATTCAATAAGTCTAAGAGGAAAACACCTCCTCCAACATTTTGAGGCGTTTTTGGATCAACCTTTCACAGGGATACTACTAAACAATGCAGGAGAAGAACATTAATAAACACAAATAGCCTACTAGTCTTTAACTGCAGCACACAGTGTAGTAAAGGATGAGTCTGCCCCAGTGCTGGGGACCGAATTATCATTACACAGTAACACCAGGCAATAGTGATTCTAGACATCATAGCTAATACAGGCCCGAGTCAATAGACTACATTCTAAAATTCCAAGAATAAATGCCTAAAATCTTTCAAGTTAATGAAGATGCTGGGAGGTGTCCCATCCAGGAAGGAGTTGTGCGCTCTCAGGAGGAGCTCTGGCCTGCTGAGCCACTGTGCACACCTTATGAAGGCCCGCTAACTGAAATTCTGGGTTTGTTCTTTCTATTTTTATTAGAAAGAGGTATTAACTTTTACTTATTCATCTGCAGCCAGCACACACTGACACAGCTGCAATTAACCCTCACTTGCTCCTTAGACCTATACCAACCAGGTTTCTGTACTCCTCTCGCCAGGGTTGATATTAACCTGATCCTATAACGTTCCTAATGAAAACATTATAGCCACAAGAGTCTCAAGACCACCTCCGAAGAGGGGTCTGGTCTACCTGACTGAAACAACACCCAAGCACCAGCACCATCCTAAGGCAGAACGAGCTCGCGAGAAAGAGACAGTCAAACTCGCAAAACAGAGGACTGATGAGACCATGCCTTACGCAAAAGACTATTTTTATAGGATTAACGGGGACTACAGGACATATTAACATGTGTGAAGACAAGTGAACGCAAGACTTATGTCTCTTTCATTCCACATGCAAAAAGAAACACTTTTCACCTTAAGAGCAGGATAACTGCAAACATTTCTCCATGTCCTGCGAGAGTTTTGGACACCCAGACAAAATGGAAGTAGTATACCCTTGTAGAAAGAAAACACACCCAAGTCTAGCCTTATATTTCACAAGAAATATTGGACTCCATTTTTTGCCTATTGCTGGACACTATTACAAACTGAAAATCTGACCTCTGAATGTCCCCTGACGCTAACCTGGCCCGTGCTTGCTCTGTGTCTGGATGGCCATCTTCGAAACATGCAGCATCACGGGGCAGGGCCTAGAAACCTGCGCACACACACAGAACCGAGACAAATCGCCCAGCAGAGAGCGCGGTTCCCATGGAGACTGTGGCAGCAGGGCCCTGTCATGTTAAAAGACCACATCAAGCTAAGGGAACGACTAAATGGAAAACTAAAATGGAAATGGGAGTGGGGAAACGTTCAGCAACACCTCCTTCTAGTTTAGTTTCATCACTTTGAAAGGACATACTCCAAAATAAGGATTAAAACAAAAAGCAAACCCTTAAACCCACCCCTAAAAGCAATCCAGGGAGTCTGTTGACACTGCTCCATCAACTCATAGGCCCGAGTCTGGACTAGGCCAATGTCTGCGCGTTCTTCCCATATCAACATTTTTTTTTTTGCAGTGTGCTTGTTCCTTTACACATTCCAAAGCCGACTAGATTTACTGGCATCTGTAACTTGGCCCCGTGCTCTCGCTGTCCTGCAGTGGACAGGAGGCTCCTCCATGGTGTAGCCATGGTGTAGCCCTGGTTTGTGGCCTTCGCACGTTTGTGGTCCGCGTTATCACCACCCCGCCCCACAGTAAGCAGCTTTGTGGTGCCCGGATGAAAAAGAAATCCTTCACTGGCGCCGAATTACTGGCAGAGAACCGTAAGCGCTGGAGCTTTACAGAAGGAGAGCAAGTCTTAAGAGAAAATTCTGAAAAGCAAAGCATCTTTAATTCCACAAATTGCTAAGACTACAGGACTGCAACCACTGTTTTAATCAAATTCAAATTAAAACTGCTGCTGTTCAATTAAGATAGTTAAAAGGTTCCAAGCTCACACTCATTTTTAACACAATGCTAGAGCAAAGCTTAACAGAAAGATGAAGACGTCTAAAATATGCACGAGGTAAGTGTTGAATGCAAACAATTTCCACCATTACCCTAGCTAGCTAGATTCAGAAAGTGCAAGATAACATTTTCAAGCACCACAGTAAATGTCCGATATTATACCGCTATACACATTGCATCACCAAGATTAATAAATAAACTGCATTTTAAAAACTGGCAACAGAAAAGGCAACTCAAAACAAAGACATATTCACTAAAAATGCTTCCTACAGCTTCAGCTATTTGAACAATTAACCTACGTAACCAAATCTATTCAGCAAAACTCTTGTGCGTTTCAGACATGCAAAACATTTTGAGAGCTGTAATTTCAGATGAATGTGAAAAGGTCGTTCACTCTTCATAAACACAAGAAGATTCAGAGGGCAGGCTAATCCAGATCATATCAAGAGCACACTCTTATTCTGCCATAAGTGTTATCAATCATCCTTCAAGGCAGACAGGGAGCAACATCTTGGATAGAAACATCTAAAGATGCAGTCCCACATTTCCAGGTATGGAAATCAGCAAAATCAGTCTATATCAACACTGAGATTTAGCAATCTATCCTACTGACTATTATTTAAAATCAGGAGCTCCTGTGCATTAGTTGGAACATTTCCATCCATTTAAAAGACAATATTAGAGGCAACAGGAATGTTCACCTTTGAAATTATTTTGACTCTTAGGCAAGGCCTTTGAAAGTCTTTGTATTTTCTTGGTACAAAGATCCAAAGATCTCAGCCAACTGTTTCTTGAAAGAAGCCGAGATATCAGTTTTAACAACGTGACTCGGGAAGCTGTGGTCCATTCCAATTTCAAAGAACAGAAATGATAATAGAGTTGACTTGAAAAATACTCAACTTTGGGACGATCAATCAGAGGAAATTGAATTAGGAACTCCAGTTCCACGGCCAAATACATCACCATTTTATAGCATGGAATTAACCTTGTTTGGTAAACATTGATGTAGCTCTCTGCTGTAATCTCTGAAGCATTTAAGCATTAATAGGTGTTGACACCTGTTGTTGGAACTGCATGAATTACATACAGGTAATGAGCCATGATGCTCTAGGAATACCAGGAGCTGATTAAAAACGAATAATAACCTATTTATAAAGAAATCTAAGGAGACACTGTACATTATGAAGAAAAAAGAAAAAAAAACATAAAAAGTAAATGAAATGTGAACATACAGGACAAACTGCAAGGCATTCAGAGAGGGCCCTAGCAAAACGTTGAGTTTTAAGATTAAAAAAAAAAAAACCTGCCTCTCAGGGAGTCAGAGGAAGGGCTTTCTACAACAGTGAAGCAGAGAGAAAACGCCCAGTCGCCAATAGTTGGAGATTTAGAAAAATAAGTCATGCGTCTGGGAGAGAGAGGATTGAGAGCAGCTGATATTGGAGAGTTTGGATGGCATGCACTTTCAGCCTGAGCTGGGAATATATATTTTTTTTTACTTTAAGTGACGCAATGTCAAGAATCTTTTTGATCTCATCGCTTTCCAATCAAGCGAGGCGAGCACATGGGGGGGAGAACTCTTGTGCTGCGTGTAAACTAAAAAGAGCTACTTTCAACCTCAAAAAGCCACCTCAAAATAAGAGCCTCAGGCGACTCCCCCAGACGTTGCTCTCTAGTAACGGACAGACTCCCGGGCTGGGTTGGTCAGAGGTTGCTACCACATGAGGCAACCTGCCTTTTAGATGTGGTTCGTAACGGCACAGATCTCTGCTCTTCCGACATAGCTTGCATTTCTGCTTCCCAGTCCTAAGGCAGACGGTCATGTTGTCACGGTCAACACTGCCCGATTATTTAAACTAGGTCACGCACAAACCCTCCGGCGTGCAGAGATTCCTTTGGAACCGAGAGCTCCCTAGTCCATCTGCATGGTGTTACAGGAAATTCAAGCTGTCACAGGGTGTAAGATGTGGTGCAAAATGTGCTTGGGGGAAAAACTGTAAATGCATGTGCTGTTCACTGTAGTCGTGTCTCATTTTGCATTAGTAAAGTATAATGTTAAGCTGCCTGGGTTCATCTGTGCTTTTTCTCCCCGCTTTGGTATGTCTCAATATGGCAGTTTCTGCAATGAGCTGCCATGCTGCAACTCCGTTTCACACACGAGCTCTGAATTTTCAGAGCACAATTCCGATACGCGTCAGTTGTGATATTTTAAACGGGAATGAAGGTGATGTTTGCTGGGAGTTGTGCATGTGGTGAACATGCATTTGAAATATTTAACTGCGGCCATTTTAACAGTCAGGTAGCTTTTTGGTGGAATAAACAAAATATCTGAGAGGGCAGACAGTTTCTCCGTTTCTCGGGAGCTTTGTGATGTCTGTTTACTTTACTACTCATGTCTAAAAAAAACCCTGCCAATATGTTTCTGTGAAAGGATCGGCACTGCTTTTTTAAAACCATGTGAACTGAAGTCTCAGCAATGTTCTTTATTTTGCTGTGAACGATTCTCGGCAGTACCCCTGAGGAATGACGCAGTGCAAGAACACAGAATCCAGCAGGAAAACTGGAGCATAATTTCTCACCCTTTTTCTCCCGTCACCTGGTTCGGCCAAATTTAGCCTGTTAATGGTATTTAGAAAGCTCTCCTTCTGCTGTTTTTTATACATTTTTACGCTAACCTGAAATGGTTCAGAAGCAGCAGTCTGGAATTTGTAACACCTTGTTTCAAAAGAAGCAGAAATGCAGTTGAGGTGGCTATTTTTAATTTCCATAATCGCCTCTCAATCTCGGCTGGAGAGGCTGAAGACCGTGGGGCAGTGCTGTGGTGGACAAGGCGTACTGGCTACTCAAAGACATCACTTTTCCTTGGCAGTGTAAGTATTTACAGTTTATACACACATGGGTAAAAGAAATTACTATACATATCCACAAGTCAACATAACATCAGAGGATTAACAGGCCTAACGTCACAACTTAAGTATCAAGTACCATCTTCTTGATAAAGTATCAAGAAGGGCACAACAAAAACACCACACAACTAAGAATCAGAGCACTTTGAATATGAACTATTTTTTAAAATAGTCAATTTTTGCCTATTTTAGATCCACCCATTATATTTCAGCAGTAGTTTAAGGATCTGGCTGCCTGCTACAACCCTTCTACCTCTCAGGAATAAGGCTACAAAATCCTGTTTTTAATTGCACAGAAGTCAAGTTCACGTTTCATGACAAAGGCTTCAATTTTTCAGATCCTTGTAACATGTGATGTTATTGGCATAAACCCCGAGCGATAAAAACAAATAAGGAATAAACACGCATCACTGCCAACACGAACCAAAATGCCCCCTCTCTCCTGCAGGCAGTACATAAAGCACCCATATAGTGTTCAGATCCTGAGGGGCAGGCTCTTCTTTCCCGTCCACACAGCTTTTGTCTGTGTGCAACATTACCTCACGTAGACCTTAAAAAGCGTCCCCTTCGCCTTATCCTTTTGTAACTAGGCTCATACAAGATTCATCAAGGCTTTTCAGCTGAAGCGACTGAACGATTCTCCTGCCGGTAAACCGAAGCAGTGAAACTCTGCTTGATGAAACAGACACCAGTGAAGTGAAGCTACACGAGCATTTCCACAAAATCAGAACCGGAGCCCGATCAAATCGCTGGCATGTGTCGGACATCATTCCAATGCAGCGAGATGGTTATCAAGACAGCCTGGAGGAACAGCATGTTATGAAAACAGACGCCTGCTTCGAGGAGCGCAGCTCGCTGCATAAGAGTCGACCTGGAATCTCATGTTACTAGAGGGAACCTGAGTGTGGCAGCCATTAAGGTTGTATAAGCTTGAGCTGATCACAAGACGCTTGTGGCACTTAACCCAGGATGACAACACAAGGGAACTTACTGGGCAAGTGAAAAACAGCTGTTTCCACTCATCCCGACTGTGCACAGTAATGAGCATGCATCCTCCAACTCAGCTTTCAGTCGAACATGACTGGAGAAAAAATAGTTTCATCTAAAGCAACGCAAGTCTGAATGAATAAACCTGCAGAGCTCTTATAGGAATGAATACCATGACTGAAATTTAGAAGAGAAAGTTACACTTAACTGTTTTTCCTCAGATGAATAGAGTTATTTAGATATCGGAGAGATAACACACAGGGTCAATAACTCTGGGCATTTCAGGGCAGACAGTCGTGCGCATTAAGCTCTGAACTAATCTCATCACTGAGGAGCTTATTTCAGGTAGGGCTTTGCTGTAAATCGAAACGACCTCAGAGCGACAATTCTGCTCAGCTGAACCAAGGCCCCGCTAGCACAACTAGTAAAGTTCTCTCCCCTGATTGTACACAAAGGTAGAAAAGAGTGAACTTTTCAGATTCAATGCCTCTCACTTCCTCCTACTGCATACGCATTCGATTCCCCCGTTTAAAGAAATGAGATGGAAGCCATCAGAGAACAACTCACTGAGCAGAACTGATCAAGAATATCTACTGTAGTAAGGGCTGAGGTACACTGAAGGCGTACTGAAAGGAAGAATCTGGCTGACTTTAGGGAAATAAACGAAAGCACCAGCTCAACTCCGATACATCATGAACATTCTTCAACACGTGAGCTCTGCCCCTTTACTAGCGTAAACTGTTCACTTCCTTCCACGCCTGCGAGGCCAAATTTTAAAAAGGCTGAGAGTAAAAGGGCATGAGGGCAGAGAGGTACGCAGGTCTGCTGCTCCTCTGTCCCTGGGTCCCTTCTCTGCAGGCAAACACTGTGGGCAGTGCCCATGATCCTCCACTGCTCATGCAGGGTGCAGAACGAACAGGTCCTCAGCAATGAAGTCTCTGATAAGAAGGCAATGCCAGGACGCCAGAGTGTGAATTCAGAAGGAAAAGAGAGATGGAGAGATCACTTTATTGGCCATATACAATTTCTTGTATTAGGAATTTGTCTTTTCGCGTACCCCAACTTGCTCACCATGAGACACACGGACAAGGAGGGAGAAGCTGGGAGTCAGACCGCAGGGTCAGCCATTTTTACGGCGCCCCTGGAGCAGATGGGGTTAAGGGCCTTGCTCAGGGGCCCAATGGAGTTGGATTCCTCCGCCGGCCATGAGATACGAACCGGCAACCTCCCAGGCACAGGCGCAGATCCTGAGCCACAGAGCCACCACTCCGCCTACGAATAAGAGCTGCATCTCAGCTGACGCACACAAGGTAGAAGAAGAAAGATCTGCCCTTTATTCGTTCACATGGGTTGTGCAGCACACCCTAGCGGAGTTTACACAACTATGCAAAAACCGATACACAACGAGGACGAGACAGCTCAACACACGTGCCTAGTTTTTATGTGCCTTCCTGCCCGCGTGTTCAGAGCGCTAAAAAACACCAACACTAGCTCGCGACACTCAAGACTCACAACACCGTCCTCCCTCTCGGACTCAGTGAGGGGCAC
This sequence comes from Lepisosteus platostomus, assembly GCF_059453375.1. NCBI lineage: Eukaryota > Metazoa > Chordata > Actinopteri > Semionotiformes > Lepisosteidae > Lepisosteus > Lepisosteus platostomus. The sequence goes on along the minus strand of NC_142622.1, from coordinate 41,834,528 downwards.
CGGACACAGGCCAGGGGTCAGCATGCCGGCCACCTCCTAGATTGCGTGGCAAATGAGCCGTCCGCACAGCACAGGCACATCGACGCAAAAAGACGGAACTTTATCACCACCAAATTCTGGCAACCGAGATCTTAAGACTCCTCTAATGTTAAACTCAAGAAATTCTGAGAATGAAAACGCGTCGCATCAAAAGAGAAACATTTTCGTATTTCAGTGCACTTCTTTTTAAAAATATTTCATTGAACCCGGCTGCTATGTTCCCCCTCCCACGTCCGAACTCGCTTCATAATACTCACAAAACCTAAATCCAGTGTCAGATGACTGCACTTTGAAGCGATCGTTTTATTTTCATGCACAACATATGAGCTCTTACTTTTAAAATAAAGCAAATGCAATATATTCAGGGTTGCTAACAGCATAAAATACACCCAACATGCAAGGGGTGCACGTGCAGGTATGTCGCTGAATTACAACAACAATTTAGTTGACAAAACGATCTTCCTTATTTGCTCTAGCAAAGCAAAAGAGCTCGAGAAACATGTCGGATGACAGTAACTGGCGGGGCCAGGAGCCTCTCTTGACTCTATTCCAAAGGTCCTGGAAACAGTCTAAGTGTCAAACCACAAAACAGATGTGGGGGGAAAAAAACAACTGAAATTTGTTGAGAAAACAAACAGCTACACGACACAAGAAAGACGGCAAACGAGAGGAGGCCACTGTCCTGTCTGGCTAACTACAGGCTATAAGCTCACCTTCACTACCACCTCCCAGCAGCGGCAGTTAAAGGGTTAACTTGGCTTCACGCAGACACCAGACTCCACTGAGCCCTGTCAGGACTGCAGCATCCTCTGGGAGGATTACAACGCCCTGAAGACAGCCGACTCACCAGGCCTGGCCACTTACATCTCCTGGAGAGGGCATTTGTGCCCTGCAGGACAGGCACTCGGACTCAGACACTGCGCCACCTGCTTCCAACACTGAATCTCAACCTAACGGCTTTCCTCTGTACACTGGGGGGAAAGAAGAGCAACATTACGCACTGCGCAAAGAGGCCTTGGTGTCCCACTTTAGAGTCCTAAAATTGCAGAAGACGTCAAAAATAAAAATTTCCCCAAACCGCCCGTCATTTCGTGTACCAAAAATGGTTTTCCGGAACATCTGGGAAATTTTGTAGGCGTTTTAACGCAAAGCGAAAAAACAAAAAGGCTTCTCTTGCATAATTATCAGATAATTCGCTTCACAAGACAAAACAAATTAACAGATGTGTCAAACAAACTTTCAACATCCTCCCTGGACTTTGTTTAGGTTTACAGATCCTTACGAGCCCACAGAACAATGTTGTGCACCGTGTGCTCTCAATAAAATACACTTGCACACTCATGTAAGCACTATCAAGAGCAGATGTGCTTAAAGGTTGTTAAGCTTTTCAGGGAGCTGTTTCTGGGAACACATCAGCTAGTTTCTTGGGAGCAAACTGCTCAACCCACTCCATTTAGGGAGCTCAATCGGAGAAAGGAGAGGACAGCCCCAGGAAAGCTGGATACTGTGGAAATGAATACCACCTGGCGACAAGGAGTGCTACTCTCTACTATAAGAATGAATGTCAAGCCTCTGAGCAGCCTTCACTAGGAATGCCTATATTACAATGAAGAAACCACGAATAGGACCACAGTTCACAAACATTTGCAAGCAGGCCACGATAACACAAGTCTTTAAATATAAGCAAAATGGAGTCAGGCGACTAGCTAAAGAAAAGCACTCCTGTCATTCAGTCACTTCTGTTCACTGATAAAGCCTCCATCTTGTGCAAAGGTCCAGATTCGCCGGGCCTACTTCACTGGAGAGCAAAAGGCAGAACCCAGACCGAATAAGCTGGTGCTCCCTGTGCGTCTGGCACTCTTGACCCCCATCTCTTTACAGGGGGGGAACGAGGGAACTGCATAGCCTTCTCCAGCACAGAGCAGCCAAGGCTAATTCCCCAGAGAGGGGTCCGGGCCAGCCCTACTACACCCCTTGTGTACACAACTCGCCTAAAACGAAAGCTCAAGCTACTGATCTTCTTTCTATTTGCGATGAGCTGTCGCCCTCAATCGGGTTCCGGAGGGCTGAATTCCAAGCCCAGTCCTGAAACTAGGAGAAAAACCATAAGCACCAGGACCCAATTCCCACTCACACCAGACAACACACCATTTACCTTCAAGAAAACAAAACCTAATGCTAGGTAACGCTAACGAGGGTCTACAAAACAACATAGATGCTACCTGCAATGTCTAAATAACTCATATCAAAGGTAGTAAGATGAGGGAAAGCATTCCAGTAACGTGCAGATCACACAGACGCACAGACGCACAGACCGCAATTCTACGCCGATGTGAAATAACGCAAGCTGGTTGGAGATTTCTAAGCAGCGGCTCCGTGCCAAGACATTGTAACTACTTGGGAAATCTCTGCCAGTATGAGCAGACAACAAAACTCTGCCTGCCATGCGTAGCTGTTTACACCTTACAGTCTATCCATAGCCATTATATTTTTGAAAAAGATGAATTCCCACCCTTACCGTGAAGGTGGATCATGTAAACCAGCAATGGGGGAGGGGAGAGTTCTTCTTTTCCACAGCTGTGGCTAAGAAGCCCCTTGAAGCAGCCGATTTTATGAGACGCAGAAATGCGGAGACCTAGTTCTCTCTCGCTGGTCAGTGGGAACAGCTCTGTTCCCAGTCCACACCTGGGTCTTTCAGCCAGCGGGGATAGGCCCTCCCGTGAAGCTAACAGTGACAGCAGGAGGATCGGACAACGCTCTCCTAGTGGCAATCGAGCATCAGAAACAAACTAGGGAAATGGGACTCGGCCCTTTGCAGCAATGTGCAAACTAGGAAATGGCTTATTTGAGCACCACACTGCTCACGATTCAATTAAGATCTCGGCACATCTAACAGGGAAGCCAGAACAAAGCCACCAGTTTAAAACGAACCAAACCTGGAAATGAAATCTTACATTTCATCTTCGGATGAGAAAAGTGAAGTGTGTCAAAAAAAAGGAGCAACTCACATTTCCAGCTGATGTGTAATTTAAGGAACTATAAGGAACTGCTGCAGCATTTGAAAGACACCAACAGACACCTGCCATCAGAAATTAGTGCAATGATTAGAGTACACCCTTGCATTCTAGACATTCAGTTGATCTTACTCGAAGAATAAACAGCTCATTATACAATCAGCTCTTGATATGAAGTTTTAATAAAACGCTCAAGCAGACAAAGTGCAAATGGTGCTCTTGTCAAGATCTATACTATATGACTGTGCTTTACGTTTCTAATAATAAACCAGCAGAGCGAAGAGGAAACCGATGTAGCAGAATAATTGAAACAAATGAACACAACTGATGACTAACATGCCGTGCACAGCAGATCCAGGTCATTCCACACTCGCATCAGACTGAATCTCGACCTCAATTCATTGCAATCCCACTTTAATTCTTAGATCTTTTTAGAGGTCTCCTGCTAAAACCCAAATCAGCTCTATATTTCTAATCAGTTATTAGTCTCCCCCTCCCCACCAATATGACAAGGCACTGACAGCACTTGTTTCTGCAGCTGCTGATGGGTTCAAGGAGGACTAAGAGGAAACAAGACCATCACTCTCTCTTGCATAGCAGTTTATCATCCACCTGCCACCTTTCCAGGAACAGCAGCCCCAGAAGGTGTCGCTTATTAGTACTTAACACCGTGCTGCAGAGCAAAACTTCTTACTTCTCAAGAACAGTGAAGAAAAACAGCACTAGAATGAAATCTAAAACTTTAGAGTAAAATTAGATCTTTACCCAGGTCACAGAATTGCATTCAGCACCATAGAAAACCTTCACTGGGCTCAGATATTCCACAAAGCATGAAACCTCCAGCATTGCTAATGTTCCCAGTAGTGAAAGCTGCAATTCTCCGTTTGCTCTTGTGGTGTGACATCAGGCGATGTTTTCTCTTTATAATGTGTAACTCACTTCGCCTCTAGTTATGCAGTCAGCAAGAAAACGCTCAGTGGCACGAGGCCTTTAGAAACAGATCACCAGAAATGAAAACAATGCCAACAGTGAAGTAATACGTTTCCCACCCAGTCCTTTTGAAGTTCTTGTTTCGGGGGTCTTTTGTACTATCCAGGAGTGCAAACGGATCAAGACAGAGGATGTTTTGAAACTAAGAAAGTCAATAAGCATCCCTGAACTATTCCTTCAGAGTGCTCTTGCAGAACATACAACTATGGCTGTATTCAACGGGTAAGCAACAGTCATCCCCTCACTGACACAAAAGCAAGCCCTAAATTAAAAACCCTACACATTTGTTGACTGCTTCAGGCATTAAATGGACAAAGCTGCTACACAGAGTCTCCAGCCTGACTCCCACACAATGCAAAAGGGGTCCTGTTCCCTTGCGAGCCTGCTAATGAATGAGGCTGTTCTACTATAAACGTGTTCAGCCTCCCTCTCACGACTTCTACTGTAGGAGTCAGAAATGCTGCCCTCCCCTAAAAATAATTACAACTATTTCTCCCTGGTAATAATAATTAATAATTGCTTACACTTATATAGCGCTTTTCTGGACACTCCACTCAAAGCGCTTTACAGGTAATGAGGACTCCCCTCCACCACCACCTGGCTGATGTGACGGCAGCCATAGTGCACCAGTACGCTCCCCACACACCAGCTCTCAGTGGGGAGGAGAACAGAGTGATGATGCCAGTTCAGAGAGGGGGATTATTAGGAGGCCATGGGACCAATGGCCAATGGGAAATGACCAATTGGAAATTTGGCCAGGACACCGGGGTTACACCCCTACTCTTTTCGAGAAGCGCCCTGGGATTTTTAATGACCGCAGAGAGTCAGGACCTCGGTTTTACGTCTCACCTGAAGGACGGCGCTTGTTTACAGTATAGTGTCCCTGTCACTATACAGGGGTATTAGGAGCCACACAGACCACAGGGTGAGCGCCCCCTGCTGGCCCCTCTAACACCTCTTCCAGCAGCAACCTTAGTTTTTCCCAGGAGGTCTCCCATCCAGGTACTGACCAGGCTCACACCTGCTGAGCTTCAGTGGGCTGCAAGCTGTGGTAGGTAGGTGTAACCCTCGAGCTTGAAGTTTCGAAACAAAGAACTGATATTCTTACCCAGGTCAGTGAAATCTTTTGCAATCACGTCATCAGCCACACACACGCATGAAACACAAGCTGGATGTCCAAAGTGCAAATCAGACCTGCTGGGTTTCAAACCTGTCACCTGCGCGTGACATCATATCTCACAGAAGGTCGAGAAATGGGAAGTGTTGAGTGATGCTAGGTCACAGTGTAACAAGACGACAGCATCTAAAAGACTGATCCTAAAGATTCAAAAAACATCCAGCACACGTTGCAATCCTTTACTCCTTCTCAAGTTACAGTTGGAAAAACAAACTGCGTGTTAGTTTAAAGCAAAGCTAAATTTAATGTATGCTCCACAGAGAAAACAAGTACATTTCTACTAATCTCTTGAGAAAGAAAAAGACTAAACTACTCCAAGTTTACTACAAGTAGAAACACAGATCATGTAGGAACTTCGAAGCAGTACCAAATCAGGAGAATCAGATGTTTTAGAAAAACGAAACGCCAAAAAAAAAAAATGCAGTTCAACAATGCAAGCACGTCTACTGCATGTCTGCTCTTGCATGTGTGAAGAAGGCTATCGCAACCAACTCATCAGATATCAGGCCAGCAGTAGGGGGCAAAGGCTTATTTTAAGCCATCTTCCCAGAGCAGTCAGAAACAGAACGCATTTCCCAACGCAAGCCCCCAGCTGATTAAAATATAGACATTTGTAAGGGTGCACAAAGTACCAGCTGATGCACTTTCGTCATCTTGTATTTGAGGATATTATCCAGGCACTTTCAACAGTCTCTTTGGATATGAAATTGCCCCTGTGAACACCGGTACCCATGTCTTGAGCCTCCTTGCCTCCCAAGTTTGACAGCCGACCCCCGGCAAACACTCGCCTGCGCGCACCGAGCCCGAGCGATACGTCTGGGAAGTAACGGATCGGCTCGGAGGGGCGCACGGCAACCTCGGGCCGCTTCCAGCCGAAAAACACCGTCTAAAAATAACACCCGGAGGGAAACGAAAACCCCCCTCACGCCTCCCGTCCCCCGCAGGAGCCGGGCTCACCACGGCTTTACCCCTCCGTCCGCGCAAGCTGAGCCATCCCTCCTCTTTACCCGGCCACTCACCATCGCCGTCATCCCCCACGGCCATGGCTCTGTCTCTCTCTCCCTCCTCGGTGAAGCGGCAGGTATCCCCCCCCCGGGGGCCGGGTGCGAGTGGGGTGCCGGCACGGCTCCGCGCCGAGACCGGGCGGAGAGCTCTGCGTGACCCGGACAGATCCGCGGCTCTGCGCTGCGCCAGCCGAACAGCTGCTGCTCCGCCGCTTCAAAATAAAAGCCCACCCCGCTTTCTCCTCCTCCTCCTCCTCCTCTCTCCCGACCGACTTGAGCCGCAGAAACACGCCACCCGCCCCCCTCCGCTCGCAGGCGGTTCAATCACCGGGCTCAGGCTGTCGCCGTGGTCGGGGCTGCTGCATCATGCGCCACGCACAGCCGCCACTTCGTGTCGCTCACATTGCCAGCCTGCGTGTCGGCTGATGCCTTTTTTTGGGGGGGGACACTGTTTAGCGGTGTCAAGCGTACCACCACAGGGTATTTTGCGCACTCCCCGGTGCAATTATCAACACATTCAGCGTGTGTCGGCAATCTCTAGCGCGGCTCTCTTCCCGACGGAATACGCGCCCTCACACGCCGCTCCAACCCGGGACAAGCCTGCTCGACAGACCGAGTTTAAAACCCATTTAAAACGGGTTTTTCACCTCCGGTTCTACCCAGGTCCATTAAAAAGAAAAAAACAACAAATCCAGAAGACAGAAACCGAAAGTTTAACTGTGCGTGAAACTAGGCGCAAATGGGTACTGCGTCTGAGGGTTTTTTTTTAAAAACACCCCGGCTCGCAGGCCTGCTCTGCTACCGTAAACAGATCACGTCCAGCCCCATCAATGGCGACTCTGTCTGGGGGGGGAGGCTGTCGGATTTCTGTTCTAGTTCAAGCGGAGCCAGTGACACAATGTGACTCAGAGCGCAGGTGCTCGGCTTCTGCAAAATAAAAATGGAAAAAAAAAGACGCTTTGTGTTGTGGGGGTGGGGGTTGGTCGGAAACGAAACTGCTCCGCTGGCGGGCGGCACAGAAAATCTAAATAAAGAAGAAACGTGGGACAGAATCACGGTCACGCAAAAAGGGACCTGCCCACACGACACGGGCGCTAGGAAAGAGGCAAGAGTTTAGAGGGAGGTCTGGAAAGCGCAGGTCTGAGTAAGGTTACCAAAGCATCACCTGCTCTCTCTGGCAGCACGGCGATCTAGACCATCACCCCTCTGCACAGAGCCTGACAAATCAGCCACAATAACTGAGACGTACACAGAATGGGACTCCAGCCACAGCCTGCAAAAACAGCCCCCCCAAAATATAAAAATCGCTGGTGTCCCAATCCAGGGTGTACCCTGCCTTGTTGGCTGCCCCGCGACCCTCGACCGGAAGAAGCGTTTGGAAAATGGACGGACGGGGAAAAACGCAATCCCTTCTCGCCGCTGTTCCTTCCTCTCCTTCTACACACCCGGCTGGGTTCGTCCGCTGGAGCACCCCCAAAAACACCTGCGTTCGCCTGCGAGAACCATCAGCACTTCTCGGAAAGCCACATCTACCCTCTCCCCAGCTGAAGCTGCTCCGGAAACCACTGCTCCTGGCCTGCGTGGCGTGACGCGCCAGGCGGCGTGTGGTACTGTGGCGAGGGCAGGGGAGAGATGGCGCTGCCCTCGCGTTCAAATGAATGGCTTGTCTGTCGGTGCCTCATCCGCGAGGGTCTGAGCTTCTCGCCAAGTCGCCGTTCTGCGCTGTGTCCCTGCCCGGTAAGATGCACGTTTCAGCATCACACTGGGGAGCCAGAGGTTGATGGTTTAAGGTCCACAGGGGTCGTCTCGAGACTTTGTCGATCACCGGGACCGCCCGCGAAGATTAAGACCCACTTGTTTACAAGACCCGTGCAGTGTGGCCAAGACTGATTCAGTGCAACTTTAAAATTAAAGCAAGGTCAAATCAGTTTTAAACAGAAAAAAAAAATCAATAGTAAACAGCTTCCCTACCAAGGCTTGCAGCTGTTTTAAACTGCAGAAAAATGCAAAGTAAAGTGAACTTAGAATGTCGAGCAGTTTTGAGGGCATTTACACTGGATTAAGCTGGGATAAAGTAGTTCTACAGAGGCCAGAGAATGAAGGACCCATTTCATTACCTGCTGCACTAGGAACAGCGAGAAGAAAGGACCTCTGTGGAATGCAATTCAGAATTTAGATCTGCAACGCAAAGCCTTTAAAAAATGTGCACAATGGCTTTAGCTTCTAAATCCACAGCGGAAAGGATGTGGCTTGTGTCCTGACTGTACGCCATGTTTATACGGCACAGTCTGACAAATGTGAAAACTTGCGACTCCTACACAGAGGCAGAGCTCCTACATGCATGAGCAAACGACACTAACCTCTGGGCTACAGCTTGTATTTTCAGCACAGGAGCGGAAAGTGGCTCTCTCTGCTGGCTTCACAATGCCCCTGACTCACGTTTGTTTATTTCAGTTCAGCTGCTTGTGCTCGGATTATGATGTCAGACATTGTTATGTCTGAAAATCAGTTTCTTTCTGCTTGAGACCCCCAGGGGTGGGAACAATGTCACAAACCCTCATCAGGCTGTTTCAGGGGCTGAAACTACACAGGTCGGCAATATTTCTCTGCGCAACTCCTACGTCTGAAATGCCTTCTGTGACTGAGTCATGCAAAGCAGCTGCATTCCCATCAACACTGAAGAGCCTAATATGAAAAACAAGACATCCGTCTGTTTTAAGGGTACGCTACAGTCCCTAAAGGGGTTTCCTGCATTATTTCGCTTACAGCATGAAAAGCACAAACCAAACTAATTCATACAGAAATATGCTCGGACGGACAAATTCATAACTAAGCCCTCGGCGGCTGTGTCCAATCACAGGCCGCTCGTCTCCTGTCAATCAATTAGAAACAGGCCAAGGACAGAGCAGCCCGACGATCCACTTGGCAGGGACACTGGTCGCTCTCCAAAGACAGGAGAGCAGGCCACCTTGAAGGAGACAATTTGCCCAGAAGGCTCCCTTTCATTTAAGCCCTCAAGTTAAAAAAAGGAATCCCCGATGACAGCGTTTGGACTGAAACACCCCTGCACACCTCTTCAGCAGGCCGCCTGCATTCTGAGGCTACAAGAGCAACAGGACCATCACGGACAGCGGGAGCTGGCAGGGAGAGAGACAACATGGCAGGACTCCAAGACAGGAGGGGAGGAGGCATGATCTCCTTTTTTTCAGCTGGATCTAAAAAAAACAAACACTAAGCACATTCGTGTCTGCCACCCCCTAAGCGATGTGAGGATTGTTTCTCATACCTTCAATAAGATAGATTGATACATGCAGTAAAAGCGCTGAACCCTTCTCAGACATCTCCCCTTATTACTTTTGGAGGACAGACTCTAATAAGGCAGGTTCCCAGATGCCACTCAGCATGCAAGCTTTTCGCCTTATCACCTTGCCTGCCCAGTGAACTTACTGAGATTTATAATCACACAAGCCATCAAGAATGGTTTCTGGGGTGTAAAGAACCGAGTCAATCTCTTCACTCGGCTGCCTGTGGACCGCACGCCATTCCCGTTCAAATGCCCGACAAAGTTTAACAGGATTGCAGCTTAAACCCCTTAGTGCCACTCTCTCTGCCCAGTCTACAGCTCCAGCACCCCCGGCAGGAATAAGCTGCTGCAAACTGAGGGCCACGGTAAACCCACAGCAGCAAAACGTCCCGAACAGTTGTGCAATATGAACGACATGTTTCTAAACCCCGAGATGGGTGAGCCCCCCACACATCAAATCGCTGTTTCCAGCTATTCAGAAGGCCTTGGAAAACCTAACAAACGTTACGTCAGACTCAAGACAGCCCCTCGTCTTAGTTTACACGACACAGATTGCTTCAAGTCTCGACAGATTCCATGAACAACTTAAGGTGCTTCTGATGCAATGTGCTGTGAGCATTTTCTCCTGCTTCCTGGGACATCACCTCGTCTCTTAACAAAACCACAGCAACTCAATGGCTCTTTGGCCCCTTGACTCCATACCTGGCAGGCATCTTTCTAGCAAAAGTACAGTTATCATAATGAAATGGGGTTCCTGCATAAACCACAACGGCAGGTGGGGCTACCTATAAAGCACTTTGAGTGGAGTGTCCAGGAAAGCGCTATATAAGTGTAAGGAATTATAATTAAATTGTGTGATGCATGTGGTTTACCAATTTATGATGCTTTGACTCCACCAGGAGAGATGAATGTTGTTACATAACTATGACACATAGCAGGTCAGCCTGCTTTTGTTCCCCTAAAATATGTTTTGATTCCTTCAGGTTGCTTTTCGCAACGCTTTGCAAACTGTGCTGATCCCCCAAGTCACTCTCAGCCAGCAGAACTGCAGTTCCACCTTCCAGGTGCGTTCATTCGAAAGAACTAAGCAGACGCCAAAAACAAACGCTGAAAAAAAATCACATTTTTGACAACAAGTCTGTACTCCAAGTTCCAAAGCAACACGTTAATTCTGGACTTGACTTCCATTTTTAGAAAAATCCAAAGCTAATCACATCAGAGGGGTATACTCATTTTTCTGCTACAGGCCAAAATCTTTGTTATGCAATCTAAAATCGTACCACTGGGTTACAAAAACTTGAGGGTTTCGTAGGTGATACATGGTTTCAATTAAAGAGAACAGCCCCAGCTTTGGTCACACACCAAACCAGCATGTACAAATAAGCACAAAAGACTTGACTGAACTACTTACCCAGGCCATAGCTTAAAACCATGTTTCCAGAATTCAGGGCTTCGTCAAACTTGCTCAGGATCACTTGCAGTCTAAGAACAGGCAAAACAAGGGGAAAAAACATCAATCCAGATCTAAAAAAAACATACAGTGTATGCAGATGTGTTAATTATATTATTGAGCTAAATAAAATGCCTTCCTTAGAGATTTGGCTTTGGAGAATTCTGATGCACAAAATAAGTGTGCTGTCACTATTGTCTTCACCATTACCACCACCGTCTACAACAATACGGTCTGGTTTTCACAATCTGTTTAGACCATTTAAAAAGACCCTCATAGCTGGTAACAACTGTCAGAACAGTAGTACACGGTCAATTAGTCCCAAACTTAATTGGCTGCACAAGTCATCTATTCCAAATGACAGAATGCAATGAATAATGAACCCGAAAATCACAGAGACTTGACCCAAAAGCCTTAAAGGATCATCTGAAGTACCAGGCATACGTCTGAATGCACTATTACGAATCCAGGGCACACATTAACACTAAACTGGTTTTGCCTTTTAAAATAATGAGGCACCTCAAACCTTACTTCTACCATCAGAGCACCTTAGACCTGCCCCCAGTTGGGACGGAGGACCCAACTGTGAACATCAGGGAAATTAACACACGAGATTAAACAGATGTGGAAGGGCGGGAAAGCAGGATGGAGGGGCAATTTTGATGCAAGGCATATCTGAACAAGCAGCTGGAAAACAGGTGGATGGATGTGCTCTGGAGCGTCAAGGCTGCAGGACGAGGGAGATGGATCGATGGACGAACTAGGAAATGCCATAAACAGACCTGAAAACCTCATTAAGCTAAACCCTCGCTAGACTCCTCCAAAGCATTTATAAAAGGGTATATACACACTTGTGAGAGGTTATTTTATTTTACAAAGATACTGTCACGCTGGGTGTCCCTTAAAATGCTCCTCTCCCGTCCGTCATAAATAGCTGCTCACTGTATTTAACGATACACGTCCCAGCCTTCGGTTCCGGCCTCGCCCAGCCTGGCTGCCTTCAGTAAAACACACCACAGCCAGGATCCGCAACCAGAGGCGATGTCGTCGCCGGTATCAATGCGGAGCACAACGGGTGGGCCCTCTTTTCCCCAGGACATTGCGATTCAAAGTAAATTCACAGATTTGCCAGCTGTCTGGTCAGTTCATCTCCTTCTCCCCTTTCCACACCGATCACCGTGTTCTGGACTTATCGATTAGCCAGGCTTCCCAAACACACCCTGAGGGGACGGTGGGCTGAACAGCAGATTAGTAGGTTACATCATGTGAAGGCAACCAAGGTCAAGCCAAGGAAAATAAAAACAAAATCCAGCTAAATCCCACCTGTTTCCGCCCCCTTGTGGAGAGGGTCTGGTACTACTTGTGACGATGCGTACCCCCCCCAAAAAACATGGACATTATTGTTCAATTTCTACCTGTTTATGAAGACATTCAGTTAAGGGAAGATCAGTATAACTAAAGGTGGCATCGTTTCTTTTAAGCTACAGAAGCCCGGTAAAGAAAATTCCACTCTTCCTCAATCAATTCATTTAACAGCTTAATCTTCACTTTCATAAACACGAAAGCGAAGGGAGAGGTTTTCTACCTCCGATCTACTTTATGCGTGGTGCACTCCCATGCACACGGAAGTAACAGGTGTCTAACACCCAGCGGCAAATCTGAACTATTACCACGACCGTTTCCCTCGCCCTTCTCCGTGTTAAACGGAGTAAAACCAAGTTTAAAAAAACAACTATAAAATGCTAAAAGGAAAACTTTCCACTGCGACTGGCAATTCCCAAGGAAAACGGGAACCCCCACAAGCGAAGGGGAATATAAACTCTCCGGACTGTTCAGCCCTTGTTGTGTTATTGGACTTTTAAACGGAAAACGAGACGCTTCCAATAACGAGGAAGAGCGGCGCTCCGATTTCTTCGACGCGAAAAAACGCGAGTGACGGGGAGCGAGATCTTCTCGCACCGGTCACGACACAGCCCACTCCGCGCCCTTCCACGGGCTCTCGTTTCCAAAAACAGACAAGCATGTTAATCATAAAACACGTCCCGAGTTCAAAAGTCTTTTTTGGGGGGGGGGGGTTGTTGTGGTATAAGGGGGCTGCTTCTCTTTTCCACCTTTCAAACAGTTTGCCTGACAACTAAACCACCCAAAATGGATAACGCTCCCGATTTTGTTTTTTTTAATTTCAAATAATTTCTCGTTTCCAAAAACAGAAAAGAATTTTAATCATAAAACACGTCCCTAGTTGAAAAGTATTATTATTTTTTTGGTTTTTATATAAGGGAGCTGCTTCTCTTTTCCACCTTTCAAACAGTTTGCGAGACAACTAAACCACCCGGACAGATGTGGTGATAAAAGGGTTTACCCGTATGGGTCAATATTTCCATCACTGAAGGAAATTATTTGCAATAACGCTACTGACTTTGTTTTTTAATTTCAAATAATTTCTTGTTTCCAAAAACAGAAAAGAATTCTAATCATAAAACACGTCCCCAGTTCAAATTATTTATTTTTTTGGTTGTTATATAAGGGAGCTGCTTTTCTTTTCCATCTGTTACTGTATATATTATAAGGCGGCTGCTTCTCTTTTCCACCTTTCAAACAGTTTGCGAGACGACCAAACCACCCGGACAGATGTGGTGATAAAAGGGTTTACCCGTATGGGTCAATATTTACATCACTGAAGGAAATTATATGCAATAACGCTCCTGATTTTCGAAAAGCATAACGTCATCCCCGAGCAGTCTTTTCTCTTTACTAGGGCACCCCCCACTGGACTCCTGCTGGATTTTGTTTTTTAATTTCAAATAAGACAGCAACGAAAGCCTATAATAAAGACGGGAATTTCAAGACAGAGCAGTGCTTAAAACATAAAAGCGCTTACGGGTTCTCCTAAATACCGCAGAGAAGCAGTTTTGGCTTGTATGAATCTTTTGTTCCCCTACCGCTCAGTAGTGGCTTTGTTTTCAGGGACTGGTGATAGACTCCAGTTTCGGCAATGTCTATTATAATTCTGGAGAGGTCAGCATGAACTACTGTACAGCAATCATTCTGACCACCTACATGTACGAATGTTTAGGGGTAGTGGATGTTCTCTATTGCCTGTACTAGTATTAGTAAGGGGAAATGTTAGATCTGTAATGCTGTACACCCCAGTATGCAACTGCCTCAATTATTAAGCAGTCTGAGGGAACACTCCAGCTCGGGGGTCGTCCCCATGACACATCTGAAGTGTTGTAATGCAAACCACTCAAATACCTTAAAGACCAGGGCTCTCACCTGGTCAGTATATTTGTAGTTTGCCATCACAGCACTACACAGAGCTTTCTAGGGGTAAAAGAGAGTTATAAACATATCGGCAACGTTGAAGGTTTAGTACATTGATGTACAGTATTTCTCTAAAGAGGGTGTTCTCTTACAGGTGACTGCAACAGGTGCACAGAACATCTTTCATTTTAGCCCTATGAACCAAAAACACTCCAGGTACATGCAGAATAAGCGGAATTCCACAATAAACATACACTAAGTGTGTAAAAACCGCTGTATTACCTGGAAGAAACTGGCGTGCAGTAAGAAATAAAACCGTAACTTAATCAATGTCAAAGGTTTTGACGGAAGAAACACCTTTGACTCAAAATGCTCTTGGAATGGAAAAGCACCATTCTAGTCAAAGACCTTACAGGCTTCTGTTCACTGCAGAATACTCTGAGAAAGCTGTTCACAATACCCTGCGGGACTGCAGTCCCCCTTTAAAATACCTTAGCAATTTATTGATTTAGTGCTATACTGAAAAGTGAACTATACATCCATATGCACAGTTATACCTCCAGTGCATCAATGTACTCATTATAGCTGTGTGGACTGGAACACCTGGGGCATGTTGTTCTTTCTAAAATACCCGCTTACTACTGTTGTTTTTTATCTGAATGTGTCGAGCAGACCGTGCATATAAAAAATATAAATTGCTACGTCAATGCGTCATTACTGCAAGATTTAAAAGCCAGGACGTGTGAAAACTGTGCAAGGGTCTGAATCATTTTGCAATGCACTGCAAGTGCAATTATTCATTTCAACAACTTGTCAGACTACGAAAAAATGTCTCTCCGACCTGACACAGATAAAATCATGAATTTTCCATCTGCTCTTGCAAAAGCTTTGCAAAATATAATTGGGCGAAGAAGCGTCAAATGAAGCACCTTGCACAAGTGAAACGGTTTCGACTTCCCAAATACCAGACGTGCTCAGCAGACACACCCATAAAACCTTGATTCACTGCGTAATTCTTGGCTCCACTGCAAAACAACAGCAATTGCTCCTAGATAATGATGGCATGAAGATGCAGTTTGATTCAACTGCGTATTTGCTCCTTTTTGTGTTCTTACTTGATTTAACCTCTCGAATATCAACCCCAGCAAAAATTATATCACCCCCTTGTACTGATGAGATGATTTAGTGCATTACGGTCAATTGCAAACGATCAATGAAGCACAGAGTCGCCCAAAACATTCCAATCAAAATCCAAGATCAGCAAACTTTGTTTAAATAAACACATCCGAAGACTGAAATACCTTCCGATACCCCTCGTGTTGAACTGCCGACAGTGACTGGCATGCAAAGACATCGAGGTTATATACTCTACATGCATTCATGCGTGAAGCAGACAAGTACGGCGGTCGTGATCAACATGAAAACTGGGGGAAAAAATGAATCATTTAAGTGGAAAAGATGCTTTTATAGTTCACAGCACAGTATGCGAGCCTACAAGAGTACACAGATCCAATTAAGTCGTAGGTGTTGAGTGCCAAGCAACTTTGTTGTTACTCCGGATTCAGAGCAAACAGGCCCCTTGTGAGCCCCTTGTGAAATGTAAAGACTTCAGAGACGGAGGCGGCCTGGTTTAAGAGCAGTGCCCGGGCCGTGACAGTTCAAGAATACTACAGGAACGTACCGTGCAGCTGGGAGGCCTCTCCTGCTGAGGTCGGCTCTCACTTTCTCTCCCACATGGCGATACACATCCACGACTGCTGCTATTGCAGTTTCTCTCACCTAGAAACAGAGGGATCACAGAGAAGCCTTGACGTATTCATCTCACTTCCCTTTACAAGGCAAAGAATAAATATCCCCCCAGATTTCCCGGACCTCTGAAGCGTTTAGGACAATTTAAAAGATGCCCACCACTGCCTGACTCCTCATCTTACAGCCGACTCACAAGTCCACATCACGTTTCCAGTGGGTGTATTGTACAAGAAGATTACAGCTTCCATAAATGAAAGTAAAAAAGGCGAAGTGCTGATTTTTTCTTTTACAAAGTATAATGAAGAATAAAGTACATGAATGTAGGCTTTCATTATGGCTATAACCTAACCAACCCAAACTTTTCCTAAGAAGTAAAGGAACTGACAGTAAAAGTTGCTTAGCTTTTGCAGTTCACTGCTTTTATACCATTTCTCTTTGGTTTCGTTTGGTCATTTGTAATTCTAAACATCTCCAACTGAAGGACAGTTTAACTGAGAAAAGCGTCTTATGAGGTTTACACCCAGCTCCGCCCACAGTAAGCGACTTGTGGCTCGGCACTAATCACTAATAAATGAAGAGAAACAGTGCGAGCACTTTGTGAATATTCAAATTACGTCAAGTCTGGGGGGGAGTCTCCCCAATGCAGCATGCAGAAAGGCATTATAAAGAGCTGCCGGAACCCCTGCATCTGCCTTTTAAATTATATACCTTCAGCAACTTTATAATGTGCTGCGTCCTAGTCAGAGAACTTCAACAAGCCTATTTTTCCACTTAACCTGACAAATCACTTTGAACAAAGAAAAATGTGTTTATACTTGGTGGCTGCTATGCAATTGCCAAATATTAGATTGTAAAAGAGCCAAGTTTTATGTGACAAGTTTACCGCGGTTTTAGCAAAGCAGGAGACGTCTCATTCCTGCCAGTGCTGTCCACATACCGGCTCATGATAACAGCCCTTATGAATTAATCTCCCTGCAGAGCCCTGCTTGGACACACCTGCCATGTTATAGATGTTGATATTCATGACCGTGCCTGCTTTATTCAAGGGCCACTTTACATCTCCGGACTTTAACCTGCAGTACATCTTTTAACAACATAGCTGTCAGAGGAGGATAAGGGGATATTTAATTTGAGCAAGACCAAGGGAGTCTCACACTAATTCTGGGTTATGTATCGAAATGAGTCATACCGGCTCTTTTGCTGACACTGCTGTGTGGGCAGCAGTAATTGAGGGGAGATGATAATTATACACAAGCACAGAGAACCCCCTGCAGGGGTATTACCAACTACCTTTATGCCTTTTACAGATCGTTGAAACAACTATTTTATTCTTATGCTTTTATGGGTGGCGGGTGATCTATGTCAAAATACAGGACGGCTATCTCTGGACTCGAACCCAGTAAAGGTGCAGCTTCTAAATTAAACAGATCCGACAGTTTACAAGTATTTTCAATAGTGCAGATGAGGCCGAGACCCTGTGGGTGAAAATCAGGATAGTTCAAGGCAGCCTGGGGCTCTGGGCAGGAGCAGCCCACTGTCGCAGCAAGGAGGATCACTGTGAGAACGACCCACACTCCTGCACACCTGTTCCTGCGACGTGGACTGGGGTCTGTGCACTTTCATTAAGGGGTGGATTCATGTGGTCAACCTTTGCATGGAGTGCCAGGTGTGCTGGCGAGCCCAGAAGCTCCAGTTTCCCCGAGCTGTCATGAGAAAACCCCGTTACTGAAGTGTCTGACCCCTTGAGGAGGTCAAGGGTGAAGTGAAGGATACTGGTCTCACCTGAGCGTTCGAGTCCTCGGCCAGCGTGCACAGGAACGGAACGATTTTGCTGAGGGTTAAAGGCTGGGCCCCACACCTGGGAGTGACAGAAAAAGGGAGATGGGACACAGCACCCAGACACGTGGGGAAGGGACCACCGCACGCGATGGGCTCGGGTTCAACACGCCTCCATTGCTCAAAACATCCGAACTACGGACTGGCCTGGCCTGGCATCACCAGGAGAAGGTGGCTCCAGACTCACTGGGTTCAGGGAGTTGCTCACTCAGAGGCGCCGACATCTAACCTTTGCTCGGCAAGCTTGTGAATGTTTTTAGTGTTAAAGGGGAACCGCAACGCTGTTTTTTTATATTTTGGGGTTAGAAAGAATCGGCATTGATGAGTGCATTTCAAACTACAATGAAAGTCAAATGCACACAGTAACTTGTAAAACCTCCAATTAACATCACAAAATAGACAATTTCCAGGTATGCGCAGTGTCATGTTCTCAGATTCAGATTCTGGTGACATGAAGCGGCCATATCGCACTGTAAATCAGCAAATACACCTCCTTAAATCTCATAGAAGTGTTGCTCTCGATTTCAAGACGGTTCTGCAGACAAATAATATCTACTTGTTAACTCTGCATGCAGATCACACTGGAACATTTCTGCTGTGAAATGTCTGCTGTACAAACTGTACTTATTCGCTCGTACATCACATTACGAGTAATTCAATCTAACCAAAAGCAATCAAAAACAACCACAGGAAAAACATAATAATAACTACAACATGAATTATTATTATAGTCCCACCTGTATGAGACTTTTGAAATCCAAAAGAAACACTCAATACGGTCCAACCTACTATGTGGTGTCAATTTTTTTCTGCTTTAAATGAACATATTTCTCCAATCACTTGAAGAAACAGCACAGTAATTCTAAATGTGAGCCACTAACACCATTGTATTGTGCAGAATGGGTCTCACACAAAGGTGTGCGTTTCTCAACTGAATGCAAAGGACTACACATGATGTAAACTGCAACTCCTGTTTTACTTGTCCTCTTTAAAAATACACTCCAGGCACACACACACGCGTTAGATTTATAGTCTTCGATGAACATTGATATTACTGGAGCAGAAGCAAACGAACAGTTTGAAACTTCCATGTACTCACGTGTTTAAAGTTGCAATGAGACAGAGGCACAATGCTTCTCGACACCGGAAGTTCTTGTGTTTGAAGCCAGGGAGCAGTCTTTCCCAAACATACTGTTGGGAGAACGAAACAGTCGTGTCAACCAGCTGTACCAATATCAGCACCGGTCCGTTTTTCCTCAAGTTCCTCCTTTGCAACTTTCGAGTCCGATGATGAGACAAGACAACCTCCACCGTCTGAGATCCCTCAGCCGGGGGGGGGTGGCGGAGAGAGCAGGGAGGAGTGGTTTATTCACGGAGGAATGTCAGAAGCTCCTGACAGACCTGCTGGAAGAAGGGTGGGTGGAGGCATCATGGTGACCATAGTGGTCACCGCTGAGCTGGTCAAACCAACTGGGGGGGACAGTGGAAGCGAAGTAATACAGAGACCAAGAACCCCTCCTGCCCAGACCGAAGACAACCTCACTGCTCAGCAACGCGATGCTTCTGCACGTCAACCTCAAAGGACAATGCAAGACACCAGCGCATAGGATTACAACGACATAACCAGCAGCCATATCACCCTGCAACTCACAACTTGCAGGTCACTGAAGCTCAGCAGGTTTGAGCCCGGTCAGCACCTGGATGGGAGACCTCCTGGGAAAAACTAAGGTTGCTGCTGGAAGAGGTGTTAGTGGGGCCAGCAGGGGGCGCTCACCCTGCAACTCATGTGGATCCTAATGCCCCAATGTAGTGACGGGGACACTATACTGTAAAATACTGTAAACAGGCGCCGTCCTTCGGATGAGACGTAAAACCGAGGTCCTGACTCTCTGTGGTCATTAAAAATCCCAGGGCGTTTCTCGAAAAGAGTAGGGGTGTACCCTGGCGTCCTGGCCAAATTTCCCATCAGCCTTTATCAATCATGGCCTCCTAACAATCCCCCTCTATGAATTGGCTTCATTACTCTGCTCTCCTCCCCACTGAGAGCTGATGTGTGGGGAGCGTTCTGGTGCACTATGGCTGCCGTCACATCATCCAGGTGGTGGTGGAGGGGAGTCCCCATTACCTGTAAAGCGCTCTGAGTGGAGTGTCCAGAAAAAGTGCTATATAAGTATAAGCAATTATTATTATTATTATTATTATTATTATTACGTCCAGGAAACAGTCCTCGTGGCCAGATTCTTCTGACCCAAGTGCAACGCCAGTGGGAGCACACTGCCAATGGATGATCGGCAGGAGAAGTGGGACCAGCCGGCCTTGAGCAGCTGCAGAGGAAGCGTGGAGGAAAACACCACAGCAGCCTGTCCAGAGCGCGACCAGACGTTTGTCTCCGCGCAAACCAGATTGTTCGTGTTCAGGGCTCGTATGTGGTACCGCTTTTCTGCCCTTTCTTATTTGGACAGGGCTTGACATTCCCCTTTTGATAACTTACCGTGATGTGCATCTTGTTCATATTTTAATTCTTCTCTCGCCCATTTTTGTAACTTCATTTAAATTCATGAGGTTTGATTTAAAGGAAGTTTTAAACTTTATTATGCATATATACACACATGACTGCATTTATTTTGGGTATATGTACATATGCAATGAGTGTGCAGATTAAATACATTAAAACTGTTGCCAGGATTTACAGAAAATCAGCATAGTCATCACCTGGTTCTAATTTATCCCTGAAGGGCGTTGCAAGTTGACCCACTGTGACTGTGAAGTGGAATGTCCCCAACAGCACACAGGGTGTCTGGATCGCATGTAAACGCGATTTTAAAACTAGATGACATAACTGAAATGGTAACTAAAAGGATTCCTGTCAAAGCCTAAAAGGTGCACATGTCCACAGTTACCCGCTCCAATAAATAACAGAAAGACACCAAAAAAGGCCAACCACCTTCAATTTGCTTTTTGCCAAACCCCCCTCCACAATTTACTTTGCAAAGGACGAGCTGGACGAAACCGGGTACGCGTTTCGTTCACGTCATTTAAACTGTGCCTGGCAAGAGGAAAACCCGGCGCAGCTCAGAGAGAGCCCAGAGCACTTACCATGACTGGGGCAGCCTGGTCCATCAGTTTGAGGATGAGGTTCTGAGACTGCTCCCGAACTTGGTCTTTGGAATCACCTAGTCTGTCAATCAGGGCAGGGACAACTAGAAGGGGGGAAAAAAAAAAATCAAATGAAAATGAAAGCCCCTTCCGGAAATTTCGCAGTGTACTGTATTAATCTGGGGCACGTTTATTTCACTTCCAGTTCCGAAGCGCTCCACGATAACGCCCACTCTCGATTCAAGTGTAGTCACCTGCAGGCAGGAACAGGGCAGCCAGTCTGAAAGGAGCAGCACGCTCGGTCAAAATTACCCTAAGGGGCCGGTGGGGTGAATTATGGCAAGCCCCAGTTTTATTAGAAAAGTACACCTTCACCCACTAAAGGTCACTAACTGTGGGCGATTTGGAATCAATGAAGTTCCTCAAGGTACTTTGGCTTTCCAATAGGAGACTGAAGGCAAACAATTACACACACATTTGATTATTCCTTATATGGAAGACCATGCTTGAGGACAGATGCTCACACTGGTGGGATTATGTGATGAGCGATCTGTATCCCTCTTAAAACATCCAGCTGTCGGCACAACCTGCTCTCCGACACGCACTGCACCTGTGCTCTGGAATCCTGGCCCGGAGCTCAGGGTTCAGTAGGACGAACACCACCTGCTGATCCACTAATCGGCATCACCTCTTCCCTGACAGGCATGTGGTTTCATGAGAAAGCTAAGACTACATGAAATGTCTTTAAGCCCTGTAAACACAGTGGGGTGTGGGGGCAAGGAGATTAGGAAATCAGTGCTCCAGTGAGTTCAACATTGGAGGTATGCAGGAAAAGACGGAAAAAAAACGCACTGATCTTCTACCTCAGGAATTCAAAGCGAGGTTTCATGCAAAAACTAAGACCGGGTGGCTAAAAATAGCCCTTGAAATGGAATTTTCCAAGTCAAAACAAACATCCCGTGAGTCAAAAGTTCATTCACTCAGTCTGCCTTCACGACGGCAGCTCTTGACAGAAAGAAAACACTAGAATGAAATGCAACACTACTGTAGGTCACTCCTGAGCTTCAAGGTCGTTTTAATGAGTACCCATAAGAGTGCTTTGGCTGTTCACTAGACAGCTCTGAAAACTGAAAATTGTCATCTCAGTTTCCAGAAACAGAACTATATATAGCTTATGCTCCTAAAACTTCCCTACAGCATTTCAAGACTTTCAATTCTACATTTTGTTGTTCCAGAGTAACTACACACAATAGCAACCCATGTGCCCACACAACAGTATTATTAATACCGGCACCTGGCGGATTCAGTAAAGATCCCACTTTACTGGTTATATAGCCAGGAAGGTGCAACTCTCCATATTAAGATAATGGAAATTATTTAAATGCCTCCAAGAAACCTTATTATATAGTGACACCTAGTGGACATCCTTGTGTACAATCCTAGTGTACCCTTACTGTAATAAAGTTACTGAATAAAATGTTTAAAAATCTGAAATGTTTACAACCCTTACATTTTCTATTCACTCCAATTAACAGAAGTCACAAACTTCTGCCATAAATAAGAAACGCAACAAGTACTACTATACTTGGAAGTAGCTTTCAAGTATAAATCTCAATGAGATAGCCTTTGTGTCTAACTGCTTCTCATCATTCCAGTAAGGAGCTTAAGAGGGAAGCCTTATCGGGATATGGATAAGACCTGGATAACAGGGATACAACAGCGGATTTTACCCCCACGGTCTTCAAACTATATCTTTCATGTCCTAAACCAAAATGTCCCGTCTCACGTCGAGGTCAGCGCAACTCCAGTCTGGAAAACCCAACAGGCCTTGAAACGCTCGCGAAAAAAAAAAACCAAATCAGGGAAGAAAACACTCATGTCAGAAAACAGCACATTTCCTTTTTCAGAAAAGGTTAGAACAGAGAACTAAACCCCGCCATTCTGCACCACAGCGACTTTACCCTCGTCGGCCAACGAACTCAGGAAACAAATGCGCCTCAAGAGATATTTAAACCCAGCAAGGCGGTTACTTCGTCATTCGCCGACAAGAGTTTGTTTTTCAGGATCGCAGCACGACGCGGCCTTTTGGCGGCACAAATAAAAAAAACAACCTTTCTTCACCACTACCCACAGCTAGACGGAGCCCTTTAAATGTTTCGGGTCATGACGTTCTTTTCCAGCCTCTTCTACAGGCTTCTCGGGGAGGATTTCTCAAAGCGCGGCTCACATCCTATTTTTTCCCTACAGAAAACACGAGACCCTAAAGAACTGGAAAGGGCGTGGAATGCAGGGCGAGGCTGAACGGAGAGGCGACGTACTCCTTCACAACACAAATGCACTATTCCAAGGAAACGGACCAAGACAAGGCCAAAAAAGATTATTTTTTTGCTCACATTTTTGTGGTACTGCAAGCCCGACCACGTATGACACTATAAAGTTCAAGTTCAAGTTTATTGTCATTACACTCATATACATGGTATATGGTATAACGAAATGCTATTTAGCTAGCTCTCGGACATAAGTAGTACAAAGAGAAAACAACAACAACAATTGTGTAGCAAAAAAGACAGAGATAACAGGCAATGTGCAAAAAAACAACAACAGGCAATGTGCAAAACAACAAAAAGGTAACAGGTTATGTGCAAAAAAAAAAGCATCAACAGAATAAAATAAAGGGATAGAAATTATAGGGAGTGAGCTTTTGACATGTATGGTAGAGGTAGATAAAGCGTACAATACATATCCGAGACCGGATTTATTCCTGTTCCAGGTCCCTTTTCCCAAGAAAGCCCAGACGTGGGGCTGGATGGTAAAGCAAGAGCACAGGACGGGACGCCTGCTCAAGCCACCTCGAGCAGCAGATCTCAAAACCCCTCGACTGCTGGGCATGAGACCGAGGAGCCAGCCGAGCCAAGGAGTTCAGGCCAGCACTCCTCCACAATCACCCCCGTGTGCTCACAGGGAGAGAGGAATGCAGGACAGGCTGCGGCTCGGGACAGCTGCCAACAACGGCCTGTTTCCGAGGACAGCAAGCACACTGCGGTGTTTTAATAGCAAAAGAGAGAGATTGTAGGGGTTTTGCAGAAAAACACCTCTCTAAAAAAAAAGGGGAAAACCAATTTCTCTGCAAGTCATAGTGAAACGTACCACTACCGATCGAAGATTATTGAAGGTTTTACTAATGCAGCGAGATGCATATTTTTGCTGAGCCATCACAAAACTGGTGCCAAGTTTTACAACGATTGTCTTCCTCTTAAATAATGCAGATACCTGCAGTTGTGCAATTACTTACTTCCAAAGAGGCCATCTTCTCTGTTTTAGACATAAGAGGGTGTTCTCCAGTGGGAGTCCAGAAGGAGCAGAGGCCAGCAGGCCCTACTGGGCAGTAACCACTCGACAATAAGGTGGGAATATTACAAGCGGAGCCGGCTTTACGCTGCTGTGACAGCCTTGGGAAACACCTGACCCGATTCCGATAAACCTCGAACACTTCGGAAATCTGGATAAAATCCTGGGGACAGCTATATGATTTTAAAGGTAAAATTCTGAAGAGGAAAACCAGCATCACCCTAGATATGAAAAGTGGTCTAACAATGAAAAACATGGCCATTTCAAAAAAAGCTTGTGTATTACTACCACATGCAGTGCACAATTATACTGAAAGATAGTCAGTACACAGAATTTATGTATACCATTACCTGTCTTCATACTGAGCATTAAAAAAAATCAGAAACATTGCAATCTTTTGCAGGAGGTGAACTGATGTCGCTCTCTGACAAATTGTCTGAGTGGGGAGCAATGCCAGTGTTCCCAGCTGAAGGAAGCTCAAGAGCAGAGACTGCTTCTCTTCTGCTTTTTAGCGCGTAGTTAACCATGGCTTCTTCCAGTGACGAATTACGTTGATTCACATTCGTCTTCGCCAGCGCGTCTGCTGTAAAGGCAAAGACGAGCAGCCTGTGTGGTCTCTGCCCGAAGCAATAAAAGCTGCCCACGTGTGAAAGCTGTCTCAAGCCTCAAGAGTGAAGCTGGACGAGCACAGCTCTCTGAGCCTGCATTTTAAGGTGCTGCATGGTTTTGCGCTATGTCCTGTCTTGGCTGTATTACAACGGCTATTGTCTAAACTTAATGTCCACGTCTGTTTGCCGGTTCTGCCTATTTTTTCCTCTACTGTTACTGGGTACAGCTGACCGAGTAAGCATTCCATTACATTTGTTGTATACGGCAAATAAAAACTCCTGAATCTAGATGCCAACAGCCACCGCACCCCATCCTGCAAACGAGCCATGTGGCCTGCACTTTGATGCTGCCCATGGAGAGGGCCCACAGTTTTAACAACTCAGTGCTGGGCAGCCAGGTTAGAACACACAGTGCAGGCTGAGCACAGAAGAAGCCATTGTGGATTAAGTGCTTCATTCCAACATCCGCCGCAGACCGAATAGAGTATCAGGCCTGTAAAGGCCTGATTTTCACTTGCAGGGGCAGCCCCTGCAGTCACGCTGGGTGCAGGTATTCTAACAGCAGTATGGGTGCGACATTCAGCGCACTTACCACTAGATTCTTCAATAGCTTCTATCCACAAGCAGTGAGACTGGCGAACACATTTAGCCATCCCCCTCGGACCACACCTACACCATCACCATCTACCTCATTGTAATTTATTTATTGTACGACTCCAGTCATTGTTTACACGTCTGTATTGTTTACATTCAAACTGTCTGCATGTTTACTTGCACATTGTCTAATGTTGTTTGTACATTGTCTTGATGCACTGTTTGCACTTTGTTTTATTTTTTACACTTGTTTTACAATCGAGAGACTTTCTGTAAGTAAGAATTCCATTGTACCAGTACCGGTTACATATGGCAATAAAGTTCAAGTTCAAGTTCAAGGCTAGGAAAGAATAAAAGCTCACAGGCCCATGTGTGACAGAACGTGCACATTAATGGCCATTCTAAGAATCGTGGGGACTTACAGGACATTCCGCTGTGTGGCTATCATGCAAAGCCCATTTCGTGAACAGAGACAGATAATTCAGGAGAGATGGGAAACGAGGGGATCTAGGCCCTAGCTTAATGCCACTGTCTAACTGAATGGCGTCACTCTGAATTAATCCAAACAGCGAGAGCTTGGAAGCCTTTTTGTTTTTGCCCTTCTGCAATGCACATGCATCTGAGCTCAACGGTCTTTCCACAGACAACACCTCAAGTGATCTCAAGTGGTCACTTCAGAGATCAGCGCAGGCTTTCTGCACTGACAGGCACAAGATGATAAAGAAAGCTGAGGCACCCCCCCACCCAGGCGTTTAATCAAACGATCGAACGCGACTTTCAAAAGCCTGGAGAAAGAGAGAACATGACTGTGATTGCATCACGCACGCCACATCAGACCCGGGGGCAGGCGGTAGTTTTCCACATCCTGCAAGCGTGTTTAACTCTGCTAAGAAGGGGGTTAGAACATCAGATCTTCTCGTCTTTCTGCTGCGGTCGGGTGTCGATGACGACCCACAGCACTTCCGTGAGCACACCCAGTCTGACTGAGCGGGGGATCTAGCTGACAGATGCAGGACGAGCAACAAAGAAGCTAATTATAGCCCTGCTTGCTCACTTCACCTTCTGCTTATCCATCACACCGGTCTGCAGGGCAGGGCAGGGCAGAAGGGCAATAATATTGATCGAGATCTCTGCTACCTCCCTCTCATGAGGCAGATGGACGAATTAAAGCGACACTGCAGTTCCAATTTCTCAGACCGGTTACTGAATATCGGTAAGAAAATAAATCAATTGATGGCGCCAAACCGTTTGAGAAATTCCAAATGAAGGTCAAAATCGTGAACCCTGTGACAGTACGGGATCGTAGCAATGCTGTCGCACGTTACTGTGTTGATTTAACTCTCATTGCGGTTTGAAATGCACTCATCAGATTCTTTCTAACCCCGAAATATCAGTTGTAGAGAGTAGCACTGCGGAGCCGGCGATCATTGTTTCATGTGGTGCAAACTGTCAGGACAACAGTATAACTGGCCAGCAGCGAGATCTCCCTGCAGCTCACAAGTGGCAGCCCACTGGAGCTCAGCAGCTGTGAGCCTGGTCAGTCCCTGGATGGGAGACCTCCTGGGAAAGCTGAGGCTGCTGCTGGAAGAGGTGTTAGTGGGGCCAGCAGGGGGCGCTCACCCTGCGGTTCATGTGGGTCCTGATGCCCCAGTATAGTGACGGGGGACACTAGACTGTAAATAGATGCTGACCTTTGGATGACAAGTAAAACCAAGGTCCTGACTCTCCGGTCATTGCCTTCTAAAAAAAATCCCCCTCTGTCAATCGACTTCATCACTGCTCTCCTCCCCACTGAGAGCTGGTGTGTGGGGAGTATACTGGTGCATCATCTACATGAGGGCTGCACACTGGCGGTGGTGGAGGGGATCCCCATTACCTGTAAAGTGCTTTGAGCGAGGTGTCCAGAAAAGCGCTATAGAAATGTACGGAATTATTTTACTAGTAGTGAAACACTTATAGTGCACCACTGTAAAAGGTAAGAAGATATTGAATAATTCATAAACACTAGAGAATCACAGATCCGGCATCCTGGGCTCAGCTCTCACTTGTCTGTGCAGAGTCTGCAGGCTCTGCGTTTGCTCAGGGTTCCTCACAGCAGCACTGCCTGTGGGATTGCAGCAAGAGGGTTGGACGAGCACAACAGTCCTCTTCTCGGCTGGGGCCGTTCCCACACACTTGAGCCGATGAGATGGGGCCAGGTGGCTCAGTCGTTTGAGCACTGTGCTGCCACCTCCAGGGCAGGCAGCTCAAATCTCTGCCCCCCCCCGCCCGGACAAAAGGCAGGCAGCGACGCCACATTTCGGCTGATGGCTAAACCAATGACCGCGAGACTGCTGTAACTTCATGAATCAATTCGGTTTCTTTTTTTTTTCCCCCAGGTTCTATTAGAAAAACTAAAGCGCGCCAGCAAAAAAAACATCACATCAAGCCACCTGCACAACTCGTACTACTGTGTGGGTGTGGGGAGCAGAGAGACGGGAGGTGCAGAATTCAAACGGGCTTCTCTAGTAACTCCAGTGCTGAGAATATCCGCTTAGTATAGGTAGTATAGGTCCTGCCTAAAACTGCTGTCATCAGATCTCCCCCATATACAACTGCTTTAAAAAGGCCTTAGAAGAAAGAACAATCCAAGGAAATGGCCTTCAACCACACTGGTGTGGGCTGGCAAGATGTAATCGCTGAAATCCTCAGAACGCAGGTGTTACCTGCTGTTGAAGTGTTCTCAGGAACACACGAGTATCACCAGCCCCCTGGCTCTTGTCCCAGATAGCCATCATCCCCTCCCCCATCAAGACTGGAGCAGAAGAGGCCCTTTTTACAAGAGCTATTTAAACGTTCTCAAAGAAAACCCCGAACAACTGAACCCCACCGCCACAGCCAGCACATCTTGGCCCTGTGGATTAACTGGTTCGGGGAAGATGAAGAATGGACTTACCAGTTCCTATGTACCCTTTAAAGCGTTCCGAGAGCCGATCCACGAATGCACTAACGATATCTATACCCATCAACGCCACCTGGAAAAGAAGGAGAAAACACGTGCAAAAAAAGGTTAAAACGATACTGAATCAAGCAGACCATTTCCTTTACAGTTCTAATGTTAGAAACCAATGTCCACACCATCATGGCTCGTAGGCTGGAAACAGACTTTCAAGTAAAATCAGTTTTGCCTTTTATTACATGTGGATAGGATACTAAAACTACAGACCCATCCTAGGCGATACTGGTAACACTGGGCCAAGAAAACACAGTACTAGGACTTTACAGACGGTTCGATCAGTGAATGAACTTGTCCTACGGAGCCCTGAGAGCACAGGTTCAAAGCTGGGTAACAGCACAAACCACATGTGACTGGACCCCAGGGAACAGTCAGAGCCATAAGCCGAGACTTCACACCATCAGAAAAAAAAAGGTTCAAATGGAATTTATTTTGGGGGGAAAATTCAATTAAAAGGTTACCACCGGGTTACCAAACAGCTCAAGCTATTGAAGACAGCACTGGTGCCAGCCTGGCCTATGTCATGAGCCAATTGTGACTAGAATTACCCAGGCAGTGGTGCACAGCTGGCTAAAAACAGTGACTTCGCCGAGTCTGTGCACACCTGCATGCCGGCAGTGACATCACCACGAAAAGCACTGCTCCTCCAATCAGAGACAACTCTCCTGTAAGGCCAAGTGAAGCAGTCAGCTTGTCAAACTGCTCAGACAGACAGATGTGTGAGAAGACAGCACGCTCCACAGGAACTGTGCAACAGTAGTAATTCCATTATAGAGCAGATATGAGAAAAACATCAATTAGGAATTTCAAACTTCACCTTTACGGTGCAATTTGCATTCTGAAAAGCTCTGTTCATTCAGATCTTCGTTTTGCAAAAACTAATAAATCGGTATAAGCACAACTTACACTAGAGGCATTGCAACTTCCCAGATAGAACCAATCAGCATTCTGTCTATACAAGATCCAACAAGCAGAGCTCCCTAGTCCGACAGTAGTGCAAACCTGGTTTTAATTACTATACTTTACATTTCTGGTCAGCTATGAAATCTGACAAGCACAGACTTTCTTTTTGGATACATTTTTAAAAATGTCTGCATATCCTTCCCCAGAACTAATGACCCAAAAGTTTAAATATCAATTACTGCACCGCAGGTTTGGAACAAATGAAAACTGGATGCTTTGATGGGACTGAAAGAATCCATGTAAACTGGGGTTTGACCAGGAAACCACTGGCCAAAGAAAAGGCTGTGCTTTTACTTAGCAAATGCATTACCTTGTTGTGGGAAGAAACATTTATATGCAGTTTCCAGTTACCGAGCTGCAGGATCTTAAGGCAAAACTGCGACTCGCCTGCCAGGATCAAGTCAAGATCCCTTTTCGAACATTCAAAACAAATTGCAGCAGCTACGCACTGAACTAGCATTTGAGCAAACATACTGCAATGTAAAAGCGTTATAGCTCAAACCCAAATTTTCTTTTTCCCCAACCTGTAACCGCCGCAGTTCAGAGTCCGCTTCTGCTAGAGCCAAAAGCAGTGCAGTCTTGGCCCCTGACGAGACTCCAATGGAGCCCTGTGCCAACACATCTGGAGAAGAACCAACATACACACTACAAAGAAAGAGGCAAAAACTATTAGCTTGGTTGCTGTGCTTGTAGCTCACTGACCCAAGAATTCAGCGAGCTTTTCTTAAAGGACCTCGGGGAGCCTGCTTCCACAACATCACCGGGGAGCCGACGCCAACAATGTCATAATACCTGTGTCCCGAGGAAGGCCAGGATTCACCGGCACGCCTCCAGTGACATTTTTACATTCCCACTTCCTGCATTCGTCAGGGCAGCGCTCGCTGAAGCCAATAAACCTAAACACACAATGGCTTGGTGCAAATTGATCCCCCCCCCCCAGAAAACATATGAAGGCCGATTTCCTTCACAAAAATAAAATACGCCAAGAAATGGTAGCAGACAGACAGGAAATCAAATTAAAATTAAGGATCAGCAGAGATCGCCCACTTATACTCTATTATATGACATTCGTATTTGCAATGCTGTCGTTTCCCCATACACAATGCCAGGAACCCTTCAGATCCATGTGGCTTGTATGCTGCCTCATTGCAGCAGCAGCAGCGACAGAAAGGTAAATTTTTTTAAAAAAAGCTGTCTGTTGGGTCATTACCAGAGCAATAACCCATCAGCTCATTTCCCATTAAGGAAGGAGAATTCAGTGTCCCACTGCTCTGCATTTTTTCCTGCATTAATAGCTCTGGGAGGGGCTATACGGAAAGATATTAAAAGATGAAAAAGAGAAGGGTGGGGGTGGTTCATTATTTTCATATCATGAAGAGCATTCAGACTGGTCGTCTAAAAGCTTTATTGAGAAGGTTAACATGCTACTGAGCCCAAGAAGCAAAGCCCTGACTATCTTCTCTTTTCTGTAGTAATACTCTCACAGTCAACACTGACTGCTCTGGACTGCAGAGCTGGAAGCCTGCTAATAAATGTTAACCAACCTAGTTCTTAAACTAAACTGTATTTGTTTAGACTGCCCATCTTATTCCTTTAAAACTTCCTTCTGTTTTTATGCTCGGCACTGTGCAACAAGAGCTGCGAGATACTCACATCTATCGGCAATGGCACAATACATAATGCACAATTCCCAAAAATTCCATCAACCGGTTATTTTTATCTGGAACACCAAATGGATCAGCAATCCACTTAAAGAAGATGTTTGCAAATGAGGTATCTCATCCAGCAATCTGGCTTCTTTCAACACAGTACTGACTTGTGGCAGTTTCCAACTCCCACAACTCCTTGTGTAAAGTGCCTTTTACTCACTCCTGTTTCACTGTTGAGCTGGAAGCACACTGGATGATGGACTGTTAGTATCTGAGGATGTCACAACTTCCATCAGGAGTCTTCTCAGTTCAAGACTAAGAAGATAAAGCTCTCAGCTTGACAGGGGAGAACACTGAGTTTGAGCACAGGAACATTCTTGCTGCTGTGAAATCTGTCCATTGAGGAGAGACTAAGTTGTAGACTTAGCAATGCCTTTATTTATATTCTACACTTTTAATTATACAGTCAAAGATGTGTGCTCTTTAATTGTTCTACAATGTGGTCTAAGAAGATGAAAAGGCGTGTCCTCATGAACCAGCGTCTCCTCGTCAGCTCCTTCAACCTCAGCGTTTCCCATTGTACATCTCTAGTTTGTTTCTGCTACAGCTGCACGTCAAACCTCGCAGCCTGTGTTCTTCTGCCTGGTGTTTGCCCAGTCTTGAATGCTAAATTATGAATTTCCACTGCAGCTTTGTTTTCTAACCTGTCGTTTCAGTAGTCCCTTTAAACTCGGCTCATTCAGCAACAATGCCAGATCCTAAGATTTTACTCCTTCCTGTAAACTGGACCCTGTTCCGTTTAATCATTTCAAATGTTCAAAAATGGCTTCTCTTCAGGTGGCAAAATGCAGAGGAAGAAAGCTAACGGATGCAGACAGCCAAGCTATATTGTTCAATGGGGCGTTTGAAAATAAATAATTAATCCATTTTAAAGTTTTAAGGGTGGCTTAAAACAAATCTCTTTAAAAACCATTTTTTTTTTTGCTATGCAAATATCAGGCAGCAGTCAGTACGAAAGGGAATTTTTCCAATTACACCCATTCCTCAAATTATAAACAAATTCTCAGTGAAAATCTGCTCGTAAGGTTAACATTTGTAAAGCGACATCATAAAAAACGAAATTCAACTTCAAACCGCGCATCCGAGAGGATGCGAGAAAAGAACCTCGGCAAAGCTCGAACACAGCCCAGCTTGTCAGAGAGAAAACTCGCTCGTGAAATGGAAAAAAAAAAAACGAGTAGGAATTACTACATCTCACAGCAGCGAAAACTCATTCAATGGTTGCTCATATAGCGGGCGACTGCTGTGCAAAGAATATCTTGTGAACTCACGGTTTTTCCACAAAAAAGCAAAAGCTTTTTGTTCATAAAGTTCACAAGCCTTTTCCCCCCAGAAGACTATGCGCTTAGCCCAGGAGAGCACAAGTGAAAGTGGCTTCGATTAAGCAGTGATGGACTTTAAACAGATGGGCAACTGCTTCCAGACCTACTCCTCGGTTTCAGAGAACTCTATTGTGGGTGTGTGGTTACACATTAACAACAGGGGGAGTTCAGAAAGAAAATAAAACCTTTTATTGCCACTGGTCAAAAAAAATCTACAATAATGTTTTATCATTATACTGTACTGTGTACCTATGGTGTAGGTCACACAGAAAACGGCTTTCCTATGTGCCTATCTGACCAAGAAACAGTTTTGACAGTTAACTTCACTACTCATTTTCCACTCAGAATCTATTCGACAAATCTGATAGGGGGGAAAAAACGTTCATAATATATCAAGGCTATGAAATCTTGGATTTTTTTCCCACAGCGACAGAAAGGACATCTGAAAACATCTTTACCAGTGTTCCTCAGGAACATCTCCAAAACCACAATACAGTACCAGCATAGCCTACACACCAATCAAACCATTAGTTATACTAGCTACAAATACTGAAGGATTACAAGACAGTGTGTAAGGCTCAGAGAGGATGAAAATATAGATTAAGACCTTACAGATTTCAAATCATACCACTTTGAAAAACCACCCACTGCACAGCATTAGTGCAAGTAGTCCTAGCTCTCCCATGTTGAAACTGTGCATAGTCCCAGCGATGCTTAGCTCCCGGCCTGTATGGATATGATGTTTGAATGCTGACGTCACTGCTGTGCCGCTGAGCAGTGGCAGAACTCCAGAGGGGTATCAGCCAAAGAGAAGAATTACCAGCTGCTGGCGTGGGAGTGAGTGGACATCCCTTTTAGAAAGGCTGGCCTTTGGCTCGTTTACAGAACCCGCCTTCACTCTAGTCCAAAAAAACCAACAAACCTGATGTCAAATATTGTCTGCTCCCATTTTCACATTACAACGCATCTGTCTTAGTGCGGGGAAACTGAAACAACATTTTGACGTTTCCCTTGAAGGAACGCTGCTTTGCCAGTCCTTCGGCAAACTCCCTGGTATGGTATCCAAACTCGCACCTAATGCAACGCATAAGGTCGTGGTTTTCGGTACGAACTGCTTCAGTGGCTACAGACCTAATGACATAATAATAATAATAATAATAATAATAATAATAATAATTGCTTACACTTATATAGCGCTTTTTCTGGACACTCCACTCAAAGCGCTTTACAGGTAATGGGGACTCCCCTCCACCACCACCAGTGTGCAGCCCCACCTGGATGATGCGACGGCAGCCATAGTGCGCCAGAACGCTCACCACACATCAGCTCTCAGTGGGGAGGAGAGCAGAGTAATGAAGCCAATTCACAGAGGGGGATTGTTAGGAGGCCATGATTGATAACAGCCGATGGGGAAATTTGGCCAGGATGCCGGGGTTACACCCCTACTCTTTTCGAGAAACACCCTGGGATTTTTAATGACCACAGAGAGTCAGGACCTCGGTTTTACGTCTCATCCGAAGGACGGCGCCTGTTTACAGTATAGTGTCCCCGTCACTACACTGGGGCATTAGGACCCACATGAGCCGCAGGGTGAGCGCCCCCTGCTGGCCCCACTAACGCCTCTTCCAGCAGCAACCTTAGTTTTTCCCAGGAGGTCTCCCATCCAGGTACTGACCAGGCTCACACCTGCTTAGCTTCAGTGGGTTGCCAGTTGT
This sequence comes from Lepisosteus platostomus, assembly GCF_059453375.1. NCBI lineage: Eukaryota > Metazoa > Chordata > Actinopteri > Semionotiformes > Lepisosteidae > Lepisosteus > Lepisosteus platostomus. The sequence goes on along the minus strand of NC_142622.1, from coordinate 41,800,351 downwards.
GAGTTGCAGGGTGATATGGCTGCTGGCTATATTCCTGACTAATTGAGAATAGGAACACCGGAATAACTCCTCCCCCCCGACACACACAGTCTCCAAACCCCTCTGGAACAAAGAGGGATACGTACTGGTCCCGGCAATGCAAGGAGTTAAATTAAGGCACGTCGCACTCCACTAAAAGATTAAAAGACTTGATAAAAGCGACATTTAATATTTATAGACTCCACTGCGCTGTGCCTGGTTCCAGACCCTTGAGCACGCGTAACATGGAGGAGAGCAGAATTCACCTTCACACGTCTGGCATTCTGTTGGATGGCCAGCAGTCGGGGTCACACCATACATTAGTTCAAGGAAGTCAAAGGGGTTTTTTAAAACAACCTGGAGTGTACAGCTCACTTCATTGTTCCCTACATTCATTGCAGGCATATGGTTTCTCCAGATTAACAATAGTAAAGGGCATCTGTATTTACGTTCTGCAGGGCTTTAAAAAAACAAGGTGCTCGATTTGCAGAGAGTAACCTGCTAAATGTCACACACCGCGAAGGAAAAGACACACATTGCAGGTGCGGCCATAAAATAGTGAAAAGATTCAGGTAGGTCTCAGTTTATTCGGAGGGGATGCATTCCTGAAAACGGATGCATAATTCAAAAACGCATAAATTAGAAACTACATCCGCATAAAAATGAGCGTAAACAGAGAGGAATGAATTCCAGGCTCCATGTCCAACCAGAGTTTTTGCACACTCAAATAAAAATAATTAAATACGTTTAATGATGTTTATAGTGGTATACTAAAAGCTATTTTTAAACAATGTTAATTTCACACAAAAGGAGAAGGACAGACTGCTGGTGTGTACACGGACACGTCTGCCCTGTGCAAATATATTCAATCCTTTTACTTTCAGCGAGTCTTTTCAACGCCATTATAAAATCTGACCCTATAGTTTCTTATATAAGGCTTTAGCTGATCGTAAACTGTTTATTTCAGGTGTTGTGTTTATTGAATGTTCAGTCCAAGTGCCAGCTTTTCGAACATTTCGGGCGGGCTCGTTGTCAAAGGGCAGTTCTCTGCCCTTGTTTCCACCTTTAACACAAAAGAATAATGGAGCCTTAATAGTAAGAAATCTTTAATAGAGTGCCTGCACTGCATTCATGCTCATCCAGTTACAGTTAAGGGCGTCTTCAACGTCCAGCGATTACATTGCCCACGAGGGTGAAACCTGGCGCCCGACATGATGAAAGCCTTCAAAAACGTCGTGTTCTGTTAAGAATAATGAATTCTGTGAAACCCAATTTAAAGATTGCTTCACACCACCTCACTGGGTTTTAGGGCTTTACTTTTTGGCTAGAATTAAAAAGCCATCTTAAGAGATTAAACCAGAAGTGTGTCTGAACAGTGAGATGACGGGAGATGAACAGAGGGTGGAAGGGACACCTGAGTGGTCTCTGTGTCAGTGTTGTGCGTCACCCAGGTACAACAGGGCAGGTGCAGTGTGCATTTCCTGTCACGATGAGAGGTCACAACAATGAAAAACCTCGTAGCAGGAACTGAAACAAAAAAGGAGAATAGAGGCAGGCCAGCTCAAGGCTCTGGGCTGGAAGAGGGGTTGTGCATCTATTTGGGGCCCTGCTGGGTCTTTTAAGGACACAGGAAGTCAGTGTTTTTGCTGTGGAGAGCGCTAGCTGCACAGGAAGTGACCTCAGAGAACTGGTTGCCCCCTACAGCACGATAACTTTCTATGCTTTAACACGCTGGACTGACACTGACCCACTTCATGCCTGCCAGACTTTCTCCAGTCCAGAACAGTTACCCAGCAGACACAGAGATACTAAAGTATTACATCAACAAAACGGCGAGCAAATATTACATGTCAAAGGCACAATGGGCTAAAAAATTAGAGCTTATTTACAAAATACTGGCAGCATTGGTTGAAAACCAACAGTTGTGAATACAATAGTTATTTATAGAAATACTTCTACAACTGAAGATCATCTTGGACACTATGATCAGGTGCCCTGAGCTCAGAAAGACTGAGCTAGTTTGGAGAAGCTGCATTTGGCAGCTCTGAGCAGCTTTTCTGTTACTATGCCTATGTTTTTCTAATATCACCATAGATAATAACCCAAATGTCTTTTTTGGAAAGTCTTCGAAAAAAAGACAGACTAGACTTCTTCCTTTCCTTTGCGGCCCTGTCTGAATCAGGAGGGAGACAGAGGTACCTGGTGAGCGTCAGGACAAAGCATGAAACCCTTAGAAAGCTATGACCAATCAAACACATAACATACCACGTTTCTTAGCAAATGTGTTCTTTTCATCAGAGCCCTTCACATCATTTATCAGAAACTCTGCCCATCACAACGCCCAGAATCCATTAACAACGTAGTTAACAGTTGTTTTTGCGGCATGTTTAAAAGGGAGATCTGCTCTCCGTTGAATAAAAAGGTCCTTTTAGAAGGAGAACAGGGACTTGATACCAGAGCACATATCAACACCTCCCCCTGCAATATCCTAAACTCTCCATCACATGTCTTCTGAAGGACAGATTCTGTTTTGATTAGTGATAAAGCCTTAGGGCTGCCAGAGCAAGATTCTGATTTAGACTAGAGGACATGCAATTTTTTTTACAAGGAGGTTCAGAGTTGACAGTCTTTTATCAGAGTCCTGTTCATGATAGCGCTGCAGAGCAATCAGAACACAGCTGTTTCCATCCTTAGAGAGGGTTAAATTTCTCCTTCCCGGTTACTGTAGAAAGGGCTGAAACCATGCACTTGCTTACCAGCAATCATTACAACAGCACACAGACATGAGCTTAAGGGGCACTTTCACTCTGAGCCTGACATGCCACACGCTCGTGTCAGTATCCCATCCTCCACTGCAGCAGACAAACGTAATTACCTGATGTAATTCAGGTTATTAGTGGGATCTCTTCCCCCGTTATTTTACTTAAAGGGGAACCGCAACACTATTTTTATTCCAGGGTTAGAAAGAATCGGCACTGACGAGTGAATTTCAAACCACGGTGAAAGGAAAATCTACACAGTAACGTGCAAAACCTCCAATTTTTCCCATCACAAAATAGCCAAAACATCCAGGTCTGCGCAGTGCCGGATTCTGTGATTCAGAAGGAGGCAACAAAACTTTTGGTGATGTGAACTGGCCCTATGACAGTGTAAACAAGCAGGCTTGTGAATACATCTCTTTTAATCCAACAGAAATATTGCTCTCGCCTTTGGGCTCTTTGGCGATTTTGTGCTTAATTCCAAATTTGGACAATTTTGCAATGACGTCAATGGATTTATTTTGTTACGGAGATTTAATAACCGGTTTGAAAAATTGGTACTGCAGTTCCCCTTATCACAAGAAAACGGTTTTCAACCCTAACTTTAGACCCTCGAATCACCACATTGCAACACTAAAAAGCCAAGGGAAAAGGCAACAGGAACCTTTTGCAGTAGTCTGGAGACTACTGAAACAATTTAAATAGTTCTCATAAGGGTTTTGTACTCCAGCAATAATTCAGATCACAAATGTTTTTAAAAGTCTTTGATTAAGCCAAACACATGGCCTGAAACACCACACGTGTCAGAGCAACTGAGTAGGCCAGATTTTGACAGGTAAATAAAATGCCCCTTGTCTATTATGAACCCACACTTTCATAAGAAACCTACAGTGAGCGCTGCCACCTCAAACTGAGGCACAGGTGCAGCGCTTTCGCCGTCTCATTCTCCCTTCTGCTCCGAACAGCTAACCTGCAAGACACAGGCGATGCGACAAAGGCTTAGTCCACAGAGATAATGTAGAGACCTGCTGTGAACCCTCCTGTGTTCCTCAGAGAGCTGTCCCCCATTCTGCAAGTTCCTGAGCCACTTGAGCTTCAGCGCTAATTCGGTAACTGCAGAATCATGGCCTCCTCGAGGCTCCTGAAGCATCATGGGACGGCCTCAAGCAGCAGAGATGCTCTGGACCGGCAGGAATCTTGGGTAGCCGGAAGGGGGCCTATACGCTCCGTAATAAGGAGGAGCTGCTTTCGCATCGTAAGGGGGTCACGAATGAAGTTGTACTCCTCCTCTTTCTAGAGCACAACTGCTTAACAAGAACCTGTCTTTAAACAATACCTAATATGAATCAATAAAAGTGTCTGGGAGCTTCATTCACTTAAAAAAAAAAAAATCTGTCAGGCCATTTCCATCTCTATCATTTTCAAACACCACTACGATTTCACTCCCTGCACGTGATGGAAAAGGTGCATGATCTGATTTGCATTGTCACCAAGCCCTCCTCACGCATACCGACCAGTTTCCTGTCTGGAGATGAACGACAGTCCCGATTACACGTCTCCAACAGGCAGGTTTCCTCCACGTATGAGTAGCTGTGAGAAATTCAGCTTGAAACCTGCCCTGCTGTTTTCCTCCCATGCTCATGCTTGAGCTGTTGCAGCAGATGCAGTGGGGGCAGGCACTGTCTGACGAGATGGCCTTTTCCTACAACGATGAGCTGGCTTCTCTTTCAGGAGCAGATGTTTGACAAAAACAAAAGTGGCGAAATGGGAACCTAAACCTCCTGCGTTTTTAGTTCATACCACTTCAACCAAAAACTGACAGGTTCTTTTTTCCCAGATAGGATACCTAACATAAAGACCTAAAGGCATGCAACAAGAAAGCTCTTGAGATGCAATCTAGATTTTAAACACATAAACTCATGGATTCAATTTCAATTCCGTCTTTGGCGTCCATACTCAACCACGTATTAAAAGGCATAAAATAAACTACCAGGCAAAACAGGGCATGATTTAGGGCAAGCTGAACCTTTTCACCCCATTTACAAAAATACGTCTACCAAGACCGAGGTTAAGTCATATCATGACAGACAACTACCCAACCCTCACCTCACCCACCTGTAGGTGAATCGGACCGACAGAAGGGACAGGTGGGGGATGGATTCAGGTTTAGGACAGACGGGGGAGATGGAGCCCAGGACGACTGAGGACAATGCGATGCTAGGCAGCCTGTCAATATTCGGTGTTGGGTTGCATTTGACATAACAATGACATGCTATTAGAGGTCATTTTCTGCACAAAGACCCCATCTTCCACACCAGAATAAGGCCTCCTGCTTGGAAACGTCCTCCGATGTCCCTCTCAGGGAAAGGACTGATCAGCGCCCGCAAAACCGAACATTTTCTCAACAAAATGAAAACACGTCCTTTCTTCCATCCTCCAGGCACCCCCCCCCCCCCCCCCGTGGGGATAAGAAATGCTGGGTCCCCAAAAAACACTCCCCAACCCGCGTCACCTTAACCCTTACCTTGTAATTACTGGAGTTAACCCACCCCGTTAACTCGTCGATAGTTTTATCCAGGCGAGCCTTCTCCTGCTCCACATCCGCCGACCGGTGCGCATCGCTGAGGTAGTCGATCAGCTCTTGGCCGACCTGCAGCCGCCGGGTCACGTCCTTCTGCAATACTTGCTGGTAAAAATAGTCCATGTTGTCATTTTCCTCCATTGTTGTTGTTGTTGTGGCGCGACGTGTCCCACAGACTGAAGAAGTTCGCGTTTCCCTTCAAGTCCTCACGACACAGCGGCGCACGGACTCGCATGAACCCCCTGCTCGTTTCCGTCTTCCGACACTTTTAAGAAAACTTCGGGAAAGTGGCGTCCCAACTTGCGAGAGGAGTTCTTGCCGTCCCCAGATGATAACTTCCCTTTTTTGTGTGTGTGTGCCTAGCCCAACGCCAAAGCCGAAAATAAAATCCAGCCCGATGAGGTTACGTGTGAGGAGTAACTAGAAACGCACCCCTAGGCTTCACCTCGATCTCTCCCTGCTGCTGCTCTTCGGCTCTCCTTTAAGGCTCACAACCCTCGACCGACGGCGGAGACGCCGCTCCGCTTCCCACCACAGGCCCGGCGCCCCCACTCCACTATTTTCATCGGGGTTAAATCGCCACTGGAGACGGCCGTTCGCTACAGGCGACGTTTCTCATTCGGGTCTCCCGATCGCGGCCTCCTTTGTTCCGTCCTCCTCCTCCCCCTCGGGGACTCCTCCTCACCCCCTCGGCTCTCGATTACTCCCAATCCCAAAACAACACCCCCCTCAGCGTGCAGGATAGGCGGGCGGTCCCGGCCTCCCCCGTCTCTCGGCTCGGACTGGAGACCCGCAGGCTGCGGCCCACTGAAAAGAGAGGTAGGCCCAGAGGGGTCCTTGCGCTGCGCACAGCTGCCCGCCGCTCCGCCTGACCGTTATTCCAGAGCCTGCGAGGGGGGGGAGGGCGGCTTTTCGCGCTGCTCAACCGCCCGGGAGGAGGCACCCCGGGGCGCTGAAGGCCGAGTTATTGCAGGGTTCTTTGATTCCCCCCCCCTCCCCCTTTTGTTTTTTGTTTTAGACTGGGGTCGTGTCTGCAAGTGGCCGATTTCTCTTCTTATCCGCTTAAGTGAATGAAGGGTCAGAGCTCTGGCCCGGCAGGAGGAAAGAAAAAATTAAAGATCAGCCAGGGACACGATTGTTTTTGGAAATGTGGCGGTGAGCCTTTCGTTAAAGAAACGTCTTTTGGCGATTCGTTCGAAGAGGCAAGCTTTTCTGAAGAACTACTGTGCGGTACTGGGGTTTTTGTTTTTTCGAAATTTACCTCTTCCCCCCACTCGACCAATTGTGAACCCAGGCAAACATCAGCCTTTCCGCCACAGTTAGGAGACTGATCCAGCCTTTGACCAATCAGACTGTGGGCCCGTTCAAGCGCTGCGTCACCCCCCGTCGCTATTGGCTGGAACACCCGGAAGCGCATTGGCTGAGGGGCGGGACTACGGTGTCCTAGCTCGTGATTCCTGAAAGCGCATTGGCTGAGGGGCGGGACTTACGGCGTCTTCGCTCGTGATTTGTGAAAGCGCATTGGCTGGGGGGCGGGACTACGGCCTCTTCACTCGTGATTTGTGAAAGCGCATTGGTTGACAGGCAAAGTGCAATCGATTTAAAGGGCACGGTTATAATTATAGACGCAGGGGCTAAGGTATATCGTGACAGGAGCCTGATTTTATTTAAGGTATAACGTCCAAGTCACTATACTGGGGCAGTAGGACCCACACGGACCGCAGGGTGAGCGCCCCCTGCTGGCCTCACTAACACCTCTTCCAGCAGCAACCTTAGTTTTTCCCAGGAGTCTCCCATCCAGGTACTGGCCAGGCTCACACCTGCTGAGCTCCAGTGGGCTGCCACTTGTGAGTTGCAGGGTGATATAGCTGCATTATGTATTTAAAAGATTTGCAGAGGGAACACGATTGTAATTCGGTGTAAATTAATTTTGTGGTAACTCAAGGTGTAGGCTCAAGTCACTGAATTCATTTCAGACTGCATTTCAAACTAGCATCAGGCTAGTTGTTATCTTCTGACCTTTCTGTCTCTGTTAAAGGCTAGATTGACCTGATAGCTTTTGTCAGTCAAATGCGTTCAGAACGTCAGGCATGAGTTTGCGAAGGCTGTGTGGTTATTGTTTTTCACAGCCTTAAACCGGTGTCAAAAAGGTTATAGTCATTGCCGTGCCCAACTATACCAACGCTTTAACTTTGGAGGAGCACAATTCTCCATCGGTCTTTTGACGTTCTGAAATGTTCTGCATTTTGTACTAAGCTAAGAGTTAATACTGATAGGTCTGCATTGTGAAGTAGAAAAAGTAGTATGTCCTTATGGAAATGTGGAAACGAACACCTGACAATGAGTCGATCACATTTGATTGGCAAATGTGGTAGATTAGCTGCTACAGCCCCCTGTGCTGGCCGCTCATTTCTAGTTTGCTGCGTCGCTGTGAAGAGTTTTTGAAGCACAGGAATTAAACACTGCTAAATCACAAGCTAGTTCGTATGGATCCCAGTCGCAAGTTGTTGTACCAATAGAAATAAGAATAAACTGAATAAAAATGGGTGACGCTCCAAGCGTGCATCTGTTGTAACTCCCGGTTGTGGTTAATGGCTTTGCGCTGCAGTGAATCCCAGTGCTACCCAGCTCCGCTGTGTTCCTGAGGGACTGCAGTCTCCTGTGGTCAAGGGTCCTCTGAGCACTTCATACCTCATATCTCTCATGAACAAGAACACTTCTTATATTCCTCCTCTGCGACTAATTGCACATTTGTATTTAACGGCACATGGCACTGATATTTTTTGTAAAGATGTGCAGTACTCGTTGGGCATTTTATTATTCAACTGTATATACTTTTACATGGTCCATATCACTGAGATTTTTTTTTTAAAAAAACTGCAGGTTTTTTCTTTCATTTGATTGGAATGTATGCTGACACCTGCGTCAAGAGAAGTTCCTTGTATGTTTTGTACTTGGCGAATCAAAGTTTCTGATTCGGCCTCACAAATGGGCGATTCTGTGACAGTGTGCTGGCGATGAGCAGCTCCCTTTTGCTCACTGTTACTTTTGAGCAACGACCTGCATCCACACACAAGATGCAAGCCCTGAGCCGACATAAACCATCGCAGTCTCCCCCCAAGAACACCTGGGAGTTCAACAAAGATGAATAAGAACTTCATATTCTCTTAACCTAAGCATTTGAAAGCGATCAGAACACTCATATTTAAAGGTGTGTGGTATTTCTAGGCAGCACAGTGGTCAGCTGTGCTGTCTGGGTGGAGTTTGTATGTTCTCCTCATGTTCATGTAGGTTTCCTCCGAAGACTCTGGTGTCCTCCTGCAGTCCAAAGATGCGCTGGTAGGTTAATGCATTTCTGGGGAAACTGGTTCTAGGCATGACTGTGTGCACGGTTGTGCCTGTGTCTGCCCAGCGATGGACTGGTGTCCTGTCCAGGGTGTACCCTGCCTTGCGCCCACTGCTTGCTGGGACAGGCTTGGGATCCCCTGTGACCCCGAATTGGAAGAAGAGTTTATAAGTGGGACGGATGGTAATTCTAACCCTTGGTCTGTTTGACAGACTCCATCTCTTAGTAAGATGGCTTCAGGGATCTGAGCACATAAAAGCTCACAAAGAATTTCAGATGGTGTGCAAGACCTTTTATACTAGTTCCAGCACGGTCTTGTGCTTTGAAAACTAACAGAAGATGGACTTTCCTACTTACTAAACTATAAGCAATGTGCAGCAATTGCTTTCTAAATCCAAAACCCCATTTATAAACCAACACTACCAATCAGGCCTAACTGAGAATCTGTGCCCTTAATACACACAGGAAGCCAGACTCTTTACTCCAGGCAGATGAGTTTGGTGACCTCTAGTGGCAGGTCTACTGCAACTACAATCCCCCCTCAGCTTGTTGTAATATTCTGTAATCGCAAAGCTGGCATTAAAAAAACAAATCCAGAAATGTTCTTGGCAACAGAAAAAAATCTTGACTTAACAGAAAAGCAAACATACTATTGTGGTGGCAAGGTGACATTTGAACTCATGTGTAATACATTTATTGATCAATTGTATTTGAGAGTTTAAGGGCGGGGGTCAGGTTTGGATTTGCATTACACTTAGAGGTCCAACAAAATAACACCTGAATTGTTTTTTTGACAAAAATGATTTTGTGGGTCTGCTTTATTTTTATTTTTTTTGAGGACCACACCACTATAAGTGTTAAATTGATCTTCTCAATCAGCCTTTGATACCATTCAAACATTAGTTCGCACACTGACAACTCGAGAGGTTTTACAGCGGGTGAAACTGCAAGCATCGGACCAAAGACTCGGCACAGATCATGCCATTTAAACCCTCCCTGCTGTGCCCCTCTGCTATGCTCGGGGGGCGATTTGAACTTTTCTTATCCCAGTTATCTCGTCCTCTTGAAGGTGCGTCGGCATTTTGCCCTTTTCTTGGCTGGCTCTAGATGTCCAAGGAAAAGGTTAAGAGCTTCTTGAGCAGCAGCCAACTCTTGTATCCAGCTTCGTAGAATAATAATAATAATAATAATAATAATAATAATAATAATAATAATAATAATAGAAGTCAACAAACACAAACACGTTAGAATCGGATGTAAACGGGCAGCATACAAAGTCATTAAAACTGGTGCAAGTCATCTGTGGTCTAGGAATCTGAATGCACATACAGCCTGCTCTGCTTCAGAGAATCCCTTCTTTAGCGTGGCGTTTAAACATCTCACCCTGCTCCCTGTACAGTGTAGCTTCTCGCCCTCCATTACTGGGGTCCGGGTGTCGGGGAATGTTGGATCAGCAAAAGCAAGAACTGCAGAAGAGGCACAGTTAAGAGGTTTCTTAATGGACTCTAACTTGCTGACACACAGCTGTCCAGCAATCAGAAAATATGAATAACATTGGATTTTCTTCCTGTCCAGTTCTGGAGGACATCTAGAGGTGAATTCACTTGGGAGGCCTTGAAGAATGTAGAATAAAATCTCAACCTCAATATCTAGCCCTCCAATTGTACTGTATCTGATCGTCCAGTGTATATTATCTGTTAATCCCTTTCTTAACTACGTATTATAAGGTTTGCAAATGGAGATAAAGATTCTCCATGAAACTGTTTTAAGCGGGAATTACATTTCTTCTCCTAATCCAGACAAAATCTGAGACCCCCCTTCCCCTCCTAAATCACTCTTCCCAAAAATGAGCTGGACATTAGCAATATCAAAGTTTTATTTTTAAAATTTATTATACAGAGGAACAGTAGTACATCTGAAACAGAATGAGCATTTTGATTTTTAATAACCTTGAAACATAAAAAGGAACAACCTGACTTTTGGTATTCGTAGAAGTCTATAACCCATTTGTTTTACTGTACATAACAGCTTCGTCACCAAAAAATACTTAAAATCTTTTAACAGCTTAAAAAAATACAGCTGAAAAAACTCACTACGTAACTGTAGTGTCCTGCTTTTTTTGTTTTCCCCATTTTACAGCATAAAATCTAAAGAAGAGAAAGATCGATTTATCAGATATACAGAAATCTGTAAAGCAAAGAAATTAACAGAGTTGTGTCCTGAACAAATGGATGGAAAGGAAACAATGATGCATGTGAGAAGCCAGGCCAAGATTTTCGGTACATTAACTGCAGCTGTAGGCCATAGTGTAAATTAAACATTTATATATATATAAAAATCCTCCCACAGTGATTTGAAGGTAAATAATATGAACATGTATATTTTCTATACAGCTTTAAAATACAATTTCATTTAGAATAAAGGGAGAATTATACATTTCTGTTTCATTATAGCACTTCAATATATTCACTGCATTTGAACAGAAACTACTGTCCCTAGGCTTAACCCCACAAACATTACACGATTTTATAAAATATGTGCTTGATAAAATAAAAAATAAAAAAAACAACAAAACAATAAGCTAAACATTATATGCATCTAGTGTAAAGTGAATGATTTTAGAATTCAAACATTTAAATCTGAAATACACAAATACATTAACAAGCAGGGGTCCACACACTAGTGTTTACCTGGGCTTTCTATACAGTTACTCAAACAACAAAGATTTGGTTGAACAAATAGGAATTAACAGTCTTGATTGCATTTTGGAGTCAACATTGTAATTAGACATTAAATAAAGAAGAAAAAAAAGGTTTTCCTAAAGTACACCGAAAGCTTTCAAATTCAATTGCTCTTTTGGGGGGAAAGAAAGCCAAGTCAATTTTGAATGATTTTTCACGTACACAGAGAAGTAAGTGCATTACCGTGAGCTTTCGTCTGAAAGCACACGAACAAGCACCCATACAGAGGAAAGAAAGCTCCCATCAGGCTTAAAACTGCCGCTGAGTTCTTTAAAAAAAAAAAATCTTAGGGTTTTGTTTTTCTGCTGGCACTTAAAACCTACATATAGCTAGAACATTTCCAAATTAAACTTGAATGTAAGACTTAATTTGTATATCAAATCAGAGAACTGAAGTTTAAAAACAAATTGCATACACCGATTTCAAATCTTTCACGGTAAGAAGCAGAATTAATGATGCCCTTCATTGCCTGATTACAAGTACCTCATCTTTAAAGGGCTATATATACACAAGGTCCCCGCTGCTTCCCAAAACTACGCTAGCAGCTCCAGAGCAGCATGACACGCCTGGTAGGGTCCGCAGCACAAAGCCAATCATCGCGTGGATTGCTTAAATGATTCGGCATAAATATTCCAGAAGTCCAATGTTGTATGAAGGACATAAAAGCACCAAACATTTTCCTAATTTGGCAAATTTCAAGCTGCAAGTCAGTGTGCTGTTGGCGCTGTGGTTCATACAAACCTGGCAATCTCTTCCCTGTCTGGCTGGGTTTTGTTTTGTTTGTTTTTTTGCACATCCCATGACTGCGTTTCAGTAGTTAGCTTGCCTGTAAAATCTTGGTGTGCGTTCTGCTTGGCACCATAAAACAGCCTACATAAATTAATTATAAATAGGGCTGCCGTACATTGGAAAGACACAAAACAGATTTTTGGTTCCAAGATTTATACAGGAGGGGAAAAAAAAAGGTTACAGCTAAACACACTGAACTTCGGTCCAGGCATTTGCTCCATAATGCATTACACCCTTTTTCCTCGCTCTTTTTTTTTTAAATATTCATCTAGCAATATACGATCAATAATGACAGGTGATATAACAGGAGATATCTAAATGAGACAAAACGTGAGAAGACACAAACAACATGAAAAATTATAGCATTTAATAAGACCATAATATCTTTATTTCTTATAAATTAAATAGAACAATTAAATTTTCTTTTAAGATGATTGGCCTATCGTAAATGAAACGCTGTACACAGCCGTCCCCTATGCAGAACAACAAAAAGAAAATTACATCACCAATAACCTGATTTAATAAACATTTCTCTTTCTCCCGTCGGCCCGCAATCCAGTGTCCGAAGCCTAATTCTGTACATCCTGGAGTCCCACCCTTCTTGCCAAAGCTTTCTCTACGCGCACGGGTCTATGCGACCGTGAAGAATGATAGCACTTTGGAGTCGTTGATTGTTTCCCAGCCCGGAATCAGTCCTCCTCGAGGGTGACGCACACCTCGCTGGCGTCGGCCTCCTCCCAGTGGGCCTGGTCGTTCTCGGCCTGCTCCTCGCCCTCCTCGCCCAGGTCTTCCTCCCCCTCGCCCTCGCCCTCGCCCGCCTCGTTCTCCTCGAAGTCGTCCTCCCTCGAGAACTCCAGCTCCTGCATGGCGTCCAGGCCCTCCTGCGAGCCCTGGTGCGAGTCCGCGCAGTCCACGCACACGCCGTAGCGCCGCGAGCCGTGCCGGATGCCCACACTGGCCGCCAGCATGAAGATCTTCTTGCACACCATGCACTTGTATTTCTTGTCCTTCTTGTGCACCTGCCAGGGGCGGGAGACACACGGGAGAGACTCCCTCCGTCACGCAGAACTTCCAGCAGGGCCAGCGAGCCCTGCTGGCGAGGGACAGTCCTCCAAACACGCATACACACCCGACACATTCACACTGCTCTCGTCCCGTCTCTAGCAGCATGCGGTAGTGAGATCGGACACCAGTACTGCAACTGTGATTTCTGAATAAAATCAAGACTAGCAAGTCACGCCGAAGAACGGTAAAAGGATTGAACTGGGGGGGTAGTAAGTGGACCTTTTATATTTATTCCACTGCACTGCTTTGACAAAACCCTTGTTTTAAGTCATGAACAATTCAATTAAGGAACCGTTTCTGTGAAAATACCGCAGAAGAGTCTAGAAGCTCGGGTTATTGAACACCCCGATTTAAAGACTTGAATGCTTTTGTCTTTCTGCTGTCGTGAAAAACATCAAACAGCTACAGAGACTGCCATCTCAACTACTGTAGTTTTCACTATTTTAGAAAAGTGTGTGTATTGACTGCACAGGTTTTTTTCGTACATTTTCCAATCAATTTTATCTCAGCGAAGTGTTATGATTTGTTTATCGAACCACCATTCTCTCTAAATCAACTGAAAATGGAAATTCCACAGTGCCAGACGGTGGGTTTGAAACGGAGCTCGAGGCGTTTTTGTTTCTCCGCAGCAGTGCGGCTGGGAAGACGCCGTCTGCCGGGGACTCACCAGGGAATGTCTCTTCACGTGCTCCCGGCGGGTGAACAGCTTCCCGCAGATGTCGCAGCTGAACGAGCGCACGCCGGAGTGTATGATGAGGTGCCTCTTGAGCGTCCGCCGGTGTTTGGCGATGTAGTTACAGTGCGGGCACTTCAGCTTGTTCACCACCGACGCCGAGGACTCGCCTAGGGGAGACGGTTCAGGTAAAGGGTCAGATCCGCGGCCGAAGACCACCATAGCGGCGGCGGCGGCGATCACATGGGTCAGCCCCAATTTCCCACCACTCCCGCGCTCGTAGGAGCCCCCTATTCTAAACTTCCAGCCTCCTTCTCTGTGCTTTAGGATGGCCAAGTACATTCGGTAAACACTCTCTACTACCGTAACACAGAATTAAACAGTAATTCGAGAACTCCAGAGCAGAGAGGAATAAATTGTATGGTGGGTTTAGAAATGGGCATGGTCTCGGTCAGGGCTAGGTGGCAGAAGTCTTCTTAATTGAAACGTACTGACTGGTGCACTGCGATCTGAAGACCTTACTGGATGAGTACAGGCCTTCTAGCTCTGCAGAACAACAGGCTCCACACATGGACAACAGGCCTTTCTCATGTGCAGCTCCTTCTCGGTGGAACTCGGCGCCCAAATCCATAGAGACGCTGTCAAATTTGTTTAAAAGAGCTGTCGTTTCAATAAAGCTTTTAATGTATATGTCAGCCTTTCTCTTCAAAGGAAATCTCATGTGCTGGTCTTTGCCCCACATACTTGATGCTTGTGTCATGCTGTTTTACAGAGCTTTGAGGTTCTTAAAATGCACTAATAAACAGAATTATTATTCGGGTCTGAGCATCATTTTGTGACGCAAACTATTTCCGACTGTCTCCACACTTAACCAGGTTTGACTGTTGCATTTGCAAAAGCTTTTCATCACAAATCATGCCTTGACGGCAATCACGATGTAAATTTGACCCATCTGTGCCTCTCTCTCCAAAAAGCACACCGCACTAAGAAATGTTTTTATTTACTTAAACCCATGGTTTGATGATACAGAGCAGCTTTTAATTGACCAAAATTAATTTTCGGGGTTATACTAACAAAAACGGCATGGTCTGAGATACTACCAAGAAAACCGTACATTTTAAGAACCGCAAAGTTGGCATTACGATACATGGACAGAGATCTATTTTATACACAACTTACAAATAAGTGTTCTTTTAAACATCCCGGCTTCATGAGCTACAGCCAAGCAGGAACGCACCAGAATAAACATTTTTAACCACAATTGCTGCCTTTCGGGGTTCTCACAACAAAGAAGGTCTATCCAAGGTACAGCCTCATGTGGACTGGAAAAAACATCCACTTCCAGGCACATACAGACACATCTGTCTTGGTAGGGCACATCACCACCAGTGACTAGTGCCAAAAAAACAGGATGGTATAAAGGCAATTAGGACTTAAACCACTCACCATTTTCCCAAGATTCCCTGGGCTGTGCATCTTGCAGTAAGCTGTACTGGATCTGGTTTGCCAACTCTGAAAAGCAAAAAGAAAAATGATGGAGAGATTTAAAAAAAAATGGACTACAGGAGCTGAAAAAGCAGGGGCTGGATCCTCAAGTCTGACTCCTGAGACAGATTTTGCAATCCTTTCTTTGTCCTCCTGTTTGCGCACCATATTGAAACGGAGAGGGTGTGGGTTAGTTACCACAACCTCAAAATAGCACCAGGCTGATCCTACTTCTCTCCCACTTTTGCAGTCAGATCCTCCATTAAAAACTTGTTCTACACCTTTGCTTCGATGGATTTCGCATCCGGTTTGCTTTGGTGTCAAACAGGGGGGAAAAAAGTTTCTTAAGTAGGAGAGATCCTTAGGAGAAAGCAATTACTTCAGCTACAGCCAGTGAGAGACGAGACAAGAGCATTAGGAATCACAATGCACTGCTGCAGCTTTTCCTCATCTATTTTATGAAATGGCAAGACTAAAACAGCATCATCAAGGGCCTAAACAGTTCTTCACCTCTGTGACACCTGGAATGTGTGTGGATGGAAAGCAATACACAAGCCTCCCCCCTCTTTTAAACATCGCAGTCGGCTGACTGGAGGAGAGAGGGCGGTTTCTAACAACTAATTCAATTTTGCAGTGCCAAAACCCAATGGGTGTTTGTGAGGGAAGAACAAGCCAACAAGGGAGATTGTGAGATGTGTAAAAATGCAGCTGTATATATTTTTGTTTCACCATTCATTCTGAAAATGAACAGGTAGACCACCTGGCAAATCCATCTGCTTTGACATCACCTGAAGCTTTGACTAGTTCACTCACTATACAAGAATCTAGATCGTCGATATCAATCAGGAAGAGCAGGGGTCCTTGTACAGATACCCGTGGTACTCATTACCTCACCACAATCTGGACATCTACCCTTTATCTGTACTCTTTTTTTCCAATTCATTAACCAATTCCCATTCAAAACCCACACTTCCCTGAATGCTTTTTGCCTGTAATCGTTTATGAGGAACTACATCGAAAATGAACTTCATTCTAAAAATCTCAATACATCATATCATATGGCCTGTGTGTATCCATTACTGTTGATGATTGTATTGATATCATCCATCCAGATGTTGACTATTCCCTAAGGATACAATTTCCATTTCAGTGATCAGTGATCAGTGATCAGTGATCAGTGATCAGTGATCAGTGATCAGTGATCAGTGATCAGTGATCAGTGATCAGTGATCAGTGATCAGTGATCCTCTAGTTGGGCTCAAATTGTGTTCATAACCCTCCACGTACACAGACGTTAGACTCGTTGGCCTGTGATTATTTAGGTTAGTTCTGTCACCCTTTATGCTCATGTGTACTCTGTCAGCAATTTTCCAGCCTGTGGGTGCCAACCACCTTCATAATCAACTGCTGGAAGAGCTGCGTCACTGGCTTTTGAATAACATCTCATTTCCTTGAGTGTAACTGGTGAGATACCATCTGGTGCTTCAAGCTTTTTTATCCTTGAGTGCATCTAGTACCCAAATGACTTCTGCCTTGTGTGTGATAATATTTAATAAAGAACTGTGTCCTTTTGCCGCCTAGGGCATGTTTCTGATGTCATATTTAGAGAGCAGCCAAGTGAAATACTCATTTGGCCATTTCCCTTTCGCGAGCTGGAAGTGGATACAGTTTACTTGATTGTTTATGGTTCCTGTGCTGTTGGAATACTAAAATAACAAATCGTCTCTAATGCAACACCCCTTTCCATCTCCCTTTGCTTTTTTAAATTCCTTCTCCATATTGCACTCCTCTTATTTAACAAGATCCTGTTCTTAATTTGTTGAACCACTTGGGATAGTGTACTTAGAAGTTGTTCCACTCACTCTGGGGATAAATCTGTTTTATGCATGAAGAACGATCTCTTTAAACTATTTATAATTCTCATCCATATTTAACACAAAATAGAATGGGCAAGAAAGTACAATCAAATCGAGGGCACAGCTTAACCTCAACTATATAGTGGGCTTTAACAATGAGATCTGTGCTGTCAAGAGTGACACAATAACACTTTAACAGACAGGCTGGCAGAACATCCTCCCCAGGTTACTGTCCAAGAGAGCTCAAGTCAGCAGATGGCCTTCACTGGCAAAGACATGTGTGGAGAAAACAGGCACTGCAGATCCCTGCCTTCCTCAGAAAAGAATCATCCGTCAGCACTGCTAAAATAACACAAGAATTGAGTTTATCAAAATAAAGAACTTGATTACTGTGTTTTACATCTGACGAATCCAAAACAAGCACATTCTTAAAGTCAGAGTGTAACTGCCAAAATGTGAACACTGTTATGACTTACTGACCCAGGAAAGAGCTCAGCTGCTTTCTGCCCTGTTGGACTTCAGTAGCCCACTGCGGAGTATATTTAGGTAGAGCCGCAGTTCTCCAGTTGTCACAGGTGCAAAAAATAACATTTTTATAACCAAGTAAAAATCAAACATCAAACCTGTCAGTGGCCCGTCAATATTATCAGTCGATATTTGTCTATTTAGAGACAAATACAGTTGCAGCCGAAACGCAGTTTGCCGTTTTGACGCGCTAGACTGCTTTAAAACAGCTCACAATGGAGACGTCCCAAATTTGTAATGAAGGCATTCGAAAGAGTAAGGAAATAATAATCAGTTCCTTCATACAGGCCGAACCAGAAGTAAATATTGTAGTTTTCAGTGGGAGTCTTGCGTTTATACAGGCATATAAATGGAACACTTGCAATGCTGCTCATTCATCACAATTAATCACTAAAGTATTTATTCTTCTCCTCCTTCACTGACCTAGGAAAACACTATGTTGTCACTGCTGACAAAAAACCCCGTAAGGACCTGATGATTTTTCTATCCAGACCCTCTTGGTCAGGGGTTCCCAATCCTGCTCGGAGGCAGCCACACACCTGCGGGTTTTTGTTCCACATGAGCACTGAAATAAATACTCAAACCCTTAACAGACAAAATAATAGGCCTCATTTAAGGTCTTTCGTTTTAAACATGCAGGAGGTTGGCTTTTAACTACGGTTTCTTAAGTAACTTCGAACCTCCAATCTTTGAGCAGAGAGAACTTCGCAAAGGTTCTAACCAAACAATATTTTTGTTCAATTAAAGTTTTGTGTAAGTAAAGAGCTTGGTTGCTGTGAACACTAGCAGCTGTGTAGGGTCCCAGGACCAGGGCTGGTAATTTCTATATTGGTCTCCTTGTCCAATATCTGCAATAATTCAATTGCTATGTCAATGTTTGCACTCGCTTATGGTTCACTGCCACTACAACAAAAGAACAGCACCGATACGTCAAATAGCCTTCTGCCAGACAGTGGTCAGGTTGGCCCCATTCAAGATAAACGAACATATAACTTCTTTAAATCATACCAGACCAGAGGGTGCCAAAGACCAGAGGGTGCCAACTCCAACTAACATCCTACTATTCAATATATTATTACATTATTTTATGCAAGAGGTCAGGTTTCAACGCATAACAGGAGTTCCGCCTGGTTTTGAAAAGATCTGCATTGGTCTGGAACATTCAATACTGATCCAACCTCTAACCA
Source organism: Lepisosteus platostomus (assembly GCF_059453375.1). Classification (NCBI taxonomy): domain Eukaryota; kingdom Metazoa; phylum Chordata; class Actinopteri; order Semionotiformes; family Lepisosteidae; genus Lepisosteus; species Lepisosteus platostomus. The sequence goes on along the minus strand of NC_142622.1, from coordinate 41,781,326 downwards.
AATTAACACTCTGAACACAATTTCAGCTTGTCAGAAGGATGGGGCATACACCATCATTTCAAGAGCCATCAAGCAGTAACGTAGTAAGCAAAGGTACCAACGGCTACATACATGAATCTGGGAACATGAATTGGGCGGACAGCCCAGCCATCTTAGGAGGAGTGAAGGCGACAGGACAGGAGTCGAGAAACCGTACCTGCGTTCTCGGAGAAGAACTGAAGGTCGTCTTTGGAGTAGGAGCTGGAAGGCTGGACGAACATCCCCTCGTCAAAGCTTTCCTCCGGCTCCGGGGTCATGTTGTAGACATACCGCCGGGTGGTCTGATTCTTCCTCCTGCCGCTGCCCGGCTCCTGCTTGAAGTCCCTCCTGCCCGTCTGGATGGCCGCGTCGTTCCAGACGAACACGGGTCCCGGGCCCTGCGGCTCGTTCTCGGCGGACTCGGAGGAGTTGTCGTATCCCCACCCGGAGCTGCTGAGGGGGTAGCTCTCACCGATGGACCCCTCGACGTCGCTGGGCTCCTCCTTGATGTGGCCGCTCGCCTTGATGGAGAGCTTGGAGAGGATGCTGGTCGCCCAGAAGTTGCTGGGCTTCTTGTCCGCCCCCTTCCCATCCTTGGTGACCGCTCTCCGCTTGTTGTAGTCGACCACCACCGAATCGGGGGCTTCGGACTTGATGCTGATGTTCAGCGCGTCTTTGATGAAGGCGCGGCACGACTGCACCACTTCGGTCATCTGGAGGTAGCTGGCAACGGACATCACCTCGATGGCGTTTTGGCTTGTGAGCAGGAGGTTGCCAGAGTACAGAAAGTCTAAGATAACGGAAAAGCCCTGAACAGCAGCAACGTCTAAGTGAGTGATGGTGGTTTGGTCACAGCTCTCGTTCTTGGTTAAGCAATAGAGTGTCTTAAAAAAGCGGCTACCTGCCACAAGAATGTTTTTGTGCGCCCGAAAGACCTGGCCGCTCACCACGATGTTGACATCGCAGAGGATGCCGTTTTTCCTCTGCTTGTTTAGTTCCTGAAGCAGCTGGTAGCAGTAAGAGTTCTCGTTTGGCTTGTTTCTATATTCCGCATCCTCCCCGTCCGCGTCTCCTGGTTTCTCCGTGTCCTGACAGGGAGACAAAAAAAACGGAAAACGGGACTGAAATACCTCGGCCGGGGTCTTTTTGAAAAAGTTAAAAAGCAAAAAGAGCGAAAAGACGTTATTTTTTCCCGAATCTCCACGGTGAGAATTTGGAACTGACCACCTGTGATCCGCTTGGCTTTCTATGATCAAGGTCGCACGACAAGCTGAAGACACACCTCAACACTCGCACCCAGCCCCCCCCGGGGCCCTCGCTCAGGCGTGAACGCGCTACAACACTTACGCATTAGCTCGGTCAGACGGTCCGTTTTTGCCCCCAGAAGATTGTTTTTTTTTTTCTTCTCAGCCTTAGCACAGTTTAAACACTTTAAATGTTAACCACTTGTTTCACAAAAAGGTACGCAATAATACCGTTCTCTGTGGGTTTTAAAAAATGACCTCTCGCACGAGCCACAAAAATACTGCTCCAGTCAGTCATACCACTGTATACTGCCATTTTAGACAAAAAAAAAGGACATTACATTCTATTTCAGCATGACGTTTTACAATAGAATGGCTGTTTGTCTTACAACACTGGGTTCAAAATATGCACTTTTTAGTGATTCTGGGACACCTGCTCAGAGCAATCATCTTTACTGGTTGAGAAACCTGGAACATTAATATGCTATACCGATGATTGACTTTCCATGTGAACATTTTACTGTGCACAAAGAAACTAACACTTCCCTTAAACCTTAACTGCCTCAAATGAGCAGAACTTGTAGCTTTAAGCAAGATTTATTTGTTCATAAAAAAACACAACTGCCCACAGAGGCGATGGTGGCAGTCTATGGGATTCACATTCGTGAGACTACCTGACAGATGTTCACTCACACTGGGGCACAGCTGACCTGTCCTGTCCTAGTCCGTGTGCACACATCTGACAGGACAGGACAACCGTGAAAAACTGAAAGTAAGACATGTTGCATAAGTTATTCATTCGATCCATAATATGCACTCCCTGGAAAAACATTTGCCATGCCCAGAGCCTGTGAATGAGCACTTGTAGGAAAGCCTCACACAGCACTGACACGTTTGAACAATTCACTCAGCAAAGCCACTGAAAAGGCATTAAGTCCCACTTCTAGACCGTACACTGGCCTGCCTCATCCTTGAGTAAATAATCTTGAAAATGAGCAAATGGAAAAAAGCCACTTCATAAAGGACCTCATTAAGAGCTTGAGGGCTTCATCTACAGAACGCGTACATTGCGCGGTTATCCACATTTATGCCTCTCCCAATATCAGCTGGCAGTCTAGAAGTGTGCCATCTCTAGGAGACAAAACTACAATCTTAATGAAGAGTTCTTCTTAACTGGGTTCAACAAAAAATGCAAATCTCTTACCATGTACAAACCCAAACATTGTCACTTCAAGAAAACCCATCACCTGCTTCAGTGCAGCGAATGTTCCACACAGAAAATAGAACAATTCTAAGTTTCCCTGAAAGTGACCATAAGCATGTCATGAGAGGGTACCATTTCTTCTTCCTTGTACAAGTAGCCTGGGATTTTCATCAACTCCGTTTACAAAAATTCTAGTTTCTTACCAGAATCAGAATAACATCTTACTTTCACTCTTACCAATCTGGTAAAAGCCCCCCGTTTCAGTACTTTTCAGCACCAGTGACAGTTTGTGCATAAAGGAAGGACTTATAGCGTCATTTCCATATCATTTTGCGACAAACCCTACTGGACACATTTTTCTGAAGATGTCTGATCATTTCTGCTTATGTCATTTTTTTTTACTTGAACACCCACCCAAAACGGTTTCTGAAAGTACAGCAGTTGCCACAGAAGACAGGCCGGAAACTATCGGTGTTTCAGAAACCTACTCACTCTCCACACTCTCTCACCCACCTGGGAGAAATTGCAGAAGCTATTTCCGCTGTCGTTAAATAGCATGACAACTTAGGTAAGCGAAAGAATGATATCGCAGCAGGAAGGGATTCTGGGAGATAGTCCAGAAAGTAGGCAGATCACCAATAAAACAACTGATCAGGCATCGTTTATTGGACTCCAGCACTTTCTATGCCCGACCTGCTATCTGAAGACTGGGTAGAGTAACAGGCTGCCTAGACACCTCTAGCAAACAAGGAAACAGCGACCCTGCGCAACTACCAACAGACAGGAGATCACTAAACAAACACTATAATACTGAATCCGCAACAAAATCCAGGAACAGACCAAATTCAAGAGCCACACACGAAGCAGGGGAGAGGAAACTAGGAATAACCAGGAGAATATAATGAGAAAACAGGAACAAGGACAGAAATAGGACAGGATTAAACAGTAAGGTAAGCAGCGGGATACCAGGTTGAGGAAAAGCCAGGTAAGTAAAGTTCCTGAGCTCAAACCAGAGGCATACGACACTGAGCAGTGACGGGAATGAGACCGGTTTATACAGAGCTGGGGAAGGGGGCGTGGAGTCCTAGGTATACTGGTCAGTCTGTGATTGGCTAAGGCTGCGCAGACAGGCCAGCCGCCCATGCTAGAAGCGCCCCCTAGTTGCACGGAGGTGGAATTGCAACACGTCAGTTTCATGGCTCTGGCTGCCGTGTAAGACACAACTGCACCGCCTGGGGTTGGCATCGGAGACCACCCAAAAACCAGGATGGGGGCAAAAAGCTCAAGGTCACAGGCCTATACGTCCAGAAGCGCAAGGTCAGAATTTTAAACCTCACCATACAAGATGTGCTAGAGAAATATTATGACCAATTATTTTAATAAAATGCTGGTAAGAGGGGTTCTGCAGTCAGTCCCTGGAATGCATGTATTGCAGAACTGAGATACTATATTGAGAAGTCACCCATCTAATAAATATAGTTGGTCCCATAGTTATTCAATAGATTTCCTGTGCTCACTTTTCTCTCTTCTTTGTAACCCCGTATTTTAAGGGGTGAGAGGCGTATTTATATATGGGAAACTGTACAAGCCAACTGGCATCTGACAACCAGAGAGGGTCACGCTCACTTCTTTGGGTGGTGGCGTTACGATTGCCAAATGAAGGAGCGTCACAGTCAAAATGTATCCATGAATTACAAATGTCACCCTTGCAATCAACACCCCCTGAAGTAAACCTATAGTCCCACCACCCCAGCAAAACTGCTGGCTTTTTGGACCCAGAGGAAAGGGCAGCGATATCCAGGTGGTCTGGATTCAGACACCCTCACAAGGGCTCAAAAGCACCTCTGTGCAGCATCAAGCCAAGTGTGCTTGTCCTTCTATGCTGCCGTTATGGATTCTTTGAATAACACGCAGTCCTCTTTTATCTCCCCTGACTCGGGACCTGCTCGTTTTTTGCCTCGTTTGGCGTTAGTATGAACTGTTATACCAACAAAGCCAAAAATCCTCAGTTTCTGACACTGAAACCCCAACAGGAAAGCGTCTCGTACTCATACAAAGGCATGTGCTTAAAAAACCCGGGAGCGGTGAAACAGCAGCAAAGCACCAACGTATTATTCAGACAAGTGTGGCACTAGCATGTGTCAGGTCTTAACCAGTGGGCTTCCCTTACAACTAACCCACACAGTCCCTTGGAATTAGGAAACAAATTCATTTGTTTCAGGAAACAAATTCAGAGCGACAGTTTATCTAACTGTGTTTGCCTACTGATCAAATGGTAGCGTCATCTCATCAGTGATAGCCTGTAGTATAAACGTGGGTTCCCCATGGCGGTCTTCGACAGCTTGAACCAATTCTTATGGGTCACCCTAAGTCACTCATTTGAAGAGTAGGAACATGCGTTTCAGCACTTCATTAAGTAACGTTTGAATGAAGGGAACACTTGATTTCCACATTTCTAAATGGTCTCTTACATGACTTAATTCCACACACAGCACCTACTTGAGTGATCTCAGTTAAATTGTTCCTGGCCTCTAGGATTCATGATTTAAAGGCCACCAACAAAACCTGCTGGACTAGTGCTCTTGGGGCCCAGGGTTGAAATCCCCTGCATATACCAAGTACTTGTTTTATTAGTCTACCGCAGCCCTGTGTAAAATAATCCCTCATATAACCGGATTACATCAGCCACTTGTGGGTTTACGTGGTTCACAACAGCAAAAACACAGCACTTCATTAAAGGTGCAAGAAATATAAAACATCCCATGTGTGCTTTATCAATAATGTTTATAAGCATGATTGCACAATAAGCTGGCAGCCAGTCAGAACTCTCTCTTTCACGAGGTAAGATCTTTCTAAAGAGCTGTTCAGAATGAGTTTCGGTGTACAATGTAGGTTAGCTATAGAAAGCAACAAGGGATGTGGCCTCCAACCTCGCCTGGTGCTCAGATCTAGGCTTTAAGAAGTGAACACAACCCATTCACACTGAACACGCACAATGGGATGACCCACAAGGACTTCCAAGCACTTTCATTTTGGGTTGGCAAAATGTTTTTGTTTGGGGTGCAAAATGTTAAAACCAACATTTAGCACACTGATAGAAAACAAACTGATTGTTCATCTTTTCTCCCTCTTAAAAATTGAGAAACACGGTGTGTGTCGTGCTCAAATTAATATTTAACAAAGCGTTTTACACATTCTAGTCTTTTTTTAATGTAACAGAAGGACATCAGAATACTGAATAGAGCCACTAGAGGATATTATGAAGGACAGCTGTAAACATGATAAAAAATCCTAAAACACACAGCGTGATGCATCAATTGGCCACAATCGTCATGCAGAATTGAGCTGTAATTTTTCCACCATCAAAAACAATGGCTTATATTTGGAATGCATTTAACTGTTTAAATAAAAGTAATATTCTGCATTATTCATTTTTAGGGCCCTTTTGATCATCTGCTCTTTTTTTTTTAGTCTGTCAATTTCCTCGCTAATTCGCGCCTCCAGAACGTGTTAATTTAATTGAAGGGCTTAAAAAGACATCTGGCGGCGGCAAAGCCAAATCGCAGTCTGAGCTCTGCTAATGTGGAGCCATGAAAAGGGCACTCATCCCAGATCTGTTTCATACTTCAGATTTTAATAACCTCTCTCGTGTCATTTGCCTCCAGATGTGCCACGTTTCTCTGCGAGAGCAGTCGCATAACAGATGCTGCGATAAGTGTGCTCTCGGAAATTGTGGTATGCAAATCCAGCGGTGTTAGTTTCACATTTCACACTGACCTGCTATAGGGCAGGTTGATTTCACTCTAGACAGAGTGAAGAAATAGGCAAGTATCTGAGTAACAGACACTTCGGGACATTCAACTTAGAAAGTGTCAATGGCAACTTGTTTCACTGCTGACAATCATACATCACTGCCTCCAGGCATAAAGGTTTTTTTTTTTTTAGAGTGTGTAAAATATGACTGTTTAAATACAGTGGCCTGTGATTTAAGAAGATAGCTCAGGGTACCTTTCATGTCTTATGTTTGCTCACTGACACAGCGCTGAAAACACAAAGCTTCCCATTAAGTGAGTGCAGGAAGTCATTTCCTGGTTTGTAACAGGCTTTCCCCAAAAGTGCCACAGACTCGACGGACCGAGAGGCGATGTGGAAAAAAAGAACAGGCTTTTGACACGTATTTGCATAAAACCATCTGGGTCAACTGTCGTTTCTGCGAATAAAACCGAAGAAAAGACTCTGAAAAAAGAAAACGGCGAAAAAAGAAATTGGACGTCGGGTTAACAGAGATGTGATCCGAAACATTTATAGAAAGTATAAAAATATCAAAAGGTTGCTACTGCGAACAGACCCTGAATGTTTCCAAAGACTTGCAAGTCATCAACAGTCATGTGCTCTAAAACAAACGACACAGCGGAATTGATATGTGGAGGAGAAAGAACTTGTTCAACAGGAAATATTTTGGGGACCTCATCTGCTCAGATGAACAGAAAAAGAAGAAAGAAGTCAAGAACTGAATTGATATAAAGGTAACTGACAACAATGCCAATGGCCTATAATGCTAAATCTGTATAATTCGCTGAAGACCATCTGTAACAAATCTGTATAATGCTGAATAGTCCTTTTACACCCATTTGGAACAAAGGGCACAGATTTAGACATTGCAAAACAAGAAGCACACTGTTAAAGTAGAAGGATTCAACACAAGAAAGAACACTACTTAAGATGAGACTTCACTGATGAAGTCAATGCCATTAATGATGATAAATGCAGGTGTTTACTTTAAGCGATACGAGACCACAAACAAAATGATTTACAATAGGAACCGAAATTAAAGCATGCAAATAAGTAGTGCACATACTATTATTGAAGCACCGTGATTAACCAACCCATGCTGCGTGTGATAAATAATTTGGGTCCTGCAACCAAAACCTTAGAATTCAGAGCTCTCCAGATTGTTTTTTAACTTATTAAGGACCTCACCAAAATGTTGATTTGAGCCGGTTCAATCATTAAAACAGACAACATACTTCAGAAGCAAGCACCAGAAAATGTGGGATATTTCAGAGGAACAGGGATTCCGTCATGAAACACCCAGACTACTATATCTTTCTGGTATTTCCAAATAAAATACTACGCCCTTTACTACAAAGCATGAACAGTTTCCTCCTACAGTCGTGCAGCAGAAAGAAAACCTTGTGCACAAGCACAAACATTCGTTTCTCCATCGTGAAATTGCAAACCGTGGATTTTCACCAGATAGCTCTCCCAATTACAAGACAGAGACCGTCAAAAATCGTCAAACCCACAACTTCTGCTGCCGTCGTCTGTGACTTCAGAAATGGGAAAATTTCGTAACCACATCAAATGTGCGATCACACGGGCGAAACGAAAACCTGCGCCCCATGCGAGACAGCTCAGATGACAGAGACCGGTGAACTTCATGTATTCCGTTCGACACAGCACTGCAGATGTTCAGAGGCTGAAAGTCAATAATGATACAAGATGGCACTTACTATATTTTCTCTGCCATTTCTTGGCCTAAAGCAACGAGTCAAAAGTTGGGGTAATGAGGGAGCCTGGATATTTGAACAACTGAATGCGGGGTAAAGGGACAGAGAATTAATCCTTCGCTTCTCGGAATTTGGCTATTTCACAACCTGACAGGAAAGAAAACCCCAACTGTACTGTGAGCCGACGACGGCGAACAGAAAGCTGAACCAGACCTAGGAGGCCGAGAAAAGCGCACAACGGCGCGAGACGAAACACCGAGGGACGACAACTTCTTTTTTTTTTTAATTCGCCGACACATTCTCTAAGAAACTGGGCCCAAGGTAAGGTACCAGAACAGCACCAGCGGCGCTGCCGGGCCTCGTGGATACGACGTCCCGTGCTGGGAGGTCCCCCTTCACGCGGGAGACCGCAAGTCGCTCTGACAACCAACCTCTTTCCCCCCTTCCCCCCCCACACGTCAGCCACCCAGCCCACACCCTGAAGGCCGAGACACGGGTACGAGGTCAGAGGAACACTGCAAGAGCCCCACTGCCATGTTGGAAAAATAAAAGAGCACAAGGCCTAGAAAAGCCCCCTCAGTGGAAGACGCGACAGTACAGAATGAACGTAGACACCAGCCGGCCCACCAGTTTCGTTTCAGGACAGGAATAGCAAAGAAGCGTCTTTCGAAAGCTGCCGGTTTATGTCTTTAACGGCCGAGAGAGAGACCCGCGGTTGCCGAGTGACCTCATGACTACCAGGACCTGACGTGGTCATTAGGCGAGATGATGGCATCTATCGTGGTTTTATTTCCTGCTCGGTAACTGCAGGGGACTTCACCACACGCGCACACGCAACCTGAAAAAACGAAAAGGCTGCGACTCCTGCGTCTTAGGGTTTCGGTACCAGCTGGGCCTTCAAATACTGCGCTGACACTTTAAACTGAACTCAGGTGTATCATGGCCTCTCTTTTTAACACAATGGACTCTTGAGCGGTATAAAGTTTCAAGTTACTTGCAATCATCCATCATCTTGAAATCTGCAGGTGTCGAAGGCAAACGATGAGCAAAACAGACTGAACAAATTAATAGTTCAGTTAATGGTTCAAACAAACTACTGGGGGCTCAAAGTAGGACGCTCATGCAATGAAAAAGACCCGGTCTGGGATCTCCTGACCTCAACAGCGAGACTTGTTTCTTTACTTCAGCACTGCACCGGTGTCTTTAAGGGGTCCCTGTCTTTAAGGGTCCCTTTTCCGACACCCCAGGGTGTTGAGAACAGCCTGGTCCAGTCACCCAGTACCTGTAGGTACAGCTTCCCCCAGGCAAAGAAATCCCAGCGTGTTAATCCCAGCGTCCTGGCTAAATCCCACTGTGGGTTCATCCATTCTGACCTCCTGAAGCCCCCCTTACGTCAACTGGCAAAGCAAATTCTCCCCTCTCCCCTCTCATTAGGGCAGCAGCAGCCATGCAGCGGGCTCATAACATGAACCACTCCACCGCTGGATGAAGTCTCCTCCTATGCGTCAAGTGCTTGGGATGAAAACCGCTGTGCACACGCAGTTCGTCAATAACTATATGTGCACGGCTGCAGATGTTTACCATGTTGTTGTTTTTTTTTTATGAACAAGATTGGAGCCCCTTGACATAAAGATCAAGAAATGACTCGGGCAGTCCGATCGTGTCTGGATTTACAGACAACTTGTTAAAAGAGGAAGTATGCTCTCTCTCTCAGAACACCTACTAGCTTTCATAGCACTTAAGACCAGGTCAAAACTGAGCGAGCGGACAAGCTCCATTATCGCCTCTTCCCATAGACTCGCCACGGTAGAAACTGCAATCCACAGACCACTGAACTGCCGTGCAGTTTGTTTGTTTTTTATTATTTTCGCCCACGAGTGAGGCCTGACATCAGGATTGGTTCACTGGAATAACTTTTAAAAACCACCCAGGTCCCCACGCTGCTACCAACGTCAACCACCGTGCCATCGATTTACTTCACTAAACGACCTTCGCCAATTCGCCGGCTGCTTCAGAGACGCTCAAACCCGCAGCGATTCACCTGAAGGCCTTTTTGTTTTTGGGGAGGGGGGCAGATTCACGGCTCGCCGGCTAAGGATAGCCCTCACCCCGCTCCTCTCAGAAGGCGCTTTGTTTTTTAATGCAAGCCAGCCGACTGCGGGGTTCGAACCGGTCGGTACCACCTTGCGTGGAAGGGGAAAAAAAAAAAAAACTTCTCATGCTTTCTCTTTCTCGCATGCGGCGCTTTCCCCGGGGCTGTGAAAAGTCTGGGGCTGCCAACTTGTACGAAACAGCGCAAGATATACATACAGCCCCCCCTCCTCTCTCTGCACAGTGGACGTGCAGACAAGTTCCCAGGACCCGGACGTGTCGCCGGCCGGAGTGACACCAGTAAACACCACACGGCCGCTCACGCCTCGGACTTTCCTGCGCCTCAGAGCTGGCCGGCGTTTGGGGGAGAGGGGGGGTCCATGCGGGGCCGCTTTAATTAATACCTCACGCGTCCGCCTTTTCCGAGAAAAACACGAGCCCCCGTGGGGCCGAGCCGTGAATCCCACGACAGCGCGTCTACTTCCGCACCGGACGGACACACACGCAGGCAGGCAGGCAGGCAGGCAGGAGCACGCCGCCTTGAGTCGCCCCTGGAGTTCGTTTTAGGCCGACGGGGAAAAAATAAAAAATACATCGCGTTTCCTGGTCCTGCACCCGACAGGAGGCCGAGGCGGAGGTCACCGGGGAACACGCCGGGCCGGGGGGTGCAGCGCCCCCCCGAGAAACACGCAGCGTGACCCCACACCCCCCCCCCCACGCACGCACACACCCCGGCAATTAAGCAAATGAGGCAGAAAAAGAAAATTCGGACTGGCGATCACGGCGTTCATCCGTGACCAGAAAAAAAAGCGCTGAATTCGGGGAAAGGAAAGGGTGGTGAGGTGGTGGCAACACTAGTGTTTATCCGGTGTGTGGGGGGGGTTTACCGTCCGGGTTTCATCATCCCCGGGGGTCTAGCTAGGTAATTTAGTTCGTTTGTTTTTTTTCTAGTTAGAAGGGGGAAAAAAAAACGAGATTAAACGCCCGTTACGCGTTAAGACGTTGCCACCCCCCACCCTAGAAGCAACTTCCAAGACCAGGCGTTTCGTTTTGGTTTGGGGGGGATGCGCTTCACCGAATCGGTCTCCCGAAGAAGAGTGATGCGGTGCGACGCCCCCCCCAGAATAAAAAATAAACAAGCGTGTGACGATGATGATGGTGGTGGTGGTGGTGGTGGCACCCCCTCCCTCTCCCCACCTCCATACCTGCTTGTCGGGGTCGTTCCTGCCGTGCTCCGCGGACAGGTGGTGCCGCAGCAGCAGGGCGCGTTTGTAGTTGCGGCTGCCCTTGGCCAGCTCGTCGCCGCCCGGGCCGCGGCACCAGGCGCAGGACATGAGCCCGCTGTCCTGGCCGAAGCGCAGCCAGGGGAACTCCTGCAGCCAGGAGCGCTGGAACAGCGAGTGCTTCTGCAGCAGCGTCTGCGGCCGCATCTCCACCCAGGGCTTCCTGGCCCCGCTCTCCTCCCCGTCGGCCCGCTCGTCCTCCCCGGACGCGGTGCCGCCGCTGCCGGCGCCGGCCCCGTCGTCGTCCTGCAGGGGGTCATCGCCGCCGGCCCCCCAGCCGCTGCTGCCCCCTTCCCGGCGGTCGCCCTCGGCGGCGGCGGCCGGCTGCGGGGGCAGGCTGCCGTCCCCGCCCGGGTGGGCGACCCGCTCGTCCTCCCGGAGCCCGAGCCCCCAGCCGGCCCCTTCCGCGTCCTCTTCCTCCTCCGCCTCCGTGCTGTCGCTGATCGACCCCCCACCCTCCAGTGTCCCCAGCGACGCCCCCCGCGCCCCCAGATCCCGGTCCTCCTCTTGCTCCGGCCTGTTCCCGTTTAAATGCCGATCTTGCCAGGCCTGGGCCTCCCAGCTGTTGCCGTGGCCGCCGCCGCTGGCGCCGGTGACGGCTAATCCACCTCCTCGGAAAGCCAGCGACCTGCGGTTTCTTTCCCCGGACATTTCTCCGCGATAAATTAGAAATCCGCACTTCTCGCTACGAAATCCCCCGGCCGGGCAAGGCAGTCGAGAAGAGTTTCCGCACCTTCCTGAGTTTTTTTTTGTTTTGTTTCCCGAATTCTTTCTTTTTTTTTTATTCCCCAACACGGCGGGGGGCCTGTTTTCTCTCGCTCTCTCTCTCTGGCCTGCTGGCGAGACCGTGTAGGTTATGCGGAAATAAATAAAGGTTTTAAACGCATAATGAATTTCAGGGCTCTTCTGTCGGCGTCCGCGCAGGCCCTGCAGAGGTCGAATGCCAACGACTTTCCCCACAATGCATCTCGCTCGCGGGGGGGGGGGGGGGAGCCCTCTCGGAGGAAGGTGGGGGTGCTCCTGACAGCCGGGGGGTCGAGGGGGGGGGCTTTTGTGTGTCGGCCGCTGCACCCGACTTTTTTTCTCCTCCTCCTCCTCCTCCTCCTCCTCGCTGGGTGCGTCTTTTGCTTGTGCAAACTGGAGACCTCGAAATAAAACACACACAGGGACCCCGGCAGAAGCAGAAGCAGCAGCCCCTCCTCCTCCTCCTCTCTCCCACCTTACATCATTACTGGCTGCAAGAGAGCGCATCACGACAGGTTACTAACCTGCCTGTTAGCGCGCCGTGTCGGCTCTTCAGGAGCGGATAATGGGCAGGTGAGCCGGCGGCCCCCGGTGCGCTTCGCTCCGGAGCTGTAGGCTGGAGGTTTCTTGCCGGCGAGCACCGCGGCCAAACTGCGGGGCAAGGACCGAAACTACAGTTAAATGTCCCCCTTCAACTGCTACGTCTAGCCCCGGTAGATGGAAACGCGTTGTTGTTGTTGTTGTTGTTGTTGTTTTTTAGCGAAGCGGTAGGATCTGCTTATGTTGGAAGACGGAGAGAGAGAGATGGGGGAGGAAGAGAAAAAAACGAAACAAAAAAAAACACCGCTCAGCTCCAAGCATTTATTTTACAAGCGTGGCAATTTCTGAGGACCCCCCCCAAAAACACACACACACACACACCGTGAGGACTGTACTGAGAGACGGTCCAAACGACTTCTAGACTCTCAAGAGCTGACAAAGGGGCCAGACCAAGACCTACACACTCCTCAAACAAGCGGATATGCGTATTATTCATTATAATGACATCTTACGTGTTATAGTTATAATTTATATCGTAATGGCATCTTAGGCTGAAATGTAGTTGTGAAGGGTCGCTGCAGCCCTTCGAAGATCTTGCAGCGGGCGTATGTGATGTGTACAGGATAATTAGATATATTGCTGCTAAATTATTCGTCCAAGTGTGTCACCTGGGATTTGAACCCTAAACCCCCCAGTGACTGGGTATTACCCACTACCCCACTATGGATAAAATCCACTTCTTCTCCAACCCTAAGACATGGGATTTTAATTGCACAAAGCGGATTTGTCAAATGAATAAAACGTATCTATTTTCTCGGTCGAAGTTGTACAAAATGTTTGTTGTACAGCATCTTACCAGTTGTGGTGTGTGTGTGTTTTTAAGATTCATTCCACTGAAATCGATTTTACGAGCCGCTGCTTTTAAGAGGACGCTGCTTCAAAGCAATGAGCTCTCCCACCCGTGGGGGTCTTTTAGAGCCGTGTCCGGCTCGGGTGGGACATGAGGGGTGAGCCCAGGCTGGCTTTGATTAGTGATGCCTTGGCAGAATGGCGCTGGCGCGGGCGGTCCAGTAGGTGGCACTGTACCCTGGAGAAAATAAAATAACCGAGCTCAAGTCCTCCCTGTGCGCATAGGAGATCGTTTTGAAGACGCTCTCTTTGAAGAACATGATAATCCGTGGCGTTATCTTGTTACGGTTTGTCACGGTGCTCTCCATGACAGCAGGATTGTTAACTACTGTGTAGTGGCTCAATTAGGCAGAGGTCTCTTTATTACTTCTGTACTCCTGTATTATGCCTGCCATTTCTTTTACCCCTCAGCCGGCTGCACTTGTGCACAATCAAAAAAAAAACATTTCTTTAAAAAACAAACGTGTGCACGATCGATGGTAAAAGCTGAAATACTTGAGGGCCCTTGGCTGTCCTATAAAGTATTCAAGAATCAATTCAAGCAATCTAGCACGGATGGTGCATACAGACACCCCGAGATCTGCTCTCACTTGGAGTTTAGCAAATCAATTCCTGTAACGCATTTCTGTAATAAACGGTTACGAGTCACTTAAACTATGGAAGAAAATAAAACGTGTTCTACACGTACTGTATAACGTCACATATTTAGGTTTTAGGATTTATGAAGTTCTGGGACTGCGTTGGCCTACGCCATGAAGCAGGGCCCGTTGAAAACAAACTGTTGCTTCTGACATTTATTGCAATGCTGGAGAACCTTAAAACTCTTTATTAACAGTACGAAGGATTTAAAAACTATAGCCAATACTTGTCAGTGCCCTACAGATGTCAATACAATACACTAGAAAACGAGATCTTACTAAGGCAGAAGGCGCTGGTTTATGTGTTTTACTCACCTCGTAGCAAATACACCACACATACATTTTTTAAAATGTAAATTGTTTTAAAAATACGCTCTTTATCGGGGGGGATAAATTAAATTTTAGTGTTATAATTAAATATACAAAACCAGTTTCGAACTTCAAAGACTGTTTATTCAGTCTCCTGTCTATGTTTTTTTTTCCTCCGGCGAAAACTACTTTAGTCAACATGTTCTAATGTGACTCCTTTTTTTAATTTCTGCCCTTTTCTATTAACTGCTGGACTGCTCGGGGCTGAAATGATTGTGCCTTCGTGTAGAAGGGGCAATTTCCTTAAACGTTAAATGGCTACAGGTGCGTCTCTATGTAATGTTTAACGCTTTAGGAAATACGAGTTAATGGAAAACAAACGCAATGTTTTCACCGCAGTACAGTATTTAACCCTCTACTATAAACTGGCATCTACATGTAAATCGTTTTGTAAATTGAGCAGATTTATGATATTCACAAACGCTACAACTTGTATGTCCTTTGTTAGTAAGCCATATAGGCACTGTAATTAGCAGAAGGTGATCTTAAGATTAAGGAGCTTTCGTGTTTAAAGCACTCAAATAGGTAAAATACAGTGGCTAAATCTATTTTTTTCTATTTTGCAACTGCGAACTGTTCATTTACTGTATTTGCATTCAGGATTCAAAGCTTGATCTTGAACAATAGCACTAAACCGATACTGTGTATTTAACATGTAGAGTCGTGAAGGAGTTGCTAGCACGCCTCATGTGAAACATGCAAATTACTGTTAAGTGCATAAAACTGCTATCAGTTTGTTTGTTTTTCCAGAGAGGGTTGTAGTTAAGTTTTTTTGTAGCTTCATCGCATTTCTGGCAAGAACGAGTCCTGTAAATCGTGCGTGTACAGGGTTACCAAAAAGTGGGTCATTTTTCCTACGTTTCAGTGGAAACAAATGCTCTAGTTTTGTTCGCGTATTTTATGTTAACGGGCGTTGCTGCACATTTAGCTGTTCTATATACAAGCACTGTAAATGCACAGATTGAATAATTAATGGTGGGACTTCACACGGCTAGTTAAATTATCTTTGCTCTTGGTATTTTGTTCAGTTTTCGAAAATGTATGGCACAAATAGCTTGAGTTGTATAATCGAGCTATTTCTAAATGAATACATCCACGTCCTCCTAACACAGGTTGTGGACTCTTAGCATTTTAGAATGATTCGTTTTCTATAGTGATTTCCCAGTCTCATTCTGAAGATCTCGCTAGCGATCTTCATTTATTGCCTGTAAAGCGCTTTGAGTGGAGTGTCCAGAAAACCGCTATATAAATGTAAGCAATTATTATTTGTATTATTATTATTATTGTTATTATTATTATTTACATTTTCTGTTGCCCCTTTTATTTAGTTTAAAAGATAGCAATAAACCTAATGTGTTCTGTCCTTTTAGATTATTTCAGGCGATTGGAAATATCCACAGCTTTGGGGGGGTCGCTGAGAAGGGACGACCATCATTGCAACTGGAA
This sequence comes from Lepisosteus platostomus, assembly GCF_059453375.1. Lineage (NCBI taxonomy): Eukaryota > Metazoa > Chordata > Actinopteri > Semionotiformes > Lepisosteidae > Lepisosteus > Lepisosteus platostomus. The sequence continues at coordinate 41,765,330 of NC_142622.1, read as the reverse complement.
TAGGTGTAAAATTTTCTTTTAAACGGTTCTGACATTTTGGCTTCGGTTAACAATAGAAACGCGTTTAAGGATGCATAGATACTACGTAGAAAGATATTGGGTAAAGGATCTGAAAATATTCTAAAGTGCGTTTTTACGTATTGATCTTCTTTAGTTCGAACATTTCATGTTTTATATAGCCGTCACTATAGGTCAAATACACCGAGCCAGTACGACACGGTGCTTGGTAGCAGGGTTCCTGGGTCATTCTCAAGTCCGGAGAGCCGCTGTTGTGGAGCACTGAGTTCCAATAAAGAGGTCCCGAATTCTGAATTATTATTTGTGCCAATGAGAAACTGAATCTCATATCTGCTGTAGATCGATATCTACAAAATCGATCGTGTGTGCATATACTCCCGATAATTTGTTATTAGATTTGAATTAAATGCTGAAATACTCCTCCGGCACAAGCCTTAAATACGTTTTAGGTTTCAATTTATGTGGCATATCGCGTTGACTTCAGTAAGAAAAACCATGCATACTTCAGATTCTTGAGTGAAACAGGCAAGGGTCATTCGTTTTACATTTACAGTACATGAAGGCTACATTATAATGTACACAAAGTTATCTGGGGACATCTCATTTATATCTGAGGATCTTCACTGTCAGAGGAAGGTGGGCCTCTGGTTTTTCCTGAGTGATGATTTGCATGTCTTATCAGAATTGTATTGGGCAAAGTAATATATTCCTTACAGTTCTTTCAATATACTGGGTTACAGGAACAGGATTGTACCTATATCAGTAATTGTGTCAATTAATGATAAACTTGTGAATGTTTTAACACTCCAATGTTTGCGATGCAGGAAGTATTTAGTGCTTTCAAGTAATACTGAACCGTGTTAGGAATGTAGCCATTGACTATACTCTGAACTCCATAACCCTATTCACTTGCAAAGGAAAAGGAGAGATCCAGTTTTCATCACTACACGTGGGTCTAGTTTGATCAACTGAAACTCTGCGTTCTCCAGCTATCACGCTGAGGAATCATCAGTGACATTGCCAGGGGTCACCGGGGTCAACCTATGTTAAAAGTTGCAGGTTTAGAGGTCGTTATCTGCATGGGAGTGATTGCAAGTGAAGCTGAGCCAGCTAAGCTGCCTCTACAACAGCTTCAGTAAATTAATTTGAAGATTTCCGATACTCCTGCTCTCCGACAGAAAGGTTCCTCGCTACAGATGAAATGTGGCCATAGTTTGGTACCCAGCAAAGTACCAAGATGGCATTACACAAGATGTTGGAGGTTTTGCCAAAAGCAGTGTAAAATGAAACGTTGAGGAAGGCCTGCACATGTGAAAAAACATCCATCCATTGTCCAGCTGCTTTCTCCAATAAAGGGTTGCGGTGGAGTTGGAGCCTATCCCAGCAAGCAATAGGTGCCGGGCAGGATGCCAGTCCATCGCAGGGCATGCACAAAAACACGCCAGGGCCAGTTTTCCCAGAAGCCCATGAACCTGCCGGTGTGTGCCAGGTGCCTTTGTGGATGTGCTGTCCTCCGCAAGCTCGCTATTGACCGGGGCGAACCCGCCCTGTGTCCAAGGTCTTCCAACTCAGCCACCGTTTCAGCACTGTGGGTATGGGACAACAGCCACAAGACTGGCATGAGGTAGTATTCAGATGAATGAACCTGCTTACTTCTAAAAAGACCCTGATAAAAGCATTTTTAATGGGATTTAATTCTACTACATGTAAATTAAAATTACCTCCGGTGTCTCTTCCTCAGTATCCCTACTTACCCCATGAACCACTTCGTGGATAGTTCCATCACAGTGAAATTACAATGGAAAAAAATGGATGTGACACGTATATGGCAGAAGATGATTAAAAAGAGTCACACCCCTTTGACTTGCCTTAATTTAATTTCCCTCGCTAAAATATGTCTGAACACACTTCTCCAAAATGTACATGGTCATATATAATAGTACATTATAAGCTGTTGCAAGAATGAAGGTGTCATCAGTATTCATAAATGAATCACAGGGCTGCTTCAGTTGGAATGCAATTTATAGCTGAATATCCAGCATGTGAAGAAAAAAACACATTGTTTGAGTCGAATATTGCAAGTTTTTGTTTTTCTCACTCAAAGGGGTGGGGGTTTTGTTTTTCTCGTGAAATGCAGCAGTTAAAAAGACAAACGTCAACATGTCTCAGAGCTGAGAACAGTCCTAAATGAATCCTGTTATGAAGTCGAGGAAGGCTTCAGCCGTGTGACGCCGACCGGCAGGTGTGGGGACTCAGGATGGCGAACCGCTGCGTTATTGAACTTCTCCAGCCCCGCCGAGCTCTCGGACTCTTTACCTTCAGCAGAAACCGGACTCAATTCCGCATTTTATCACCCTGCAGAGGGCAGCGTCTGTTACTTTGACTTCGGTGGGTAATTTTAAGCAGCCGGATTCGTCGCAGTCGGCATTCACCTTGCGTACCACGGTACCATCTCCATTTAGGCGAGCATGGCGGACCAAATAGGTCCCGAGCACCGTATGTCTCTTTTATCGATTGATTTGTAGGTATCTGACATGCCTAGGTATAAAGAATACCCCGTGACGAAAGCACCTCTTCTAGGTTTTCCGCGGCTGAAATGCCACTTCGCACAGCCCACGGAAAACACACCGACATCCGCCTAACCGTGCGCTGGGAAGCGGGGGGGGGGCCGCTGAGCGACGCACCGCGGACTACAAACAGCCCCCCCCCAGCCGGCCCCACGTGTCTCTCGCCACTGTTTACACGGCGGCGTGCCCAGCGCGGTGACGTCACGGCCGGCCCCACCCTGGGCTGCCTGCTGGTCTGGAGCGGCAGACGGCGAGGAGAGCGGCGCTCCCTGTACCAGCCAGCACACCGGGGACTAGGGCGGCACATCCCAGCATGGAGGAAACCAGCAAAGGTACAGACATCTCTTTCTTACCGGCGTGCGCGGGTGACACCTCTTGGGAACGCTGATAGCGCTGAAATCCTAACCGCAGAAAAAAAAAAGCAACCCCAACCATATATACTGTATATATATTTTTTGCGTTTGTGATCGTACGGTTGTGCTTTTTTCTTTCAAAGTTGCTGGAAATGCCACTGTAACGAGATGGCGGTGTGCGTACAGTATGTGGCGTTTTCTGCAGGTCAGGGTCAGCTGCCACAGCACAACTTCACCCGCGCGTCTCACCTTTTAATTTCACGCCGGCGACGCGTAAAACGTGCCGAAATGTCACCGAAAAGGCCGCCCAGTGACAAGTGCGTGAGAGATGTTGAAAGGTCCTGTAGTATGTTTCACCCCAGCAGCATGCGAGTTGCAACATATGGTTGGTAAGCATGTGAGCGATTCCGGGAAGTAACGCGTTGGGCTTGCGTTTGGACACGGAGTTTGACTTTATTTCATCCACGTCATGACTGCGCTCCACTAAGCGAGGATGTGCTCCAGAACATAAACTGCTACTCCTCGGGGTTTCCGTGTTTTTTTTTTTATCGGAAGGCTGAAGTCAAAATGTGCGCACGTATTTCAAGATTACGCGACAGCTACTGTACAGCATATTAATAGAAATAGACAATGCGTTTCTTTCCTTTGCTGCAGTCTGGTTTTGGCTGTTGCGTTCCTCGCATAATAATTGATCGACCTTAATGCGTTAATGCTTAATGACATGGTGTTTAGGAAGTTGCCTTGCAATTTATAATGCTGTGACTTACAGTATTCATACGATTTGAAGTTATACCGTTCTGCCCACCCCAAAATCTTCTCAGTTCAGGTTCTTGCAAGCACGGTCTTGAGTAGGTGCTGATAATAAGGTGGACTTTTTTTTTTTTAAAGCGGGGGATGACGATCCAAGAAGATCCGTCGCGATTATGGTGTCGACGCAGAGGCCCGGGGCAGTTTTGCTCCATGTATGGGTCTAAATGTTAATTTTCTTCAGCGGAAAATAAATGAAGAATGTCTTCCGTAAGAGACTGTCGAAAGTCGGTCACGCCAACACAAGACAGCTTGTGCACCACGTACAGTACTTAGCAAATTCCATCTAGTTGCTCTGTCGAACTTGTTTTTCATTCACTTAACATACAGTTGACTTGAACCGCTGGAGATTTATTTCTCTATATAGCATGGTTAGAATATGTTTTCCTTGCTACGCAGGGAGTGTCTACTGTACGTTCAAATCCAAGCAGACGCAAGTCTCCTGAATTTAAGACCATAAACACCGCGCTATTACTACTTACCGATGAATAATCAAGATTCCGGGGAAGGGTTTTAGCAGGGTGGGCAGAGTACGTGTTCCTGGCACGCATCACTTTGTGTAAAGACCTGCTTCCAATTCTTCCTCCTCAACGCTCTACTCATGTCCATCTGTGGTCCTGGGTCCTTGTTTTCTTGTCTATACTGAGGAACTCTTCTCAGTATATAAGAGGGACAGTATAGTGGTGACAAAACTGTGAACTGCAGGTTCTGTGGCCAGTCGACATGGGAATCTTCTGTTGGAAGGTAGATTGGTTTTTGTCAGTCTGGTTGGCAAGCGATTTACCAGTCGTGTTGGTACTATTCAGTGCCCAGAAAATGTCACATGTTCTTCAAAGAGCAGCTCTGTGACCCACAAGACGAATGGGAGAGTGTTTCTGGACAGATGAGTCAAAAGGTGGGCTTCATGTCGACACTGGCTTGTCAGCTTGGTCAGAACCCTGCATGTGGCTTTGTATCCGCAAATTCTGAAGCAGGCTGTCAGGCCATCCAGTCGGCAGCTGAAGTGATCCGAAACATGCAAGAAGATCTGCGGCAGAAAAAGATCTGCTCGGCTGAGGAAGAAAGTGGCCAAGTGAAAGTCCAGACCTGGACCTCGTTGTAATGTTATGTTAGACCTGAATTGGGCCTTTCGTGCAAGAAGACCCTCAGATGTCACCGACTTGAAGCTGTTCTGTAAGTAAGAGGTGGTTAAAATGTCAAGTTGAAGTCATTGGTACTGAATGAGGTAACATCAGTTGCTGAATATGAAGTCTCCACTTAATTATTCACTCAAGGATATAATTCGATTTTCGTGAAAATGTTTGGATGATTTAGCTAGGTTTTATGTTCAAATATATGCACATACAGACCAGCCTTAAAGGGGTTCAGAGACATTTTCTTGGCACTTGTTTTTAAAGTCAGAGCCATGATAAAGACTTCAAACGCATGTAGAGAGTCAAGAAAAAACACGGACGTGAAAATCGGTGAAGCACAGTGGTTATAGCAGACAGGAAGAAGGACTGTAATAGACCCACAAGGTTGATCCTTGAAATAAAGATTGAGGAACACAAAATACTGTGTTTTGAAAATGCACATCAGGAATGCTTTGGCAAGTTATTAACAATATACAGCTGTTGGTTTGTCTTGTGTAGAAATGTCTCCATGCTGCAGGTGTCGTGAGCCTCATGGTACCTTTTTCTTGTTTTAGAGAAGTTTGCGCGCAAAATAGGAAATTAATTCTCTTGTTCTTCTGCTTCTACTTTGTCTGATCATATTTCAAGGATTGTATGAGTTCAAGTGGTAATGGTTGATAGGTGCGTAGAACATTTCTGACCTCGGTTACCCAGTTTGTTAGTTTGACAGTGCACAGTTTGGTATGAAAAGTGTGTAGTGGTATCTAGCTGTGTAGCTAAAGTCATTTCATTACGCTCCTGCATGAAATGGAAGTGATGGTTTCCTTTATGCAAGACCTCATTTCATTAAATGAGAAAACATTTTTTATGAAGGTTTATTTGTTTTGAAAGAAGCCACGTTAAAATAATTCGGGCGTCTGTTTCCTGTATAATAACAAAGAGCTAAAATATTAGGGAGCCCCAGTGCACTGATGAGACTTCCTCAGTGCCAGGCAATGCCCAGTTGGTATAAACAGCAGGAGACAAACATTTATTCACCTTCCCTGTGGCCGTAACAACCCCCAGCTCTCAATCCTGCCTAAAACAGGTGAAACCAGTAAGAAACACAGTTCAGTCACACAGGCCATTACTTTTTCTTGACAACCTCAACAAAATGTAGTTCTGTTAGAAGAGTAGGATAGGATTTAGACTGCGAGACGGTGAACAATTCGTGTCGATTTTTTTTTAAGTGGCTCTACTTGCACAGGTCCAATGCATTATTTGATGAGATCTTCTAACTGGGCATTGCATTAGTGCACTTCTTAGTAGATTTGGATTTGTGCAGTTAGGGTTAGACTTCCTATTCCCTTGAGTGATGTGATGGATTTATTTCTGTTTTTTTTTTATTCAGGATGTTGCTGAGGATATATTGCATTAGTGTTAACCGCAGGCAGAAGCCAAAACCCTCTTGTGCAAAATGTTCGCATTGAACCTCAGTCTCTGCTTACCTTCTCTTATTTAGGTTTTTTCAAACATGCTGAAGTTAATGGTTTTTCTAACCCTGACCTGGGCATATTCCTAACCCTAGACATTGTGCTCATTGAACGCAACACTAGCTTTTACAAGCATGCCAAGATTTAAGGAATCATCAGTAGTCTAAGCTGGATGTTTTTTCTTCCGTGCACGAAATTAACTGGAAGCGCCAGTGAATCGATTAAAAATGTACACTGCGAAGCTATTTTGGCGTCGGTCACGTCGAGCAGATCAATAGTTCCCTGGGAGTGATCTTTTCTCCTCTTCCCGTTCCCCCTTCAGAAAATGTGGCAGAGAACAGGGTGCCTCGTTTGCTGACAGTGCTTTGGCAGGCAGGAGAGATACCTGTGAGTTGAGAAATTGCCTTTTGCAGCATCGCTGATGTTCAAAGATCCCCTCTGTCTTGAGAATGTCAGCAGAGAGACATCAGCAGTGAGGCTGACATAGTTTGGTCTGCGTCAGGCAGTGTATAAATAAAGAAGCAGGGGAGAAATACGCCAGCATTTTTTGTGCCAGCGGCGTTATACCGAACTTGAAATATCTGAGACTTTCTGGGTTGTTCTTGTTCAGGAGTGGATTGATTACAGGGCTTGAGTACGTTGCAAGAGTAGCTGCTTCGTAAACACTTAGTCTGCAAAGCTTTCAACTAAATTTGTGAAGTTTAAGAAGGTTGTTCTGGAATAGACCTGCCAAATGCAGTAAAAGCTAATGACATAAGTCTTTTATAAATTTGACTGTGGTTGAGGAATTATGGGTGACTTCATGCTACTTGCAATAGCCATTAAGCATTAAATGTTTCCTTGTACCCACATTTTCAACTCATTGTGCTTTGTGTGTAAGATGTGGTCTTTGTTGCCACTGATGTCTTAATTACTGAGCTTAATTGAACTGTTGTTGAATTGAAATCTTGCTATACTTTAGCGCTATACGCCCAAAAGAAATGGCTTTCAAACATACCCTGTTGTAGGTGTGTCGTTGTAGATGCACAGCACACTGACGTTCAGTGTGTGCTTGATTTATTACAAAATCTGTTACTCTATCTAGCTTTCTTAGGATTTTTCTCAGAACTTCATATCACGTCAAAACTGTGATCAGGAGACGTTTGGTTTACAGGTTTGCAGGCACTTGGCCAGAATTTTGGAACTTAGCACTGTCTCTCTGTTATGCATAGCCCTCTACCAAAATATTGATACCAAAGATTGCACATAGTTTCTCTGGTATAATAATGCTGAAATGTAGAACTTAGCGCATTCACCTATGTCTCTCCCTTTCATATACTCTTTGGTAAAATGTTGCCAAACTTACAAATCAAGCATTTCTTACTTTGCACCTCTGGGATAGTAAATGAGGACATAAACAGGGGAACCAGCAGTGTGGAGAAGAAAAAGGAACAAGAAGTCTAGGTATGGTTTTAAGTTATGTGGAATCGCCACAAAATTACAGCGGAAAAGTACCATTCGAATCCAGCTGCAATGATCATCCTGAAATCAAGACGTATTCCATCTCAGTAGTTGGATTTTGTATTAAGTGCATAGGCTTTTAAATAAAACCACCTTGAGGGAACTAGTTTCACCTATTTATTGCTGCATTTGTTTGTGAAAAAATCTATTTTGATATTTTTTCAAGGAACAATGTGAATGCTGTCTAGACTACTATGTTTTTTTATTAGACTGCTCACATTGTGCATCAGCTTGCGGTTTGGGGATGATCAGGCTAGTCTGAGTTAGCCAACCATGGAGTGCAGCATAAACTAGAGTGAAAGATCTCTCATAAAAAAAAAACTTTCTACCCTGTTAATACCTGTAGTTATAACAATGGAATAGGTTTAAAAAGTTTCCGTTAATGTCAGAAGAAACATACAGAAATGTTTTCCTCTCATGTCACGTGACAGTTCTGTTTTTTCAAACACCTTCACTCTCCTGTTTCACAAGAATGTAGATGTACAAAATGGCTCTCACAATTGAAAGTTGGGCAATCTCTGGATTGCTTTAGTGTCCTGTCCCAACTGATGAAAGCTCTGTGGGAAACGTCAGTCTTCACACTGAGCTGGGTCTAACATGAGGCCTGTATGTGCACTGAAGTAGGCTGCACATTAGGGTACTCATGACCACAGACTATTAAATCTTCTGAGGGGACAAATGTGGTAGTTTCTGGGAAATCCATCTGTTATGTCTAGAATAGCCATGTGGAAAGGCAGTCCTTCTTAAGACGGACACTTTTTGCTTTTCATGCAGGGTGTAAGTTTACAGATCTTCCAGGGTAAAGTTGTCTGCCTTTTTTTGGGTATGAAAAATATAACGTCAGGTACAGATACCTGTACAAAAAGCCCCCTGGTTCTGACAGTATTGTTGTTAGGAAATTTAAGCAGTATGCTTTTCATTGACATGGTTGCAATAGTATTCCAGCTGTTTAAATAATCATCTTACGTTTCAGTGGTTTGATTTGTATTTCTGACAAATAGATTAGTGTGAATGTCAATAAGAGTGTCTTAATGCCTTTTTCAGCTCAAAGTTAGTTCGTTTCATGCTTTCTATTGTATCCTTGGAACTTTGGCATATAGAACTGGCGGCTGTTCAGAAGGAAGCAAATAATTCTCCTTTTGTCTCCCAGGGCGGAGGAGTAAGGACCCTCTGGTGCCCTTATCATTAGAGCGCCGTCAGTTGTGTTCAGTCGATAAGTCGCCAGGATCCCAGTTCAAAAAGTGTCCGTGACGTTTCAGCACTCCCACAGACACCTTCGCAGCCCATTCTCTCGTTAACCCTTCGCCACGCCGGGCCCCAGTTCTGCTGTCCATAACGCAGCTCTCTCCCCGCAGACCAGCTGTCTGTTATTTTTCTAGTTTCTGCACGTTTCATTTTCTTTTCACAGGGGAAAGTTTCTCAGGAGACGTTTGACAATAATTTCTGTCAAATACAGTCGCATTCTGATGAAGTATTGTAGGTATTTGAATAGTACAGTGCTTCTGTTTAGCCCTTCTTTTACGGTTTACAGTCTGTCAAGCTACAGCCTTCTCTTATCTGTCCTAGAAGAACTCTTGTCTGGTTGGACAGATTTTAACATTTCTCGTGCTTTGTGGAAGGTCATTTTTTCCCCAAAGAAAGTAAGCTACAATGACCTGAGATCTTTTCTTTTTGGGGGGATACCTGGCTGACCTGTGTGAGACACAATGAAAACTACCTGTGTGTTACCTGTGGGTAACATCTTGGTGGCTTATAGAGAAAAACTGTTCTGGTTCACATTTAACAGCCAGCTGTCTCCACTGGGAAGAATCTCCTGGCCGCATTTAACTGAAATAACTACTGAAGCTTATGACAGGAGTGGACAATTCCAGGCAGATTGAATTCAGAGTTCATTGTGTACTTGTGCACAGCTGGGCCCCGATCTGCAACGCAGGGTTTTCCAAACAGCTCATTCAAAAATTAATTAATGAGGTATAAACCGTACTGTACATTGTCTTCCGATAACATCTTACGCATATGGTGAGCGATTGTGTTGGGCCTTGCCATAAACTAAATCCCTGAAACACAAGATCTGTGTTTTTCTTTATCTGATACACGCAGTGGACTGATAAGAACAAGCTCGGTGAGCGTCGGGACTCTGCTGCTTTACTGTACCGTTGCAGCGGCTCTGTACTCTTTTAAGAAGCTTTTCTGACACGGTTGTCTGAAGGCGCAGACAGTCGGGGACCCCGCAGTACAGCTGAGAAGTCAGCCTTCTTCTGGGACACTACCAGAGCCACAAGGCGAAAGGCCTGTTTTAATTAAGATCAAATTTTGTTCTAGAAGCTTTTAAATAAAGTTGAGCTCATGAGTTGGATTTGCGAGTGGTTTTAGACACCTCTCCTCATATATGCGTTTGTGTTGTATAAAATCAGCATTTGTGTTATATAAAATCAGTAATGTACTCTATTATTGCTTTCCCTTAAAGCTTTTTATTCATAATATCTATTGTTGTATATGGTGATAACATATATAGGCAAAACAATTTATATAATGTATGGGAATGACAAAAGACACGAAGAATTCACTTTATACAAAGTGTGTGTAGACCTTAATTAGAGGGCGTGTGCATCTTTTATGTTCTACCAAAGCAAATGTCGGTGCTGACAGTGAAGCATACTGTAATGCTTTTGAGTACTGCTTAAGCTAAGGGAAAAATAAAAACTTACTACAACGGCCATTATATAACGTCAGCCTGGGTTTCAGCATTCTTTTCTGCATTGGTTATTTTCATTTTTATTCTTGGGCATTGGAGTGGTTAGTCTAGTACAGCTCTCTTTTGGAGTTCTTCTTTACAGCTTTTGTACATGACTACCTTTTAAATTATCTAGTATTGGGGAAAAAATGGTAAAAATGAAACCAACAAATACAATAACTGATTTGGCAGTTAAGAAATATATAATGTTTGTGAAAGTATTCTGACCCCTGTGCAGGTTTCACATTTTGTGCTTTAAAGCCTGCTGTCATAATACTTTGAAGTAGCTATTAATGTTTGTTATATATACACACGCCACACACCCAAACAAGAACCAAAGACAAAAATAGGTAATCAATGGAAAAGAAAAATGGGAAACTCACGATTGCCTAAATATTTAGTCCCTTGCGATCCTAAGTTAGTTTAGGTGCACAAAAGCCATACATTAAGTTGAATGGACTCTGATTGTGTGCAATAATAGTGGTTAACACAATTTCAGAATAAATACACCAATAAATACGAGGAGAACCCAGGATAGCAACCAGAGTTCAGGGATCCTGGGCCACACTGGAGTGGTTTAAGAATATGACCATCCTTAAGTGGCCCAGGCAAGGTCATGACCTGAATCGGTCAGAAGACCTAAACTAAACCAACCTGCAAGCAACCTAAGAGGTCTTGTGTAAATCTGCCAAGAAGAATGAGCACAAATTGCACCAAGCCGGAGTCCACAAAGTTGGGAGAGAGAGTTACCCCGAAAGACTTAATTGAAAGAATAATTGATTCTTTTACATGGATATTAGGCTCACAGCTCTGCGTACTTATGCAGTGAACATATTTTGTTTAGTTTGTCGTTCATTTTAGTTATCTTACCCCTAGAAGTCTTCAGTTTGAGCCTGGAGGGTTTTAATAAATTAAGTTAAAAAAACGTCATGTGTTTCATGAAATGGGGACACCATAGCAAGGCTCTGAGTACTTTTGCAAGGCACCATCTTAAGACCCCTAGGCTACTCTTAAAAGGTATCGCTGCTGCTGGATTTTGTATGGCTGCAGTAATGTACTGCGCCACTCTGGTTGCTTTGGTTTTAAGAAACCTTGAGAGTGAATGCTTTTCTCCTATAGTGCACTGTGTATATTACTATAATAACAAGAGAGATGCCACCATGTTAGCGTAATGGTAATCTTTTATAAGTCGACTGGGGCCTTGTAAACAGAAAATGAATGTCTGTTGGCTCCTTTAAAATCTGGCATATGGAAAACTAAAGCTTTTTAAAAAATTTTTTTTAGACTTTTTTAGACTTAGGATGGTATCAGAATAAATGGTAGGATCCCGTCAGGCTCTTGACCTGCATGTTAATGGTCTTGGGCCTACAGCAGCGTGCAGCCGAAATGTGAAATTTCACTCAGAGGCAGTGCGACGCGGGTAGTTAAAATTTAATTTAACGCAATTAAGGTTCTGCCAGGAAACGTCTGACTGGCATCCTCTTCTCTGAAAAGCAATAGCCTTTGCCCTGGTTAGAACCACTTTTCAGGCCAGCTGTGCGGCGGTCCCTGTTTAGTGCCGATGCAACAGTACTGTTCTCACACCAGGGCCTATGTCAGGGCCAAGTTTTATTGCTGCTGGGGGGCCATATGTTATTTAAGGGGTACATCAGTTTTATTCTATAAGGGGCGCAGAGGGGTGAGGTCACCTTCTGGATTCGGTCGTTTAAGTAGATTCTTTCGGGGCGGGAATCTAGCTGGCTCCTGCTGGGGGACTCTTAAATTGACACCAGCACTGGATCTTAACTCTTACCTGGGCTACCCAGGCCTTCCACAGGACTAGGCCTCGAACATTTCCCTGACAAAAAAGGTGCAACAAAGTAGTACGCAACGGCGAGTCGTGAAACACAACACTTTTTGGTGGAAGGTGGAAGTGACCTTTTTTTGAAAAAAAAATAAAATGATGGAAGAGTTGAGGCAGGTACGGTCTGGTCAGTTACCAGAAATGAACAATCCTCCCACCCAGAGTCTTCCGACGTCTGCCAGTAGGCCCACTTTCACAGACTGCCCTGTGCGGTTCTTGTGATTGGCTCCAAAAGGATGGTACCACATGATACGAACTCAAAGGAGACCAGCTCCAGGAGTCCCTGGAGGTCTGTGGCTTCTGCCCTGGTTTTTACTGCTCAGTGTGCAGTAAGTCTGTGCTGTTGCTCGTTCAGCCAGCCATAGAAAATGAGAATTTCAGGTTGAACATGACCCCCTGCTCCCGCTGGAGAGTTCACACACTTCTTTCCTGCTCTTGTCATCCGAGTTTCTACAATAGAGAGAGGATGTTTATAGAGGCACAGGTGTCTGTGTGCACGTGTAACAATTTAGTGTGGCAGCAAAATCTCTACTCTCTGTTGGGGAAAACTCCAGTTGGCCTGACAGCATTAAAAAACAACCCACAAACGTGGAACAGGAAACTAAAGGAAAAATGTGTAAATGTTCTGATGTAATAGTAAGGCAGGTTACAGGACACATCAACCATCATTTCAGAAACGCTCCTCCAGTTTGAGACGGTGCACTGGTTCCGAGGGTAGAGAATCGTCACACTTCCTGTGCAGTGCAAGTCTTTGTTCCAGCAAATCCTTCCTTCTCAAAGTGATCTTCAGCGGTTGGGTTAATTAAGCAATCACAGATTGTAATTAATCAGTTATGCCCTTTTCGGTAGGTAGGTTCAAAGTCCTGGCATGCCACAGAAGTTGACTACCCCTGTTCTAGATTATTCCCCTGAGCTAGGACATTTTTAGTTTTGACTCCTGGGCAGTGCCCTTTCTTTCTGCACATGGTCTAAAATTTAGAGAGTAAAAATTCTACCATATAAATAGTATCCTGACATTTTGCAGTTACTTAATGAGGGTTCAGTCTTGTATTAAAACTTTCTGGTTCTTCATGATGCAGCTTGACATGCGTGGAGTTCTAATATTTAAAACTCCTGATTTGTGTCTCAAACCAGAGAAAATCTTCTCCCTTCTAGCAAGGCTAATGAAACCGACTGTTAGCCAAGAGCAATCGTATTTCCTAATTTGGTTACATCACATGATGGGAAGAGACTGTAATCCATTATCTAACACACATGGTATCCCCCTTAATAGAATTTTCTCAGAAGCACATTCTACACTCTGAAGATCTTTTTCAGCTGATTAAAAAATATATATTTTATTTGTAGGGTCATGCTGATTGCAATTTAAATAGAGCCCCATGTTGTGATTAATTCTGCAAATTTCTTATTGGTTAGATTTGACCAGCAGTAATAAAACAGACGTTTCATGCACACTGCTTCGGAACAAAATACATTTTCTGAATTCACTGCCTTTCAACATAAAATGTACACGGTAATGAACATTTTCAAGGTGTATAATTAAATGGTGTCTAAATCCGTTTTAAAGGTGATGGATCAACACAAGGTCGACAGTAAAGAGTTATTTTACGTATACATGACATCTACTTTATTTTAGAGTTTATTTTATTTTAACATTTATTTATGAATGTGTGATCAGTCACAAACTACAGTCATGATATGTGCACTTCATGACACTTCTTCCAGCTGGGAGCCAGTTCCAGCAAACAAATTCTGGATGGGATGCCAGTCCATCACACACAGACACAAACATAGACACAATCACACCAGAACCACTTTCCCCAGAAGTCAACTAAGCTACCAGTATGTTTGTGGACTAATAGAGGATACCGGATCACCTGGAGCAAACCCAAGCAAATGCATGGGGAACATGCAAACTCCACACAGACTGCACCCCAGGTCCAGAATCGAACCCAGGGCCCCAGCGCCGTGAGGCAGAAATACTAACCACTGCACTACCCAGTGGCGCCCATCATCACATGTCTTACGGTTATTTCTATAGAGTAATTGAAACAGGATGTTACAAATGTGAAGAAGCAGAAGAAAAAACTGCAAGTAGCTGTTGAAGCCATTTGCTTTAAAAATTGATTCAAAGTGCTGTTTTCATTTTTAATCAGTAATTGGCAGATATCTTTCAGCATGAAGGATTCGGGCACATACTGTACAATCTGTTTTAGCTGGTGCGATGTGCAACTTAACAAATTTGAAATAACATAAAAAACTTCATTGTCCCATGCTAGCAGGTCAGTAGTTGAGCAATTCTCTCTGTGTTGTTCAATACAGGTATTACACATTTAATAAAATGTCTGTTGTGTGATAGTGCCTGTTTTGGTGATTAGGCCTTTATATTTGAAATGTAGATACTCTGCTGTGCATTATGTTTATTTTAGTACCATAATTTGTGTAATATGAAGCCAGTCAACACAATATGCCCTTTACAAATTCAAACCATAAAATAACCCTTTAGGTTACCAACAATTTGTTTTGGTTGTTACCACTAAGATGATAAATTGTACCTTCTACCTTTTACTGTTTCAAAACACTTCAGGAGACAAATCTCAGCTTGTTGTAGTGCGTTATTGTTTTGCTTTTGCAGTCCGTGAATATTGGTGATTCATAATCTAATTTGTTAGTTTGAATACGAAAACAGGTATCGTAGTGCTATTTATCTGTAACAGATACCAAGCTGTGGTTTTGTTTTTTCCCTCTCCTATTTTATATTCTCTCCCGATCTCTTCAGCCCCACTAAAAACAAAAAGAATAAGAACAGGTGCTTTGAGTCTCAGGAGAGATAGCTGATAGTGGAGCCAAAATTGTTTAGACAACATTTTCAGTTTTGGCAGGTGACCCTGATTGCCTTATACATCTTGGAGCCTCGTTGTCCTTTTATGCTAAAACACTGCGTGTCCCCAATACTGATCCGTGCGGGGCGTCGTTATCAACCTGTCTGTTTAAAAGACAAACACAGCCATCCAAAACAATTGAAGTTGTCAAATTAAATATCCCTCAGCTGGACCCTTGCCTGTCGCATTCATTGCTTCTTGCTTTAACAAATGCCCCTGGCGGGCCTTTCGGCAGATTCCAGACATAGCAAATCTCTGTTGCTGTCGAGGAGCAAGCCCGGATGAATGCAGCACAAGCCCTGCAGTGTTTTTTCGGGGATTTGTGTCCCAAAAAAAAAGAGCGTTCCTGAACTGCAGCTTGCGGACAAAGAATCTCGGGCGCTTTCATTGTGGGGGATCCAGTTCATTCATCGCTGAAGCTGGGCCCTCCTCCAGATGTTCGGAGCGCTGACCCCGAGGCGGTGTGAACATTCCTTCCAGATGCACGACAAGAAGTCACAGGCAAGGCTCTGCTGCAACTTGTTGCCGTAAGAAAGGCAACAGAAAAACATAAGAGAGATGCCAAGAGCGGAGACTCAATCCATCGTGCTGGTTTAGCTGCGTTCTTTTTCAGCTGTTCCTTGAAGATTTCGAGCTCAGCTTGGCAACCTCTCCCTTAGTGCATCGGTCCCTCCTGTTCGAAGTCCTGCATACACTTTCGTGGAACATCCAGTTGTATCCTGCTGTTTTAGTTCTGGGTTGGGTTGACTTTGTGTCTTGCAGGATTTTTAATACTTGTATAAACCCGCCATCTGTGATTAGACCTGTACTACTATATGGAGCTGAATGCTTGGCAGTTGGAAAGAGGGAAGAGAACTTGATGAGAAGAACTGAAATGAGGACGTCGAGATGGATTCTGCAGATTTCAAAGATCAGAAATGAAGAAATCCGTAGACGACGTAGGGTGGTGGATGTGGTTGAGAAGATGCGAGAGGCGAGGTTACGGTGGTATGGACATATCATGAGGAGGGACGTTGAGGAAGTAACAAAGAGGGTAATGGAATCTGAGGTGGAAGGTAACAGAGGAAGAGGCAGGCCTAGAAAGAGATGGATAGATTGTGTGAGAAAAGATATGGAGGTATGTGAAGTGAGTGAGGACGATGTGCTCGACAGAGACAAGTGGAGAAGAGCAACCAAAGCAGCTGACCCCAGGACAGTCTGGGACTGAGGCTGTGAAAAAGAAGAAGAAGAAGTATAAACCCTCCATCTCCTTTAACATGTGCCCTTACTGTATGATACACAGATGTCTATAACCTGGAATTATTCTCATTTCTCTTCAAACTTTTTTATGGGCCATGAAATCCTGTTTTTAGAGCAGTGACTAGAACTGTACGCAACATCTGAGTGAGATGTAACTATTGTGGTGTATAACCTTAACATTCTTTCATTCTTAACACTAGACTGAACAACTCTTATCAGCTGAGCACAGTTTTACATACCTCAAAATACCTGCCAAATTTCCAAATTCTTTAACTAAATTTCATACTTTTTTTTGTTGTTCGCTGCATATAGTGAGCTACAGAAACAAGCCTTCTTTATTACAGGTTACTGTGAAGAGAAAACAACTGTCTCACAGGAGATACCATTGCTAGGATATATGTCACATGACCCATTCACTGCCCAGTGGGTCTTGTACATCTTTTAGACGATTATTGCTCACAATTCTTTATTTCCTGATTGGGTCAGATTATTATTATGATGCATTTTTTTCTGATAACATTAACCATTTGCTGAAAACTCATTTTCACTAAATCCAAGCATTTTATTATTACAAACAAATGTTTTGTCTTTAAGGGAAACAGTTAAGCTCAAGTCAAGTCAAACATGATTTAATAGCTTTCTAATTTTTCCCCTTTTCCCCTGAATAGCACAGTTTTCTTCGGAAAGTAAATAATATAAAAAATAATATATAAGTTCTTCTCTTGTTCAGTAATTCATATGGGAACACCATCTCCTCGCCATATTTTTCACTCTTGCACAGAGTTCGTGTCTGCATGAGATGAATTATTTGCAAAATCAGAATTCAGTTTCTAACACTTTCCACCCATCAACTTTTCAGTCCACTTTTCCTGACCAGGTTTGTGGTTCTTTTTAAATGCTCATGCTAAATTAAATTAGAAGCTTGTTCCACGCCTTTTTTTAAAAAACAAGGCAACCATTTGTGAAATGCTGGATGTGCGAATCATTCTATCTCTCTCTACCATAAGGCTAAAGGAAATCTTTCCGAAAGAAATACACTTGTGATTTTTTTGCAAGAAGGTTTTACAGTGTGTATGGATAAACACAGAAACTGAGGTATTTTCTGGGAGGTTCTGACAGGAATCTAAAATTCAAAATGTTCCTCTTGTCCCAGAATAGCCCAGTTCTGGAAATCTGTTTTTTAAACATTTTCAAAAGTATATACTGTAAATTACGTGTTGACCCCAAACCCCACCCAGGATAGAATGCCGAGATGTGGCAGGTCAGACAGACAGACAGACAGACACACACCAGGACCAATTAAAGGGCACCTGCAGGGCAATCTGTATATTTCGGGATTGGAAAGAATCGGTATCGATGAGTCCATTTCAAACCACAGTAAAAGTAAAATCCCCACAGTAACGTGTAAAACCTCAAATTTACATCACAAAATAGACGAAATTTCCATTTATGCACAGCGCATGTTCTGCGATTCAGAACAAGGCATCTAAAAAGGCTCTGTTAATGAAGTATAAGTTTTATCATGCTGATTGACGACACTAATTGATTTGCTTACTTGTCTGGTCTTTTGCTTAACTTGTATTAGCACTTGGTCTTGAGTTTCAGACGTTTCCTATTTCAAGTGTACCGTTTCTACAATTTAAGCAATCAAAAAATGAAGCATTTTTTAAACAAATCATTTAAAGTATTTTAATTTAATCCTTATTTCTGACTAAACAGCTATTAATGGGTGACTTATCTGTGCTGAATAGACACAGGTGGGACACTGCGTGTTTTTGTTCCTTCTACGGAAGTCATTGAAACTTTCACAGGTTGGTACAGGGCTGATAGCAATTACTAAAACGATTGAACCTTTTAAGAGCTGAAAACCAAGTGAAAAATGTGTTCCGTTTACGGAGTTGAAACGGTTTAGTCTGTAATTAAAGACCGGAACAAATAAAATGAAGAAATGGGTGTCCCTAAACACCAGGGTCAGCAACCCCCGAATTAAAGGATTGGTCTTTTTATCTTTTCGCTTTTGCTCAGTCAGCGAACGTGATGCTCAGACCGAAAGAGAAACGGGGTGGACACAGTCTTTCACGAGTGACCCCTTTATTCGTGGCTTGCAGGTCTTTCTGAACCCCGTAGCTGTTCGTCACCGAGCACACATACTTCGGATCTCGTGATATTCACTGGACTCTTATCATGTGGCACCAGGTTTCCCTGGAATAAACTGGTAATGAGTTGACTGCAGTCTGTCATTAACCAGTTCAAGTCTTTTCTTTGTTGCAGCCTTGCAGTGGCTGCCTGTGTTATTTTCCTGCAGGATTAAACAGAAGTCATACAGTCCCAGTTCGAAAGAGAACAGGCTGTCTGGAATGAAAACCATCCTGCCTCAGCTGAACCCTGAGTCTAGTGTTTTCTCATGCAACATGTATTCCTTGTTAATTACCCCTCCATCAATGCCAATTTGTTTGGCATTGATAGAGACCAAATCGGTGTCATCCTCAGTGGCATCATATTCATATTTGAAGACTGTTATGCAGCATTTTAAGAAGAAAATGCACTCGTGTCAGTTTAAGTATTGTTTTTAGTAAACAAAGTATTAACCAATAATACTGTCAGCTACATTCCATTCATTTACGGTTTCCAGACACTCAAATGTAAAAAAGTATGGCCAGTTTGAAAAGCTGCCTTCTGCAGGACATTGCAGAGGGACTGACGTGGAGCTAATAAATCACCTGTTTCATGGAAAATAAACACAAGTCAAGTATGTTATCCACAAGGTTTCGAACGTTAGTATAAATTTCGGACATGAGAAATGGGAGAGTAAGTAAACCTTAGGAAGGTGAATGAATGTCTTTATCTTGAAGATGCGCAAGTTGCCGTGGCAACACCTCCATGAGATGCCTTATCTGCTCAACATCTTCATCTTTGTTTTCAGGAATCTAGTTTTCAGGTCAAGTAGTTCAAAATATTACATATCACTTGGGAGTACTGTAGAGATTGATTAGTTAACTTTAAAATGATTCATTTTCTTTTGTGGATGTCACTGACAGAATGTCAGTACTTATTTTCTGAATTTGTGGGCGGGCTTAATTGATTTTCTGCGTGCACTGAATAAGGAGGTCATGTAAGAATCTGCAGGAAGGCGACACAAAATATATAATTGGGCAGGACATTGCGGTTTTCTTATCCTCTAATGGCTGCCAACCATGCTAACCTTCTGCATGAGTGTTGTGAAGTGGGTGAGGTACTTCAGGCCTGAAACCCCTAAGATTTTTCACATCCTCTCTTTCTCAAGATGTGCTTCATGGCTCATGTACACTGCTGACACTGCAGGGGAGGGGGGACAGGATAAGTACCTTAGTAATACTTACTATAAGGGAGTCCTGAAGACATAAATGATGTTTTTTACAGTTCCTATGTTTGACAAAACTCAGTGACTGTAGAAACGCATACACAGGTGCTGTGAATTGCTACGTACTGTAAGTGTAATATTTTTCATACCTGATACTGTTGATTTTTTTGGTCTTGATTATTGGCTGTTTATTGTAATCCTTTGTACTTTTAGATAGAAAAAAACAGAAATGTGACTGAACTTAGTGTCTGTAAGGGGCTTTTGCTTTCTATAAGTCTTTATTTTTGTCCAATAAATCCTATGACTTGCGATTAACTACCAGCTTTTAAGAAAGATGTGTTTGCTGGCCACAGATAGCGGTCTCTCCTGCCTGTTCCCACAAAATAGAATTAGAGATTATTTTGTGAACATTTTCTCACCTTTTAATCTTGAGATCTGTTGGGGTTTTTTAAAAGTGGGAAGAATTTCAGTCCATTTTCTCTCTGTCTTTGATGATGTCAAACGGGGTGTATCAAATGATCCATGAAGAAGATCAGGTATGAATGAGAAACGAAAATGGTTTGTTTTGCAGCAGTTGCTGTGACAGTGAAAGGAAACATCTTCAGTGGGAATTTATGCTTGCAGGCAGAGCAAAGTAAAGCTTCACCTCACATCACAGGCAAGACAGTAGCAGTGTGAAGGAGATTAGTAGTTTAATCCGTGCTTTATTTCAGCAGATTACACATTTCCTCCTGCGGTGGGTCACGTGACAATATGAGAAATAGCCTTTACGAACCCTGGACAGCAGATCTCAAGATGGGGAAAAATGTGGACTCGTGCAAGAATAGGTCTATGAGAGCTTGATGCATTTGTGGTCCAGTTTTTCTTTATATGTGCTTTGATGAAGTTTGAAACCGGGCCTGGCAGGAAGCCCGCGGTGACCTTTAGGATTACAGTAAACCCTGAATCTCATTCCGATGAAGCCATAGTGTGAAGGTAACTTATTAACGAAGAGCCTTCTCAGCCTCTATGTCATGTGAACCCGCAGTCTGCAGGCACACACAGCTGCGGCGCGGACTGCCGGGTCTGCAGGAGACGGAGGAGGAGGAAACCGGGCTGTTTTGTTGCTGCTTGGGGATCGAAGTCACGCGAGGGCAGGGGCATAGGCATGGATTTCAGCAGCACAGAGACTCCGGAAGATTACAAGTCGCCTTTTAATTTCGAGCGAGGCGTGAATACGAATTACCTGTATCTCTCTCCCAGTGACAGCGTCACTCCCCCTGGGTCGCCAGTTTTTTCGGCCAAAGGTAACGACTTCCAGCCTCTGTGCTGTTTGCATTGGCTCTCTCCTGAACCTGTTGAATGGAACGTGCTGCACGAGGAGCTGCTCTCCGGTGCAGAGCAGCCTGGGCTTTCAGGAATGCACCTTGTAAGGATTCAGAGAGCATTCTTAAATCCGGCCTGTGCTTTATCTGGCATGAGAGTTTAGGACTGAAAGGCAGGTTTAGTCCTTGAAAACGGAAGTAACACAACTGGAAAAGCCCACTAAATAAACAACGGGTTTAGCCTAGACCTGCAGCTGCTTATGGGTGTGAATCAACACTCTTGATAAAGGCTGATAAAGGCAGGCAGGGAAAGTGTTTCAGATCTGCCTGCTCGGTCTCCCTGCATGCTGGACTAATTAACTCACCTGCATGTATTTTATACTTCAGATGTTGTATAAAATTCCTTTTCTTGCTGTTCTTTTAAGGGTCCTGTCAACGCCAAAAAAAACCACTAGCATTTGAGAATGCAGATCTAATTTTTCTCAGGGTTACCGAGGATTGGAATGTAGTCCTGCTTTTCCTCAGTGTTACTATAGAGGCTACTGGGGAAGAGTCATAATGATAATAATCTAATCCTAATCGAGTAATGCTGAAAGGAATTGTTGTAAAACTTGCTTTCATTCCACATGACTGGTAAAATATATTGCATTCTGAATACAACCAATATCCCTGTCCTACCTCCCATCAGTGAAAACTTTACTGTTTATTGTAAAGTAATACTGTATTCATGCTTTTAACTATAATGTTGTGTATCACTTGTGTTGGTCCTTACAGTACTACTAATATGTTGCATATTGTTTTAAATGCAGTGTTGGCAGCTCTACCTACAGTGCAAATGGTTCCTTGCAAAACTATTCACACCTTTCCTGTGTTCTCCCATTTTGATGCAAGTGCATTTTTTAAACTTAATATTTTATGTATAACCTCAATGCTCAAACCGAAAACGTGAATTTAAGTGTAAGAAACATTACTGTAAATATCAGCAAAAACAGAAGGAAACTAATCGGATGTGTGGAACGCAGTATTAAACGGGAAAGCCTTTTTACAACGATTGCAGTTGCAGCTGTCTTTGGGGTCAGTTTCTACCAAATCTGTGCACGAGCTTGGTGCAGGTTTCACTCTTTCTCTTCGACAGATTTGCTCAGGTTCTCTCGAGTTGCTTGGGGATCCCTTGTGGGCAGCAGTTTTCAAGTCTTTTCGCCGATTCTGAATAGGATTTTAGGATTCATGTTCCTCAGCCACTCCAGTGTGGTTCTGGCCTTGTGCTCTGGAGTATATTCCTGCTGATGGATCCTTGTGCCAGTTTTAGCTCTGAAGCAGTCTGGCCACTCAAGGACGTCCACTTTGTTATTCTTCGTCACCTCAGTGTAGCTGTGGCCTTGTTCTGGTGTTCACTGTCCTGTCGAAAGGTGAGTTTATATCCCAGTTCTAGTCCTGAAGCAGGTTTTTGTCTACAACTTGCCATCACTTTGCTCCATCTGTCTTTTCTTCCTGTGTTCCATCCTGACAAAGTCCCAGTCCTTCCTGATGAGGGGCTTGTCTATAACATAATGCTGCCACCACCGTGCTTGATACTGGGGATGGTGTCGTTGGGATTGTGTCAGATGTAACTCTTTGCATTGAGACCAAAAAGTATCCAGTTTTGTTTTGGCCGACCCCAAAAGCTTTTGCCACGGGTTTGCGGTACCATTTAAGTGCAAACCCCATGGCAGGATTTGAGATTTTTTTTCAGTTCTAGTGACTGGGATTTTACTGATCAATGAACGTTTCGCTCCATCTCAGCCACTGAGCTCTGCAGCTCTTTCCCAGTTGCTATCGGCCTCACAGTGGCCTTCCTCTCTGGTTTCATCCCTGTCCAGCTGCTCAGGTTTGAGGGACAGACTGATCTAGGCACTGTCTGGGTACCAGCCTCTTCCTAATGACCAGCCTCACCAGGCTCAAACAGGTATCAAAGGTCTGTGAAATGTTTTTGTATCCTTCTCTTGATGTGTGCCTTTACAGAACTTTGTTCCAGAGTTATTTTAGAAGCTCCTTGGTCTTCCTTGGTCCTTAGGCGTATCTTTGCTTGAGATTCACAATCTAACTGAGAGACTGTAAGGAGATAGATGTGTTTATCCTGAAAACACTGTTAATGCACACAGCCAGAGGCCACTCAACTGCGTGGCTCATTAAGGTAATTTTGTGCTCCTGCATTAATTTCGATTTGCCACAGCAAAGAGTTTGAATATTTAGGCCATCATAAGTTTTCCAGTTTTCTTTCATGCTAATTATCCGTTCACTTCTTTTTGTTTTTTGCTTGGAAATGTGCAGAGTGTGGAGTTGTTTGTGTACAGTGTATTACATCTATGCATTGCCACATCAAAAATCACCATGACTGAAATCTTTAAAGCAACAAAATATTAAAGAATGCAAGGCTTTCTGAACAAGCCACTGTATTCCTTACTGCACAATAGATCAAGAATTGCAAGAATATCACCAGCATGAAGATACAGGTGTCTGCATGCCCCAACAGATAGTGGAATTCATATGGATAATAGTTCTCACACATATAACAAAAGTGTCAGTAACTACTGGTATGTGTCTGAGTTGTAATCTTTCATGTTTGTTGGGATCTTGCACAATCAGTAATCTTACAATCAGCTTTGCCTCCTTCGTCTCATTTTTCCCTTCTACCACTTTTAATCTTTACTTAGAAACTGTTTCTATCCCACCCTATCAATAAACCTTCAACCCTATCACATGCTGCGTAAAAAGAGCAAAAGAGCCTAGTTTAGTTTATCACCACTGGTTTCCTGTGGCTCTGCACTTAGGTCACCTGATGCTGACTTACTTTGGATGCATGTTATTTTTTTGCAGCTCCTCGTGCTTTTGTAAGGGAAGACCAGACTGTATAGAAGTGGTGGATAAATCCCTCTCTTCTTGAACATTGGGCTTGTAGACTCTTATGTTTAGTCAGATTCTAGAAATGAGTGACAATTACTTGGTAGAAAAATCTAGCTTTTTAACTAGGCTTTCATTTAGTATAAACCATGACTTTTTTATTACATTTTTCCCATTTTTATTGAACTGATTTTTGCTTGTTTGGGTTAAACAGCCAATTTATTATAGTGGTTTAAAAGCACCATGGTTCCTCAGTGACTCAGCCTAGGAGCACCTGTTGTGACCTAAGGCCCAGATGTCACAGGTTCGAGTCAGGGCAGAATGACTAGTGGAACGTGTGGTATTCCCAAATAGACAGAGCATCACCAGGGCAGAGTGGGCAGGTTAATCTCCTGGGATTTGCCGAAGGTCCTCTAGGCTCACAATGCTGACAGTAAGCGACTCACTGCTTCTGTGGTTGGTGCCAACTCGCCCTGAATGCACTGTGGACCCTTGCTTAAAAATATGAGTGTTACTGACAGGTGGGCATGTCAGGGTAGCATGAATGTAGGACCTTTCTGGGCAGTCTTGCAAAAAGGCATAAAGCAAAGTCTTACAGGCAGCTGTCAATTTCACAGTGACTGGATAGAGGAAAAAAAACGAATATTTAAATAAAAAACAAAAATCACACAGGATCGCCAGACAGTTATCTGGAATTTGCAATGCACAACCGCCCAGTGACCAAGGTTAGATTTAATTTGGAGTAAACATTTCATTTTGATATTAGGTACTGCTGCCCTCTGCAAAAACAACAAAACTTGTTTAACATATTTAAAACTAACTAAAATCATCTGAGAACCTTTGTTTAATATTGTTTCCAGTGAAAGGTCGCTACCCATGCCTGAAGTTCAGTAGAGGTCCGGGTTTCAAGAGGGAGAAAGACTGCTCTTGAGAACACTCTGCGTGTTCTTTTGCATCTTTTATCGCACGTGCCTTTCCGTATTGAGTTGATTCTTACTTCAATATTTTACACAGTAGAAAATGCTGGCCCACGTATTTCAGTTTCTCAATAAGATGGAATGATGCCCTTCCAAGTCTTTTACATCGTACAGATCATTTGTACCAAGAATTAGAAATTATCCTGGGCTTTTTTCCTGGCAGGATGTTACATAAATGCTGTGGCTAAATTTAATCTAATGTATTATTAAATAAGAATCATGCATGCAGAAGACCAATTTCCATTTCCAGTTTTCATTTTGCTGAATGCAGTGAATGTGAGACTCTTGTCTCCAGGTGATTTGTGATACGGAAGAGCATATTTCTTGAGAAAATGAAGGACCAAAAAACTGTACTTTTTGTGTACTGTGTCTCATAGACCAAATTTTAAAAGTAGTATAATATGTAATTGAACAATCAGCAGATGTACTACACTGGGTGTATACTGATCTGTATGTGTAACATGCTTAGCAAGTTATCTGGCCTTTTCGTACAACTGTATCATGAAAAATGGTATGAGGTGTTTAGCAGTGAAACACTAGTGCCCTGTATTGTGTGTTGTGTACTGCAGCCTTCTGGGGAACTAAGTTCAAGAACCCATTCTTATAGGGTCATACAGACACCACTACTGTGCCCTGAAAAAAAACTTGGCCCTAGTTGGTTCAGTCAACGTAAACGTATATATATGTCCACCAGCTCTGCTGGGTGCTTCACCTTCCACCTTCGCAGCATGGCGATAGTCTAATGTTCTCAATCGTCTTAAGGGGACAAAAAATAGAGGAAGGTCTGGCGTGTGAGCTACTGTACTTATGCACATGGAGGACCTTATATAGTTTTGAAATTCTACAACTGTGTATATAATGTGAGCACATAAAGGATGCTGCCTACTTGTAACAAACCAATAACAAAACCTTCAAGCTGATCTTTGGTTTAACAGGCACAGGAGGGAGTGAGAGGAATGTGAGGGAGGCACTGTCTGAAGAGTCAGGCTTTAGAACATTGTGTCAGCAGGCTTGCCAGATGTAAATTCTCCACTGTGGCCTCTTACAGTCGGCCTTTCCTGGAAAAACACTTCTCCCGAGTCCAGCAGCTTCAAGGAGCAAGTCATGAGGAAGGGTTAGACACTGTGAGCTAGAGACTAAGCCTGGGCTCATATTACTAGTAATTGCGGGACCATTGTCGACCCGGTTATTATGAATGGTCATTAGTTATATCTGTTTGTGAGTGTGGTGACAATCTCTTGGTCGAATCTTCATAAAACCCAACAGCGTTGGTTTTTTTGTGCTGGAATACCAGCCCTGTTTGGAATCAGCCATTGTTTAAGAGCTGACTTTACGGCACTGACTCATTATTTACAGTGAGTGTGAGAACAGCACAAATGCTCCTGTGATACAAACATGGGGCTGCACCTACCCCATCTATCAGAGCCATTCATCTTTAGACAAACGACAAGAGTGTCAGCGCTGACTGAAGGCACATTTTTCCCCTGACATTGCGACACATCTGTGGACGCCTTGCAAGTTGCTGGAACTGCTGTTTGTTACAGAAAAGCCAAGCAGAAGGCAAACTAATGGTTACACAGCAGCATGGTGCCAATTGTGTGGCACCTCTAGTGAAACTAGACTATAGCTGACTATAGTTCTAAAAACCAGGGTTTGCTCTACCTCCTATGAAGTTGCACTCTAGGACTAAAATGGTTCCTGCAGTGCTGTGTTGTGTTGGTGTCACAGATCCATGTTTTTGTTTGTGTTCAATCAGTTTGCTCCGGGTGGGTAATGTGTTTCTCCTGACTCTGGGTTACAGACCCATGTTTGCAGTTGTTGAGCTTAAATACTACTCATGCCTCCTTCTCTTTGCACTAATGAGCAAGCTGTGCCAGATTACTTTGGCTTGCAGTCCATTTTAATCAGTTGGCAGCTAAAATCTGTTGATCTTGTTGCCCTGGCATCTGTGAATACAGCGCAGGATTGAGCAATGTGTTGTAGTTATATTAACCCCACTTCCTAGCGAATCATTTATTCGGAGGTTTATAGCTGGAATGCAGTGCCATTCACCTCACATTGTTTTGGTTCACCGTTTTAAACCTTACCGTCTAGGCCCGAGCTCCTCTTTGAGGGCATAGTTCTGGAAATGTAAAACAAAAGACCGCTAAACCCGGAAAGAGATCACTCGGAATGTAATATGTTTGATTTTCATTGTGTTTTGGTAAAAACGTGAGAAGGGTTACAAACAAGAAGTGTCCTTTTGGCCCCTCTGCCCTGTCTAGTAGCCAGTTAATCAGCTTCAACAGCAAGGCTGGGCTGCCTTAGTACCACCACTTCGTGAGTCAAGAAGTGCCTTTGGGCTTCTGTTTAAAACAACACACTTCCTCAGTTTCCTCTCGTGCCACTTGTATGGGTCAACTTTGTCAGTGCCTTTGATGATTTTGGATAATTGTATCAGGGCCTGCTCCTGTCTTCTCTGCTTAAAACTGAAAGGGTTCAGGACAGTCAGTGCAGGACTTTCCTTTAAGCCTGGCCTGCTAAGGACTTTTTCCTTTAATCTGGCTGCTCTTCTCTGGATTGATGTCAAGACCGCAATATTTAATATTTTTTCTGCAGCATGGTTCACAAAATTGTACACAATATTCTAAAAATGTTTTTAATACAATCACACTAACATCACTGACCTTGAATGCTTTTAACTGTGTATCCCAGAGTTGTGTTTACCTTTTAATTGTTTTCCAACATTGTCCAGAAAATGTAAGTGATGTGTTAAACATCAAAGCCATTTTCATAAGTAACCTCTTCGAGGTCAGGGTTTCCCGTTTTGTATTTATAATTTAGCTTGCAAGTCCCTGTGATATTGAATAATACACCCTTACTTTTTAATCTTATCAAAGGGTAATTTGTTGTTCAGAAATGTAGTACTTCCTTTACAAAATGATACCAATGATAACAGTATTGAAAATAAAATTGCCAGATTAATTGAAATTCTTGTTGGTACTCAAGCAGTTTATTCCTTTCATAAGGCTACATGAACTTAAAGCAATCTATTTTTCTATTTTTTAACCAGATTCACATATTTGTATTTCCAGTAAATGAAATTAACTCAAGAAGCTAATTGTCAGCAATTACTGCAAGCATGAACAGTGAAGTCGATTGTTTACTGTATCTGCACCCAGAATTCTCCGGAGAGACAACCCTGGAGACAGACAGTCATTCAAGCTCATTAATTGTCTTGTCCCTTCCTTTTCGGTTTCTTGGGAAACCGAGCAGTTCTGTTCTCTTTCCACCCCATTTCACCGTGGGGTTTCGTGAGGCGAGAGTTTCGGGGTTTGGGAAGCTGTCGCTATCTTTTTATATTACAGCAGCCATATCACCCTGCAACTCACAACTGGCAGCCCACTGAAGCTAAGCAGGTGTGAGCCTGGCCAGTACCTGGATGGGAGACCTCCTGGGAAAAACTAAGGTTGCTGCTGGAAGAGGTGTTAGTGGGGCCAGCAGGGGGCGCTCACCCTGCGGTCCATGTGGGTCCTAATGCCCCAGTATAGTGACACTGTACTGTAAACAGGCGCCGTCCTTCGGATGAGACGTAAAACCGACTCTCTGTGGTCATAAAAAATCCCAGGGCGTTTCTCGAAAAGAGTAGGGGTGTAACCCCGACGTCCTGGCCACATTTCCCATTGGCCCTTCCCAATCATGGCCTCCTAATAATCCCCCACTATGAATTGGCTTCATCACTCTGCTCTCCTCCCCACTGATAGCTGATGTGTGGTGAGCGTTCTGGCGCACTATGGCTGCCGTCGCATCATCCAGATGGGGGTACACACTGGTGGTGGTGGAGGGGAGTCCCCATTACCTGTAAAGCGCTTTGAGTGGAGTGTCCAGAAAAGCGCTATATAAGTGTAAGCAATTATTATTATTATTATTATCTAGCCTAGGACCCACGTTGTCACTCAGTATGGGCGTCGCGGCAAAGTCCACTGCTGTTCGGTGACGCAAGCTTCGTTTTCCCTCTTGCTGTGAAGGGGCTTCGAGGCCAGAGCCCATCCCAGAGGTGGGTGAGGATGCCGTCTCCACGGTCAGCTTGTCAGCTCCAGCTCTGACGGAAGAGGAACAAGAGGAGCTCCGAGCTGAACTCGCCAAGGTGACCCGCGACCTCTCCGGTTTTTTATTCTGCGCCTCCTCAAGGCTTTTCCCCTCCAAAGTGAACAGCAATGTAATGAAGATGCATGTGACCAGACAGGTTATTTTCTTTCCCCTGCAAAGTTTCCAAACTCCTTCCCCGCAGGGCTGTCATGCTTACATTGAGCAACGCAGAGGGTGACATACAACAGCGGTCAACAATTAGCGGTGCTTTGTCTGGAGTGAATATTTACTGGGGCAAATGTTTTCCTCTGGCAGTATTACTCAAATTTGGCATTTAGACCCTCGTTTTTCCACTTGCTAATGTTTTTATGAGAAGATCTGTATCGATGAGTGCTGTAAACTTGCATTCCAGATGTCTTCGTGAATTAAGTTTCCAGCGGCAGCCTTAATGTGGGCAAATTCATCACCCACTTCTAGGTGGTATTCAGTATATTCGGCCTGTGTGGAATGAAGCACCTCTGTGGAACTCGTGGTATTCCAAGTACAGCAGAAGTCTGCATCTAATCAGACATAGGGAGTACTGCTCAGTCATTGGTATCCACTAATGGCATCAGTTGTCCTACAGAGTCACAATATAACCAGAAGGTTCTAGCTGAAACCCTGACAATGCCAACAACTGGCTGTGTGTTTCCTTAATCAAGTCATTTGACATCCTTGTGCTCCTTCTAATGAGACGTAAAACTGAGGTCTTATTATAAGTGACTCGGAGCAGACAGACGGCAGAGTTTAGCCTGTAGTCTCTGTGCTTAATATTTCATTAATATTAAGAACTAATGAGGACCACAAAAGTAATAGGCCACAAACAAAGAATTAATGCAATTTTGTTGCACCAAAGTGTTATTTAATGGAATTTCTTTCATTTAATGTCCCTGTTGCAGGTGGAGGACGAGATTCAAACTCTCTCTCAAGTGTTGGCAGCTAAAGAGAAGCATGTCGCCGAAATCAAGAGAAAGCTTGGCATCTCCCCACTGAACGAGCTCAAACAGAACATCACCAAGGGCTGGCAGGACATGACTGCATCCACAGCGTACGTGCCAACTCGGGTTCAAGTCTCGAGTCTCAGTTAGAAAGCTGAACATAGGCTCCCGAGAGACTCAACACATTAGGAGTAGGGTGAGCCCAGTGGCACTGACATTGCGGGTTCGAACCCAAGTAACTAGTCCCCTTTGACCAAGATCCTGTAAACGATTTAATTGCTCATTTGGCAGAACATGAAGGAGTGTGGGCTTTAGTTAGCCAAGGTCCTCTCCTGTAGCATCCTAGGTATCTGTATACTTGCTGGGCTGCATAGTGTTGAAACTGCTGTCACAAATTCAAAGAAAGCTGAACTTGTTCTCCAGTTTAACCCGGTGTAGTTTGGTTCGCCCATCACACAGTTGCAGTGCTTACTTAAGAGATTAAAATAAAAATGAAATCACTGATTAAAATAAAATGAAACAGACTTGTAAAACTGGGAAAATGTCATTCGCATAATTAAGTGTGAATTGCTGTGTTTTGACGTGATTGTGCATGAAAGAGAGGATTAACATTGGTTTCTGTATTGGCTTCATATTCCTCTTAATTGTGCAAGCTCACTCCTCGACTAATGGATGTTTTGGGTACACTTAGATCAGAGATCTTAATTATAGAAGCTGCATTTACTGAAAACGTGGAAGTGCTCTTTGAATAAAAAAGGAAAATTGAATTAACTTAATTATCCTGTGTATAACTGCAAGTTGTAGACGCGAAAGGATGAGAATAATACATACAGTCTAGATTTTTCTACAAAGAAGCGATTTACATGTACTGCTGTTGGTTGTGTTTGATTTATTCCCCCTGCCTTTATAAAACAGATACAAGAAGACATCTGAAACCT
Organism: Lepisosteus platostomus; assembly: GCF_059453375.1. Lineage (NCBI taxonomy): Eukaryota > Metazoa > Chordata > Actinopteri > Semionotiformes > Lepisosteidae > Lepisosteus > Lepisosteus platostomus. The sequence goes on along the minus strand of NC_142622.1, from coordinate 41,734,319 downwards.
TAAGCCAGGCTGGGCAGAAGGCCACCGCAGCTTTTTCAAGTGTGGGGTCAGCCATTACCAAAAAGCTGGAGGACGTGAGGTAAGGGAGATGTACTTTAACTGCTAGTGCATACGTTAAGTTTTCATCCGTTTTCAGAAAGGTTATTTCCTACCCCCTTTTGGCTTTGCAGTAACAGGGCATATATAAATTGAGCTCACTTATCCTTTCACCAGTTACTCTGTCAATACCACGATTACTGCTGCAACAGTGCAGAACATGGGACCTTGCTTAGAATCTCTGTTAAAAAGGCAGCCGTCAGTCGTGATTGCTGATGGCATAGACCAGCGTTACCTGTGTGAGTGACTGTGTCCAGCCAGGTAAAACTTTGCTAGAGATATTTCATGTCCACACTTGTTTGCACTGAGCAGAAGGAACAGTCCTGTTTCTTGTTAATTTGTAACCTATCGAAACAAGCTGTGGTTAAGCGATTTAGTTTAGTTGGGGCGTTTTGAGTCATTTTCCGGGGTGTTTTTTCCCCTGCTTTTTATTGGCGGTATTATTTAAACAAAAAGAATTAAAGACCCATGCACTGAAGCAGCTGCGTTTTTTTTTTAAAAGCAGTTCACTGGAGATTAATCGTTCTTTATTTCTCTTTAATGCTTGCGATGGCTCTTTCCAGGTTACAGGCTTTTTCCAATTCCTTTAGGTAAGGCCGTTGTAACACTGGAGTACATTACCTCATTCATTCCACATCAGTAGCACTTTCTTTATATGAGGCATTCCAATTCGACCCCAGGAATCGACTGTGATCTAAAGAAGTCCATAGCCATTTCTTCCGGGAAACTATAAAGATTATCATTGATGTATCAGCCATCTCATTCAAGGATCACATCACAGCACTTTCATATCTGCTTATCCAATTCAGGGCCGTGGGAGAGCCGGAGTCTATCCTGAATTCCAGGAAGCACCGGGATACCATAATACGGATCGGTCTGCGTTATGTCACTAGTTGATCTCCAGCTTTCACTTTAGCAGGTGCTAGTGCCTCTTCCCTGCGTCTAAACACTAATATTAGTGTTTTGAGTAGGTTATTCCTGGTTGCCTTGTTTTTGTTATGCCCCATGATTTGTAGAGTAAAGCTAAGTGTTCTTCATGACGTGGCTTATGAATGGTAGCAGCACACTGCTCTATTGTTCTATTGGTGCTTGTATTCTTTATGAAGAATGTGAGACTGTACCACGGGCTAGATTCAGAAACAAAATCTGATTCTGAAAAACATTTGCAAGTGTCTTGTGTAAACCGTTTTGCCAATTTTTAAAACTTTATACTGCTTATACGTATATTATTATATGTATCGTCTTTCATACAGCATAAAACTCTGCTCTCGCAAGAAACTGCTGATAGTGTATATGCCGCCCACATTAAACAGGCTATATTCCTCAGGTTTTGTTCCTTAAAAAAAGGCACCCAGCTCTGCTGTCACGTCCTTTCCAGAGGCATTGCAGTTCTTGGTGATCAAGTCCCCATGACTTTCATTAATGTTTTTAGCGCGTTCTGTCAGCAAGCTGCCTGGAGCACTAATGTATTCTCACTGCTGAAGAAAGTCCTACCTCAAAGCTTAAGGAAGGTGCTCCACCCACTCACAGTGCCAAGAGCTCGAGATCACTCTTTCCGAATCGGAGGACTGCCTCGCTAATGAACGCAGCTAATCCAGGAAGTCTTTTGTGTTTGGCAGTGTTTGCAAGTAGTAGTTTTGGTGACAGAGACAGGAAAGGTTCTTTTGCACAGCGTACAACTCCCAGTTCCTGCAAGAAACTGCTGATACAGGCCATCCACTACAGACAAGCATCTATTTCACACGGAAAACTGCCTGAGTAAGAGAAAGCAAGTGAAATAATTATTTCATTTATAATAATCAATCTAATTCTATGATTTATACCAGTATTTGATCATTATATAATTTAATAACTATATAAATTAATAATTAATTATCATTTATATATTCATTTGTTTAAAAATAAAGGGATATACCGATATAATCAGTCCATTCTTGCATTCAGAAGTCTGGCAAAGAAAAATTTAGCTAAAAATGGATATGTACAGTCACACTTACAGTTTCAGAAACAGGGTGACGATACAGTAGTACATTAAACACAGTATGTTGTTTTATTTCAATTTAGTTTCGTCGTTATTTTTGATGTAAAAGAGAAGTCAACCAAATCATGTAGTGCTTTCTTCTTAAGTGCACTTTACAAGCACTAATTTTTAAGTCTTCAACAGACTGTAAAAAGATTTGGCATGTTGTCTTTGTGAACAGTAAGCTTAGAGACATTTTGCAAGACTGGATTTATGTCAACCTACCTATATAAAAAACTGTTTTTAATATAGGTAAGTATATTGTTTTGATTGCTTAATGATCTTAAAGATTTTATTAATTTAGCAAGATCATCATACAGTATAATCCCCCCACCCCATTTTATTCATAATTGCCTCATGAATGAGATGACACAGCATTAAGAACTGATGTCTGCAGCTCTGTAGGTGTTCCTGCTTCTTAATTCATTCCTTCCTAGTTCTCTTCCCAGTGCGGGTGGAGATTTAGTTCAGATTATGCCCCGTTGTTTGTGCTGAGAGGATGGCTGGACCCGTTTCCCCATCTGTCTTCGGTCTTGGAGAATCTCAAACGACTCGGGCCAGACAGCCTGCTGAGAGCCGTGGAGGGGAGCTGTACTGGAAGTTTCATGGTCGTTTGTTTGTCAGGTTTACCGGACTGATTCCGTTGTCTGTCCTGCTTATTGGGCCAAAACAGACTCTCTCCGTCAGTACTGAGAAAACGGAGGGCAGCAGGGCAGACAAAAAGTGTTTTTGCTGAATCAGAGCAAGTTATAAAATATTAAAATCCCCAACAGTTGCACCTGTACCGGTCTCTAGAGGTCGAGATGGTTGTGCTCTCAGTAAGCCGTTGACCTCCTTCCACTGACAGCCAGTAGAAAAGCAATTCTGGTATCATACTGTATCTCCTGCTGTAGACTAGCTGCGCACTGGGGCAAGGGTCACTTCAATGGACATGAGATCACCAGCTGTGATCCTGTGCTTGTGAAAATGGGGTGGACCGTTTCTTTTCCATAATTGCACCGCTCCTTTGCTTCCAGACAACATCAGGAGATTGAAGTGGGATCAAAACTAACTCCTTTCAAGCCTGAAGTGTAATAAGCATTGCAGCTATCAACATGAGAGATAATCCAATTGAAATACAAGTAGATCTTGGACATTTTCTGCATACAATGGCTTCATTTTCTCTCTCCTGAGATTGTTTTCTGAATATGCGCTTTTTGCTGTTGACTAACCTCTTGCCTTTTCTTTAATGCTGTCCGAAAGTATTCGTTCACTGCAGCACTCTATAAGCATGCCTGCTATGAGGTAAAGTATCTGCATTCTTTCCCAGAAATTTCTGCTATGTACAGATAAAGACACAAAAATGTTCTCTCCTCTCATTATTTTCCAGTGCTTAGGTGGGTCGTGTTATTCTTGAAACATTGAGAGAAAATCAAATGGAAAAACAGCTACACCTAAATATTTATCTCTGTTTCCAAGTAAAGTGTGGGCACTTTTGTCAGTAAGGTTTCAGCCATTTATCATCATCGTATACAATTCCTGATACAGCAGTGGCACCTTTTTGTAAATGTTATTGACTGCTTGAAGCCAATATATATATAAATGCAATACATAAATAAATAGAATGCTTTAAATGGGATATATCCAGTTCATGGTGTGGGATTTCCATGTCCTTTAGAAAGGAAACAAAAAGTAATACAGAAATACCAGTTTTTAAAATTTAAATACTGATCAGTTGTCCAGTATCCAAAGTTCTACATTTTATTATAGCTAGAGAAAGAAGTTAGTCACTTCCTAAGTTGCTGAATACTAATTTACAGGCATCATTGTGAAATTCTGTTGAAGTGGAAAGCACTACATTAACACTTAGTTGTGTGAATGAGTCAAAATTCACCTGTGAGTGTTTTCACTTTGAGAGGCCTTTACTGACATCCTGATTTGTTTTTTCCCCCCCAAAACAAAAAAGTACCAACTGTAATTAACTCAATTGCTGTTCCTTTTCTGGAATTTGGAATTACCTCAACATAAGTCTCTAAATGTAGTAGAATAAGTACAGTACCTTCCGAAGAGAAGAATGTTGTGTTTTTGTTTTACAGCTGCATCTTTAGATCTTTGGTTTTAAATACAGCCATCGAGAATAAGATGGTATGAATTATATCCTGTGAAACTGTCAGTAATTCACTGTATATACCGATTGACTTCACTGGGAATGTCAGTACAAGCAAACCAGTCATCACAAATGATTTTAACCTGCCCTCTGGGCAAGTCAGTAACCTCGTCAGTCTTGGGAGAAATGAAAACCAAATAATCCTGTTGTTGCTCTTCAATCTCAAGTGTCAGAATTGATATTATTCTGTCAAAATTCATGGCCTAGGGAAAAGACTATCAGACCTTTTAATTTTCCTGTCGCTTTCGATTTCTAAATCGGTTGGGTTTTATTGTGTAAAATCCAATTTCCTCTCATGTCATCTTAGGTGGATTTCATCTGATTTGTCAGTTTCGTCATAACATTTCTGTTGGGACCTGCAGACCTTCTCAGGCAGCCATTGGCTTGATATACAGTAATTCACATTTAGATTGTGAAGCAGAATGGAAAATGGCAAAGGTGTCTGTAATTACTCAGATTTTTGTTTTTGTTTTGTTCCAATCTGTGCTTTCTCATTTAGAGTTGTCGTTTTTAATTGCTCTTCAGTCTCTTTATGTACCACCTTTTCCAGTTCGTCCACGTGCCCGTGACAACCTTTATTTTTACATGGAGAGTATAAATAATACATTTTACCACGTAGATTACAAAATTAAGTGTGTTTCAGGGCCATGGCTGAAATGTATCTAGCTGGTAGTATATTTATTGGTGCAGGTATTTATGCTTGCATGTCCGGTTCAACCTACTTTGAATCATCTTCAAAATATACATTTTTCTACAGTGCTTCCTGACACTTCCATAACGGTGTTGAATTAATGTGTTACTGTTTCTTCAGGAATTCCCCGACATTCAAGTCATTTGAAGAAAAAGTGGAAACTTTAAAGGTAAGGTTTATGTCGATTAACTGGGGGAAATTCAGAGCTGATATTTTTCCCATACAAAGTTGGCATAAAAATTAAATTTCCCACGAATAGTTTTGGCCTAACAAAGTTGCGGGATGATTGGTGGACACATTAAGGCACATCACGCTAGTTTCCTCTCAGTATGGGGAGTGGGGCAGTAAATTTACCTTTAAAATAAGAACATTAAATGTTTTTCTGTTGTTATGACTGTATTCCATGTAATGTGACCCACAAGTGCAGGGTACAACTGGACAGTTTTACTGCAGCCCTCTCCTTCTTTATTGAATTGCTAATTAGAAGGAATAACACAAACCAGAGACGTTTTCGTTTATGAAAAACAGGAACTTTTTTAATACATAGCTTTTTAGCACACATTAGTAGAAACAATGATTGTATAAAAGAATAACATTCCAGTCATCGTCAAGACGAACTCGTTCCTCTGCACAATGCGGTGTAATTGTACTGAAAAAGGCCGTGGAGATTGGGAATAAAGTGAAACATCATTGACGTCATTTTTTAAGTTTGCGTGCGATGTGTATTCAAAAGGATGACCAGCCAGGTATTTGCAGTGAGCGCAGCTGTAGGAAGTTTTTCCTTGTCCGTTGAGCTGTGGTGGACAGGGACAGAGTGGTGGCTCTGTGGCTCAGGATCTGCGCCTGTGACTGGAAGGTTGCCGGTTCAAATCCCACGGCCGGCAGAGGAATCCAACTCCGTTGGGCCCCTGAGCAAGGCCCTTAACCCCAACTGCTCCAGGGATGCTGTATAAATAAACTCTGACCCCAAACTTCTCTCCCTGTCTGTGTGTCCCATGGAGAGCAAGCTGGGGTATGTGAAAAAGAAATTCCTAATGCAAGAAATTGTATACGTATTTCAGTCTCCACAGTACAGCCATCTGAGTAGGCCAGCCAACTTCATAAACACCCTGTGCTTTGACTTTGCAGACGAAGGTCAGCAGCCAGCCGCCCACCGGAGATTTTGGAGAGGTTCTGAATTCTGCAGCCAGCGCCAGTGCCACCGACGCCAAGCCTGAGGAGACTCCGGTGGAGAGCCAGGGGTCGCACTAAGCTGCGCCCCTCTCGCCACACGGTCACCCACTTGCCAGGAGTGTCTACCAGCCGAGACGGCTCTGCTGCTGCTTTGTTCGTGCCCCTGGGGTCCTCCTGAAATCGTTCCATTCTTGCTGTCCGTCTGCTGTCTGACCAATCGAAAGAAAACTAGAGCTCAGTCCTTCTCATAACGTACACGGCTTGGTTTTACACAAAACTGTGAATAGTTTCTCGCAGACTTTTAGAGGAGACAGGTCGCTTTTATTGAAAGGTAGGGCCACACTATTTTTATTTGACGTTTTCCCTCCCCCGTTTGCTGTATCTCAAGGAAAAGGCCTCATCAGGCTTTCACAAACATTTGTCCTTAATCAGTCTCGGAACGCAAGTATCGGAGCAGATTTTCAAGAGCCCGGCAGACATTAAATAGATGAGGCTGTTCCCCCCCCACAAAGGGAGAGAATTCCACGAGCTTTGCAGTCCCGATCAGCATATCCGCTCTTAAGACAAAAAAGAGTCGTCATTCTCCTCAACACACTAGCACAAAGGTCTAATATGTTGTACATCCAGACTTAATACATTTTTGTTAGGTTGGCTGGTCTCTATTTTGGGCTCCGTGTAGCTGATGCAGTCTGTGACTTACCTATTTTGGTGGCAAGTTGTGTAAAACTACAAAGTAATCGCAGTTACCAAAAGCAGATGTTGTTCTGCAATTCAAACAAGGGTTTTTGGCTTGTAATAACGTAGAACGTATTTCAATAACACTGGGTCTGCCCCCATATTCTGCTCTAGGCTCTAGCCAAAGAACAGGACAGCCCACTCAGCACAGACCCGAAGGCTCTGGTTTTAAGTTGTAATGAATGAAAAGCACAGAAAATGCCAGTTCCTCATGCAGTGCATGTATGGGCTGTCCTCAGAGGTGTTATTCAATCATTTACGTTTCCACATCTGGTCCCATTTTCGCCTCACATCGTTGATAGTCACTAACCAATTGAGAAGCCTGAAAAAACAATCACATGGGCGATGGATCTCTGTGGAGCCCCATTGAGTTAGAACTGCAGACTTTCTTCCAATTTTGTTTAACTACACTAGCTCTTACTTGAAGGTGTAAAGTCCATTTTCTGCACACCCAGAGTGCCAAATTCTCTTGCCGACTTCTGCGCTGCATTTAAAGTTTAACAGGCACTCTTGACTCAAAGTACTACTCCTATTAGACATCAGGTGTGCATTAAAGCGTGATTTTCTTTTATTAGATGTGTAGTTATTAAATACTGGACGAATAACAGGAATTCTTTGGCATACTCTTTTTGTTGTTAACTATTCTGGACATCTGGAAGGACGTCTGTTTCAATTTCATTTGTCCCTAACAGTACATTATTATGACTTTATTCATGTTTCCTATAACTGTTATGTATCGCTTCAGTAAACACATACGCTAGTTTCAATGATACATCACTGTGCTTTAGCTTAAAGACTTTTTTTTGTCTTTATTTTTGTGAGTCAAACGGATTATGTACAGTACAAGCTATTTTGTCATTGTTTCAACGAAATGAAATTCATGAGACCAAAAAATAAGACAGTGATAGTTAATGGCTTTCTTTTCTTACATGCGTTTTCTGCTCATATTTGGTATTTTTAAACAAGACATTTTGAAGGTGCCACTGATCTAGAATCAAACTGGTCCGAATAGCTCGTTTTCTAGTAATGCAGTATGCGTAAAATTGGCCATTTCCTAGTTAGGCTAATTGTCTGCGTGTTATAACACACAGACCAGAGATAGACAGGCCATTCTTAGAGGAGCTGTCTGAAATACAGCATATTATCTGTGCATAAACTTAAACAGATGTTAATCTACTACGTTCTAGGTATTTGGGTTTGTTTCTTTTTTTTATGTATATAAATCAAATTTTGTAACTTTGGAAATATCGTGTCAGTCAAGACCGACACCAATGAGATGAACATTAAATCTTTATGAACGCAGTAAAGAAATTCTCAAAACACTGGAAGATTTGAGGCCTGTACTGCGGAGCGGTCTCTCTCGGAAACACGTCTGACTGCCTGCCTCCCACTTGTATTGACTCTTAAAAAGCTGGAGTTACACCCTTCACAGTGTCAAAGCATGTGTTGTGCCAGTGTTTGTGTGATCACATGACTATGCAGTTGGAAAGCACACGAGCAGTTTCAGCAGTTGGCTTTTGAAGTTATGTTAAAGGTATCCCATGTACTGCTGGTCACTTCTCTTGCCTGCTCTGGCCCAGCAACTCATTCTAAGCTAGAGGTGACAATGTGTCAGAGTCTAAGTATATCAGAAATGTACAGTGGTAATAAAACCACTATAAATAAATAAAACCAATCCTGTAATGAGGCTTTATAATTGCATATTGCTTCAATCTCACTTTGCCACCTAAGGATTTTGAACACAGGGTTTAAACATTGTGCAGGTTGAGGAAGGCGACAGTAACAGTCTTGCGTGTTGACCCAATAGAGAATTAAAACAGATTACTTGTCAATTCAGTTGAGAAGTGTTTGCGTTTGAAATGTGAAATTCAGAACTTGGGTCTTGAGTAACAAGGAACTGAAAACAAAGATTATAAAAGTGCGTGTGTTAGCAACTCATCCACTCGAGACTGTGTCGGTTATCCACAGATGTTTTGGAAAAATGTATGTAGTGTTTTTGATGTTTTAGTTTTCAAGTTACATCACCGTTGATTTTGAATTTAGATGTTGAAAATTATGAATGTATAACTCGGAAAACACTGAAAGCTCTCTCTGTTGCTTTATGTACTCTTACGTTTTTTTCCCCCAAGTTTGCCGAAAGCATTTTCGCTGCATTTAATACGTTCATGCTTTATGTTGGCACAAAAGCAAATTTTGCTCATTTATATCCGTTAATGCTAAATAAAGCACAATAAATGCATCGTGCCTTTCTTCATGGTTCACGTGTCTTTGTCAAGGTTAATATGACAGTTTATATTTTGTATAAAGACAAAATTCTAAGAAATTACCTGTATAGGCATATTAAAATCTGACCTTAATTACAATTGAATGCATCGGGACACGGCAATAGACTGAAAAGAGACTGAGACTCGTTCCTGACCCATAAGAACAACGTTGTTCTAATTAGCACGAACTGCGTTGGCTCTAAATCGGATCAATTCGATTAATCTGATCAGTAATTTAATACGTAGGCCATAATTATTGCTTCTTCTGTTTCGTGTTAGTAACTACGTACTAATGCAATCACGCAATTGCATGTAGTCACGAAACGAGAACTGCACTTGCGGGTTTGGGCTTGAGCAGGTATCGTACCACAGCTGTTTATTTCCATTGTGAAATCAGATAGATTCATACGGAGATCCTGCAGACGAATACGCGAACGCTTTGCTATTTCCGTATAAGCTACATTTCTGCCTGTGATAGTATAAATTTAAGTGCTACGCGATTTCCGGGGCTAAATGTGCACTTCATCTCTGAGTTTCTTAATTTACTGTATTTGAATTTTCTCCGTTTGAGGTAGCTTGAGAAACAAGCGTAGAGGGCCATCACAATAATTAAAAAAAAAACATTCAATTAACATCCGGATGTAACGACACATAAAAGACTTACAGTACACCCTATTTAAATATGTATTTCCTTAATTTCACTTCTCATCGCCCCACGGGATATCTGGAAATTCAGTCTCGCATACTAAAGGCTCTACCTACAGCTACTAATAAAAGATGTACATTATTAATACATGACACCTTTATTAATAATGTATTCATAAACGTCGTTATGATTGTGGTGCGTCTGGAAGGCAAGTTCAGCTATACCAATAAGTTTTCGAGCGACTGTTGAATAAGTTCATTACTTAGACGATATTATTTCCACTATATTCGGGACCGTTCTAATGTGATCCACTGTTCTGCTTAGTACGCTGCTAAATGGTTTAAACCATATAAAGAGGTTTAAACCATATCCAGCCAGCAGCCGTTCATAACTGGCATAACTGGCAGCCAGGGCGTTTCTCGACAAGAGTAGGGGTGTTACTCCGGTGTCCTGGCCAAATTTCCAGCTGGTCTAATAATCCCCATCTCTGAACTGGCTTCATCACTCTGCTCTCCTCCCCACTGAGAGCTGGTGTGTGGTGAGCGTTCTGGCGCACTATGGCTGCCGTCGCATCATCCAGGTGGGGCTGCACACTGGTGGAGGTGGAGGAGAGTCCCCCATTACCTGTAAAGCGCTTTGAGTGGAGTGTCCAGAAACGTGCTGTATTAGTGTAAGCAATTATTATCATTATTTTTATAAAGAGGATAGTCCCCCATTTCTCTATAACCTCTAGAGGGCAGCAGCTGTGACACAGGTTCTTGACATTAGAGAACAGGTTTAGCACGGATCTCCGGACTAATTTCAGCGGCCAGGCTCGTTGCAGTTGGTCTTAAGGTAGCGCACTAGTTTAGCGGGGAGCTGCGTGCTCATCACGGGTTGGACTCCAGGTACTGCACTGCTTTCACTTCGTTGCAATTGACCCTAACTCTCTAGGATCGAATGGAAACAGGAAATGGTGCATTTGACATAAGCCATGTCTAAAGAGATCTGCCATTAATGGCGTCTGCTGGACTTTCCTATTTACATCAACAGAAAATGTAAATGAGCTCCGCTTCACCCTTTAGGCTCACGCATGTGAAAACTACGTTCCTCATCTCTCGGGAGCCATGTTTATGTACTGTAGGTTAGCGCTCACGAAAAGCGTCTCACGTTTTGGTTTGGAATTACTCATAGGCCCCGCAAGAGGGCGCTCTGCAACACAAGACCGACTTAGATGGGCAGTTCATTTCAGCCCGCGATTGACACGTCATTTTTTAAAATAGACTTGTCTGAATTATTTTTTTTTTGTGAAGCAGCCAGTATGCGATGCTTTTATGAGGGACAGATATGTAATGTGGTTAATCCGGTTCAGCTCTGCTGAACACCACAACAGCACTCCAGCCTGACTGCCCTGCTGGACTGATTCCGTTTCAATGGAAAAAGTAAAGGTTTATTCCATGCTGGGGGAAAATAAAAAGTCCTACTTGAAATTCAGTGTAAAATCCAGGCTGCTCTTACAAACGGTAGAGATGTCCCACCCTCTGAACCACGATTTCCAAGCCAACGTCCGAGTGCAGTGGCCAGAGACATTGGTCCAGGAGCTGCTGTCCTTCAGGTGAGAGCTTCAACTGAGGTACTGACCGTGTGGTCTTCCAAGACCCCTGGGTACTTTGTTGCAAAAGCGTAGCAGTGTGCAGCCCCGTCTTCTCCTCTCCACTAGTCCACTCCAGGCGTGTGCAATCTGCCTTTCCAAAAAGTCTCCCTGAACTGAACCGGTGAAGCCATTTGTCACTTATAGTAAAGCATGACGGCTGCCTGCATTGTGCAAATCACTTCTGGGATGCTCGAAATGAGATGTGGTCACCTAATGTGCTACAAGGTACCACGATGATCTGCTGTACAGGCTGTCCCACAGCAAAGCAGACTCCTGCTCTTTAAGAAACACCTCGGCGGAGAGAGATTAAAACACCACTCTGGCCCAACATGGGAAACAGCTGCCAAAAATCTTTATTTCCGTCGATTGCTTATGAGATCAGGACACAGAAAGCCTCACGAAGAGAACGACACCGAAAGAAAACAACCGCTGTACTTACAAGCATCATAAAGACATGACCACAAGATCACACAATACCATGTCCGGAGTTATATACAGTGGGTATATACAGCTGCTTTGTGAAATAACTAGTACGGCCAGCAATTGAAAGTTAACAGTCAGTTTTGTTTGTTTCTAATAGAAAAGCACAACATTCTATTTTTTTTACAGTTCATGGTATAACAGAAAAGGCATGTATGGATAAGTGAAACATCGCGTTCAGCAAGTAGTTTTTTGTTTAAAAACAGCTTTTTATATACTTTTCTTACATCATGTAAAACACTTATTTCATGTAAAATGTTTGTTTAGTAGATTATAAAAACTCAACTGCTTTTTTTTTTCTTTCGCACCGCCTTGCATTTCGCCCCTGCAGCGATCAGATGGACCGACTCTTTTTCCTTTTACCGAGACACTGGAACACGAAAAGCCGTTTCAGGCGCAGGCAACTTCCGAAATGCGACCCCTGCTAACTTCAGCAACTGTGGATGGAAACTCTTCCAAAAGACACTGCTTTGGTTTCAGACATCTGAGAAGCGAGAGATTTCAAGTTCAGCATTCGTGATTAAATGGCTTCCACCCCCACAATAGGAAGAGATGTGGTACTTTGACTTGCCAACGTCCTACGGCAAAACCTTTGAAACACCACTTTGCCTACAATAGAACATAGAAGTTATTCTGTGCGATTTTCTATTTTTCACAGCCCAGATAGTTCTATTAAATCGGAATTCTTTGATGCCTCCGAGGCAAAATCTCCCAAAGGTTCCACTGGTTCTGCCAGAGATTGTGATTTACAGTGAACGCTCATGACGTGCTGAAATGTTTCGAAGCATCATTTTATAAACCCCGATATCGTTCCTGCACTGTAGCATAGTGTCGCTTGTTTGTTTGTTCTCCTGGTTCAATTATAAAGGGACTTAACAAAAGACACTGAATCAATTTATTTAAACCAAAAAGGTACATTTATAAAAGCCCATCCAGATTACCCTGATGCCTTGGTGTGGATATATATTGTAGCAGGGAGACGTAGAAAACGAGAATATCGGTTTCACGCAGTAAAGGTCATCTTAAGCACAATGTGGCTTGTGCAAGCTTGTCAACCTATTGGGGTTGGCCTTAAAAGAAGGATGTGCCAGGAAAAAAAAATCTCATTTGTCCACGTGTGCTTTGGAGAACCCCTTGAATGTTCAGATGTTCTGATGGTAAGACTCCCAGAGGGTGGGGGACACCCAGTTTTAAAATTTTTAAAAAAAGTGCTTGTATAGTATAGCACTGATCTACTTGAGACGCTTGCATTTACAGTATTTAGCAGTCAACCTTGTTTGTCACCAGTTTCTTAAAACCATGCTGTCATCTCCCCTGCTTGAGGTAATTTTGTGGTGAACATTATGCAACCAAGTACAGTCTGCTTTCTATACACACCTTCCTCAACAGTATGAATATAACGGTATGCATATTATAAGTATGGTGAAATTCAACACTTTTGAAGAAAAGGAATTCTGCACAGAGACCGACAGGGAAATGTTTGTTTTTTAGAATGTTTTTTGCAATCAAGAGATGAAGCACCTTTGCCCTAGAGAAGAAGACTTTTTTTTTTGCTTAGTTTTAAAGGCCATCTCATTCCTCTTTACATTAAATTACAAGCCAGATTCCTGAGTTTGTGTTTGGTTATTTCAAGTCAAGGACCAACATTTGCCTAACACTGTTTTTCTCCCATGAACCGGAGTCCTTTCCACTCCCCCCAAAAAAAAAACTCACCCAAAAGTAAGACCAGAGCTAATTCATTCTCCTGAGCCTGTTTTTTTTGCACTGCATTGTGCCACTCAGCACAAGAAAAACAGATGAACAGCTTTATTGACCAAAGAGTGTGTAAAGCTGTGGAAGATGAGTCACTTAATTCCTTCATCCGTGTCCCTTTCCTTATCCCAGCTCATGCTTCACCTGAGATCACTTCATATCATTGCCATTTAACAGCTCTTTACATACTGTAATTGTGAACCTGACATTCCTAGAAATAATCCACAGGTGCCACTTCAAAATCTTCAGCATTTTGAATCAAAGATACATCTGCAAAGACGATCGCTACTACTGCATGAGTACATGTTAAGTAAAAGAAAGCAAGTGGCTATAGAAATATTACAATCCAGGCTTATTTACTGTACATATCTGTAATGGTTTTAAATTTCTGAACGACAACATTCCCCCACCAAGGGGAAAAGGAAGCTCTGGATCAAAACACTTCTTTTAAATGACCAGGATAATTCTGGAAGCCTCGAGGGGGAAGTCCAGCGAGTCCACTTGACACAGCGGTGGAGTGGGTCAGTACTGACAACCAGGTATGGCTTTTGGCCTGCAAAGACTCAGGGACACCTAGAACCTAGAACCATGAAAACACTCTGACTGTTTCAGAAGGAAACAATTCCTTTACATTAATATAATGCAAATTCTCAAATACAGCTGAACTCATCCAATGCATCTACTGCATAAGACCATAGTTTCTTTGTGAAGGTTTCAAGACCCCACAACTTTTTTTTTTTTGCTCAAAATGTGCACAGCACTCAGATATCTATATTTGGCAATAAGGATTTTTAAGCAGTTGAGAGCAGACAAACTCCTCATTGTCAACCAATCTACTGACAGAGACAGAAAAGCTGTCACTGACAAGAATACATTCATTTTCAGATTTTCAGACCAAGTGTGAGAAAGGACTTGTTAAGGGGTTATATGGGTTTTATTTTTTGGGGGGAGGGAGTTTCAAAACATCAGGAAGCACATAGATTTTGGTGGAGAAAGATTAATGAATCTAATTAATGAATAAGATTATTCCAACTGCATGCAAACACTTTTCTGCAATTTCATATCTGCACTGAAGAACCACACCTTCAGACGGGGCAGAAAACTTGAACCCGTCAACAAAATTCAACTACTATACTGTACATACTGACCCCTCAACACCTAACTCTTTTATTCACCTACATACTAAACAAAGCGACATAAAAATAAATGTCTTGTGGGAAAAACGCTTGGGAAGGTACCCTTGTAACTGAGTCACTACCCCCAACATTATAACTTTCTTTGTATTTGTAATTATACTCATTGTATCGCATGTAAAATTAGCATGACAAAAGACTGCCGTTTTTCGGTTTTGCAGCAGACATAAAAACTGGAGCACAAAGCAGTTACCAAAACAAAACGTGAGCAAAAGAGAGCTTACAGCTAACGGAGATAACCGTGTTCAATATCAACATGGACTCCAACATTGGCGGCCCATTCTGGTCTCAGTTATGGATTCGTAACTCCAGCCTCACTACACCTGGCCGCCCAGGTCACAACAGGTGCGCACACACACACACACACAACTCGAATCTTATAGTATAACTCTAAAAATGCAGACCTTATTTCCGATAGACAACCATAACAAAAGTGCAATTCAGACAGAAAATGCGGGGGGTCTACCAGATGGGATTCTGAACAAAACGTTTTCCCCAAGCAAAATATAGAGACGTGTTCTTCAAGGCGTTTTCTTGTGCGCTAACTGCTCAGGTCGTGTCCTCGCTCCCACTTTCCCCGCAAGAAAAAAAAAACGGATACTACGTCTTCGTGCTAGATTACTTCACGCAGTTACCAGTATTGGGCTTTGAAAAGCAATACAAGACTTCTAAAAGCTCTTTCCAAACTGAAAGCACACGCACATCATTTCGTCCCACTCGGATGGTGACTGCGTCAAGCGACGAGGCACCCTGAAGAACTCAAGAGTCTCCAAGTAGGATATTAAAAGGGTCAACGGACAAGCCTCTTGGGGAAGATGCCGCTTCCATGATGGAGTGCCAGGGGGGTCTAGCTCACGAAAACCCCAAAACCAAAAGCCTAGCTTTACTTCAACAGCAGTAACAATTTCCTTACCTGGTAGATTCCGTTTGACCGGGTGCGCTCATCAGCCGCCTTCTCTTTACCGGCGTGCCGACGCGGAAAGCGACCGGGGATGCTACCAATATTATCCGGTCGTAGCCTAATCTTACACTCTACTCTTACGAGTATAAGAGTAGTATAACACTCTCTCGCAAACATTTTATGTTCCTCAATTTATTTATTTTTTTTAGTGCTCATTATTCTCAGTAACCCTAAAGGTCTTGCGAGATAACCCTTCGCTCGTCAGACACGGCTTTTATAAGGTTTTGGCGATTCCAGGTGCAACCAGGTCATTGATTTCATAGTGAGAAGGAGAAGAATGCCTTTCGCTGAATGTAGCGACCCCGCCCTCTGGCGACTTAACCCCGACTTCAGCCATCTATTCTAGAGACACCCGTGTATGTTATTAGATTCTGCTACACCCACTATAGACTCTCAGGGCTATGGGTTCTTCAGGTCTCTTTTCACTTCATTCAGTTTGTTTTTGTTTTAAATAACCACAACAACATAAATGTTACACGTGTAACGCTTACGGCCGACAGGCGCTGTGTAAGAGCCGGCGTACCAGAGCGGGTGACGTCACCGCCCTTCCCTGTGATAGCAGGACCACAGCTACTGGGCTGTAGAGAGATCTCTCTTTAGCTCACGGGGCTAGGTCGCTGCAGAGAGACGCGGAAGTCCCGGGTTCGAGCCCCGGAGGGTGCAGGGGCCGACCAGATGCGGCAAGGGCGCCCGCCTGAGCCCCCGTTGCGTTACACACGTGTATCTTTCACAGCAATTGCGATTGAGCTTACTTGTGCTGTAAAATGCCATGTACCATTGTGGTTGGCAATGCGGTCGAAAGGCACAGGTTACATCCCCTTGACACTGAACCCGGACGCCTTTTTAAAATGAGCAGCTGGGGCTGAAATGGCGTTTTCAGTGTGAAAAACAAGACGACGAGAACGGGGGGGAGGAATCAAGAAATGTAAATGAGATGTGCTCTTTTTTATTAACAAAAACGGCTAATTTCGGAAATATACGGAACAATTTAATACTTGAAGAAATATGGGCATAAAGCTATAAATGTGCAACTCTGTTTGTTCGCTTCTGGATGTACATCCCTGGCAATTTATCTAGGGAAAAATAACTAATTGTCGCTTAAGCTGGATGCTATTTGAAGAATTAGCTATATTCTGTGCCAATTAGTTACATTCTACAATCTATCAAAATGGCCTCCTTCACCACTGCAACTTACACAAGAGAAGACGATCTTAATGATTTGACATAGCAAAAACACAAATGACAAACATAACTCATGAACTACACGGCAAGCATCAGACTCCTCACTTGTAGGACACTTAAAAAAGGTCAAGATAACAACAGGCCTGGTTTCAGGCACTTAAAGGGAAAATGTCTTGAAAATACCTCCCCTCCCCTCTACTACGTTTGCTCTGCACCCTTAAAACAAGCGGCGAGCAATTTCGAGAAATTTCCACTGTCATTAAAAGAAATTGATATCCTGAGACATCAGTAACCTCATTTTCTGGAGAGAAAAAAAACACAGTGCTCTCTGCTATGGCTTAAACTTTTGAATCTCCCTGCTGCTTGTCAAGCCTACCAGAAAGAGGTCCTGAGCATTGTGTTTTGTTTGTTTTGCTTTGTTTTCAACAGTCAACTTCCTTCACCTGTCTCCTCACCCTCCCATCCCTCGACAGCACGAATGGAGATGTGCTAATCGCAGCGGCATGTCTTTAGTGCGGAAACCATATAAAATAAGATCAGCTTTCAACTGTATCACAGCAGGACCTTGGAACATGGTGATCACCACAGCGAGAATGCACACAATTCAGCTCAACTACATTTGTCACAAAAAAAACGATGTTTTCCCGGAACAAAACCTTCAGACCTTGTAATAAAATAAACATCGAGTACTTCGTTTTTATTTCGCATGCACATGCAGTATTAAAAAGCACAGAGAGTTGGCGTTTGTTCAACCCAGAACAACACCGGCTGTTTTTCCACTTGAATCAAGAGAGCACAGTACTTGATGGTATAAGCAGCGAGATAACTCATTCTTAAGACACTAAAAACGGAGACGATTACAACAGAGAATTTGTCGAGTTCTGCTCTTTTGAAGGTACTGCAGAGCATTCTGAAGTACGGTATCTGCATGAAAGGTTTTCCTTTTCCACAGCGGAACATTAGCAGGAATACTTAATGTTACAATTTCCCTCACGGGATTCAATTAAGTATCTATCTTAATATACTGTAGGTTTGCACGAGTGGGTCATTAATTCAATGTTTGCAACTAAACTGGTGACTTGCTAGGTAAGAGGACAGCATGGAGTTCATGCGTTCATGCAGGTTTCCTCCAGGTGCTCTAGTTTCCTGCCACAGTGCAGAAACATACTGGTAGGCTAATTGGCTTCTGGGATATTTGGCCCTAGGCGTGTGTGTACCCTGCCTTGCGCCCGTTGCTGGCTGGGATTGGCGCTGGCTCCCTGTGACCCTGAACTGGAAGAAGTGGTTAGAAAATGGATGGATGTCAAATTAGAAACACAGTAAATGAGAGCAGGGTATCCACTGGCTTTCACTTAGCTACTGGCTACTAAATACCATGTCTGGATTTTTTGCCTCATTAAATCCATCACCAGCCTAAGCGAAAAGCCATAGGCTGGAGGACATCAGACTTGACTTCTTAATAGGTGGCACGAGAAAAGCAATTTCCAAAGTGACCTGGCACACACAGGCTCGGGACACCACACTAAAAACCTCCAGCTCCCTGCTTTCCCTGCCATGCCTTTCAGTCGACTATTCTATTAAAACCCAGCTCACAGCTGCAACCTTGCACTTCAAATACAAGAACCATTAACACAAACTGTGCGTGCCCTCTGAGGCAGCCTGCCGGGTTGATTCGCTCCAACTGAGCTGGATAGGAGGTAAGGGGTAGGCCAGCCAGCCTCCAGGGAAACCAGACTACACCCCTCCCATGAACGGCGTTGACAACCAGGCATTCCCTGAGCAGGCCACCTCTACAAACACTCTGCTCCCACACGAAGGCTTCAGTAGGGATCAGGTGCTAGAGTCAATGAAAAGAGCCTGAACTGGGCGTTATAGGTCACACTGAGAAGCCACTGTCTGCCCATTTCAATGCAGAGCAGGGACAGGGAATGCCACAGAGGCGAATGACCTTCGTGTCTGCCCCGTCACAACCTCAGTGAGCCCACTCGGCCGCCCCCAGACACCAGAACAAACCCGCCCCATGAGGTGAGCGCTGGGGTAGAGGCATGCCTTCTGAGCCCTGGAAAGTCACCACCTGTGCCTGACTTTTGTACCGTTACCCCTTACAAAGCCTCCAAGACACAGACTCCCTTCTCTCCCAGTTCTGCTTTCACACTGCTTCAAAGGTTTTTTTATACATTTCGCCCGTTCCTTTTTAAACAAAGGAATGCTAAAACACATTCCCTCCTCTCGTCCAATTTAATCCTCTGGACAAGCCGCGCCTCAAACAGGACGTGCCAGAACGTTCCTTTACTCACAGAAGCCTTCCTAAGAATTACCTTAGGAAAATAAAACCGTCCGTGTTCCACAGCATTCAACTTGAAGTCACCGGAGGCTTGTTTGGAAATGAATGGGACTCGGTTCTTTTAAGACATCTCAGAAATGTAAAAAGACTTAGTTCCCACAGAAGACATCAATTCAATGGATTAACCGAATATCAAGAGATATTCAGCTTCTTTTACCATGTTGTGCAGACAGTTCCAGAATTTTTAAAATCAGACAGTACAAAACACCATTGCAATACAGCTTTAAAAACAAGTAATTGTGGTGAACACACCCACTCTGTGACTCCTCCTACACAAAAACAACTATATTAGGCTTCGGAGTTCTTTTTGGCATTCTGGAAAAGCACATTATGCATTATGCTCCTACATTTGATTGCACAGTGACAGGTGATGACACTGGCCACCATCCATTGTTACTGTAAAAGCTTAAATTGGCTCAATCTTTAATTTTTCTTTTAAAGGACTGCATCAAACTCCCCTATCCATTTTTCCAAGCTCCACCAGACACCTCTTTAACCATTTTCCATAGCTCTGAGAAGTGAAATATTTGTATGTAGACTGAAAACTATCACTAAAAGTGTTGCATTTTTATTATTAAAAAGATATACAAATACAAATTTTGGGTTTTGATTTGGCAGTATTTTCATTAGTGGATCGTGATCGTGACAGATCCATTTAAGTCACTTTGACGATGTGGTCATGGAGAGAGCACTAAATCTCCTCATGATTTAGACTGAACGCAGCTGATAGGCCATTTCACCCGGTGAATTTCATATGTGACAAAAGCAGTCAGGAATGATAGACACAGAAAAGAAGCAATACTCCCCCTTTCAAGAGAACAATGTCTTGAATGAACAAGGTTATTGGAGCAACACCTTGTAAATTCATCAACGATGGATCAAAGTCCTCTTTAGCCCTGAATCTAGGCTTTGTGTCGAACAAAACACCAATTGTCATGTCCAATAGACCAGATCTGGGCAGGAGATCCCTCTTGTACTGTAGTAACAGATGACAACTAGATGGCTTGACCCTACATTATCCAGTTCTGGGATCTCATCTTCCTGACAAGACAACAATCCAGCAGGACACTATCCCACAAGACAGCACTTACAACTTGGGGGATAGAACATGCAGGAGATGTACAGCACTCATCGGGTTACAATTTTGACTACACATGCTACTACCTGCGACTTTCCCAGAAGCCCCTTCTGTCGATGACTAGTATTAATCACAATGGAATGGAAAATAAATCAGTTTTTCACATACAACGTGTACTCACCACTGTCTAGCACCAGGATCCGCAGAAACACTGGATGAAGTCCTTTCAGCGCTGAAAGGCTATTCATTACTCAACATCCTATTATATCTCCCTGGACGTTGAATACTATCCATTAATTAATCTGTGTAGAAATTACATACGAGTATCACAGCTCTCCAGAAAGAATTCGTCATCCCTCAAGGGGAAGTCATACAGTATATTCATAATCATGTTAAATCTGTACCCTTAGGAGTCCCCCAGTATCCCACCTGGATAGGATATCTGCTTACAAGGAAAGGTTGTTTCTGTATCAACATGACCCATTAAACACTGCTCTACCTGATTGAAACCTTGTGCTATTTGTCTATTTTACAATAGCACTTCAACCACATGCATTCTTTCGCCACTCAGAAAAAGGGACAGGATATCAAAGCATTATGCTGTCCCTGAGCTAACTGCGGGAAGTCTACTGTATATGGGACATGATGTCACGAGCAGTCCACGGGCTCACAGCAGAGTCTAAAAATCAGGGGTTAAGGCTACCAGTTGGCTCTTCCAAGCCCAGTACAAGAAGCCCCTTAAGTGGTTAAAAGGTTAAAACTAACTTGCAAACTACAAACATATTTTTCAACAGAAAAGCAACAACTGCTTCAGATCTGCTCAGTTTGCTACACAAGGACCTTATGTATTAGTTGGCCTATTTAAACTATTGTATTGTTAAACCTGTGGACCATGGAGCAATGAAATGTGGTACAAGAGGGACCATAAAGACCACATGGACGATCGCTGTACACACCAGCAGGCACTAATACCACCAGCGTCCACCAGAGGGAGCACAAAGTGTTCCTAATCACCAACATCCCCACCAGCAGTCAGGCTTGGAACGGCTTTCCTTACAAACAAGAACAGTGTTGTGCAGCACTGTTACAGTAATATGTGAACCCAAAAGGGCCAATAGTATTGCATAGGCAGAGAAACAGCCTTCAGCAGGGACCATTCTGTGGTGAGGCGTTAACAAAGCAATCATGGAAGATCTCAAAGATGCCCTCTGATATTATTTTGCTCCTCTTGAATACTAAAGAACGTGCACCCTGAACAGGCCACCGGAAGTACAGAAAATCACATTTGCACAAACATAGCCCTCCTGGCATGTACTAGAACTGCAGAAGAAGGGGTTCCTACTGGCACAGTTTGGAAGTTAACCAGAATTTCACTGATCCATGGCTTTGAGAATCGAGTTTGAGGGCTTGCCATAGTTCTAAGCATGTAGTTCAGTTTAAGCTCATTTTTCATATTTATGACCCTTTGAAGTGTCGCCATTTACTGTAAGTCTAGTGAAGTATAGCTGAGGATTGAAAACCTTTCTACAAAAGACGGCTTTATGGAAGCTGCATGGGTCATGGTTAAATCTACCATACAGCAATTGCATCTTTATTATACACTTATTCCCGCTTTATTAAAGACTAACCTAGTCTTAAACATGCGTGTGTTTTAGAAAAAACAAAGAACGTAGCACAGTTCAACCAAACTGCCATTGGTGCAGTAAAGACCCAGTGAAGAAGGTGAGTTGAGACCCTGCCAAACCCAAAATTAGCATCTGCTCTAGATGATGCTTTCCTTCCTTTTGAATAAAAACATTTGAATGCTGAAAACATTCAGAAAAGATCAGGTCATTGATCAAGGAAGTTAAAAGATGGTTAATTTGCCTGATGAAACAGAAGTAATGCACGCCACCAATAATGCAAACAAAAATCATTAACCCTTAATGTACTATTCACGCTGGGCCTTTACAGCATTTTTTAAAATGTTTTCTGAATGCAATTTCCAACCTACAGAATTTAGGTTTGCTGCTAACTGAAGTAGTGTTTTGACAGCTGTAACACTTTGTTATTGTTCTGAGGTCTAGTTCAGCATTTTGTAGTTTAATAACTCAACCCAAAACCAATATTTTAATATTGATCTCGGTAGAAATCCCACCTTGTAATAAAAAGAGCTGTAGATGTACTCTAAAGAATGGCATTCCAGCTCTTCGGTTGCAAGAGTGACAAGAGCACATCTCTTGAGATGTAGTTACCTCTAAATACAAAGAAGTATTGAGCAGATCCTGAGAGAAATTGAATACAGTATCTCCTCTGTGCTTGGAGGTGTAGCTTCATGGCAAGACTGCTGGGAAATAAGTCTCCTCCACCATGGTAAAAAAAAGCTAAAACCACAAGTGACGAGATGCTAATGGCAGACATTTTGTCCCCATACTTCCAAATTTGATTTGGAGCGATTGTCATGCTCTGAAAAATCACAGCAACCACGGAATGGTGCAGTAAATGTAGCTACGTTTGGGAATTTCAAGACTCCATCACCAGACCAATGCTCTTCCATTGAAAACTACAAGCTCACCAATTCTGTGCCAGCAAGCCAAGTGGAGCAAAACCGAAAGGAAGAGCAGGAAATGTAGCTGGAGGAAAAAAGATACTCCACACTGGCTGAAGATATTGTTTCCAACCTGTACCAAACTAAATGTAAGTACATTTAAGGAACAGAATCTAAGGAATGGTGTGACTATTTTTAAGCTGTCCTGAGGTGCAGCACAGAACTCCCCATTGGTAAGTTTGGTTTTCTCCAGAAGGAGAACAAGCTACCAGCTTACTTCCACAAACTAAAAAAGAGAGCTTCATACTCCTAGATTTTGTGGTTAAATTGTTCCCATTTCCACAAAGGTGACATTTCTGTCAAGAACAAGTGTTATTTTTTCTTTGTTCCATCTTGCAGAGCACAAAAATCCTCAAAATTAACCGACTACTACTAAAGTAAACACTTCACGAGACTTGGTGAGATGTTTACGCTGTATCAATTGCCAAAGCTCTATTTTGAATTCACTCTTTCACTTGAAAATCATTTAAGTGAATAAAAAAGCATTACAAGTGTCATTTTGGAGACTCCTAACATTTGCCCCTCACATATGTACAAAATTTCTTTTTAAGTGCTAAGGAGCTCGTTAAGTGCTTTGATTATGGGACTAACTGAAAACTATCACTCTCAAAACAAAGTCAACGTATACATTAAGCGCAAAGAGGAGGGCACAGAATATTCCAGAATTGTGGAAAAAGCAAAAGGCGACAGGAGCCTTGCTGCAGAACACAACGTCCTGCTGGGGGAAGTGAACTGGGACGTTTGTGTGCGTTTTTTAAGGTGTTCAGAGTTAAGAGTGTCATCCGGCAACTCATTAGCTACACCATGTACTGCACATCCAGCTTCTCCTCCACTGAAGTACCTTCTATCAAAAGTCCCAGCATTCACTTACAGTACAAGTCTACTTCCAGTGGTGAAGACAAGGCCAAGGGGTCCATCCGGCAGCGAAACCGAAGGACTGTGGCGGTGTTAAAGTTTCACTTCGCACAGATAACAAGGCCGTCATAGACAGATGGAAAGTTTAGAATCCAATTAACCCTACTGTCAGATGACAACAGGTGACGGTGCCAGAACGGCCAGTCTCTCCACAGATCTTTTTCCCTGTGTTCATTCTATGTCACTCTTTGAGTTGACCAAATGTTTTTCGGCTAAATAAGCGCCTCCTTTTCAATATATATTCTCAAATGTGTGCTGCTGAAAGCTCCTGATCAACCCAACAAGTTGCATTTACAAGTCACAAAACAGGATTTCTCATCGTAGAAGAGAGTTGGATATTTCCCCTCCCATTTTCTCGAGTCCCACACACACACACAGCTAAATTTGCCTTCTGATTCTACTGGAATAAGCAGCTGGATTAACTGATAATAAAAAACCAAGGACCACTGGGAGAAAAAAAAAACTACTGTGAGTGTTGGTAGCCAAGATCAATCCAAAAGCAGTAGCAGGGTTAAAACACGGTATTCAATTTCTTGGCCCCCTCCATCAAAGTGAATGGTAGCTGCGTGACTTAACAGCCCAACATCTACGTTTTGAAGCCGGCGTCTACAAAGACATCGTCTGGTGTGAGCCAGTTACCCTTGCCCAAGGTGCACAATTGAAAATGACTAACTTATCCATAGACTTTAAACCCCCAGCACATATCAGGACTGGAATTTTTTTAAATGACAATCTTCCTCCTTCTGAACAGTCGAAATATGATGACGCAGCAATACTGAAAGCACTCCTCATCCAATCGTTTGTTCTTTTCAGCAGCCTGGCAAAGACGTCATGCTGACGACACATTTGAAGGTTCATGGTGGCAACATTGGAACGCTTTAAAAAATAGCTTATAACACTAGGGAAACTCTTCCCTTCGCATGAAAACAAAAATATAATCGGGTGAGTGGGCTCTTTTGTAATTCTGCCTTTGATATTGTGCTTCTAACACTTGTCTGTCTTCTCAGACTTCACACCTCCATTTGAAACAAAGAATCAAACACTCTGAATAAACGTCTTTAAAAAAAATCAGTCGCTAAGAAAGCCTACAAGGTACAGGTAAAAAGAGTGTATGCACAGCTTTCTCACAGAGGCTGAGAAAGAACCACAGATGTCTATTCCTTAATTCATATACCTTCAGCAATTTCTCTTACAGGATTAATAAAGTATCTATCTTTTTGTACACAAGATTAAGAAATGTCTTCTGGTGAGCACAACATAGAGTGCAATGTCATAAAAAAAAACAAGTATTACATTTGGGCATGCTTCAATACCTTTGTTTAGCCGATGAGTCATGTTTTGTTCATGTGTTGTGACGAAAAAAAGAAAAACAGCAGATGTAAATTCTGGTTGTAGCCAGACCTACAGCAGAAACACCCACCTTTAAAAAATATGGCCCTTTAATGATTGGCTTCAATACTGCCTGTAAAGTTTGAACTCTTACAAATTTCCGGTGCTAAATGACAGCTATTGTGTTTAAAAACAAAAAAGGAGATTAATATTTTTGGTTGCAACACGTTGAGTTTTTCCACGCGATAAAAACAGATGGTCACTGAGATCAGTCTCGTATAAACATAGCTGCTGGTTTTCTTAGAGCAAATCCCTGAAAAAGTCATCAGCAAACATATAAAAATGGACATAAAAAAAGCTCAGGTTTTCTGTGAAATCAGTTCCAGAAAGGTAGCAGAGAAAGCAGTTTTGCAGGTGGTCTCCCTCCATGAAGTGTAAACTCTGCTTCGGCTCATCCTTAACTCCAACGTCCGGATCAATTCAACCAGGTGGAGCATTTCCTACTCCCACTGAAGAGGATGCCTTTCCGTCGTCTCTCCTCCACTGCCAAGAAGATAGTAAAAGGAGAAAACCGTATTTCCCCCTAGCAAACAACGGAACCGCTGACAGAAGCCTTCTCCTTCCTAGAGGGGAAAATGGAAGAAGTCAAGCACGTGAACTTCCGCCAGCGCGACAGGCCGTTGGCCTCCAAGTTAGAAAACATTCCTTCAAAAACAAAAGTTCGCCGATCACGTCGTGGGTCTCACGGTTGTCATTTCAATCTGGAAAGGCGGCGGCCGCTACTCCACGTGGACTCAGCTGAGGCCTCCTGGGACAGGGGACAAACGGCACGACCTCGCGTGCGGGGGGACGCCTTGGTGTGTTCGCTAGCTGCCGGAACTCTCCTCGATTCCCAAAGCGCGGGAGCCGCTCGTTCAATCCACGAACCTCTGGCAGGCCTTTTTCCAGCGGCAGGCCGTGCACCACATGTCCCGGTTCTCCATGCCATACACCTTGCGGCACTTCCTTCCCTCCCCTCGGGATTTCCTGACAAAAACAAACAATGCAAACAGCTCATCGGCCTGCAACGCCATGTACACGCAAGTCGTATGAAGTCTCATTGTAACTACCATGACACCATTTCTCCCTTTGACGCATTACGTTTTCAGACCAATACGCTTTGAATCCTTGTTGGTCTAGGCTGGACACTGTACCACGGTTTTCATCGCATTTGGAGTGCAGGCGGTTTCACAGATTAACAGGCAGATACAAGCTCGACAAAACGGAAACTGTAAGTTCTTGTACGTCATAGAAGAAAAAAAATCAAACCGCCATCAGTCACTCTGAAGGGCCGGCAGTTTTACTTACAAGCTTCAGAAGTTAGTCTTCAATAAGTAAAGAACAGACACAAATTCAGAAATAGCAGTTTAACTGCACAATATGCGTTTCCCCCTTCTTCAGAACCGTCTTAGTGCCAGTGAAACGGACACGGGAGTGAAGGTTAAGGTGGTATAAACATCATTCTGAACCAGTGGGAATCACAGGTCTGTCTGCAGCCCTGAGGAAGCTGTAAGGATTGCAATAGAATGATTAACAAGAAATTGCAAAACAAAGGGAATTTCACGGTGTCTAGCTGGAATAAATCTGTGCTATTAGCTGAATGAGAAAAACAGGCAAATAAAACCGTTTCCCAATTTTACACAAACTCAAGTTGCAAATGCATGCAAAGCACTGACACTGCATGATGCCCTCACTACCTTTGTCCCTTGGGTATTCATGGTTTTCCCGCATAGACCGATGAAACACGGGTACAATACGCTTAAAACAGCATACCGCTTGTAATGGATGGTTGGGGTTAGAAAAAAACCACACCTGAGACCGCCTGCAGCTCTCGGGGGGGAGGACAGGACAGTGCTGGCCTGGGGGCGCTGCTCCACAAAGCTCTGTGACCGGCTGTGTGTTGGCGAGGCCTAAGGACAAGGACGAGAACATCAGCAGACGCCTTCCAGAGTGCGCGGTCTAGAATTCAACTGCAACAAATAAATCCACAGAGAGAACAACACATCCGGGCTCCATACCTGCTGAGCCAGTTAATATCTATCCTTCAGTTTACAGCAGATGTGCAAAGTAATGGTTAAGGGTCTATTCTGGGGACACACTCACCTTTTCTGAACCTGTGAACAAGTTACTCGCTTTGTTCCAGCCGTCCATTTTCCAACTGCTTTATCATCAACAGGGCCATGGCCTATCCCGGCAAGCCATGGGCACGAGGCAGGATACCCCCTGGATGGGACGCCAGTCCATTTGCAGGGCAGACACACAAACTCACACCAGAGCCAATTATCTCAACCTACTGGTACTGTATGTCTTTGGAGTATGGGAGGAAACCCGCTAACCACTGCACCAGTATGGTGCCCTCCTGATATTCCACTCCAGTTAAATCCTTCATTGTATAAACAAATAAATATCCAAATCAACTTGGCATCAGATGAATGAGTAAGGGTCTCAGTAAAAACTAGTCTTAGTAAGGACCCCTTTTACTGAAGTCAGTTACACCCCTACTAATTTAAAGACCCGTGTTCAGTAATCTTATACTGACACTGTGTTATGCCTTTAACCAGCAAGATTACATATCAGCATGTTAATGAGGTACCACACCTAAACCCTCTGCTAGCTTCAGTGAACAAGGCCCCCAGAGTTTGGTTCCTGAGGGGCAGACGGCCTCTAACTTGGACCCCAGGGTAAGAGAAGACTTGGCACATCCACAACTACCACTCGGTAAGAAAGAGAAGTCTCAGTCAGTAAACCTGCCTCGAGTGCTTGAGTGCTTCAGTTCTGGGTTTTACTGTGTCTAATGCAAGGACAAGGGCTGGACACTCACAGGTATGCCAGTAAAGGTGACCGGAGGAGACTGCCAGGAAATACTGAAGCTGCCGTTGCCATTTGGGGTGAAGTTGGTTGAACTCGGGATGTTAACAGGTGCAGTTGCCTGGGGGGGGGGAACAAAACAAAACGATTCAGACCCGTCCCGTGTGCGTGACAGAATGGTTTGCTCCAATTGCAAAACACAACTTGCTTTCTGCGGCTCCCGATTTTGGAGGACTAGCACCGCGCTGCTAGACCTGCTCTAACGAGTTCAATTTTCCTCTTCTCAACAAATTCTCCAGCGCGGGGCTTTCGAAACACGGCCCCCCACGCCCCCCCCCATACACACGCTCAAGCGCCACGGCGGGATCGCTTCAACAGGTCCGCCAGGCAGCACCCACCTGGTAGGCGTGGTCAGTGTGGACGAGGTAGAGGGTGCTGGGAGCCGAGCGGCTCAGGGGGGTGGCGAGCTTGCCTCCTTCGCCCCTGGCGCTGGCGGTCTCCGGGCGGCCCGGCTCGGGGGCGCCAGGGCGGGCGGCCGAGGGGGAAAGCACGGAGGGCGAGACGGGAGAGAGACTGCTCAGCCCCTCGGCCACGGAGTCCGTGTTGAGCTTGATCTCGGTGTAGTAGAAGTCCTCCTCACCGTCGCTGCACTCCGACTCACAGTTACGCCTGGGTGGGGTGGGGGGGAACAGGAGGCCTGGTTACGACACCCTGAGCACGGTGTGTGGAAATTAAAAAAAGGAGTTTGACTGTGAAGATACTTGGTTACAAGATCAGAAAGATGCAACCCTATGGAGCCCCAAGACCTTCACTAATCAACGAAGGCTCTCTTTGGGAGACCAGGCAGATCTCTACCAGATCCTAGATCGCATCACTAACGATTGTGGCTGAGATTCTCCAAGTGCCGATGTACACACTGGTTTAGACTGGCCAGGCAGGATCTTTTAAGCCTAATGGCAACTTGTCACTTGTCAAGCACCTACCAGGAAGAGACATTTACCTCCTCCAGTCATTTACTGGAATGTACTAAACGGCGATACGGACGTACAAGTAGGAGCTGGAGCACCACGATATCATCTCACACGCTCCAGAACGGGTACAGGACATGCTTTGGGGGTCTTAGGATAATTAGCAGTTCCAAAGTGGCAAGCCCCAGTTTTCTAAAGACCTCTTCTTCAAGACGTTGCACTCTTCAGAAGTACAGATGTTCTCTGACGAGTCGGAGTGACCCTTTTCTTAAGATGCCTTAAACAAGTCGATCACGGTGCAACACATACTAAAAACAGAAAAGTATATTGTGCTTTACGGATTCATTTTGTGGCCAACAAGTCTTGTCAATCTATATCAACTTTTTTTTAGCAGGGCTTGGTAGAAATCTTTCCACTGCAAGTCATTCAACGTGCACTTAAAGATATGGTAGATTATGATCTCCACAGGAAATGACAGCCTTCCAATTTCCAATTTCCAATCTAAGCAAACGGAGAAAGAAATACTACAAGGACAGAAAGACAACACTGAGGTTGGCCGTCTTTGGTTTTTCAGTAGTTCTTAAGTAGGGAGCTAACTATCCCCCCCGCCAAGTTTGTTAGCAGAACTGTGGACAGGGAAGACTACGAAGTGCGTTAAATACTGACGTCTGAACGCTGAGCAGTGCTGGATAGCTATCTTACCCCAGATGTACAGTACGAATGTGTTTCTGAATCCCAGCTGCTGTGCTCAGAACCTTCCCACAGTTCTTCCACAAGCACTTGAACATCACCTTCATGGAGTTCTAAGGAAAACAAAAACAGGATTTTAAACCGAAGCCTCGATGCCCGAGTTTTTGGAGCTACCCACTTCTTACACCATTCTAATATTTGGATATTGTATGCATGGTCTGATCCCAAAACAAGCCTTTAAAAAGTCTCCTAATTGCAGCAGCAGAGCAGGCCTTTGCTCAGTTTGCTGTGCCATGGGACAGATATAGGGTCAGCCAACAGAAGGAATAATACAGTAGATACAGTACACATTCATATGGTGTATCACTGAAGACTAATGCTACATGTCCCTTTTGTAATCACCACAAGAGGTGAATTTATATGCTATTGATGGGATTCTCTAGTATTCGACAGGGCAGTCCAAAGTATAGGTTTTTAATACATTCTTTTAAAGTAGTAGTAAGTATTGTCTATTTGGGAACACAGAAATACAGTAACAGCTGCCAAGGAAGTGTTAATCTGGTTAAAGACCTAGCAGGTATGATAGATTAATTTACTCATTTCAGATGGTCTGAATTTTAAAATCACCTTGAATAACTTATTCAGGTTGGTTGAGAGATGCACTTGTTACTAATTCAGTAAAAGTCTTCAGATGTGTTGAATAATTAACTGCACACATTTACTAGAAACACTTAAATCATATAGCTGTCCCCTTCCCCGTGTATCAAATATACAGATGTAGAAAAAAGTCTAGTTTCAATCACATAAAAAAATGGTCACAATATTCTATTAAGGACATAATGGAACTAGCCTTTTTCAGAAAGCCGTGCACTGTTTTGAGCAACTATTTCAAATGCACAAGTACAAAGTCGGTACAAACGTAAATATAATAGTTTTTTTTTCTGCTTTGCTCTTCTGCAAGTGTTAAAAAGCATGCAACTTGTCCCCTAAATAAGGGTGAGATGCTGCCAAAACTGTTTTTGGCACAGGCAGTCCTGCATACTAGAAATACTCCATTTAAATCATAACAGTCACAAAACAGATCACGTCTAATTCTTCAGACACTGAACAGTCTGATTTCTTTGGCGCTCAAGTTCACAGAATATCCATCCTGAATGACCGCATTTGGGAAACTTGAATACACAGATGTATGTACACGTACAATGCTGTGTACCAAGGAACAACAACATCACCAAACGAACCCCAACTGTCTTTTCAGCCCCGCCGTCTACAAGTATGAAGCAGAGACAAATGCAAACTACATGGAAGTGCATTTAAAACCAAGAACAGGGGGAACTTTATGCAAAGGTTGTGGAGTATAGAACAAGCTACCCAGCCATCTTGTCAAACCTACTACTGTACCTCAGGTCCAGGAAGGAATGTTCCAAATAAATTAGCCGACTACCTACCAACCTGGCAAGATTACACAGCCTGCAGCTAATCGGAGCCCCTTAGATCCAAGATAGAAAAAACAGCCATCAGGGGCTAAACCTCGTCCACAAGTTCTTGCTTCTGCAAAGAAATGAATCTAATGAACCGCCCCCAAACCAGAAGACTGAGTGTGTGCCGAGAACCAGAGAGGTCGTAAAAGAACTATGCGGTGGTTTGAACCCTGAACACCAAAGAAAACATGGGGGCTTTCATAAGGCAATGGTGACAGTTCAGGAAGCAAGTCGTTTTTGTATGAATTATGGTCATCGCCACTCTTTGCACACAAACTGTAAATAAGCTCTCAGCAATGCAAATCATCTCGAAGAACATGAATATGCATCGTCTGCATTGTTAGACGACACAGGCATCTGAACAAACACCGACAAGGCTTCCACATGACCCTCTCTTTAGGACCAGCCAGCAATTACAGGAACATGTGAGCAGAGAAGTGCCCCCTGTGTATCAGATTACCGCTAGTGTTCTGCTAAGCAGATCTGATTTTAAGATTTTTCATTTGAGACATTAAATGCATTCATTTTAATGCCTTATTCCCTGTAAGCCTCAAAAAAAGTAAAAAAAAAAACCTGAATGAATTACTTTCAGAGACAGATGACTGTAAAGGAAGATGACAACAGGAAGGCTCAGCAAGCCCGATAACTCTGGTTGCTAGCCGATGATAGGCTGAAGGAAACATTTATTCATACAGATACAGCCAAGACTGGTCAGATCAGCGATGCACACGGCAAGTACAATCGACACACGTCTTTGTTCTGCTTCCTGTAGGAGAGCAGAAGTGGAAGCTCCCATCGCATTTCAGCTTGTTTCCTTTTTGTCACCAAAAATAGCCATTTCATAATAGGCAAGATTCTTTTTATGCGACTTAAAAAAATAGCACCATACTGTAGGTACTTCACAAGAATGGTTACAAATGCAAAGAGGTCACATGGCCAGATCAAGCCTGTTTGGTTACCAGTAGGTTTTGAGATCCTTGCTTCTGTTAACTATCGGTTTCAACATGGCTGGGTAGTTTGCTCCAGTCCACCCCACTCTCCGGCAGGAAGAGGTTCCTGTTAAGAGTACATCATCAAGAAAACAGGCCACGGTTCGGGTACTAATGTAAATCCCTTTCACACTATTTGATTACCGGTTGTGTTTTATAAAATCAGTTCTTGAAGTAGGCTACCATTGCACATTCCCACATTCCAAATACCACGCAAGACATGCAAAAACACCACACAAACAGGGGTTGATGAATTGCGAAGATGGCAGCACAGCTGAACTCCACCAGAAACAAGATGTCTAAATGGCATTAATCAGTCTTGGTCATGAAGGGAAGACGGGTTTGCTTACAGTCTTTGCGTGAGACTACAGAGATGAACACCTACCAGGAGACCGTACCCCTTAAACCTTCTAGTGCCCGTAAGCGACCGTATCCTAACCTTTGCCTTCAGAGAGTGGAAGTCCATGTGGGTTCACGTCAGAAGGCACAACATTCATTAACACTTTGTAGCGAAAAGCGGATCAATTCCCAGAATAGAGCAACTGAACGCACTTGTACCTCCTGCTCCCAGCCCGGGCACGTCACTCTTCCTGTAAAAAGAAGCTCTTTTCACCTCCTCCATCTCTCCACTTTTTCCTCCTGCAGGACAGGAAGCTACAGCCGAGACGGATAGGTCTCTGTGGTTACACTGCGTAGACTATATAGAACATGAAAGCTTAAACCAGGTTTGCCGAACCTCATTATTTCAGGTTCTACCAGGTTTTCCACTAGGATTCAATAACCTCGAAACCTCTAGACTTTGCAACACAGCAGTTCACCTCCCTCCCCCCCCCCAAACCACCCCATAGTCGACTTTAATAAGAAATATTCCTCTTACAGAGCAAGAAAACTACCGCACTGTTAGTGGAATCCAGGTTATCCAAAGACGCTGACCTTCCTTTTCCGGGGAATGGGCTCATCAAAGAGAAGGCTGCCGGCGTCCGCCTCGTCGATCCCGTCATCCGGCTGGCTGGGGACGCTGGGGACGCGGAAGGGCTTAAAGGTGTCGGCGGAGAGGGGCGGGGAGGGGGTGGAGGGGTTGGACTGGTCGCTGGGGGCACTCCAGCTCCAATAGCCACTGCTGCTGTGGCTGGAGGGCATGAATCCCCCTTCCTTCCAGGAGCCGTTGGCGCCTTCTGCGGAAATCCCCCACAGGCAAAACAAAACACAACGCCGAGCGGCTGAGGACGTGCCCGTGCGCCGTCAGGCAGCGTGCACAAAAGGACCGAACGACCAAGTGAGACCAAGATACCACTGAATCCCTTTGGCGCACGAAACCTAAATCAATTCTCAGTCACTGTGGTTATTCCTCGCATTCTC
This sequence comes from Lepisosteus platostomus, assembly GCF_059453375.1. Classification (NCBI taxonomy): domain Eukaryota; kingdom Metazoa; phylum Chordata; class Actinopteri; order Semionotiformes; family Lepisosteidae; genus Lepisosteus; species Lepisosteus platostomus. The sequence goes on along the minus strand of NC_142622.1, from coordinate 41,700,760 downwards.
CCGCTGGTTCCATATACAGTCAGGGCAGATCATGCACCACTGGAGAGCTGCAAAATGAAGATGGCAGGGGCGACACAAGAGACCGCAGACAAGGTGGAGAAGTTAGAGGTGCTTCACTGCACCTGTGGAGGACGACTTTCTGAATTAGACTTTAGCTGGGACACTGGGGATCCAAGCACCTGATACTGCAGGGTCTCTAGGTATCAAATGACATTACACTTGTCTTATATAGGAGGTAGGAGGTACTGGCCCTCGGGGGTAATACAAGGGCAACTGAAAGTGACTGGTTTCATGGTTCTTGCACCCACTTTTATGAAGGGGAAAAACTCATCAGTGCTGTATAAATGCATCAGCCAGCTTACAATTACATTTTAGATTTACACATTTGGGCAGATGAGGACTCTGGGCATTATTTTCCCACTCAACGCCAAAGGGCAAAAAGCAGAGCTTACGGATGGGAAGAGTAAGGGTCACTACACTCTGAGCTTCTGTGCGAGCCACCAGTGATAAGGAGCGCTCATGTACAGCGAGTTCGACGGACTTGAGCCCAGACAGGGCTCGGCCAACAGGACCAGACCCTGGGAGCTCCTGAACGCTGCAGTCTACTCACCACCAAGTCTGACCGGAGGACTGCGGACGAGCGGGCTGGTGGACAGGCTGGTCAGGACCATGGCGGCGGTCACTTTATCCATGTCCACCTCCTCTGCAGACTTCCTGAAATGGGGCAAAGACACACGGAGCCAGGAGTCACACCGCTGAAACCACTCCAGCGAGCAAGCACAGCCGGCAAGCAAAGCTTTTACCGCTCCTCGAAAGCTACCTGAGAGCTGTTCTGGACCCTGTGTGGGTCTGAAAGAGATGGCCACGTTTTTAAGACAGCAGGCTTGATTAGCACATGAAAAATAAACGAGAGCACAGAAAATGCAGCTGGGGAACAAGCACAACTCAAAAGACACCAACTAATATGCCGACCCGTTAATGTGCTCATCTCTCCCTATTACTGCTCTCTAAGGGTAAGGCAGTCCTGGTTCAAGGGCCACCTGCTTAGCAGCCAATTATCTAATTAACTGAATGGGCAACCAATGAGGCATATGTAGACATTCTCCTGCATTCTCCTAGGATACTAGCAGTCCGATAATTAAGAGTCCTCCTGCCACAACCTCCCCTCTTTGGAAAAAGGAAAACTAAAAACCTGCCATTAGTTTCAGTTATCCTAATTATAACTAAGAAAGAGCTAGTGTATTCAGGGGATCGTGTCAAGAACATTGCTAATCTAGGTCTACAAAACTACTCCCAATATTTAAAATTGAAAACACCTTATTACACTGCCTACAGAACGTTTCAACTAACCTTGCAGAGTTTCCATGCAGAGTATTGTACATCATAATTGCTAGGTACAAACAGGTAAAGTCAGAAAAGAACACAGTTTCACAAAATCCTAATAATGTCCAAGTGAGTGTGGGGTTTATGACACCAAATTGATCTTTCACAAAACTGATGACTGCAACACACAGTCACAACACTTTAATGACAAGACCAAGATTTCACACACAAGACGAAAAGAATCAGAATCAAAACTAGTCAGGATCAAGGCATACTGTACAGCTGAATGTCAGATGGGAGAGAAAAGACAACCTAGATGGAGCTGACTATCTGAGTCCGTGGCTCGGAGCGCCTGGCCTCATCATCCTGTTTTTATTCCTTGTCGCTGTACCGGATCCCGTTCCGGTTTCTAACTCCGTTTTATCCTGTCTCGTTTGGATCACCCGGTTTTGGACTCCTTGGACTTGTCGCCCTGGCCACGCCCCCCCGAGCACCAGTTCACCATCGTCACGCCCCCCTGTCTGTCAACCCCTGCTCCTCATCGTCTCCTCCCCCTTCGTCCTTCTCCACTTACTTCCGGATTGTACCGTCTGCATAGGGTCCAGAACCACGCTTCGTTACAACGAGTCATTCAGGCAAGGAAAAATGAACCCTGCCCATCAGCAAGCAATTTTGAAAAAATAACACGAATGGTGTGAAGAAAAACAGGCGGCACCAGTACAGTCCCAGTGCCACAAGATCTGGAATATTATTTTTAATTTATGACCGTGACCAGATACAAAGCTTCTCATAAGTGATTCAAAAGCATACAGGACAGAATGTTTTACGCATGAAGACAGAACAGTTCAGGTGTGTTGGCTCAAAGTGGGGTTCAGCAGTCAAATCCTTTGTTTTGAGGGAGGACATGCGAACAGCTACAAATGGAAGGTGGTCATTGGGCCCAACTAGCCTCTTTGTTAGCAGCTAATTGATCCCAGGATCTCATCCAGCCACTTCTTGAAAGAAGCCAGGGCATCCGCTTGAAACACATGGCTGCTAGCAGTTCCACACTCCTACAACCCTAGGAGGTGCTAGAGTTACACATCTGTACACGGACCGAGAGACCCCAGGGGTCCTGACCTAAGCGCTGAGTACATGGTCAGGACTGTCCCAAGCCTGCGCAGTCAAATTTCACTTTAAGTTTTAAGCATTCAACACTTAAAGCCCGTCATTTTCCCAGAATTAACAACCAGCACCTCAATGAGCGCCGGAGACTATGGTGTTCGTACAGTAACTTATCTTTCCAGCTGAAATCGTTTCTAGGGAAAGCCATTAAAAAGAGGCTATTCCCTCAATATCCATTAGAGTCAGGGCCTAATTTACTGCTTCTCAACAAAGAGAAATGATGTCATTATGCATTTTAAATAAATCACTCAATTACCTCATGCACTTACTAGCTCATTTGCACGGGTTGTCTAAACTGGAGAAGCAACGCTCCCTGGATACTGTAGCTGTGCTGCTGATCTCATTTTTGGTGGCAATTAGGTTGTGTGATATTGTACGCTGGAATATGATAAAGATACAGGGACCTAATGATTTTATGGCAAATCTGGGCATCACAGTCTGCATATTAATTAAATAACCTGAATCTGAAAAGCTTTAGATTGTGTGTAATTAAGATGTGATGTATGACCACAAAGTCCAAAAGCCCCAAATCGCATTTATCATTAATGTCCCTTATCAAACCAAAGTAGCGCAGGGGCAGGTTGCAATTATTAAAAGAAAGTAATTAAAATGGATTAGAAAAATTACATTAAAAGGTGCAAGAGAGACAAAAGAGTAACAGTTACATTTTAATAGCTTGAGAATTATGATAAAAATAATCGCTGCGAGATGTGATTGCCCTGTTTAGGGTTTTGGAAAGTGGAATTTATTTCTCCTCTTTCAAAATATTATGGAGATGTATATATTTTATAAATATATGTGGATGTATATATTTTATAAAAAAGACCTAACACATATCTTCCAACACAAGGTATCAAGTTTTAAAAATATGGATGTTGTTCCTTTGTAGCTCCAGAGGGAGTGTCTGCCTTGTATAGAATATGGTCCAGAATAATTTTACAATTAAAATTGGCATTTTTTAGAACTTAAGGCTTTCTTTCTAAAGATAAAATATGCATTATATTAATAGGCCTCGGCCGTTTTATTTTTGAAATGTTTTGGCCACGCCCACCCGCACAACCACCCAATCTGATCTTGGACACTCTGCAGTCACCATAGTACCGGCAGGACACACTAACCATCTCTTCGCTGACACCACTGCAAACCTGGAGAAGTTCAGCAGGGGTCCAGTCCAGCTCTGCTTCACTGCCTGGTGAGTCCCAGTCACGGCTGGCTAGCGAGATAACTCGCTTTCACCTGTCACATTTTGACTTCAGCTTTTTAAAGGCCTGTGTCACTACCAGCACTTTCACTGTCCAAGGCCACAGTCACTGATATGAGGTTGGACTCTCTTTCACAACGGTATTACACTGAGACAAAAGCAAAGAAAGCCTTGTACTTGGTTCATTTTAATTATTTTTTGTGAAAAGGCTACAACCAACTTGTTTGCCTTCAATGCACATATACAGTATGGTATATAGTCCCATTTCTTTCGTAAAAGTTAGTTATGGTCCAAGATCAGCTGTTTGAAAAGAAGTCATTTTGCAGACATCTGTTGCCTTTAAACAACCAGATGTACCTGCGTTTAATGGTTGAACTTTGAAGACGGGTGTCTTGTGGGCAGCTGGTGAAAGGTAATACTTTGAGAAAAATGCGCCACACTCATAGGAAGTGAGTGCAATTTTTGGTGTTCCACTCTCAGCCACGTCTGAACTGTAGCGCTCATTCTTTTTACACTTTTTACAAGATCATGTAGATTATTACAGGCAATCTCCAATTCACATAGGGGTTCCACACAACCTTAAACTGAAATTCAGATCAAGTTAAGAGAAGGTATCCACATGGTGCAATGTAGAATGAGAAGCCACATGCAACTTCTGAGCTTAGTCACTCATAAAAGCTCTAAAAACACGGGAAAAGGGATGTATGTCACGATCGTCACCCCTCCTCTTAAGGACGCTCCAGCCCTTACCTATTCTAGTTGATAATGTGCACCTGCCTCCTGTTTTGTCTCACTATTTAAGCCTGGGGCCCACCTACCAGGAGAGGGTCCAGGAGAGACCCGATGGCACAGGCTTCATCATGGCATCCTGACCATCTGAGTCCCAGGCTCAGAGCGCCTGTCCTCGTTACCCTGGTTTAATTCCCTGTCCCTGTTCCGTATCCCGTTCCGGATTTTAACCTCGTTTGTCTCGTCTTGGACGGACCCCCCGGTTTTGGACTTCGGACTGTGCCCCGGATCTCCCCCTTGGACTGTCTGAACTTGTTTGCCTGCGCCACGCCCCCTGAGCACCGGATCACCCTCGTCACGCCCCCCTGTCAGTCAACCCATTGTATCCTGCTTTACCTTATCCTGTTGTTCTTCTCCACTCTGGATTATACCCTCTGCACAGGGTCCTGAACTACACGTACAATGTATACGCTATTTTTGTTTGCATGCTGCAAAAAGAAGAAAATAATAATAAAAATAATAAAGTTTCTTAACAAAAGCTTTCTCTCAGGGTGAGAAGAAAATGATGCGTGAGATCGTCTGTTATGCCTGCTTTATTAAAGGCGGAAAAGGAAACTTGAGAAGGGGCTGAAAAGGAGGTAAATAAATGGAAATCTCCATCAATTAACAGGGAAAACACAATGAGATCAACTTTGGCTTTAACGCTTGCTTTTTTATTTTACATCCTGATGATTTGGATGCACTTAAATTGTGAGTGTGGATCATTTTAAAAATGTGATTATGACAATTATTCCCTTATAAAATGAATACGCTGAGAAAAAGCAAGTAGAGAGCCAAAAGAATGTCTTTGTGTAGTTCATGAAGACCGCATGGCTAACAAAACAACATTTTATCATTTTTGGGACTTTCTTTCCTATGGAGCCCTAAGCTGCAGCAAGAACATAAACTGTATTTTGTACACAACTGTACCTAATATTTTTTATTTGTGCAAAATGTTCTGCAAAAAGAACTCAGATTTATCTACATGGAGAACACCTTTACCGGCATGTTCCCTCAATTCAGTGTAGTGTAAGCCACAGTGAGTCCTGTTCTGTGTATTAGGGGTAAAACCAAAAACCTCTTTTGTACTTGAAATGATCCCATCCTTGCATTCTAACAACCTTAAAAGAAAATGAACCTTGTCGAGAGATAAGTAAAAAAATACAATTATTTCATAGGACAAACAAGCAAAGGCGCACACGTACGCAAGAAAAGTAAAAAATAAACTACGCGCAGTACGGTACAGTATGAAACTGCTCCTGGATGGGCAATCTCATTCTAAATCATGCATTACTAATGCCTTTGTCCCGTCTGTCCAGTGCGAGGTTTCGTTTAGCACTCGTGCACATTTGGAGGTCAGTCAGAAGGCTTGTCCTCGTTGCTGACCCCTGATCTGTCCAGCAAGTATCTTCCCGTGTTTGACCAGCTATCTTGCCTCATCTGAATGGGGAGAGGTTGTGTTAATAAAATCCAGGCCTCAGTTCTATTTCCCCCCCACCAGACACACAAATACACAAGTATGCTGCGATATTCTGACCTGAGAAAGCTGAACTGGAGGATTCTAAGTCCCTCTAAATTCTAAATTGGGACGTTTACAGCCTTACAAGTGCCGTCTTCAGCTGCTGTAGCACGTGCATAAAAACCATCACCTTCCATCTTTTTATTTTTTATCTCTCTGCAGCTAATCCCTTGCTAAAACCAACCATTCTTGGCAGAACAAAATATTCAAAAATAAAACCAGCACAAGACATACTTTTGCCATCCTTTCCTCTGTGTTGCTACGGGAAAAAAAAAAAGAGTGTTTTTTTTCCCCCAAAATGGTTTGAATTAGATGAGAGCTTTTTAAGTTCATCCACATGGGACACAGACACACACACAAAAGGTAGCGGTTAGCTACCGAGGTGAGAAAGTACTACAGCGCTGCGCTTCTGGATTTCTGAATTGTCGGGTTTCACGGCTCTGTCTTTTGACGTTATGTAACAGCTGCCTTTATTCCTGGTTCCACCCTGTAAAATATCCTCCATTTTAACTTGATGCTGTGCTCGTCTGGGCAGCGCTAGCACACAGAAGATCTGGGAGTGGGGTTACTGTCGGTCACTAGCACAGCGCGGCAAAAATCACAGCGCTTGGCAGTACGCCATCCCCAGAACTCAGCTCCCTCTGGTAAAGAGAGACGAAGGCTGAGAGGGGCTGGCAACCAGCCAGACAATCATTTTGCTCTAATACTTTCCTCGACAGTCCTGTTTACTTTCTAATCCCGAGGACAGACAGAATAGCGCGCCCACCAGCCCAGTCCAATTTGCTTCAGTACGGCGTGTAGCACGCTGGACATCGGCGCAGGAAGCGCCGGAAAGTCGCGCTCAACAGAAAGGAAAACAATTCGATTTGTCATCACCCATCATTTTTCTATTTTACACCCTCGCATTTTGGATTCACTAAGATTTGGCCAGAACACCAGGGTAACACCCCTACTCTTTTCGTTCAAAACCTGTGAGCTTCTGCCTCCTGATGACAATCAGAGTTACCCAACAAGCTGAGGTCTCCCTGGCTGAGACTTCGGGTTAAGAAGGCTCCACGCCCGAAACGTTGTGTTTCTTTTCTTCTCTTTTCAGCATGGAATAAACCTTTACTTGTGCCTTCATAGGCCTTACTTGTTAGGCTCAATTCAGTTACAAAGTCTCTGAGCTACCAGGGAAGCTCCTTGTATAAACCTAGCAAACTGTTCGCTGATCATTTGAGAACAGACAACTGAGGGAAAACAGACTGACAACTGTTAGTTGCATACAGCCAGTTTACAGAATGAACTCTGTATATCTCATTTTAACTACAGAGGTCAGGCATTTACACTACTCATGTAAACCCTAAGACAAGGAAAACAATCCAATTAGCAAGGAAAAAGTAAAGCTAAAATCTTTATCAAAGCTTTGTGAAAAGGTAAATCCTTCAGTTTCTACTAAGCAGATTGTGGACATAAAGTGTACATTTTATACATAGTGACTTCAGTCGTTTGCAACAGACTTTAAATTCCAGCTTCACTTCAAGTAATATTAGCTGCTGTATGCTGGTTAATTTTTAGATGTTTTTGGTTATTTTCTAGAACTCTTTAGAACTCTCTAGAACTGAGAATTCTATAACTAAGTTAATTTATCATTTGATCAGCGTTTAAAATAATCAGCAACGTATTTTCATCTTTTCTAACTCGGCAGTAAATGCATCATGAGATTCACTGTTACCTGAAGAATGATTTCCTTCCTGTTGCTTCGAGCTGCGAGCGCCTCACATTATTTTAATAAATAACTGCAAGAAGAGTCACAGGACAACTGAAAAGCTGTGAAATCAAGCAACTCTACTTAATTTGACAGTGTGAACAACCGGCAGACTAATCCAGATCTGGAATGACAGATGCCAGATCGGGCCCTCTGTGAACGAACATAATTTGAAGATGAGCAGTAAGCAGCGTGGAGTCTTTCGCCAAACGAGAAGTGTTATCACAACAAGAGGGCGGGAAGTGGCAGGCAGGTCTGTGTGAGCTTTTAAATTCACCAAGAGATGAAAAAAAAAAACAATCCAGGTGCTGCAGTCTGCTGACGCAATGTCAAGACAAAACTGAAAAAAAAAAAACACAGGAGAAAATGAAGATGGTTGCTGTGCGATGAAAAATGTTACCATGACTATAAAAAGAAAAAGACCAGGGGGGCAGTTATAGATAATGTATATGTTCCTAAATTCCTCCAGAATTTGTTCAAAGATGTGGTAAAATGTAAAAAGTACCAGCTTGCAGTAACACTGATCATCCTCAGGAAGTAACAATAGCTTAAACAGATATCACTATCCATATCACTGCAATCCCACAATCACCAGTCAGCTAGGGTACAGACCGCACTGTGAGCTTTTTTCTGATCAAACTCCGACTCAAACATGTGTATAGATAACCCGACAGTGCTTCAGAGATTAGATTTCACATCACCCATAAGTGTAAAGACATCTTTTTCCAATTACCAGTTTTACACAAAGCGTGTTCGCACACAGTTGAACCCCAGCGTCTTATGTCTGCCCCCAGCTAAAGGCTGATGGCCCCGTGTGAGTGTATGAAGTACTGTATCTCATCTGAATCTAGTGGGTTTCCACCAGCACAAGCAGTTTGGAATCCTTTTTAAGGGTGAGACATTGTGTGACCTCATGTGAGCAGACCATTCAAACACGTGGGGAAGAGGTCTAAGGTACAGCAGCAAGAGTTAACAGTTCATGTTATTATTCTTGAACATTATACGGATAACTGAACACAGCTGCCCACAACTACTATATTTATATGTGGTTCTGTGCCTTGCTCCCATGTGGACGAAGAGGCTTTGTGTGACATTAAGACATCTGTGCTTGCCGGCATGACCTGCATAGTGATACAGTGTCTGAGGTTCAAAGCCGTGCCATCTGCTGTCATCACTTCATTACTTTCAGTTCGACATGCTTCACCATCCAGAGTTGGAAATATTGGTCTTTGACCAATAACTTGCATCCTTCAGCTACCCAACCTCCAACAACAGCTGGGCACACACAGAAACAAGAACCGTCTTAGGTTCTGCACAAAAATGACTCAGACCTTTGGTGCTTTCAAATTGGGAATTTCTAGCTTCCAGGCACGAGAGCACATTCAGGGAAATCAAGGGTCCCTCACACCTTCAAAATTAAAAATAGCAGAGCACTTTCATAGAATATCTTGCAATGTTTGTAGTGGTGTGGTGAGTTTTTTGGTAGTTTTACTATGGTGTGTCATGCTCTGCCATTCCTGTTTTATGGTGTGTTTGCCTCTCACTTTGCGGTACGCCTCTTAAATGCAGAACCCTGCACTTGTGTGCATTAAAAACCAATTACCAGGAGAACATTTTTTAAATTTAATTTGCTGCTTCTTCAGTGCTTAGCAGTCCTCCTAATTTGGTACAGTATCATCTAAATTTGACTAGTTTACTAAAGATAGAATCTAAAGACCAGAATCTTGTCATTTATACTGTATTTGATATGAATTAGGTAAAGCAGTGGTCCTAGTACAGATCCCTGTGGTACTCCACTAATTACTTCACTGCAACTGGAACATTCAGGATTTACCTGTACTCTCTGTTTTCTATTTATGAACAAATGCTTAATCCAAACACACGCTTCCCTGAACGAATCTAAAGAGTTCTCAAAGCAAGCTCCTTCCAGCACATAACCAGTGCAGCGAATGTCAAAGGATTCAATGCAAGGATCCAATGATGAGCCTCTATAAAGGGTACGTGACAAACATAAAATGAGATATTTTATGTCTTTTCCATTTACACCTTAAGATGGAGAGGAGCTCCCAAAGCGATGGACCCCTCACTTTGCAAAAACCTCCTGAATAATTGAGAGGGAAGGGGAAGATTCTTGCTTCTGCCTCTGCAAGTCATCAAATATCATTTAAGCTCTTCACCCAGTGACATTTATGTGGCTCAAATGGGCTCCCAGTGCCTTGAACCTCTCCCAGCAGCTGCAGTGAAGAGGGCTGGGCGCAGAGAACACTCACAGAGCTGAAGATCCTGGGGCGATAACGGCAGACCAGACACACTGGGAGGCCTGTCTGCGGCCCTCCTGGGCACAGTTTAGAGAGATAAGACAGAAGAATCAAGGCTTTGAATTGCACTAATTGCCATACACCGCCCTGCATCTGTAGCCTAGAAGTATTATTACTGAGGAGATACTATCTTACAACATTTTTTGGAAAAACAAAACATCTGCCTCGTGATTAACATGGCTTTTCTTTGCCATCTTCCAGCACTCTTTAAGGAGGAAACAGTTACTTGTTCAGGGATATTAGTAAAACAGGGATTAGCCTGAAAAGAAAATGTCCTGTAATCCTCAGCCGCAGAAGCATATATTTCTATTATTTCTATAATAGAACTTTACATAAATAGAATTTCTAAGGTATTTCTATTTTGTACTATGCTGTATTTTGGATTTCTGCTTCTGAGCAGCCAGTGCCTGCACTATGATCTTAGTATTATATGCCTGATACGAAGGTCACTTAAAATCTGATCAATCTCTGTGCAAAAGTCCTGAGACCTTGGAATGCAACCAAAAACAAATTTGTGCAATTTTCACTGACAGTTAATATCAGAGAGTGCATGTTATCTGATCTGTAGTAAGCAAGAAATAAATACTAAAATGCATTGGTTTTGCTCAGTTATCCTGACTTTTCCCGGAAAATAATGTGCAAACTCCACACACAGGGCAAGATCAGGTCAGATCAGACCCAAGAGCCAAGAGCCGTCAGACACAAAACCAATCCCATCATCCCACGCAACTGTTGATCAGTTTAGATTTGTTAACCCACTTAAAAGTGAATCCTGAAAAATCCCTATTCTTCCGTTCAAAAAATTTTCTTTCAACTAAAAAAAACAAAACATTTCATCATGGTTTCTTGGAACCCCTGCTGTCAGCCAACGGAGATAGACCATCTCAGAACAATAGCACATACCTAGAAAATTCTGCGCTACGATTGATGTACCACAACCTTTTTATCATGTAAATCGGGCTGGGTAGCCGCGCACTGTACAATCCCTGAATAATGTCTCTGTCAGTAAGGGAGGCGACCAGGAAAATATGCGAAAAGCAAGACAAAGAGACAAAACAAGCCTCTCTCCTCGTGGACCCCTCTGCTAAGACTGGGGGGGGGGGATTAATTTATTGTTACAACCTGCTGGAGGTTACGGAACAGCGCTCTTCCAGGATTCCCATGAGAGGGGCTGGAGCACACAGGCTGCCTTCTCAATAATATTTATCACCGCGGAGCCCCGGCCCACCGCGCTGATTAATTCAGCCCGCCGCCCGCAATTAACCGTGTGCGCTTGGGACGAGGCGGTGAAAGACAGCCGGACTGCGGCCGTGGCAGAGATCGGCGGGCGCAGCTCCGATGAGCTCATCTCCCCGCACTGAGAATCACCATGAGCTCATTTCTCCCGCATCCCTCCACGACTCGCGTCTCCGGTTACCGGCCCCCTCCCTCCGCAGTGGGATCGATGCGGTGTAATGCGATTTAAAAGACTGCCATTAGGGACGATTCTTTCCCCTTGTCCTGGGTGGGTTTTAGTCCTGAAAGGTTGGCACAGAGGAGGGAGTTAGGTTTGTGTAATAGAATTACAGAAGCATCCACAAACAGTGCTGCAGCCCCAAATCCGTGGACTTCATATTGTTTAGATTCTGCTACAGCAACTAGCGTCAAGCAAACGGAGGGATTTGTGTTCGAAAGGACCCAAAGCACAGCACCTACCCCACAGCCCCCCGGAGGCTAGTTTTAACCAGTTCTCCTGTTTCTTGTGGTTAGGTTCAGAAGCTCAGCAAAGGAGCTTTTTTTTCCCCCCATTTCCTCCTTCACCATACGTATACAGTGTGTGCCTCTTTAAATAGCTACCTGCTCTGATCCTGGGGATCTTAAATTGGTTTTGTTAAAGCACAATATGTTCAATGAACTAATGCTGGGCTCAGTGGAACGCAACCACAAAGACCTCAAGGGCTGCATTTGAGAGAACCCACACTAGTAAGACTCAAAACATAAGACTCAAAAAGCAGACATTATTGATTGCTGTCCAGCCTGAAGCTTGACAAGAAAAAGAAAGTTGAGGATCGACCGTGGCATGAACTCATCTGCTCTTCTGTGTTACTTGTGAAGACAAAAAGTGTTCTGAAAGAATAACAGAACACACAGGATAAAGATGTTGTATTAGGTGGATTCAGACTTGCAGGAATCCTAAAGAAACAAGAAGATGAGAGCATGCTCAGGAATCTCCTTATCCTTCCAGAGCGGAGGTGAATGTAAACGTTACCAGCTGCAGTTGTTTTATTCACTGGTGACTGTGAGCCAGCTGTCATTCCAGTGCTACTGTGTCTGCTCATGTCAAGGGTTTAAAGCAAATACACAACCGACAAGCGGCTCTGTAAAAACGATTACACTTGTCAGGCTTTCATTTTGGCAGAACATTATTCCAGCTACTGTTGACTCGCAACTGGCAGCCCACTGAAGTTCAGCAGGTGAGCCTGGTCAGTACCTGGATGGGAGACGTCCTGGGAAAGCTGAGGTTGCTGACTGGAAGAGGTGTTAGTGGGGCCAGTAGGGGGCGCTCACCCTGCAGTCTATATGGGTCCTAACGCCCCAGTATAGTGACGGGGACACTATACTGTAAAACAGGCACCGTCCTTCGGATGAGACGTAAAACCGAGGTTCTGACTCTCTGTGGTCAATAAAAATCCCAGGGTGTTTCTCAAAAAGAGTAGGGGTGTAACCCCGGTGTCCTGGCCAAATTTCCCATTGGCCTTTACCACTCATGGCCTCCTAATTATTCCCATCTCTGAACTGGCATCATCACTCTGTTCTCCTCCCCACTGAGAGCTGGTGTGTGGGGAGAGTACTGGAGCATCATCCAGGTGGGGCTGCACACTGGTGGTGGTGGAGGGGATCCCCATTACCTGTAAAGCGCTTTTCTGGACACTCCACTCAAAGCTCTATATAAGTATGAGGAATTATCATTATGGGCTTGCCCATGTACTTGTACCGTATATAAAACGCCAAAAAATTGGGAAGGAAAATCCTGAGCATACCGCAATCAGCTCTTGACAATCTAAAATCTGAAGAAATCCATTCCATGTTTCCAGGATTTCGGACAGTCTGAACTTCTGCTTGTGACCGTCTTCCACTTTCCTCTGTGTAAACCAGGGCAAGGGAGGACTCATCCCTGTGCCATTTTCCTGTGAATGATCGCTCTCCACATCTAGTGTCATCCCTCACAACAACAGTTTTCAATGTTGATGGCCCCGTTTACTTTTTTTATTTCAGTTGAGGGGTCAGATTTGGTTGCTTTCTTCAGTCCCCTTTACCCTGGTGAGAGAGCCTCACGTCAAGGGCCGCTAACCTTCGACAGCTCGGAAGATTCTCCACGCTGAACTGCGACGAGGGGCATGGAAATTAAACTGGAACGATCAGAACACCTCTCGTACGGAGAGCTGAATTAGCACGTGTCGCCAGTTTAATTGTCGTCAGCATGACAGAAATTACATAATTTACACCTCTAACCCCCAAAGATCAAATTGATGAGTGTAATTAGGAAAGAACAAAATGTAATATGAATCACTATAATGGGAACTGCTTCACTGCAAGGTCACAGTAGGTCTCATTTATACAGGTTTGACACTAAAGTACAGTTTTCAGTAGGCAAAAATCACTTTTCTTTGAAAACGTCAAGGAAGGATTAACTCTTCCATTGGATGGGGTGGGCATGTCAGGTGACATCTGTATTCATGCATCACAAGTGCTGTTTTTTAGCGGTGTTTAGATTGCACTTTCCGCAACACAAAAACACACATTCAGCACACGGCAGATTGATGGGCAGGTTTATGACTCCACATGTACAAAAATGGGATATCGGCTACGACATCTCAGGCTCCACTTCACAAATCACGACATTTCTCCACACGATCTAATAAAGGGAAGGGCGACAGTTCACACAAGCAGTGCTTTAAGGTCTTCCACAAGAACAGAAAATAAACGAGCTTAACGGCTTAAAAAATGGCCTCATTTGTTCAATTCATCCACCTACTTTCAGTTAGTCTAAAAGCTCAGAGTGCTGTGTGCCAGAGTTCTAACCAGCACATACAGGACACAAGGCAGGACTCCCTGGGTAGACACCAGCCCATCACAGGACACACACATACAGTATGTAGGGCCAGCCATTAGGAAAGGCCTGGTAACACCCCAAGTCCTTGGAGCTGTGGGAAGACCTAAAAGAGACCCATATCATGAGGTGGAAACTTACAGACCCCACACAGACGTCTTCACAGGCCAGAGTCGAACCTAGGACACAAGAGTGATGAGGTCGCAGTGTTAACTTTTATGCCGCCAAAACTATCACAGATGGGAAGAATGCCTCATATCAACTTCTTACGCAGGTGTAGAGACTGAATTGCTTAGGCCAGCACCATTTTAGTCCTGGGAAAAGAAAAGCGCGTTGCAACACATCCCGAAATCAAATAAAGATGGCAAAAACCATCAAGAGCAACGAATACAGAAAAAGCTTTAACAACGTCGGCTCACTCCTGGACAGAAAGGAAACGTGTGCTTTCTGTTAAACATTTTTAGCAGCGCGCAGACAAGCCAATCAGATACACATTTCAAAACATTCCAAAAACACAACTAAACACAGCTAAAGTTCAAGGAAGCCAGTTCATGACTACATCCAATCTGATAACTAAGAGCAGGACTCTGAGAGGACCGAAAACTATAATAAAAGTTACTGTGGGTTAGCTGGAAGCCATCCAACTCAGCAGATTTCAGTACTCTGCCGAGACGAGGGCTTTTCTGATGCTAATCAAACAGTTGTAAACTCGCAGCTCCAAAGTTTGCTGAAAAGCATTGTTTTCTTTGGCAATAATGGGCTGCCCCCCTAGAAAAACACTGTTCTCGGGCTCCACAAACCAATTTCAGATATGGCCCTTCGAATCTCAACTGATCCGAGAGAGACCATTTGACCTGTACGGTAAAACAGACCAATAGAAAGCAAGGAACCAAGTCCAAGTAAAGTTCTGTCCGATCCAGCAGACTTTTTCTTTTAGGTTTCAGTCATGGTCACCCTGTTCTTGTGTATAGTTCCACTCTGAACCCATTCAACTTCCTCTGCTTGCAATCAAGTCGACAGAGGTCACCTGTCACCCTTAAGGAGATCTGAGGAAATCAGAGGTAGTCAGAAGACTCCTGACTAGCTTTTATTACAATTAGACAAAAACATTGGAACCCTTCAAAAGCAAATGACAGTTCAAAAGCCTTAAAACAAAAAGACTAATCAGTCCCAAGAGTACAACAAGGAATACTATTATTCCTGTATATGAAGTAGATATTTTGGTTTTGAACTTTGAGATATTTGAAGGTACAGGATCCTAACACTTTGGAAATTGCACTCGGTTCTGTTGTCCTAATGTTTAAAAATACACAGAGAGACGTACGGATGTGTTAATACTGCAGCAAAGAGCCGATCTGCAAAGATCATTGACATTTCCGGAGCTGGGGGAATTTGTGTAGCCGTCACACCCCTTCACCCTGAGGTGTCCTGTGGATGACCACAGCGAGAACAGATCCAAACCTTGGCAGAAGATCTGAAAAGAAAGTCTTGGGGACCAGAGAAACTGGGAAAGTGCACTTCCATGGCTATACAGTAACCTACCACAGTTCTTTACAGACTGTTAGAGACATAAGAAGCTTAAAACCGTATGAAGACGTATGAAGAGGCGTTTTGGAGGAAATGGACTAGAGACCATGTGACAGTGGTCCATCACAGCACTGACCCCCCAGAAATGCTGGTTCCCACTTATACTGCTGCTGCAACTGGGCTAGAGTTGGGCTACCTCCTCAATGGTATAACAGCAGAATCAGGTTGAATCCACAAAAGCCCACTCCGGTCCAAGGCCCCACTCTGTTTTGTAATGACCAAGAGAATCAGCACCCCAATATATAACCATCTCTGGATTAATCAGGCCATGAGGCCAGAGTATCACTGAAACAGCTAGAAAACTAGAGATGGGTGGCTCTGTGGGTGAAGAATAAAAATTTGGAGAATAAGAAAAACCTTTTCCGATCTGGATGCAAAGAACCTGGCAACAGATGTATACAAATTATTAGCATAATTTGGTCAGAAGATACCTTTATCTAAAGCGACTAGGAGGTGTAGCAACAACTACTGCTACAGTGCTGCATACAATACTGTATGTCTCAAGCAACGGATGGAGCACTAGATAGTTGTCTACCTTGTGCAAGAGATTTGTGCCAGAAACACTATCATTTGGCTACAGTGCACAAAGTGCACCCAAAATACATGTGCAGGCCGGAAAACCCTCACAAGGTGCAAGACTCTCACCAAAGAATGAAGCATAAAAATAAAAAAAGACATGGTGTTTTTTGTGTGTGTAATGAGATAAAAAAACATGGAATTTCCTGATGAATAATAACTCCCCCAGATAACATAATAAAGATTGAGTGTGTAATCTTCACAGTGTGCAGTCTGTCCCCCACTGCGGAGAAACAGAAAACAATGTGGTATAAGCACATTCACATATAACTGGATTTTTAAAGAGATGCAAAGACAAAGACGATACTTTCTATGGATTTTGAGACCGCTCCAAACATCTACAGTGTGAAGCACAATGCCATTCACCCCTGAAAAAAAACAGAAGAAATACAGTCTGCACCTTGGAGATTTCTGTCACGCCCTCTGCAGCCAGAGGGCGCTCCTTCTCTGTCCTGTCCCTAGTTTCCTGCCTGCTGTCCTTCCGGTCCCTCTCTTTCCCTTGGGCTATAGATTTCCGTGTCTTGCACTCTGTCAGGGCTCAGCATTGACGTTCGGATGTCCTGAGACCCGCCTAGCACCAGGGCGCCCCACGTCCGCTCCCTGAGGGCACAGGTTTCTATACGGCATTCCCGAACTCTTTGCACAAACGAGCCCGGGCCTTTTTCCCCGTCTCGCCGCTACGCATATGGGTCTTTTTCCGCTCTCCTGCTCCCCACGGTTAGTCCCTTTGGACGTCCGTGACAATTTCAGACATTCAGCAGCCTCACCTTCTCGTAACAAAGCCCTTGTGCCCTCATTTCTGAAGCACACAGCCTTCTGCAATGATTTATCTCAGGGATTCCCCCAGAAATGCCGAAAGGATGACTGCAGTCAAAAGCTGACGGTTCTTGCCTTGCGAGATCTCAAATAATGCAACTATGACCCCATTTGAGTTTACCCTATAAAAAAGAGCAGAGTGCTTTCCTACAGGCAAGTGTTAATTCTGCAACATTACAGCTCAAGTGGCCCGAAATACCAACTGCCTGGTCAAGAAATTAACTACAGCAACAAGAAAAGACAACAAGGAGAAAACACAGTAATGGGAAGTTCATGGTGTACTTACAGTCAAAAGATGATCTAGCATCTGTACTGTAACTTCTCATACAGCAATAAAAAAAAAGTATTATAATACAAATAGAACACAGCGGGTGACTCTTCTTCTCCACTCTACGTTTGTAAATTCATCAGAAGAACTGAGAACGAAAAGGGTTTCTTGAGTTTCTCGTTCCGGCACATACTGTAGCTTTGCAGGCTTGGTGGTTTAAGATGCATTACTGAAGTGCTTGCATGCTCTGCAGCGCAAATACGTTTGTGCACCTCTGTAATATACACAGCTGGTGTGGTTTCATACAATTATTCAGATCTTTATGGGGCTGTACTACCACAGCATGCTGTAAAAGAGCACTGTTAAACCTCAGTCTGCCACGTCTCCAAAGTTTCATTTCACATCTGTACTAAAATACTTGAACGTGTTGCAACAACTTGACAACAACGGCATGCTTGCAATTTCTTCCAGGTCTTGTGATGTTCAGTTCTAGATACTGTACAAAAAAGTGAATAGTGTACCAAACTGGCTGGGAGTGACTGTGTTAGTTCATGTGCTTGGATGACAGCTGTGCCACTTGACCTTGACTATTTTGTTCGGCTCTGGGCCAATGGAGTCGTTAGCAACATGAGACAGAAACAGAAAACAAACACCAGAGTGCTTTTTGATTCTTCAGAGTAGTGTTTAGAGGGTTATTAATTCTGTTTATATAATCGACACATTATGCATGACTTTCGCTACAACATTGTGAGAAATATGAGCAGTGGTGCTACTGGGTAGCCACAGGCACATAGAAAATGAGCTTCTGAAAGTCACTCTGAAGTAAACACACTAAGATACCTCAACACAAAGACAAACAGTAGCCAAGTGTCTTTTATACTTTTGTGAACAAACAAAACATAATAAGCAAATATTCCTCCAGCTGCTGTCACTTATCTGTCTGCTAATGCGCGTGGTTTTTATTCTCCTCAGCTATAAAAAAAGTGTCAGGTCATTTTAAATTCAGCTTAACATGCTAAACGTGCCTGCTGCTTAAATAGCTCAGCCTTAATAAAAGGCTGATGAATTACCCCTTAACAGCATCTGGTTTGCTTCCTGAAGAAAACCAACATTATCCTGTAGGCACAGAAAATAATTCCAAAGATAAAGAAACACAAGGATTTCTACGATAATGTATGTGTCACATATGCCATACATTGTCAATAAGGGACCGAATTGGCCCGGAGACAAAGCAAGACATTTCAAGACGTCATCAACTATTCATAGAAACGGGTATTTAATATCACACAAAGGCAAGAACTGTCCTCCAATTTAGTCGCATGGAAGAAATAGGTACCTTTCTATAACCTCCAGGGTTTAACCTGGAAGAAAGCAGTAGAAAACAGCAGATTTAACAGTAGATTTAACGGTTATTCCAATAATTGATCAATTAACGTTAACAGGTAGAATAAAAACCAAAGCGTGACGCCTCTCTCAAGGTCTCTACCAGCCCACACCTGCCTCATGGTATTGCATACACAAACACCTCCCTCCCTGCTCCTGTATTAGAAATGCTGTGCCAACTGAACTGTGTGGCTCCGGCTGTTCACCAGATCGGTTATATCCAGGACTGCGCTCTCGTCTAAAAACGAAAACACCCGAAACAGTATGCTGCCGCATCCCGAGAAGGAAAATCCGGAAAAAAGGTTATAAAAACAAACCGTATCAGGTTTTACTTCATGCTTACAGATCTTATTTTGTACCTCGAAGGAACCAACCCAGGATATCAGTTTCAACAACAGCACAGTTCACTCCAGGATCCACCCTCCCCCCTGCTAAAGACGTGCCTTCTGTTCTCAGTCATTACATGCATTTTACTGTATTTTCTACTTGTGTCTTCTGGTTCATGTTTCACTTGACCTGGAACAAGTCAACTGGGTTGACCTTCTCAATACACATGATCTATTATATATTGATTCAACCGATCTATTTTCATTCAGAAAAAAATGGCCTTTTGCCCTTTTTAAAGATAATTTTACATACTCTTTTCCACGAAACAATGCTGAGGTACTTGCTGCACCCATGTCATGAGTGGCTTAAACAACACACTCATCAACAATACGGGGAGCCTTGCATTACAGGGTGCAACACCACAAGGTTCGTGCTTATACATCCAGCACCACAATCTGAATATTTCTTTTGTGTTATATGCAGAAAGACTGTATCAAAATAGTGATTTTGTTCATCAACAGTGATGAAATCTGTTGACAGATGTATTAAATCAGCCTTAGTCCTTTTTCTATTAAAAAAAATTCCTAGACTACCAGGCATGAAAGGGAGTTTGTGGTGTGAGACATCACCTCTTTTCAGGGACTGGAAGGGACTTCATTCTGACTCACGCCTACAAGCAAATCTGTACTGTGGCAACAGCCAGCAATAACACACATTCACACAATAACACTGTAGCTCTTAATCGCAGGACATCTCAGTATGCACTTTGCTGCACCAAGCTGCAAAGTATTTGTAAGAGCAGCTCTTTTCTGGCAGTTCACTCAGGCGCAGCAGACTGAAGAAACCGATCTGTGCATGATTCTGCACACAGCAGTTTACTGCTCACAGTTCTCTTCTTGGGTCACGTGTTTTTTAATCACACACACTGTTTTCATAGCTCAACACATGTGGTTGAAAGCAAATACCTTCAAAAAAAGAGGCAAGACATTCAGTCAAATACAGAAGTGTCTGTATTTAGACACTGGCAATCTGGAAATCGCTGTGGTCCACAGTAGCGTGTGGGGGGGCAGGTGTGTGTCTACCAGAATGAAAATATATAACAAGATGAGCAATACTGGAACAACAACGGCTGTCTGAATTGACAACAATAAAGCAATGAAATACTTTCATTACAGAGCACTGAAAATGTTTAGGTGGCCAGAATGGGGATGTAATCCGATTCTTGGACAACAGAATTTTTTACATTCCTCAGGCAGTTTTGGAAAAATCATTTCCTAATCCCGAGCAATAGAATTTGTGGCTTCCGTTTCGTTGCACACAAAAATATTTCCCCGCTGTTCTTAAACTCTAAATCGGATTTTGTTTATGTTGTTCTCTGTGCAAGTAATCTTGAGTTATTGCACTGTTATCAACTGCTATGCTGTCCCATTTGTTATGTGACATGTTTTATTAGCACATGTTTTGCACGTACGGATTACATTACCTCAGCTAATCATAATTTTATTTTGTGAGAGCTTTTCAAGAAACTCAAAGCGCTGTGCAACTGCACTCGTGTTATACTCCAGCTAAAAGGAAGAGTAAAGAAAAAAGAAAAGCTCAGCCAATTAACTGAGTAATAGGTCTTTAAGTGACTTTTAAAAACGACACAGTTGCTGAGTCTCCAATACATGCGAGTTCTCTCTTCTTGGGGAGAGTAAGTAGGCCTTAATCTGCAGATTGGATTATTTTCAGGCAAATTAGTATTTAAGAGAGCCTGGTGCTGGCTTTCATTCTCACCTCCAGTTTCTACCCCGGCAAAAACCCGTGGCAAGCCCAAAGCCAATGCACCTTACAGGAGACGGCAATGAACTAAACCTCAGCTACACAAACCAGAAGGACTATTCTGACACCAATTACGTTTGTCTAAAAAAAAAAAAAGATCTTATCAAACACGTTTTCTTTGTAACAGCATTACGAAAGTATAATAAACGATTTCATTATGATCTTTTAATAAGGTTCATGACTTTGGGCTTGCCATGGCAAACGGCAAATTTGTCGATAAAGTTTTGCACCAAGGACTCAAGGATATAAAAAAAAATTGATTTTGTTTTTTTATTTTTGCAAAACCATGTACTGCTGTTAAGGAGTCCGCAACCTGCTGGAATGCCAAAGCCCAGCACCTGAACTGCACGCAGACATCCTGTTACAGCGCTGCCCAGACAAACACAGACAAACAACAGGCAAAAAACCCTCTCTCATTAGAAAACCCCGACAGGACAGCTCAGTCGGGCGGCAAGGGGACAAGAGCACTGTCCCATTCTACTCATGCCGGCGAGACGTGCGAGTGTCCTTGCACGGCCGCTTCTGCTCACACCGACTGGATGAGAATTGGGAGCTCCGCGCTGGTTTGCAAGTTTAACAGCGTGAGGGGTAGAAAAAAAAGAAGAAGGAAAAAAAAACCCTGACACTGGCTGCTTGTTTTCCTCGGGCTGCGGTAAGCGAGGACAGCGTCCGCAATTAACAGCCGGAGGTTTCAGCTTATTCGGTTCTGCCTCATTAACGCCCATCACTGATGCGGCGAAGGGGCTGTAATTTTTCAGGATACAGTTTATGCCCATTTTGTTAAACGGGGGGGGGCCGTCGTGTTTTTTTTCCGGGGCGCTCTTACCCACCTGGCCCGCGGGACGTCGATGCTCGATGACACCACCTTGCGCTTTTGCTCCAGGAGGGAGACCGAGCGCGGGTGGTCTTTCTCCGGGTCCGGGGCTCGGCTCGTCTTCGGCCCGTCGGGGTTCGGGAAGTCCTCCTGCCGCTCCGGGGACGCCGGCTCGGCTTCCCTGCTCCGCTGGTCCTGCTGCGGGCCGGCGGGAGCGATCTCCCGACCGTTGCAGGTCTGTCCAAAAAAAAAAACGACAACGGCAAAACTGAACACAAGGCCTCCCAGCGCGGTCCAGCTGCAACTGGGAGAAAAACGTTGCTTTAATGTATTTCAGCTGCACGATCCAATTATCTCCAAAGAACGTTTGACTGAGACGGACTGAATGACTTTAATTGTTTAATTTCACTGCATAAACAGAAGAGCCTGACCATCTAGTACCCCAAGGAAAAATATTAATTCATAAATGTACCCCCAATTAATCAGCTTTAATTCCTACTGGAAGTCGAAAGCTTTGTTCTCAACAGGAACTCCAGTCTCGGGGAACCCCTCCAGTCTTCTGTTTTTGTTGCAAACCTCTGACTACTTGATGCCTATTCTCAGATGCAGGTTAAAGTTGCTTTGAGTTTTTTTAAAATGTGTCATTTGGATTTGTAGCTGGCGGTAACCCTACTGTACAGTATATCCCTTGCTGAGCATCTGAACTCCCCTTCATTAGGTTTCGTTGCCTGAAATGCATCCAATTCGATCATCGCTGCACAAAGGAAAAATGATTTACCATGTCACTAACTTTGCATAAGTTCTGTATGGTAAAGTTGCCAGTGTAAACAGTACACTTGGAAGTAGGGCAATTTCGAAACCAAAGAGTGAGCTCAGAAGCTGGTAATCAAAAGTCTAAACAAGCAGTAAACCAATTAAAAGCAGCAATCGGTAACAGTGATTAAATGCTAGCGGGAATAAAGGTACAGGGGTTCCCCAGGACTAATGTTGGGAACAACTTCTGTTGGCAGTGGCTTGGTCACAAAGGGGGAATGTGATCCAGAAGATAAACAGCAGTAAACTGCTTAGAAGAACCAGACCCCTACAGTGTATACAGATATCTACGGTTTCCCAAATGTATGATCTGTCTCTCCGTTTCGATCATTTAGAAGTGCAAGTCATTGTTCGATCCACCTTGGCAGCTGAGCGCTCTTACTTTCGAATTGACTCAGAGGAACAAAAAACAGACAAACAGCCACCACTGCAACATGGGCGTGAATCCAGCTTCTCTGTTTCTCGCCCCGGAGGGGAGGGGGAAGAGCTCTTCAGCCACTGGTGTGACTGCTTAAAGTTCAAGGCAGAATCCCCCCTGCTGCTCCCACTCGGCAATAACCCCGGAAAGACCTGGTCACTGACTCGACTACTAAACTCTTCCTGCTAAAAACCACACTGAGGAAAGTCCAACACCTAAATCAGTTACCGAAAAGCCCCTTATCCACTTTTACATCAGTGGTTATCAAGTTGTATAATATTCAGCTGCCCAGCCGTGCTGTTCAAGCAGATACCCTGGCTTCTTTCAAGGAATGGCTGGATGAGATCCTGGGATCAATTAGCTGCTAACCAATCGGCCGACTGAGCTAAATGGATTCCTCTCGTTTGTAACTGTATTATCTCCCCTTCCTATTTATACTCATTAACAGGAACACATGATAACATGTTAATTAATGAAAATGCTTTCCTAACTGCACCACTGAATTCCTAGCAACCACCAGAGGTAGGGAGAACTCGGTGCAGAATGAGTCATTTACATTCCTGCGCTGGGTGCCTTGTTTCAGACGGACACGGGCTGGCAGCTGCAGCTCACCAGCTACGAGCTCTGTTCAGCATCTGATCACTTTGCACGCGATGAGATGCTTCCTGAAATAGCGTTTTAATTTAAGTGTTCATTAGCACCTGAGCACTGTGTTGAGATTGACCTGCCTTCTCGGTGGTAATTGTACCTGGCCGTCTGAAGACTGAAAGATGCTAGAATGACAATATGACACAACTGCAATCCTTAAATTATCAGCAAATGTTTAGTGATATCGATATTACAATTCATTATAAAATTGCAAAACCATTATTGTTTTCTATTAAAAAGTGTCTTCTATCTGTAACAACATGTTAAAGATAACTACATTATGTGGGAAATGTGGTTATACTGTATATATTAGCAAATTATGTAGATAACAGATAACAGGGATGTATCCACAAACGAGGGTACATGAAACAGTCTATGCCCCTTGAGATCAAAAGTATAAGTTTATAATTTAAATTACTCTGGATAAAGGCATCGACGCAGTAAATGGAAAAATGATTAAAAAATAGTCCTAATAAAATAACATTAACATGAATGTGCCGCGATGCATTAAGAGGCAAATATTTTCACCCAAACTCATCGAGAACACTATAAAAAATAATGGCACCCAGGATCCTGCCCCATCTCAGTTCCATTCTGTGCGATTAGTTATATGATCTACTCCCACTCAAATAATGCAAGAGGTCACTTTAAAGGTCAAAAGGTCTCGATTCTGAACAAAAAGACATTTATACACAAAAGTGTAATAAAATTTTGCACAAAAAAAAAGGGAAGGAAAAAGAAAATTTCCTGTTTATTAAAGTAAGCCTAGTTGGAAACAGCTGTTTCCATTGTCTACAATACCCATTTCCTTTTGAACACAGGACCACTTACAAAATCTTAATTACTTCCAGAGAATTCACAGTTAAACTAGATTGAGTTTCACAATACAACAGATGCAGGTTTTCAAATAATTCCACCTATCGGTGTCTGACGATAAGCCCTTTTCCTGTAAAGAAATCTAAAATGAAACCAGTTCCTGACCACTGGTCGTCTACCTTTTATATTTTGAAAACGCAGATATTTCAACAGGACATCCATCAATTGCATTCTTCAAATATTCTTAAAATGTTACACTATGCCTTCAATATCTGAAATATATTTTACAAAGCATTGCATCACTTGTCTTTTTTAAGTTTAACAGAACTGGGAAAATTTTCAAATATCAACTATTACGGGGGGCACAGTGGTTAGCGCTGGGACCCCAAGTTCACTTCCAGACCTGGTGTGCTCTCTGCGTGCAGTTGCCATGTTCTTCCCATGTTCACGTGTTTTTACAGTCCAAAAACATACTGGTAGGTTAACTGGCTTTTTAGGAAAACTGGCCCCGGTGCGACTGTGTACATGTCTATGTTTGTGTCTGTGTGTGACCTGTGATGGACTGGTGTCCCATCCAGGGTGTATCCTGCCTTGTGCCCGTTGCTTGCTGGGATAGGCTCCGGCTCTACCTCAACCCTGAACTGGAAGGAGCGTTAAGAAAATGGATGGATGGATGGAATATCAACTGCATGGGTCTCCGAGCCTGGTCCTGGAGAACCACAATCCGGTTATTCCTATACAGTAGGTCACTGTAAATTAGAGATGAGGAACACTTGTTTTAGCAACTGCTCGGTGAAGCAAGTCATCTTGAGGGCTGAAGGATATTCTGCTTTTTGCTCCATCTCTAACTTACTTAATTGAACAACAGCCCCTGTATAATTAATCACAGTTACATTGCTCCAGGATTTTGAAAATTGATGATTTAAAAACTACTTATAAAACCCCGCTGGACAGGGAACTCTGGGCCCAGAGTTGGAGACCCCTAATCTACTGTATCTTAGATAGCACTGCCCGTTTCTCTTTTTTTAAAGATCACGTAGACGACAGCGGTGCAATTACACCCCTACAGAACGGCAACAGCGCTTCACTGTTAATACTACATTCATTAATCACACCTGGCCTAATAGCACTGCGCCTCAGTCTGTGCACAAGAACACTGCCCGGAAGACGGCATGCCTACTAGTCATTAGAAAATGTACAATAAGACGAGAAGTCTCTTGCCAAAATAAATTACATCTTTCCACTGTCTATCAACCTATATGCACTGGTATCTTAAAGCAGTAAGGCTGGTTCAAGTCAAAGCACCAAGATTGTGTTGACTGATTCAGCACAATGTATTTTTACATTTATGAATTACAACCGTTAAAAGGTATTATACATTTTTCACATAAAATGCAGTGCTGATGTAATATGTCAGAGCAACTGACTTTCACATCACATTCCTTGTGGGCAAACTATGGGGCAACTTGCTTTATCCAACACAATGACTATGATGTGAATAACACTCTCCATTGGGGAGGATAAGGACTTATAAATATCTTGGTCTACAGAAATATGTGTTTTATTGAGGTGAAACTGTCAAATGGGGATGTTGGCGGCTTGCTTGTACTGTTTCAGAATCATAATCCAATTCTATTAGTGAGACTTGTATCAATCACCGTGAGAAAATACATAGTATAAAAATGGAGAGAGAGAGAGGAACTGAAATTAGACATTCTTTAACCAATAAGGACTTTTTTATGCATTTCAAACGCACTTCACATTTACCCTAAAGGACAAACTTTATGCAAAGTGCTCAGACCCAGATTGACCATTTGAGGTAATGGACAGTTTCAGCTGAAAAGGCTGGCTTTAACCATCTAGCAGGCCAAACTATGACAAGAACAGTTACAAGTGTGGCCTCAAGTGAGGTGTTGGTAATTAGTTAATTAGTTAAGGTACCAGTTGGTAATTAGTTAATTAGGTAACAGTGATGAGTTAAAAATGCACACTCTCACATGGGTGTGATAAGTGACGTTTGAGGGATACAAAAGTCCTCACAAGGATAGTACAGTGTAGGAAGGCTGTTTCATGGTCTTTTTTTTGGTATAGTCTGTAAAATCTTTTTCAGTAAAGTGTCCTGCGCTGTAAAATTACTGTTATTGTGAGTTTTTATGTGCTCAATTGATTGCTGGAGCTGCCTTATTTATAGACTTATTCTGAGTCTGTCAGAAAGCACTGCAGTACATTAAATGGATGCAACATCATGCTCGTCTGTGATTATTGAAAGACTAATGCAGGCAGCAATTGATTTCAGTTTCTCCAGTGGAAACACAGGAGAGGTGACCAACATATTTAAAGGGTTTAAGCCAACACCACTCTCTAACCAATGCACAAAAACAACCTTACAAAATCTAGATTTACTAAGCATAAAAAGAGGAAAGGTGTTAAACAAAGACCATCTAGTAAAATTCAGAAGGCCGGTAAATGTGAAGAGTCAAAAAGTATAGAATTGACTTGCTATTTTTGCAGCTTGCCGATAAGAAATATCTCATTGCTCACATTGTGATTCTATGAAGACAGTTGGCTCTTACAAATGTTTTTCTAACACTGTTTCCAAAACACTTATACAGTTTTAGAAGTGAGAACCTTAGAAAATAACCCTATTAATGTTTAATATTTTTCACTGATTTCATAGTTTAAAGTCTGTGCCTTGATTGTTCCTGTATCAGCTCATCTGAAAGCCTCACCTGAAAGCGTGGGGCTATGGGCACTGTCACAATTAAAAGAGCTTTAACCTTCGTAGAAATGCTGCAGATTTACTCTTTTATTCAGCTAATAGGGCCTTATACTATATTATTATTGTTGTTGTTGTTGTTAAAGTTTTTAAGGAAGAGAAAAACCTGCCTTAATGCAGAAAAATAATTGAGAGCTTTAGTGTGAAATGCTGTTCTCAGCAAGTCTAACGAAAAGAAACAAAGGAGCCAAATGAATATGTACTCCTTAGGTATAACAATGGAAATTGCAAACCATTCAGTTCTTCCTCTTTCTGTTCTCAGCGATTAGCAGCCTTATTATTCCCATTCTGAGTATGTGCACACAAAGATAGTGACACCGTACACAGGAACGTGCTACTGCACAGTTCTTTAAGATTTACTAAAGATATGGAATGATGCACAACTAGAAAAAACACAAGAGAGACTCAGTTCAGGTTGCCAATATTACACAAAGGTTAACGGCTGAATGGTATCATCCTCCTGAAATGTAAATACCAAAATGAAGCAGATTAACATAACATAACATCACTTTATTGGCCCTGTACAATTTCTTGCATTAGGAATTCTTCTTTTTGCCCAGCTTGCTCTCCATGAGACACACCAACAGGGAGAGAAGCTTGGGGTCAGAGCACAGGGTCAGCCATTTATACAGCACCCCTGGAGCAGCTGGGGTTAAGGGCCTTGCTCAGGAGCCCAATGGAGTAGGATTCCTCTGCCGGCTGTGGGATTTGAACTGGCAACCTTCCAGCCACAGGCGCAGATCCTTAGCCACAGAGCTACTGCTCTGCCCCATTTGTGTTGCTGAATTCTGAAAGTACACTAAGAATGTACCTTTGGACAATTTGAACACTAACTGTAGTACTGGTCCACTTTAAAAGGCGGCCCCGTTGAGGTTAGTGGGTCAATTATAGGGTTGACAGTTTTACTGGCAAAGACTAAGCCAAGTCCCTTTCGTCTGGAAAGACTCTTAAAAATAATCAGTAAGTAATTCCAGTACGGGAATTGTCTTTTACCAAGAGTTTGAAGACTCCTCTCTTTCCACAGTTTGAAACTGTGCCAACTTGTCTGTGCGCCATGGATCACTGGCGTTCAGAAAAAGGCCACATCTCAGAAGCTGATGCCCAGTCTGTATTGTTCCAGACAGCAGTACCTCTTAGTACTTCGCTTGTTTTCAATGTCTTCCAATCACACAAAAAAAAAGATTTGTAGTTACTGAAAACGGAACAGAGACCCTTACCCGACAAGAAAAGCTTTAGTTATCCTCTAGTAATTCTGTCGACACTTGCAGCTTATTAATAATTCATTTGTGGACTCATCAGCCCATTTGATACTTTCAGATGTCAATGAGGCTGATTTACCCACATGTTAGCATTCTGTGGGCACTCCGTTCGGTGATCTTGTTTGAGAAGCAGCTTGTAAATAAGTGTCTACTTTTCTCAACAGGAATATAACTAGATTACAAATAAGAAGAGCCCATGTGGTCCATCCCGCTGATTGCAAGTTATTGATCCGAAGATCTGGCCACTTCTTGAAGGAATACAGGATGTAGGTGTAACAACATGGCGGGACAGTTTGTTGTGCCTTCAAACCTTGATTTCCCCTATTAATATCCGCTTTGCTCGGACATACTGTAGATGGACTGTTGGTCCAAGGAAACATAGGAATGTATGTAGAGCCACAAAAGAGAATCGGTCATTTTGTCTGTCTAGCTCATCTGGTTGTTAGTAACTAATTGATCCAGTCGTCTCTTGAATAGAGCCAGGGTCTCGGCTTCAACAGCATGACTGGGCAGCTTTTTCCACATTCCCACAGCACCTTCAGTAAAGGAGTGCTTCCTGTCCTAGGCTCTAAATGCACTTTTATGCAGTTTCCAATTGTGTTCTGTGCCCTCTGTTCCACTGTTCATTCTGAAGAAATCTGAGGGGTTTGAGTTCGTCAGTCCCCCTGGGGATTCTAACACTTCTATCAGGTCTCTGTAATCTTCTCTGTTCAGAACTAAAAAGGTTCAGTTCCTCCTGCCTGTGAGGGTAGGACATTCCCTCAAGCCCGGAAATAAATCTGGTTGCTCTTCTCTGGACCGGTTACAGAGCAGAAATATCTTTTCTATAACATGGTGGTCAAAACTTCACACAATATTCTAATTCAGGCAATATACAATTTTTAAATGAACATCCCTTGATTTAAATTCTTCATCGCAGAGTGCCTTGCAAAAGGATTCAAACCCCTCCAATGATGTCCCATTTGGTGAAATTACAGAATGATGCACAGGTGGTTTTAAACTTAACGTTTTATTTAAATCCACAGCGATCAAACGGAAGACTTCTACAGATGAAATAAGTTACTGTACAGCTCAAGTCAGCTAAAACTGAAACAGGTTGATTGCATAAGTATTCAGCCCCCTGAACTCAGTATGTGGTGGAAGCAGGTGAAAACGTCTCCACTGATTTTACACACCAGGAAGGTGCACTTTTTGTCCCTTAATTGATGTAATTATCTCAAGCAGTCTCAAGGTGCTTGAGGATCGCTTATGGACAGCAGATTCTCAACAAGATTCAAGTTAGGACTTTGGCTGGGCCACTCAAGGACATTCACTTTCATATTCGTGTTCCACTCCAGTCTGACATCTGCCAGCTCTTTGCTCCACCTATGGTCTCATTAGTCTTGAGAAGCCTCCCTATACATACAGATATGAAGCAGAACTAGGCCATAATTCAGCCCCTACCATGCCTGTCATGTACCAGGGACGATGATGACCGTGTGATGCACTGCTCTGGGTTTGTGTCGGATGTGACGCTCTGCATTTTGGCCCAAATGTTCCAACAATTTTCTCTTGCCCGACGGCAAAACCCTTTGTCACATGTTGACAGCATCACTTCAACAACAACAGAAGAGAAAATGCACCTGATGCTTTAAAGCAACATTACATTACCTCTGACTGGGCAGCAAAAAAAAAAATCATACTGGATACGAAGAATTAGCTCAGTGACCTAAGAGGCTATTCTCAACCTGTTAATGAGTTATTCGGGTTCTCTAAATGCCCACCAAAGGTGACCAATTGAAACGTACAGTACCTGTTACTGCGGTTTCCTAAACATAAACCATTACACACAGCAAGAAAACAAAGAGATTCTGACTGATTCTCTATTTTTCCAGTAAAACATATTGCTCCTGCAGGTTCGTGAGCATGATCAAAGGTTCACACCGATTCGATCTACGTTATTCAGTTCATGGTCACATGTTTTCCCAAATTCACGTCTTTCAGCATTCGTTTGATCTGCAATGACGTTTGTAAAAGCACGCTCATTCATAAAACCTTTCCTCGGTCGCTCCCCTCCTCCTCCTGCCCGCCCTGTTGCAGCGCGACGCCTAGAAAAGTGCTTCGAGTCGGTGCACACAAGCCAACGAACCACTGCGGGGGAAAAACACACTTTTCTACTTCAGGAACCTCTCTGAATGGTTTGCTTCGTGGAAACAAAGAGTCGCATTGATGCATGATGAAAACAATCACGACACAGCTATAGGATCCTCATATGAAGCCCGCAACAGTCGACATAAAGGAAATTCACAAAGCCGCCTATATCAGTAAGCTGTTTTTTTTTTTAGGGAAACTTCAATTTCGAGTTCTGCACGCCCGCCCCCCACCACATGTGCTTTCGTAAATACAGTACACGTACACACACACACAAAAACGTTTTTCATCTGTTTTCCATACAGGACATGTTTGTCCCCTTATACTGAGCTCCTCCGGCGACGTCGCTGCAAGATTCAACAGCACAAGATGACACCTGTCAAAACGCACGTAGCTTTGAACATTACCAAACAAACAATACTGCCACCCACATCATAACACCCTTATTCATTCCCTGGCAGTCTGCATGTCCCGCCTTTTTTTCATTTTTGTGGCAATAAACAAATAGCGTCACCTTAGCCACAGGAACCTAATACCTCGACACGGCTCTAAGAAATCTTTATTGCCTTTGTTACATTTCGCTTGGCTGCTGGTGCTGTACAACGCAGTCCAGCGGTCTTTGGCGAGTATCACAACGCCCGTGTCAGATTACACAGAATTACGCGGCTGGCAGAGCAATGCAGGGCACCTGTGAACATGCCTTGCTGGGTGGGTGTAAAAGCAGGACCCCTGTGAGGTTACCACAAGTGCGCCTTGCGATGGCAGTGCCGCGGCGCAACACGACCCTTGCGGTGGGGTTTGACGGTACTCCCCCTGGACATACATACAGCACGCAGGCCCATCTTGACAACAACTGCGAACGCATGACTACCGATACTTCAGCGGGAGCCCTGAGTTATTGTTATGTTTTGCTTCCGTCGGCTCCTCCTGTGCCGCCACTGCGGTATACGGAGGCATTACGCGTGGCTCACACGGGCCGGGCTCGTCCGCTTCTGTAGCGGGAAAGCACAGCTTTGCGGGGTGAACGTCCCCCTCGTTTAATCTGGAGCGCTAAATCATTCAATACTGAACACAAACACACCCCTCCACACGCACGCACACACACAAAAAAAAGCATACACACCTTCAAGCGGGATTTGAGCGCTCCCTTGACAGTCATTTGCGCGGGGCTCACGACGATTTCCTCCTCCGAGTACTCCCTCACGCTGCCGTCCTGCATCAGCACCGTGTAAACATTGCGGCGAGGTCCCGCGGCTGGGTCCCTGTTCTCCGGCTTGACAGCTTGGACCAGCCCCGGGAGCGCTGCCCCGTCCCCGGTCGGGCTCGGCGCACAGACGCGGCTGCCGGGCACCGAGCGCTTCACCAGACGCCGGGAATGCATGCCCGCTTTTTCTGCCTTTTGGCGAACGCCTACACCTATGCCCTTCAATAACCGGGGGGGGGAGGGAGAGACACACGACGAGGTGCTTTTATTAATCGATACGGAACGATAAAACACCGCGGATCAGACTCGGTCCAAAAACGCTTTCGCGCAAAACAGCATTTTCTTAACCTTTTTTTTTTGTTCTTATTTCGCAGAACGGCTTGCGAGCTCGCTTAAAAAAAAAACGGGCAGTGAGGTTGCAAAAAGACCCCCCCCCCAAAAAAAAACAAGAGCCCCCGTTTCTGCCACAGCATGCACGCCACCGAAGTGCAACAGACTGCGAGAAACGATGTATCAATGCACGGCTCTGCCCCTTCATGCGACCGGCTACCAAGCTCCCTGCCTTCGACCTGTTTGTTTTCCTCGCCGTTCCCTGTAGCCCTGACAGTGCGAGAGGAAAAACGCGACGTAGATCTCCTCCTTAATCCCGGACTGGGAGGTACCGCTCCGTCAGCCGCCCCGCGTCGCTCCTGGCCCCGCTTCGACCGCGGGGGAGTTCGGCGCCAATGCCTCCGGCGACCCGGCCCGGCCAGCGGAGGCGATGCGCCTTTGCGGGGCGTGAACCCGCCTGTCCGGCCCGGGCGACCGTGTCAGCCGGGGAAACTCCGGGTCGGGCTTTTCTGCAGCTCGCCTTGCCAAGCCCGGCCGGCGGACTGGCGGGCTGTTAGACATGTGCGGATCTGCGGGGCCGTCGGCTGTTGCCATTGGCCGGCGGCGCACACGCCTCCGCCGTCTCCCCTCTCTCCCCTCGCCGCGGAGATGTCAGCCTCCCTCCGCCAACAGCAGGCCGGCAGGCGACGGGGGAGGACCGCTCATTCAAAACAATGACGCAAGGATAGATGTGAAGGGAGGGGAGACACAACAAAAGGTCCGAGGCGAGGTGTACCGCATGCCGCCGCTCCTGTGACGCGCCGAGAGGCAGCGTGTGAAAACCATCAAATTGTGATCGTGGTACGAGCGAGATTCGGCAGCTGAGACATAGCCGGGGAAACGACACTAATTTCTTTAGAAACTGAAAAAAGAAAAAAAAACTGGGTAGGGAACCTTTTCATAAATAGAAAAGGTATTGAGTGCACCACGTTTTTCTCTACGCTGATAAAAAAAAACCAAACAGGTATATATATATATTTTAATGCACTCCGCGCCTACCCCTGTGAGTATAATAACAGTGAGAACTTTAATCTTTTGCACTATAAGAGTCTAACCCCCCCCCCCCTTTGTTGTGGGACTGCTAAACAATTGTCACCGATCACGAAACGCAGAATCGAAAGATCGGGCTCTTATCTGGCTGAAATTGTTTTGTTTTTTTTTTTAGAATATGAATCGAATTGCTGTAATAATCAAAGATGCGATGTATAAATGAAAATGTGGAACGGACGCCTCCGGCCATTAACACCTCAGCTGCCACCTAAGGCACTCGTACGACATAGCTAAACTATCGGGTCTCCCATGAACAGGTGAGGTTTGTTTGCAGAATGATGTATTTATAGTCATTGTTGTCGACATACCTTATTACTTGTTAGGAAGGTGGTGCGTTTAACTCTAACGTCATGCGTCTGACAGGTTTTCTATTTTTTTAAAAAGGATTCAGTTTCCGAGCTTTAATTACTGTACAAATACACATCTCTGGCCAGTTCGCGTCTCCTTAATATTTGCCAGGACCTCGTGTATGGGGGGGGGGCGCCCCCAAAAATGCACGTTCTTGTACATCACAAAATAAAACTTTTCACATCGACTTTACACGTCTTTACTAAATTCGTATTTTTATCTGACATGGAGTCTCTGGCCACTGTCTGGGGGGTCTGGACCTGAAACTGCTCCTGTATCCTTCAGCACGTATGTTGTTCGGATTACTCTATTATAATGCCACGCAGTATAAATCATTGCAAATGTCAGTCAGTTTAGACAGATAAATGCAGTTACTGTATGTGCTGCTTTTATGACTTACCTGCTTTATTGTGACTGGGAATGGGTCGTTCTTTACCATTATGTTCAAATGTTAGATAAATGCACAAAGCAACGCATCACGGTGACAATGATGTCCATTCGAGCCCTTGTTTCCCCTCGATGACCTCCTCCGCGATGGCAGCATCGTGAAAAGTTGTGCGGCAGTACGAATGAATCATTTAGCTAGAGCTTTTATCCCAAACGGGGCTGGTGGAGGCGACGAGGGCTGAACGGTTCAGCGGCAGCGGCGGACTGACAGCGGAGAGCTCGGCGTAGATCCCCAGACTGATCAACACACGGCCTTGTTATACTGTAACTCCTCTTCTTCAGCCAGCGGACCACCGGTCTGGAGACAGCTGTTACCAAGAGTGCTTTTCTATAGGAACTGCTGTGCTTTTGTATGAAGCCTTAGCCCAGAGCTGTGTTTTCTGTACACGAGGGCTCTAAATCTCCTACCTGTCGGAAGTTTTGTATGGCTGCCTTCTTGAACGGGGATCGCAGGGATTTTTTGCTCCCGTGTGGCTTCCGAAAATAAACCTCGCTTCATTGCGCAGATGGGTTGCAAGTCACAGTTGCACCCAGTGAAATCATAGCAAGTTTATACTCCATAATCAGGTGGATGTTAGGTTACAATTGTAAAATGCATCAGTAAGATCTCATGTTAGAACACTCTATATTACTTTGCTGTCTGTGTTATACATAGATTGTGCTGCTCAGAAAATCAGTCCAGAGTACAGCAACCAGATATATTAGGGGGTTTAAAGGAGTGCCCTACATGGACAGGCCAGAGGAGCTGAATATCCTTAGTTGTGAACCGTGACGATTGCAAGGAGACCTGATTCTCATGTTCAAAATCAAAGGCAACTGACCTACTGTAGTCTACCTGATGAACTGCTTCAGGCTCACCAGTGACACTCTTGAGGTTTCATATACCGTGCCAGAGGTCACAAATGGGAATGAAGAAATGCATTTTCTTTAAGGACAGGAAGCAGTTTTTACACAAAGGATTGTGGGAGTCTTCAGAAAGGAACCCTGCCTTCCTCCAAAAAACAGCTGGAGGAGATCAATCTGGGAGCATCCAAATGAGCTGCTTGGGCTTAATGGTCTCTTCTCAATTATAACCACTCTTACGTACAGTATCTATGAAATCATTTCCTTAGCTCTTTCACTACTTGAAGTATCATTTGCGAATGAGTGCATTGAAAATGTATTTAGAAAACATGACCCAGTTAAAAAAGCTAGCGAAAACTGTAGGCCAGAATAAAGGAGAAAAAACTAATTATTAAGCTTCCTAATATTCAAAATCATAGACCTAAATTCAGGATTTAAAATCTTCTGTGCTTTAAGACATTTATATATTATATATTTAATATATTTATTATATAAAATATTATATAAATATTTATATATTAAAGATAAGAAAAATGCTACACTAACTTAATACACTGCATTTCATATATATGAGCTGCTAAAAGCAATTTAAAAGCATTTTTATATTTAATTGCTAGAAAGAAATTATCATGTGTCTAAAAGAAACGGAAAGGGTATCGTTCAATTTTATTTAACTTTCACAGATCTGGGCAATAGCAGGCCTGCAACATGAAGGAACTCATATTAGTGTTGGTCAATGTGAGAGCCTGTGACTTCTGAAATTCGAAGTTGTTGAAACTGCTATGCAATGAGATGTATTTACTCATAGAGCAGCTTGAAAATGCTAGAAACTGAGGAATGCGAAAATATATATAAAAACGACTTTTAAGATTTTCTAGCATACAGTAGAGCTGCTTCAGATGTAAACTTTGACTTCAGAAAAGTTATTTTATAGGTTTAATACATTCTGAATGGAACATACTGTACTATAAGTGCTCATGTGAGAAGGATTTGGACAGAACACAGCAGTTTCCTGTTTTAGAGGTGTTTATATGAAAAGATCCAAATGACTTGCAACTTTAAAATTAAATAACATTTTATGGGTAGTACAGTTATTTTCAAAGAGTCACTGCAAAGTGATTTACAAAAATGCAAAAAAAAGTAAACTAAAATAGTACTATTAAAATGTTCATAAAACATTTTGTGTGATAATTGTATACAACCATTTGAAACATTGCAATACAGATTACAGGATACAGTCCGACATAATTTCTAGTTAACCTGGAAACGTAATTTGGCACATTATGCAGGATGTCATAAAGAGACTACTGATATTTTGAATGTCTTTCTAACGGGCCTGAAGATGTTCTCATCAACAATACCCGTTTTTATCGACAAAACCCCTAGCATTTTGATGATGTTCAACTGTCATGTCTGAACACTGGTAAAACTGTGCCCTCATTTCAGTACCTTCCAGCTCCCCCATCTTGAAACGAAGTACAGTACCACCAAGGACGTGTCGTTTGACAAACGAAATCACAGCATGAAGTAAAGAATGGGACGGCACCTTGAAAAGACCTCCCTTTATCCCTTTGTGTACCAGAACAATACCAAAAAAAACCCAACAACAACCAACCCATAGTGTTTCTGCTGACACGTTGTTTTAATACTGACTCGTTGGAATTGAGACTTTGCAAAATCATATCAGCTCATTTCAGGAAGCCAGTTGTGCACTGTTTGCAAAACGTACCACATGTACAGGTAAAATGGCACTGGTCATGAGCCTTCAATAAAAATGGCATTTCTGACAGACTTGTCTATTAACACACTACTTGCTGTGATACTCACAGAACATTACGTTTCCCTTAAAGTTGTATCATAACCCTTGCTGTTAAACTATACTAATGTACCACTACAAACATCTGTTTTTATCATCTCTCGTTTTATGGAATTACCAACAAAACCTAGAAAAATACAATCATATACAAATACAATCTTTTCACACTCAGCATAACACTGTAACACATCTTAATCTTCACACAAAATTTCCTTTTTCAATATATACAGAAGCTATTTTCAATACAGCAATCACAGAAAGGGTGTTGAAAAAGAATTTAGAAATAGTTCTAAAATAGGTGCATTGAAATCCTTTTTAAATTTCATGGAATATCGGTAATGAGGGGTAGCACAAGAGAATAGCAGTTGGCCAACTCACTTCCCCTGGGTTCTGGGTTCAATTCCCAGATTGGGGTAACAGTTTGCATGGTCTTCCTATGTTTGTGTGGGTGTTGTCTGCAAACTCAAGATTTTTTCCCCATGATCCAAATACATGCATTTCTAAGTAGTTGTGTGTGTGTCCTCTGATGGGCTTCTACCCCAACCCAGGATGTCGCCGCAGTGCCAGTGGAGTTTTTCTCTAGCTCACCTTAACCTCCTGAGGTTAAAGCAGTAACTGAACGTGGATGGAGATTTTATCATGAATACCCCCCAAAAATGTTACAAGATTGGAAGAAAAATTCGTCAGAATTGAGCTTAGTCTCCAATGCCTGCAAATGGGATATGTGATATCCAAATCGGAAAAGTGTTTTCATCAAATTCTCAGATTCATATTGGTTAAGGTTTCACCATCGAATTGAAGGAGTAAAACATTTATCCCAGGTTTCACACAGAAAGATATACAGTAAGCCTACCGGTCTAATTAAGTGCAAAGTATTTTACATGTTATGTTCGATTTTCTTTCAATTTAAGTTGAATTGCCAACTCCTACTTGGCATGCCAGTCTCTCAGGGTTTCCCCTCTAGTGAAATGTATGACAAACGTCTAGCAACAGCAATAGATCATCATTAAATCATCATTAGATCAATAAAAAACATAGTGATTAAAATCTCTTTACATAAAAGCTAGAGGAAAAACAATTTGTCAGAAAAATCGAATGAGAAAATATCGTTATCATTAACTAGGTGGTGACCCGTTTTAGTTTAATCATTTCCAGCCACATTTGTAAACTATTACATTTATAGCTGCTGGCTTGCTAATACTGAACAAACATTAACAATTGCTCCACACAATTGGTCTTACGTTCCTTTCTAAACCATGTAATTTTCCAGAGTTATCAAGAGCTGTTTAAGAAGTCAACAGCTGTGTTCTTTACAAAAATCCACTTGAACAGGGAGTTTTAAAAAAGGCAATTTTTCGTCCATTAGGCCTTTAGAACATTTCTGGCTTGGTGGCAGGCATATTATTTTTCGTAGTTACTTAATTTAAAAACTGAAAACATGCAAGACAGACACTTATTTTCCACTGTGGAGAAAACTGCCCACTTCATTTGAAATTATGTACATAAGCTATTTGCCCACAGTGGAAAACCAGACCTCCATTTTTGTAACTGAAATACCTGTGCTTGACTTCACTGTTCTTACTAAGACCTTTATGTGTTGTGGTTTTGCTGTAGATACAGGAGTGTAGGTGATTTTCCTACAGTATTTTCTTTCCTACATCTCAATTCATTACTGTGACATCAATGTTAGATCAGTTCCGAGACCAAATTGTGGACAATACTAAAGACAATATATGGCTCTTACTGTATATAAACATTTAGTTAAAATGGAAACATTTAGTGCATAGCATAAAATAAAGTGGAGGTTAAAGAAAAAAAAGTTTAATATAACTTATCATCTGAGACATAAATATAAATTCTTTCTATTTTTTACTATGTGCAGGAGCTACAATTTGCTTTTATGCTCTCAGTATGTTGGCTAGTATTAAACAAAACATTATGTGATCTTATAAAAAAGATTGGAACGCCAATATCTACAAAGAACAAAAAAGGCAATAAAACATCAATACAATTTTTGTTAATAAAATAAAACTTGACACTTACATGTAAGTACCTTACATTGAAAGAACTCTGCATTAGTCAAAATGGCTGCTGCGAACATAAGTACCTAAATTTAACATGAGATTTCAAAAGCTCACTTGACAGTGGATTGCAAATTAAGAATTTTAAGACAGCAAGAGCAACCCTGTATTATGCTGACCAACATTCAGAGCCCTACAAGAAACAAATGAAGACAATAGTGCACTTGAATTATATCCAAGAATAGTGTGCCAAGACAAAACAATGATTTTAATAGTTTAACTATTTGTCTAAAGAATGGCATTCCTGTCAAAACAAAACTAGGAAGCAGTGCTTCTCCATAATGTTATTATATTCTAAATACTTTATGAGTCATAAGGCAGATGATATCAGCTTTCAACAGTCATTTCCCAGTTTGAATTTTAGTATTTTCAAATGCCTTTTGCCTGCTGACTGAGACTAAAGTGGTGACAGATGTCACCGATGTTTGCATCTTTTGAGGTTTGCTGCTGCTGGCTTTTGAAAAACACACAAAAGAGTACCGACAAGAATCAATCGCTCATGTGTCCCTAATTGGGGACCCTGCTGGGAAGTGAGAGAAAAGCCCCTTTCTTGAGGGCACAGGACTGCCCTAATTGTGAGTTACTGAGAACAAATACCCAAAACAGAACTGGATCTGCAGGTACTTAATATATTACCCTTCTACGGTTACAGCGCTGTGCAGTGTACCTTTATCATTCTGGGCGACTACATGCATCTGTGTAAAGAAAACTAATTAGCAGGCTCAAAATAAAACAAACAAAATTCTAGGACCTTTACTTTTCTTCCTGTTGTAGTCCAAATAGGACGGCTTTGTTTTCTGGACAACTCTGCAAAACAACAGATGTTTCCACTGAGTTTTTTAAAAAGACATATCGAACCTTGTTTACTGTAATCACTGCGATAGTGTAATGACGTACCTATTTCATCCCTGAAGTAAAGTGCATGTTACATTAATTTTGTACAGGTCCTGAGTTGTACTACAGTACCCACCAAAAACTACAGACCTGCCATTTCTTCTGCTTTGCCCGAAGCTCTTGGAGTCTCAGTTTCAATAGGGCGGTTTCCCTACTGGCATCAGACATCAGGCGTCAAGAATCAGATCCATTATTTAAAAAGCAATACAATTTTACATGTTACCATTAGAGTACCACAACAGCCAGCCATTGACCAGCACTGAATAAGCCAACCAGATTCACCATTCCAGTCATATTAAGTGCCATATTACTTTGGCAAAATCATATTAATTGGAAAAAAAATGCAAAAAAGCCATTTTGAGATATGAAGAACTGAGGTTGTTAAAACCTTTACATAGCACAGTTTTCACTGCAAAAGCAAGTCAGAAATTCCTCTCCTTTTATGATCCATGACAGGAGTCTTAAACCCTGGTTCTGAAAAGCCACAAGGCTTTGTGGTTTCCTCTCCAATCCCAACTCTCTATTACTTAACTGATGACAACTGGTTGAGGTTATTGAGGACCTCATCTCGTGGTTTAAGACTCATGTCATAAAGACTGCAATTCCTCGGGGACGAAAAACGATCTGTGGTTCAGCGTACCAAGATGAAAAAGTTTAAAATAGCCTCTTTAGAAGATTCCAAATTCAGAATGAACAATTACAGGACTGTTCAAAGTTATACTGCCATTTCATTCTTGTCCCTTCCGCGGCTTTTTAAAGATCGTTCTGTGGGGCTTCTTCTCGGCTTTTGCTTTTGAAATTCCTCCAGCAAAAGTACTTTGGATGGGGAGGGCGATTACAGTTTGACATAGCTCTGAGGTCACAGGTGCACCACTGATATACATACAGTACACCATCAATATACAAGCACCCAGCTATGAAGAGCTGTTTCTGAAGAACTGGCATTCTGGGAACAGCAGTAGGAATGGTAACACCCTGGGCAGGGAGAACCAGATGAGAATCATCCAGGAAACACAATATGAGAGGAATGGAGAAGCTGCGCCATGAAAAGGGTGTGTAAATCTCTCTCTAAAAAAAAAAAATTAAACTCGTGAAGTTTAAACCAGGTTCCGAGAAGTTCAAAAAGCCCTTGTAGGAACCGCAACATCACTAAAAGCCAGATTCTGAAAGAAACACAGGTTTGGATTTCATTGATAAAACAGCAAAAACAGAAGGTATGATTTATCACATTGGGGGAAAGTGTTTGCAGCCCAGTCCTTTCTTTCAGCCGTAGTCCAAGACATCTGCTGTGGGACCTTCACAACCGAGAACACTCCAAGTTGCCCACACTTTCGTAGTCGGGCTCCTGAACGCCCGGCGACTGGTCAGTTTCCGACTCGGGCCCTGTCCTTCCACCTCCCTTTGTTAAAATCCTGACTGTTTCGTAGCCAGGGTCCGTGTTTTCTGCCACCATTTCTTCAGATTTAGGTGGAACCTCAGGGGTGGGTTCCTGGTAAACATCGTTCACCGAGGCGTACAGATCGCCGGGGACAGCGGAAGATCCCGAACTGTTCGTCCCGCCAGCACAGCTGCAGTCTTGATCCTTCAGCTTAATGGACGGTTTAACGACACTGGAATACATAGCCGATATCTAAACAAAAATGACAGAAAGTCAGGTGATGTCTTCCAGGTCAGAACTGTCACAAAACACACCCAATAAAACTTGTTCGGATGCTTATTTTTTCAGCAAAGCAATGCCTGCTGCTGTTTGATCTCTTTTGTAGCCTAGCTTAAAGATGTATTTCATTCTCATGTCTTTAAAGAAGTGATGATTATCTATGTTCCTAAAAAGAATGTCATGCTGACTATACTGGCTAACTGAATACAATTCTTTCATTTCTGTATCCGAGTGAATCCCTGGACTGTATATATGTACAGTACGTGAACTGTATTATTCCTTTAAGGAGAAATATCATGTCTGCCCTTTCATTGCTTTTGTTTTATTTCTCTAATTTCAATTGCATTGAACAGGGGGAACTGGAAAGCAGTGCAGATCAGGAGGCACGTGATTGTTTCACGCAGTAGAGGCGTGCTTTTGGGGTGCTGCCTGGGTCGTTCTGTACTGGCCTTCTGCAAACACTCTGCAAACACCACATGTGAAATACAGAAATAGTGGAGAGGCCGCTTTTTGGTTTTATGCTTCTAAATTATGGAACTCACTACCGCTTTTTATAAGGCAGTGAAAAAAACATGTGAAAACATATCTTTTTAACTGAGCTTTTAGTTAAAATAGTTCTTTGTTTTTTGTACTCGTGTTTCTATTTTATCTTTTATTGTTCTTATTTTATTACAGCTTTTTTTATTCATTTTTATTTTTCAAGCATAAATTGACATTTATGTTGCTCTACTGTTTACTGTGTTTTCCTTTACAACTGAGTGTACAGTAGAACTCTTAATTGTAAGATTATTAATATTATTATTATAGTGATTAAAATATATCATCAGAGCCGTGATTAAGGATCCCCAAGAGCTCAAAGCTGACCAGCGTCTATCTGTTTCTGCTGCCC
Source organism: Lepisosteus platostomus (assembly GCF_059453375.1). Classification (NCBI taxonomy): domain Eukaryota; kingdom Metazoa; phylum Chordata; class Actinopteri; order Semionotiformes; family Lepisosteidae; genus Lepisosteus; species Lepisosteus platostomus. Next base: position 41,658,580 of record NC_142622.1, on the reverse strand, counting down.
AGCCGTGACCCCCATGGCTATAATCAGGGAATACAGCAGGGAGAACCACATTTAGGAGGGTGTGTGAGTGTTGTGTTCATCGCGTCCGTAGTGGTGTGAGCGTTCAGACGTTAGACAAATCTTTTGCTAATTAGCATTTCCAAAAAGAGCGGGAGACAGCCGGAAAAATCAGACGGAATAAAGATCCATATCTCACTGGTGAGGGTCACCTCCGTGAACACAAAGAGCTTGCTATGAGCTCTCCGATGAATGCTGACAGATTAGTGTTCGAGTGGTGGCTCAGGTAGTGGGACAGCCTTTTGAACAGCCACAGTTTGGAGTATAGTGCGCGCCGCGTAGCCTGAAGGCTGCCAACTCAAATCTAACAAATATCATCTAGCTCACTGCTGTCGGGAGGTCTCAGGGACACAGGGCACGGTTAACTGTCAAATCTGGGTGAAAATGACTTTAGCACATTTGGGATTTTCCCCAAATCTGTCTCAGGGGCGTTACTCCGAGAGCGGGCTTTTGATCTCACCGGCTTTATCACATTTTAATATGAACGGGGCTTAGCGTTTTGTACATCACAACACGATGAACTGTAAAAGGTGTGTGCTTGAGTCATGTATACAATCTGCAATAAATAATTCGTTACGGATTGGTCGAAAAACCCAGAGTACTTTGAGGAGGGGAGTAGGGTAGGGGCTGCCAGGCAGGTTTGGGGGAAGAATGCTGCGCATTAGGAAATCTTCTGTTGTGTCGCTCCTCCTGTTCCGACAGATATGCTCTCTGGGCTCAGAGCTCACGGTGCGAGGAGAGCCAGAAGGCTTGAGGTCGTGCGTGTGCGGTCTTTATCACCTCAGGGGTGGGGCTTTCCACTCAGGCAGGTGTCAGAAACAAATCTGGAGAATCTGAATTTGTTTTAAAGCCGCTCCGGGCTGAAAGTGCGCACCGCGAGCTACTGTAAGACACGAAAAAACCTACCTCATCTTCTGAAAGGGAGGGATTTTCCTGCCGAGATCTGTAGCTGGAAGTACTGTCTCTCTACAAAATAACAGAGAGGAAGATTCGTTTGCAAAGCGCTTTCGTTATTTAACAAACCCCTCGCAAGTTTGTCTCATGTCATTTCCCCCTTTTTAATTTACAGTAACAGATAAAGCATTTCTTCTGCAATATTGAAGTGTTTGACTTCACAGGAGGGACCTCAGCGGAACCTTGCAGGACCACAGACACCTTACAAACATTTCTATGGATATCCAGCTCTTTCAAGGATTCTGTGTATATTTAGTGTTTGAGAGACGAATATTTTTCAACGGTTATAATTGACAATATTTTATACTTCCTCCAAGGTAAAAAGCAATACCAAGGTCTCTTTTACAAACAATATGTCTTATAAGAACATTACATAATGAACTGCAAACAACAGAAAACAACTTGGAATTATTTTTCTTCCACACTCCTCAGCTCTCATTGAAGTCTTTTCAAATCAGTCAGGTTAATACAGTTTCCGGAGTACATGGAATACTGATTTAAATCACGGGTTCTACTGCGGGTACAGTTTTACTTCCCAAAATCAAAATAAACAACATTCTGTGTAAGACATTAAAAAAAACAATCCCCCAATTCTGCATACCAGTCAAAACCATTTTATACTGGGGTTTTTTTTCTACACTAGAAAGGATACATAACAGAAAAACATACTGACATTCAGTCATCTTTTGAGCTGGAACTCTGCAGGGGTAGAATTAAGGCCAACTTTAAATTTTTAAACAGTTTTGCTTAAACATTCACTCTTATCAGAGCATCTTAATATATAAAGTTTTCAGCTCTTCTACAAAGAGAATTCATTTGATACATAGCTAAATCTTTTACTAGCTGTGCACAGTGTGTTAAGAATTCTAAAAATGTCCCTTCCCTTTACAAATTCTCCTTTGGACAAATTTTCTAATTAATTCAGACAGGAAGTCATGCTCCCTCAATACTGTATTTGTGTCTCAACAAAACAGTTTTTTTAAGCCCTACTAGTCTGACATTATTTTACCTGTTAATAAATATCTGATCACAACCATAACTTCACACTTAGTAACTATTTGAAGGTCCCTAAAGACGCTGAGATACTGTATTAAAACAGTGGAATATTTTTCTTTTCTGAATGGATAACAACAGTGGTCACCTGCACCATCACGGTGTATCACATCATTCCTGCCACCAAATAGAATACTGCTTCTGTTCCTATCTAGGCAGGACTCGTGAGTTTCAGGATTCCTGTTGGCAGTAAAGAGAGCTCACAGAAAGGTTGAGGTTATGCTTCTTTCGACACGGTATATTCTGGTGCCTGACAAACTGCAAACAAAGACAGGTGCAGTTAAAGAGAAGACAAATTGCAAATGAAGAGGTGAGTTCAGTTTTGCTAGCCACAAAGCAGATATTGAGCTGGAAAGTGATCATATTTTGCTTTTCTTTTCTTTCTGTGGCACCTCAGTATTGTCCTCTCGAGTTAAGCTGGGGATGATCTGGGCAGAATTCAGGACTATCTTCCAGTTTCTTTCGGACTGTTTATTAAATATGCAACTTTTACAGGAAACCAATATTTCTAAATAAGGAAGCCTTTCTCAGTAAAGTACACCTACAAGTGCAGATTAACCACATCTGAAATTTAAATTGAATTTGAAAAATCCTTCGTGGTGCTTCTGCATTTCACAAAAAGATCATCATAGCCCTCTCCTTCACCATCGACTTGCCAGAAAGCTGTGTGGGCAAAATGCCACACTGTGCCAGCCTGCTGTGGAAAAGAGTTATCTTGCAATCCTGTGAGGTTAAGAGGACCTCTGCAAAACATATTCACATGTTCCACTTTACCTGTAAAATACGAATCCAATCACGTGTCACCATAAATTAATTAGATTACAAGCAATATATTAAACAAGCCTTCCAAGTCTTCAATGAACTGATTTGTTCTTTCAAACAGTGAAGATGGTTCTGGTAAACACCACACAGTTACCACAACAAAAAGTCACTTAATCTGAAAACCAGTCATGAAGGTTGAAGGTACTTTTAGATCAGAATCAGATCTTTTTTGAATATTTAAGACCAGGGGTTCTTAAGACTGAAGAGATTTGTGAGAAGCTGGGATAACTTTAGAGGAAGATATCTGAAGTTCAGGACAGTGAGGAGGCTGCTTCTTCCCTCGTTATTTATTTCACATACAGTTACTCTGAAAACGCCATTATTCTCTCAAAGCATTTTACTTGTTTTTAAATTAAGAGAGCTGACAGCTTGGTCTTCAAACACAATTGTAATTCCCTTTCTATCTTAGCATCCTAATTAACTTAATGCCTCCAAAGGTCTGCCTGCTGTTTAAAATGACCTCAGCTACCCCAAAAAACGACTGTGTAAATATTTCATCCCTTGGGGAGTTGTTCTTTGAAACAATCCGTTGCTGCCAACCAACCTGTTCAATTAAATTGGCTAATTTGGGTAATTGCATAACTTGAGTGCTAATTAGAGTACAGATATTGAGTAGATTTCTTTTGTCATTGAGAAATGCAAATCGAGACGCAGCTATTAAACACCTCCAGTAATCCATTAATGATCAGAAAGCCACTTAATGCTAAGGAAGGTTATGGCAAGCCCATGTTTAACCCAGCAGGGTCAGTAACGCAAAGTGGGACAATAGTCAGAACAAGTTATGAGTCCAATAAAGGACACATCTGTCAGCAACCATTCCACTGCACACCAAAAGGTCACAGGCTTCCTTTTGGTTATTGTAGTTAATTTAAATAATTTATATAATAATCTGTATAAATTGGGCAGAGTGGTGGCTCTGTGGCTAAGGATCTGCGCCTGTGGCTGGAAGGTTGCCGGTTCAAATCCTGCAGCCGGCAGAGGAATCCTACTCCATTGGGCTCCTGAGCAAGGCCCTTAACCCCAACTGCTCCAGGGGTGCTGTATAAATGGCTGACCCTGTGCTCTGACCCCAGGCTTCTCTCCCTGTCTATGTGTCTCATGGAGAGCAAGCTGGGGTATGCAAAAAGATAATTCCTAATGCAAGAAATTGTAAAGGGTTAATAAAGAATTATTATTATTATTAGATACACAAGTGGACTTGGATCTCTCCACCCCACCACCTGTTCTTAGTATGCAATAGCAGAAATGTATTGTAGGGAGGTGCTGTCCACTATGAGAAAGAGACAAGACTTTCTGTGCTTAAGATTCAGCAGTGTGTCAGAGCTGCATGAAGAGAAAGCATCAGTCATTAACTGATTGATTCCCTCAGAGAGGTCACTGCAGTAACCTCCATTAATTCATAGGCTGCTGGGAGACTACCGTTCAAGGGCAGGCTGGACTGCTATACTTGAACAATATTCACAATCAACCCATCGAAGCTCTTTGCAGACATAAGGATGAGAATACCTTGCTTACCTAATCAGAAGAAGGCCCTTTTTTACCAATTAAAATATTGCAAGCTACAGAAAAGAGCTTAATCTACTTTTGACACAACACAGCACGTTTTCTTGCACTGACTCCCTGTGGATTTCAAAATACAATTTAAAATACAGCTGTTCACCTTTAAGGCCCTCCATGAGCAGTTACCTTCCGAGACACCTGAACCTTGTCTGTGCTCTTTGGCCCTTCTTTCAGTTTCCAAAACCGGGGTCTGGGCCCTGGGAGACTGTGCTTTCTGTTCTGTTACCAAAAGGATGTGAAATGATCTTCCAGCCCATATTAGGTTGTGGAAGTCTGTCAGCAGCTTTAAATCCTGTCCTAAGCCTGTGTCTATACAGCAGCTTTTAAATCTGTTTTATTTATTGCATTATGTTTTGCTTATTAATTTGTATTTAATGTTTTTGCTTTGGCTTTGGTTTTTGCTGTAATGTAAGAGTCAGGACCTCGGTTTTACGTCTCATCCGAAGGACGGCGCTTGTTTACAGTACAGTGTCCCCGTCACTATACTGGGGCATTAGGACCCACACAGACTGCAGGGTGAGCGCCCCCTGCTGGCCCCACTAACACCTCTTCCAGCAGCAACTTTAGTTTTTTCCAGGAGGTCTCCCATCCAGGTACTGACTAGGCTCACACCTGCTGGGCTTCAGTGGGCTGCCAGTTGTGAGTTGCAGGGTGATATGGCTGCTGGCAAAATCAAAACGCATAAACAGAAACGCTCATCTTTGAGCCAGAGGGTCTGCTTATCCCATCTGAGTGGGCAAGTGCCCTCCTGGAGAATTTGGTGAACTTGGAATCCGTCCTCCCAAAATGCCCAACGGACTTGTCCTCGAGGACGTGTAGCTGTCAGAAGTATTCCGTACTCGGAAACGGACTCCTACATTGTATCTCCTTCTTAGATGCTTTCCTGCAAACAAGTGGCTCCATGCCCATTTTTGCACCCAGTGCCAGTTTCTGGATCCACGGAGCACCTACCGGTAAACCTTCAGAAGCAAACCAAGCAGATAACTGGAACCCAATACGACTCATGGGGCGAAGAGTTCACTGTGCACCTTAGGTGCAGAAGAACAACCTTTTTCAACTTGGATAATTACTTAGAACGGGCACAGGGCAACACAGCTCTGTTGTGGTCTTCGCAGATCTTTCAAGAGCCACTCACCTTCTCCGGCTCTCCACCCTCGTGCTCTGTGCCCTCAGCGCCGGGCCGGGCCCGGCTCTCGTGCTCGTCCGGGGCTTTGTGGGGGAGGGGCGGCGCGGCGTCGTCTGCCGGCTCCGTCTGGCTGGAGGGGGGCTCTGCGTTCACGGAGCGCCGGCTCTTCTTCTTGAAGTCGATGGAGGCGTACTCGACGGCCGGGCTTTCGGAGACGGCGCCGGGGCTCTCGTCCCCCTGGGTGGGAGCAGTCTCGGCCTGGCTCCGGGTCGGAGCCGGACAGTTGTGAGGCACAGGGTCCTGGCCCTTGATCTCCTTCAATGTCTCGTACAGCGAGTCCTCGATGTTAGCGTCCTGGGAGGTGCTCTCTTTCACCACCTCGTAGGGGGAGTCCGCAGCAGCGCCTGCAGCGTCCAGGGCACACTTCAGAGCGCTGTCAGGGGGTATGCTGGGAAGCTCCCGATCCTGATGGCCCTTGGAGAACTTCCCTTGGCTATCCTGGACCTCCTCCTGGCTGGACAACATTTCTTCAGATGGCTGGGGGCTGGTGTCTCCAGAGTTGTCTGAAAGAACTACACAGAAGACATCGTAAGCGCGTGGATCAGTCACACGTGGCTCAAGGTCCGAATGGGAAGGTTTCAGAAGCACCTTTATCCTGTCGAACTTGTGAAATGAAACATTATCAGCTCGATCTAAAAATAAGAATAACATGATCACTTCCAGCCCCCTTTTAAATTGAAATGGCCATTCTTTTAATAATCGCCTAATTTTCCATCTCTTTTTTTAAGCTTGTAGAAGCTTCCAATTTTCAAACTCACCAGTGCCACTGGTCAGCGGCCCATTTTGAGAGCAACTTCTTGATATGATGTGCTCATGACTGCCAGCAGACTGGCGAAGTGTTTCTCTTTCAGACACCTGCAAAACAAGACATTTCCTCGTCACCTGGACTCAAACAAATGCTTACAGTTCGTGCACAATTTATGAGTTCCTTGTTAAAGTGAATAAAGGCTGTGCTCTATGTGAAACAGTGCTCCAGAACTTAAATCACAGGACATTTCATCATTACATACAGTAATGTGCAAACAATATTACAGTGCATGCCAAATGTATTCATACCCATGGTGGAATAGGAAATTCTACAACAAAGATTTACAGACTGGATAATGTTTCTTGCTTTAAAGGTCTAAAAATGTCATAAGGTGATGTTAATAACATTGCTCAAAGCAAAGTCATATTCGTCATAAAACACAAGGGTCACAATTATCTGCAGCTAGTTTTACAAAAAAAGGATTTACAAAATACTAGTTAGTATTTTGTAAATCCTCCTCTGGCAGGGAATACATTGATTAGACACCTCATGTAGTTTTCTATGTGGTTCTGGCACTGCAGGAAGGAAATTGTTCAAGGTAAATTTTTGGCCAAACTTGTGTTTCTTTGCAAAAAAAAAAACAGGTATCTGTCCAAAACCATCCTGGACATAAAACAACCCCAAAAATACTTAAAAGATCACAGTCTCTCACAGTTTTTTTTTTCTCAATATGGGCTTGACGGGGACACTATACTGTGAACTGGCGCAGCCCTTCGGATGAGATGTAAAACTGAGGCCCTGACTCTCTGTGGTCATTAAAAATCCCAGGGCGTTTCTCGAAAAGAGTAGGGGTGTAACCCCGGCATCCTGGCTAAATTTCCCATTGGCCTTTACCACTCATGGCCTCCTAATAATCCCCCTCTATGAATTGGCTTCATTACTCTGCTCTCCTCCCCACTGATAGCTGATGTGTGGGGAGTGTTCTGGCGCACTATGGCTGCCATCGCATCATCCAGGCAGGGGTACACACTGGTGGTGGAGGGGATCCCCATTACCTGTAAAGCGCTTTGAGTGGAGTGTCCAGAAAAGCGCTATATAAGTGTAAGCAATTATTATTATTATTATTATTATTATTATACTGTAGTCCTGGGGTCCAGTTTCCTCTCACAATATTGGTAGGTTAATTGGCTTCTGGGAAAACTGCCACTGATGGGTGTTCAGCTCCCCGGCTCCCCTGGGATCCTGAATTGGATAAAGTTTTTAGAAAACTGATGCATTTTTTAAAGGGATACTTAGAGCAGTGGATACATGTGTCCCTCTTGTTTTCTGGAATACAGTCAATTGTGACAAATATTACTTTGTTCTGTGCAACTTTGATAACGCTGTTAAAGGTCTGACCGCGCATCTGAAGCTCATCATGCTAGGTCAGCGAAAGTTCAATTCTTCCAAACTAGTAAGTCTAGCATAGCCTTCTGGCGCCCCCTTGTGGTTTAATCAGATCGTGAACTGGGTTGATTGTCTCGGTCTTAAGGACAGGACACACAGCACAATGTAATAAATTGATGTTTATTACACCAAAGATGACCTTTTATTGCAAGGTTTTCCTTTTTGCGTTTTAAGTTTCCTGATGTGATTATTATTGTGAAAAACTATATAGGGAAAAGGGTCTTTTATAGCCTTACAATATCAACAAAGGCATCCATTTGCGACTTGACAGCCACATTTCAAGTGAAAACATAATCGCCAATAGTGCATTTGCAGGATACACAGTACATGTATATGGGACATTGTGAATAATAGGATATTATCACAGAGATCAAACTGCTAAATCACTTCATCTTGCAGACCCATCATAAAACCCATCTGCCTCAGAAGGGCACTCTTGCACAGGGCCACATGTTTGACAATAATTGTGCTAGGCTTTCAAAATGTCCGCAAGTACCTCCAGCCAGACATCACCACAGCTCTTCCTGGCAAGGGTACACAAATAAAACCCTCCTTTTACATCCCGGCACATCTTTACTACAGCAGCTCCTAATGGCGCCATAAAAGAAAGTCAATAAACATCTCTCTTCTGAAGAGGGTGTCCTCACATGTGTTTCTCCAGGAGCTTCTGAAAATTCTCAGCTGGGCTGAATTTTGGAGCAGGAGCTGTGTGTGTGTGGGGGGGTCAAAGTCATCTAATCTGCGCTGCTAATTTGAGTCCCCTGCTGCCTTCCTGTCGTTTGCCTTTTCCTGCCATTTCTCACTTGTCTCAGTCCTGATTGATTGTGTTCTTATGGTTTTCCTGGTATTTGTGTTGTCTGTTTAGATTTTTGCTTCCGATTATTATTCCGAAACAGAACGCCTTCTAGGAGGAACGACATTAGGAGCCGTGCCAGTCTGACCCCACCCCACCCAAGTCTTCGAGCCCCCAGAAAATGTCATTTCTTCTCTTTCCACACAGTGGCTTGCTGCTCTTAAGACACAACACAGCTCCGGGACCTTCTGGTCCCTGGTGTGACCACTGGACATGTGCCGTCAGGTCTGTCAAGCACTTGACAGCAGGTGCATAACATGACACATCCCTTCAGAAGCAAAAAACGAGAACACTTCAAATATTTTGTGGATATCGCTTTTCAAATAGCAGGTAGAAAGAATCAACTATTAATTAGTACATTTACTTTAACTATCCCAATCAAAACACAAAATATTTGACCAAGCAGCAAAAATGTTATTATCCCCCAGTTTCCGTCTCTGTAATAGGTCTTAAAATTGGTCTCCATTTCTCAGAAACATCACGATCGCTAGTTTCTGACCTTTTACCTCTATGGGTATTACAGCTTTTGCTGGAACAGTGCCCACTGTACACTGAAAACACAGAAAAGGCCACAGACACCAGGATATCGATCAACTAGGAAACGCAGAGCAAATAACAGATGCAACACGCTGGCCAGATGCTCTTGAGTTTCGACACGCTCAGGGCTGAAAAACAAAATGCATAGAATATAACTCACCCCATTTATCAGATTTTCGTGGTCTCCGTTGGACTTGGAGGTTTTCTTTTCTCTAACAGGAGAAAAAAAATGAATCAAATGAATATCCCGAGGGTTAAAATAATGACATTAATATACATATGTATTCTGGTGTGGTACATTTTTAAACATTTTATATGATCATATGCATACAGGTTTAAGACATTTAACATACAATACATATTATACATTTAAAAATAAAATTAAAGGTCTGGACCTTTATTACATCCTATATTCAATATTGTGCAGCGCTAATGAAGGAGCTGAGTGATTCTTTGGTCAGAACCACTGCAACTTGCTGAGCCTCACTCTCCTATAATTTGAAACCAGAATGTACAGCTGAGCACAGGTTAAGTTCTCTCTAATCTTCCTGCTTCAAGTGTGAGAGTCGCATCTTTTCTCAGCATAGTAGAAAGGATCCATCAGAACTTCAATAGCTCTAAAGTTGTGTTGATAATTAAGCCATTCCTTAACCTGGCTGAGAACTGGGTAAAACATACAAAGGAACAGGTAAAGGTTTATTCCCTTCTGCAAAGAAAAGAGAGACAACGTTTCAGCTGTAGAACCTTCTTCGGGTGTGTGTGACTTGTTCCTTTGCGTCCTACACATGCTGACACAGCTGCCTACTTGAACGTCTTAAAAAATACAATGTCACACTGAAAGTTGCTGAAAGGCATGAATACTGTTTACCAGTTTTATTGGTCCTTTAACAACACACACCCAGATAAATGAGTTAAGAAGTGGATTATTCAACAACAGTAATCATTGAGTAAAATCATTTGTAACGAGTATTAAAAGGGACACCTAGTTGTGTATGTTCTTTTCGGAATGTGGTTGGACAACTGTGCCCTATTGTTATCCACCCACTCCAAGTCATCCAGAGTTCGGCTGCTCCCTTTCTCTTTTCCTTTTCTCCAGCTATGTCATTACTCCAGGGCCTCCCCTGTGACTCTCTCCTGCAGCACAGCACCGTTTCTCCTGACTGCTCTCTCCCCTCCAGAATTCACTCTCCAACCCCCGGCAGTACAGACTACCCACAGAAACCAGAACGGCTCGGCTCCCAGCCACCTCCTGGTGCCCTGCTCCTGGTTGAAGTGTTTGGACAACACCTGTAATCTCTCTTCTCCTGCTACATCCTTCTTTAGTAACCCTCACACTACAATGCACCATGTTTTTAAATCTCGGACTTTTAAAGTGCTAATTGCACTTCATCCCTGTCATCATGGAATACATACCCTACTGATCACACTCCTGCTTTATAGCCACACTGTCCTTTTTACTGTTTCAGTTTGTAAGATTTTGTGATGCTTTCCTTGCATAGCCCACTCGTGCAAGCCTTTTGTCATTTTATTCATTTCAACTCACCTTTGTTACAATACTTAACGTAAAATACGGTCTGTTGCTCTGAATAAGGGCATCTGCTAAACACATTAACAATAATAGCAGTAATACAGCACAGCCTGTTTAAGTTGTATAACAGTCTGCACTGAAAACCAATGAAGTACTCACGCGTTCACCTGTCTTTAACCACCTGATATGGAACAGCCAGTTGCCTCACAGCTATGAACCCTAAGACCGCACACAGGAGAGAATGAGGAAGTGCAGGCTGAGGCCTTTGATCCCGCTGTCGAGCCACTGATCTTTAGACCCAGCGCAGGCAGGACCGCGCCGTACCGCCCCCCTCACTGACAGACTCACCCCACCGTCCTCTCGCCAGCCCACCAGACAACTGTGTGCCCCCAGTCAGCTGGTGACACAGCTCCAGTTCGGACCCGAGCCCAGCCTGTGCCCCGGAGAGAGCCTTTATCGCCGCCCCCCCCCCGGATTTTTCCTGGATTCGGCTCTTACCCCTGGCAGCTGGCACACAGAAAGACGAGCAGGGACAGGAGCAGGAAGGCGCCCACTGCCGTCAGGGCGCCTACCACGGCGGCATGCTCCCCGCTTGTGACCCCTGACCCTGGTAGAACCACATCGCTCAGGAGGGGAGCCATCAGAGATCTGGGGAACGCCTGCTGGGGGGCGCAGACATCCGTGGAAGGCGGTCTGCTGCAGAAAAAAAAAAATGACACTTAGAAACCCACAACAGCGAGAGCCGTTACCTGCCACATGCGGAAAAATCTCCTACTCCAGTTACTGGCACGACTCCTGGAGTTCAGTCCAGCGCCAGGGAATTGAGGTGGCTTTTTTAACCAGTTAATTAATCAGTGACAGAATGGAAAATACAAAGTTCAGTCGGAAAACATGAAGGCAGAGGTTTAGTTTCCCCGGGCCTTCTCATTCTGCTCAGGGCAAAATAAGCCTTCAGGGTTCATGTTTCCACAGCAACAGCCTCTTGTCAGCGGATCTCAGGAAGGGATGTGAAGGTTAAAGGAGAGGCTGAATAATCAGCGAACGGGACCAAATTCAGAGCACTTGTGAAGTCCCCGAAGTGTGGTTTCCTCGCGTAGAAAACATGCAGATGAGAGAACTTCACAAACGGAATGCTGATGTAAGAAAGAAGTGGCGTGCAACATCCTCACAGCTTACAGCTTTACAGCTAAAATTGCTTCAAGTACTAAAAACAGAAAAACGAACCCAGTGATAATAACTGCTTGAACGAATCTGGCTGGACACCCCACTCAGAGGACTTTAAGGGCCACCGCAAACTCAAATTCAGTCAGTTGTTGTTTAATACAATAATATTTCCTTCTGCCATAGAGCCCAACAACTTTTTATAAAGTTCACGTCACTATAGTGTGGATGTACTAGACCACACAAGAAAGAGCAGTAGAGGTAGCAGAATTAACCCTCTAGAGGTGGTTGCTAGTAAGCACATTTTTCCCCCCTTTCTTTCATTGTATTGATAGTGAATTCATTTCTCTTTCTTCAACAGTTGCTTGAATAAAAGCAACACATTCTTATTTTTGGCATGATCTTATTTACAGGTAGGTGCAGTCCTGTTTCGTCCAGGTTTTACATACTGTATGTAAAGAAGTCCACTAGAGGTCAGTGCAGCACAGGTATCGTTCACTGAAATTTTACTCCCATCACTGTAAAATAGTTTTTAATTGACACTTAACACAACAGTATATAGAATTTTTGTGATTTTAGTCAACTATTCTATCCTTAAGATGTGAGTATCTTATTTAACAACTGAATTGTAGTTGTTGTGCAGCATGTTGTCAAAACATCTTTTTTTCCACCTCAGAAATATCACTAGACGGCGCCCTATGCTATCACTAACTGTGGCTGAAAAGCTGATCAACACATTTGTGTTTTCCCGAATTGACAACTGTAATGCTGTACTCGCTGGGGTATCGAAATCTGCATTAAACAATGTCCGAAATTCGGCAGCCAGAAAACTGACCAGGTCTAGAGCAAGTGTTTATATTATTCCAATCCTGGAGTCCTTGCACTGGCTTACAATACAACGGAAATAAAATAAATCACTCAGTTAATTACGGACTTCATTGCATAGCTCCACCTACATGCAGAGAACACAGTGTAGTTGCTTTCCCATAGCTTGTCATTCTAAGTATCAGTGTGGCCAAAAGATAAAATGGTCTTCAGAGACAATTATTTTAAGGGAGGGCGTGTGTGTGGCGGGCACAGTTACTGAAAAAATCAGCCAAACAAGCAAATTCACAGGATGGAGATGAGGTCTTCTTTTAGGCCGAGAATGGGAGGGGGCAATTTACTGCCTGTCCTAACAACTTAGAGCAATGATGAAGCTGAGACCGGCTGATGTCCTGTAACCGAGGAGTGTCTCGTTAAGACCACCGGATCAGAAACTCAAGACAGACCCACCCGGGCCTCCCATTCTGGATGGGGCTACTTCGCCTGAGTGAAAATCACCACAGCAGCGTTCCAAACTAAACAGACATGATGCCAAGGGCGACAGACAACCTGCATTCATCACACGAGGACGGTCTGTAGTTGTGCAGTTCAGTCATTCCTCTGCACGTTTCTGAGAAGTCTTTTGTTTCACAGTACATCTATGCAAAGCAGGGGGTTAGTTGATCCTTCTTGCTGTGGAGATATTCAACGATTATTATGTGCTGGGCTATCATTGTGTGCGAGCTTATTTACAAGTCTCGCTGAACATTTGGCGAGCTCTCTGCTAAAGAACAGTGAAAATGGCAGAAAAGGTGGAACAACCCAAACTTGCTAAGCAGCTGGTCTTCTAAATAAGATCATAAAATACAATATTTTTAATCAAATGTAAGAAAACCAACATACTAGTCTTCTAGAGTGACAATGTTGCTTTTTCAAAGATAAGAAAGCAGTTAAGACAACTATTGTGAATGTGAAATAAAATGAAATCTTTTCTCTAGCAGTACAAAGAGAGCTCATCTATCAAGAACTCCTTTTTTTATACTTGCAGATACATTTTTATTTACAAAATCATGGGACTGCCTACAAAAGTCAACTTCTATACATAAAGTGACAATGTCCTTCAAAAAATAATCGAAAAACCATGAGACGTTAAATCATTTTGCCTTCAGTGCACGCTGGCTGGGGTTATGAATACCACTCGATTATACTTGTGCATCCGTCTGCTGTATCACAAATGCCAATGCAAACATCTCAGCAATAAATACTGTATTTGATTTCAAGAAAAATTCAATTAATCCACAGTCTTACCTTGAAAGCTAAAATGATTCTGACCTCTCTTCCTGCTGGCAAATACAGAAACAGCAAGAAAAAAAGTTATCCCAGCAGTTTACACTGCAGATATCGGCCACCTACTGAACATGTGTCCCAGTGCACAATTACACACCTCGTGCTTCATTGCCCAGTGTGCTAATGCTGACTTCATTCTGCATGATATCATCGCAGACATGCCCCACCCTAATTCAAAAGACAACAGGCACTTCTTGAAAGGAACAAGTTAATTTTCTTCAGGGAGGTTACTGTTAATTTGCCATCCCAGTGTGTGAGGGGATCATCTTTCCTCACTACTAACTGCACTCCTGTTGGCATCCACAAAGCTATTTTGCTTCTTGCAAAACAAATCTGTTTCAAGCATTAAGCAAACCAGAAACAATCCCATTGAATTCTCGGTGAATGCTGATAAGCTGGTTTGCTGTGTATTCTGGCCTGGATCTCTACAGCGAATCTAATTAAATTATTCATCTAATGACCTGCTAAACCCTGACCCTAAAGTGGCAGACAGAGAAGAAAAAATAAAAGAGATACAGCTACTACCGTTATCCCACTGGGATAAAGGATACTGTACTTTTCTGTCCAACTAACACGAAGTACATGGTGTTCACATAATCATCGCAGTTACAGCTCTGAAATTTAATGCGAACGAAATCTTTCAAGTTCAATATTCTTTTCTTAGTATATTCCAGTTCACGCTAACACAGATCACTTGCTCATGTTTGGAGACACACACACAGTTTGACATGTTGCAGAACAACCTACCGGTTGGCATATTGAACCACTGATGAAGGAGTGTATGAATGGATGCGTTACTGTATATTCATGCTACACCGTTCTCTTTACAGAAAGAAAATACGTCAGCAAAAACTGGAAAAACATCAAAATTGCTCGGTTATTTGAAAGGCCTCTGTCTTTTTGCAATAACAGTTATTCACATCAGTCTCTACACAGTCAGTGAGGTAGTGAATTATAAGCAAGGATTTAACCATGAACACCAAGGAGCTTTTAAAACAACCTCGGAGGTTAAACTGTAGAAGACGAGGAGTGGAACTCAATCAGGGGAAGAGCATCAAATAATTTCAAAGACAGTAAGTACTCGATTGAGCATGACAAGGTCGATCTTTAAGAAGAGGAAGGTATACCTTCCTACAACTGCCAAGAGCAATACAGTTCTTCCAATTGTTCTGAGTCAGTAGTATCCCAGTCACTTCACAAGTTACAGTAGGACATTGCTGAAAAAAGTCAATCTCAAAACCAGTGGAGTTCACAATAAAGCATTTACGTCACAGTGTCAATATGTGGCAAAAAAATGAAAAAGCAAACACCCTACTGCCAAGCATTATGTGTGTTACAGGACTGCTTTTCATCAACAGGGCAAGGGAAACATGTCAGAATTGAAGGGAAAATGGATAGAGAAAGTTGGAGGCAAGTCATAGAGCCACATTTATACCGAATATATACCCAGCTTCAAAAATCATTTGCTGAACCATGAATTACTGTACTAGCAATAACTGGCAATTCAGAGTTGGGTGTCAGTAACCTCCGATTGTGGCTGGCGGACTCTGTATGTGCTAAGCACACTGGCACAGAGTGTGTCTCCCAAATGATCTTGAAGAAAACCAAGGGAATGTCTGAACATTAGGAATGCACAGCTGGAAGACCCTGAGAACATGTCCAGAGCCTGATTCTCATGTGACTACAGAAGGGAAGTTATTCCTAAAAAAAAAAATAGGCCATGCTTAAAGAAGCCACAACATACAGAATAGGTTTAACGAGTACTGTACCTCCAAATGTGCATTTGATGCTTCAGATCGGAAAATCAATTACATTCTATGCAGTGTGTCATTAATTGTGATTCGGAATACAAATTCAAAAATCTGTCCATTGCCAGGCCAGCTCCTAACACTGGACCTGTATCTTCACATTTAACACTTGTTTACCTCTCCAAGTGATTTTAGACGAGGGTTTATGGAAAATATTTTTTTTCAGATTTTTCTTGAAATTGAATTACAACCGTTGTCCGTCACAAACATGACGACTACATGCTGCAATCCTTTTTGCTGGAGCTCTTGAAATGCAGTTCTACGAGGTCGGTCAGCATCTCTAATCGATGACATGTAAGTCGCCTGCCCTGCAATTCATCATGTGTTTATGGCAACATGGAGACACCATTAGTAAAAATTTCAATAAGGTCTGTGCATGGATAATCCTTTACCTCAGTCCTGTGAGAGCGACTCGGATCTTCCCTGTGGGAATTCTGTGTAAAGGCCAGTTTTTGCTCCAGGTGCCATCTGACAGAGCATGATCAAGGCATGTAATTAACTGCCACTAATTTTATTTCCCTAATACTCTTAAAAGCAGCTGAAGGGAATCTGCCCCTTTCCCCTGAGTCCATTGTATCAGTCGATTTTGCCAGCTCTGTGCTCACTGGGGTGTGTTACCAGCTTGCAGCCGGGAGTTAGTTCAATTAGCAGAGACGATTTCAATCAAGTGGCACCTCAGAACGTTCAGCCAAGTGATAAGGAATGATTCAGAAACACGGATGAGGAGCAAACCCGTTTTCTCAGCCTCGTTTCCAAGCAAGTAATGGAGTAAACAGACACCATTTAATCAACTAGTTGAAAGATAAGTCTAATTCAGTTATGGAAAAATGTTGTGGAAAAATTACAGCATACCTGATAATTTACATAATTATGTCAACAGAAAAGGCAAAGATTTTCAAAGAGGTGTGAAAATTACAGGGTGTGTTTTGAGATGAAAGTACTTAAGAACTCTAACAAGTTCAATACTTGTTTTGGCAATTTTGTGGCAAAAGCTTTTAAATTAAACGTTTTAAAGGTGCAGTTTCATTAATGTACGCTAATACTAATAGAGTGATAAAGAATACATCTTGAAATTGCACCATCATTGCGATGTCTTTACTTCTGAGCTCTGAAATGTAAAGAATCACTATGACAAAAGCACATACAGTATGTATCCACAGCAGCGCTGAACTGCATACAAAATAGGAAAACTATTTAAATCTAGCACAGGGGGGAAACCACACTGTCTATACTCTTTCTCATTCACACGGTATTGTCATTTATAACACCTCACACACTGGAGCAAAAGCTTTCTGGGTTCTTAAGAGATATCTGTCTGCGAGCCTGACTCAAGACATTTCTTTTATTGGTTACACTAATCTTAGCGCGACACTTAGCGTACATGTAGAAAGCATTAGCTGCAACTGAAGCGGGCTAGGTAAACTTCAGATGTTACCCCCTAATAGCACAACTTTTGAAGCATCACCATCTACTTTTTTAGATCACCAAAATTGCAAATAGAAAATTCTTTCCATCCTGCTCTTATCTCCAGCTACCATTTCTGTATGCAAAGCACTGAGCAGCTCCTGTCAGTCTATTTTCACTGAACAATGCTGTCTGTGTCAAGCTTTGAAATACTACCGGGAGTTGCCATTTTTCTTCTTCTGCAGGAAAACCAGGGGAAAGTTAACAAATAACTTTTTCAAGGTCAGGCAGCTTCAGATTAATCCATGCAAGAGAACAGGATGGACAGTACTGCAACTAAGTGCAAATCCTTACCAGGGTAGAAAAACAGAAACAACAGTCAGTCCACATCTGAAACTTCTGGAAGCATCTGAATCAAAATCTAAAAGTGCCTCCTGTTCTCAGTTTTAAATGCACATCCCATTGGTATCCACTTACTTTTTACACATATAATTACAATATTACAATATAATTTAACTGTAATTTAACTGTAACTGTGCCCACTTTATTCTAACCCCTGCAAACCAGACCCTACTCTTCCATGAGAGAGCTGGACAGTGCTACAAAATGTGAGTTTAGAGTCACTTCTGCTGACAATGTGCCATGAGGATTGATAAAGAAGCAGTTTTCCACTGCCCTTGTTAAAGAATTGCGAGTTGGTCTTCTGAAAGTGTCCTTAACGCTGATCTCTGTGATTATTGCCAGAGTTCTCAAAAAGTAGATAAAATTATCACTTAACATTTACCTCTATTTGTTAATTATTTGCCACTATTAACCCGTTTCAATCGCCCATTATGAAAAGCTGTGGTATTCCTTGAGAAAATGTTACAGATCACACCCTTTCTCTCTTCTTCTGTCCACGCAACAGCACGTTGTGACATCACATGCCTGGAAAGATGCTTGCGAATTTGTAAAAATGAGGATAACATTGGTCATTTGCCAGTTTCAGTAATAATGCAATGAGGTTACAGTTAGAGAGAGATGGCACAAAATTGCTACTGTACTTAGAGCCCATACATGTACGTCCACCATGGGCTCTAAGTACAAAGTACAAAGTTCCCATTATGGGCCATCCCTGGTCAACAGCATGTATCTCCCCTAGAGAGACCATCTGAAGGACTGTTCTTGGCCACCAGCAGCAACTACAGCTACTGAGGCATGTCTGACAAAATTTAAAACTCAACGGCCCGATTCAGTGTCTCACCTGATGATGGCAGGGGACATTTAAACAGGAGAAACCAGAGAAGCTTATTTCATTTCCACAGTGTCCCCTCGAATTAAAAGTTGTTTTTTCGGGTGACAGCTCCACAGTGCGAGTGACTTCAGAAGGTAACTTGCTGCTGTAGATGATTTAACTGCACTGCATCAGACTGATACCACTTAAACACTAAACCGCCTTTCAGATGTTCGTCAAAAATTGGTATAAAAACACATCTCCTGTACGCCAGCAAGCTCTCGTTTATTTCTTCTGACTGACTTATGACAGCGGTAGTAAATGGAACCAATACTACAAGGCATGAATAACTTTTGTCCTTTATTACATTCTGGCTGGATTCTCGGTGAGACAATCCAACCACTTAAATTGAATTTACGTCCTTTCAGTTTTTGCCCGTCTTCTATAAATCTTCACCTGTTAGTCTTTAAAAACAGAAAATGGGCTATACTGTACAAATGCTTATGCCTTGGCAACACCTAGATCTGCTCTGAATTGTCTAAATAAAAGAACTCAAGTCTAGAAAAAGAATGGGACTTCCTTTCTCCCCTGAGTAGGTTAGTGGTGTAATAAAGATGCTCTTGCACTTAAAACCCCATTTTCTTGAAAAAACAAACCGGACAAAATTCAGTTGAAGGGGATTTGCACAGCTGCACTCCACTGTACACACCCCTGAGAAATGGGATTAATTGGAAATGAGGTAACTCACACACAGCTGTTTACTACAAAGGTCACGGTTGCAGATTCAGCACTTTCCTTCAGTGAGAAATTGGGGAAACTATTTTGGTTTCCTGCTTCAGTCCTCTCCCAGTTACCTTAACACAGCACTAGACCAGCTAACAGTCCTCACTGGGATTGATGTGATCTGGGACAATATTTTTTCCCCCACCAAAAATGTCACATTCCAGCAAATCCACTGCAGATTTCCACACAGCATGTACAGAACACTATATCGACAGTTCCGAATAAAACACAGTTGTGGACGTTTACTGAGACCGAGCACTGCTGAATGTGGCTGACAGGCTCTGCCCCTGCTCAGTGACAACTCCCACAATGTTATCAATCCTCAGGCACAATGCCTTTTGCTGGTAGGTTTAACTGCAGCCAAGAAAATCTATTTTGTGAGTCTGGGTGGAGATTGAGCCACTCTTGACTGCAGTCATTTCCAGAAACTGCTCTTATAGAAAGAGGAACGGCTAGACCCTATTGTGCAGATCTGTTCTTTTGTTTACAAAATCGGCTAAATCCTTTTCCTGTTTCTATTTTTTGTGTTCTTATATGTGCATTTCTGATTATCTGTTCAATTCTCATATAGTTCCTATATTCTCCTCTTTCCGTTACTGCTCAATGTACTGTAGCCAATCAGGATGGCAAGATAAGATACCTTTTTCTTGTTCCTGACTGGCTCATGCCGTTGTCGAGACAGGCTGACTTGTAGTTTGGTCTGAAGGTGTGTGGACACCACTGGTAGGACTGGTTTTGGCAACTCTCATCAGGAACAGTCAACTCTGTGACTTCACCTCCAGTGTTAATCGGTTCAGACCCTCCATGCATTCATTCTGAAACACCCTTTTCAGTTTTTTTTCACGGCATGTCATTAATTTTTTAGTATATGAAGATAATCTTTCCAACGGGTAGGAAGAGTGAGATCTTCCTATTTCTTTTAATCATTTTTTTTAATCGGTTTGTATTTGCTTTTGATGTTTTTGACTGATTTAAAGGCAGGGCATTCAGTATTTCAACTTTGTATCATGGCTTTGACATTACGAGAGGATTAGTGGGTCTTGAAGTTAGGGTACCCTCTCTTCCAGTGTTTCATTTTTGGGGCTGTGTGGGTGAAGGGCTTCATGTTCTTGTTAGGTTGTGGGTCAGGGAGGAATGGGGTACTGTGAGCACCGCAGCCCAAGCAAACTTAAAGATCTTTTTACTATCACCCTTATTCTCTCTCTCCATTCTCACTGTATCCCTAAACACACTCCATTCAAGACACTGTTTATTCCTCGTTAACACTGGACTAAGGTTTCTATTCAGAAGTGAAATGCACGCAGACTTCATTCTCTTACGAAGTGGGCAAACATATGAGCTCTTCAGATTTGCTGTGAAGGAGAAACCCAGATCTTACTAGGATACTGGAGTCTCATTTGCAATAAGATGTCATTAGATATGCTATTGATAAATCTTCATAGAAGAGTTTCTGGATTTCAGCCACAGTTAGGGTCAATGACCTCTCATTCTTTGGGACACAGGTAAGGGCTTTATTAAAGATAAATTCTCCCGCATTTGCATCACAACTACATAAATCTAGTCTTTACTAAATACTGAATCGGAAATCTAGTTTGGTTTTCTACCCAGCAACTCACATGTTTGTGGATTTGGAGGGGGAAATATTTTGTTCTTTTCATTTGCTGCTTCATCTCCTATTCTGAAATTTCAAGCAAGTAAGAACTGATCTGAACAAAATTTGCCAGTTGTTTTTAAAGGCTTTTTAAGGAGCAAATCTTTCCTTGCAGCAGAGAAAAGCATGTGCAATAAAATTAGTACCAGAGAGCCTTTTATGACTATTTTTTATTCCCTTTTAGTACATTGAAAAAAATTGCAGTAGCTCAGTTATCTAGAACAAAAAGCTGCAACATCCAATTGCTTTGTCTGGGATGCATAACCAGTCAGCCGAATTATGCAAGTTCTCGTCTTTTTTATGATTATTCCACATTATGCATATTTTAAGAGTACTGACAAGTAATAAATAAAAAAGCTTCCCTGTTTCATATATTATAGACTTAACATGTCATCCAGCAAGATGTATTGTCCTTTTTATCGTTATGATTTTACAGCCATGTCCTCACACTGCTGCAGTAGCGACAAAACGAAATTGCTGGGATACTACACTTCTCCGGCACAACAGCAAAGGACCGAGAGTTAAGCAGAACCAGGGCTGCCCTTTGTTTATCTCAGAGATTTATGGAAAAAAAAAATACATCAATGCCTCATTAAGAAAAATGTTATGTACTGATGGTAAAAAACATCATCTCAGCCCTACTGTCAACACGAACACCTGCACAATTCGTTGCCTCTCTTGGCTTGTGAGTGACCTTTACTTTCAAGAGGACCTCTCTAACTCCATGCATGTGTAGAGAAAATAGTTTCTACGCACACATGAGCATGATACTGTACATTAGTCACAGGAAACCGTTACTCATCAATGTTAGTCACCAACGAAGAAAACCCCTTATATCAAGTACGATATGCTATTTCTAACAGGGCACTGTCCCAGGAAACACTCAAATTCATCATTCACATCTACAGTGATACTAGAAGCAGTTGCGAACATTTTAAACAAGCATGTTGACTGACTTGAGCTTCTCGCCACGACTGTTTTACATAATGAGAATGAGCCTTTTTTTCTCCTCTGAGGAAAAACAAAATCTGCAGAAGGTTAGTGCATCTTTTCAGACAGACACAGTATACAATCCTCTGTAATACAGTCTGCACAACTGCAATTAAGGCGTTTGGTTAAGTCAGATAATCATGCATTGTTGTGACCGAAGGACCAGTGGTTGTGACTGATGGGTGAATTGAAGGTTTGAAAATGACTGCAGTCAGTCCAAGGAAAGATCTGCCCAGTTATGCATCTTTTGACTAGTCCCAGCGTCTCTTGTGCACTATAGCTTCTTAGTTCAAAATAACCTAAAAATGAATTAAGTATTAATAATGGGAGAGAACATCCACAGACAAATTAAATGTAAAAAGGATACCTCTTTATGAGGCTCTTTCAGCTCCATTACCATGCAAATGATTTATTAAATGTAGCTGTTCTATATGCTGCTGGTTGTATCTGTGCCAGGCCGGCGATATACTTGATTAAGAAGAAATAGACACTGTGCAGCTATGCCGATGTGATTACTGACCTTTGGGTTGTGTAATTTATTACCTAAGCTTCACAGTGGCAGAATTTATCATGCAGAAGACCAGTTCTTTGTTCAGGCGCTCGGAGATGATTATTGGGTTTGCTTCTATTCCTGTCCTGTACAAATGGGTGAGGATCTTGGTTTGGAGTGTGGCTCGGAGTGCCTGGCTGAACAGAGGTGTTATTTTCTTCATGCCCATCTTCATTCTTGCATGATTTTCCTCCTTCCTCCCAGGGATAAGCAGGTTATGTCTGACAATGACTGGTTAGTCTAAATTGTCACTTTTCATGGAGGGTTTCAAGAAGCTTTCATACCTGCGGGAGAGGGATTGTGGATATTAACCACTACTGACTAAAAGACTAGAAGGAACAGGAGCCTATTGGACTCTTATCTCTTGTCTTCATTCCCCTTGCGTGCAGAGCCTGAGTATGTACTGCAAATGAAAGGTGGCCAAACCCAGAGGTAAAAATGATTTGATATACAGTATAGTAGCCGCTACAGCTCTGATCTAAGACTACTTTGCAACTGCTGTTTAATAAGACTTTGATGAACCACAGCAACATCACGCCATTAAATACGCATTCCAAGTACGATGACAACATGCTGCTGCAAGAGCCATTATTTACAGAAGCAGGTCTGACAGGCCATTCTCCAAAAGGAAACGCGTTGCCTGCTAAGAATTAATCACTGGGAACTGCCAGTACAATTCATTTGGATTGCAAAAGCACAGAGTAGCTTAGCTCATTGCAGGATTAGGAGACCCAACACATTTGATTGTTCTGAGGCCTCTATTCCTGAAATCCACTTGAAACCTTGTGAGAAAGTAAAAAGCTACAAAGATATTGGTTTACCAGCATTCCCCATACCCTGGCTCCTTCTCTTCTCCAGTGCATTTTCTTTCATGTATTTCTTGTATATTTTCTTAGGTAATGCTGCACAGAATATCTCCTTTGTCTAGCCTTCAAATTAAAAATATTATTCAAGCCATGAGCTGTTCAATTTGGTCTTGCCTGAAAATGTCAAGAGCTGTATCTACACTGGCTTTGAGAACAGCGAGCACCATGAATTGGTGTCGAAGCATTTTAGAAAGGGTAGAAAACGAACATTAAGGCTAACCAGATACGGTGTGCAACACGTAGAAATAATAATTTACCTTATCTGAAGGGGTGATGCAGTCAGAGGTACATTAATTAAGGCAAAACCACCCTCCCAGACTGCAGCCTGGTGCTGGTGGCGCAGGAGGTCAACAATTGATTTTTGTTGTGCTCATGGACCACAAAAGCTGATTCCTGCAGTGGCCTGCTGTTAAATTTACAGCCCTCGTGAGACAGCCCTGCTCTTGATATATTGCCTAATCTCATTTTCTGAATCAGTTTATTGCATCCAAGTGCCTACATTATACCCATAAAAAGGCCTTGCGTTAACTGCTCTCGAGAAATATTCCCATTAGAAAGGCCATTATGTTTCAATATTTGCCTGCTTTTCCCTATTAAAACAGTCCATCTCTAGTCGGTTTATATGCTATTAGTATAATTACGCAGCACACCTTTGTACATCTCC
This sequence comes from Lepisosteus platostomus, assembly GCF_059453375.1. Taxonomy (NCBI): domain Eukaryota; kingdom Metazoa; phylum Chordata; class Actinopteri; order Semionotiformes; family Lepisosteidae; genus Lepisosteus; species Lepisosteus platostomus. The sequence goes on along the minus strand of NC_142622.1, from coordinate 41,634,595 downwards.
TGCTCTTCATCATTGTGAGCTATGCCACCTTCAAAATATAATGTACAGTAATAAAAAAACAATAACTTATTTAATTGTAAAATGCCCTCACAGCAGTCTTTATGGCTCAGTGGCAGAATAACAAGATGTCTCCCCATAACATGGAGCTTTTGTCATGGTATAGAGTATTGCCGGGGGGTTTTTTCAAGACAATGAGAGAGAGACAACTGTTTAACCCTTCAGGAAAATGCTGAGGGTGAGGAATGTGTTCGAGGTGGGGCTTGTTAAGATGTAGAAGGGCTTATTGTCCAACATATGCAATATCCACTGAAGAATGTTCTGTCTCTGATGATTAAAGCAAAAAAAGTCACCCCAGATATTGTCTTGGATGAACAAAGCAGTTTTCACAGCATGTTCAGTTAGTCTGGGGGCATCTGAATAATGATAATGCTGTAATGATGTATGACTGCGTTATTATAGTGGAAAGCTACAGTGTCCTGCACATGCAAAAAACTGAGAAAAAAGAAAAAACAGCAGAATTCTCTGGTGGCTTAAATTGAAATCAAAGACTGAAAAGATCTGGCCTCTATGATCTCTTCTCTGTTTTTAGAACGTGAAACGTGCATCTAAAACAAACTATACTGAATAATAAAAGAACCCAACTTCTTACAATCCCATCAAATTCATAAAGATATCAAGAAAAGGTGACCAGCTTTTTGTAGCAGGTGCACAGACTTTTCATTGAATATGCACAACACAGGAAAATCCGTACTCCCGATTAGTACTCATCCACAGGGGTCAGCCGCGAAACAAAGACACCACACATCATCCGCGTTCGTCCTGCATATTCAACGAGGCTGGGGTTCTGGTGTGGACGCTGTCACTGTCCCACCTCACAAGAGAGCTACAGTACTTAACACGAGCAGCACGAGGACTGCCTTGTCACTGACGGTTACGTCAACGAAAGCCCAGGTGAAGGGAGTCAGCGAGTCAACCTGCCATCAAGCGCTACTTGTGGGGCTTTGTAGTGACTCTTCACTCCTAGTCAGACCTGCCCCTAGATGGGCCTGGAGCACACAACCATTACATTGTGTTCTGCATGACTGTGCCACAGCTGGTGACGCTGATCAGGGTGGTCGACATAAAACCTTGAGTAACTACTGAAGAGAACTTGGTTCCCCTTATGGGGAACTCCAGGTGAGGTGTTGCTCCAAAACAGCAATGAAATGAAAGCACAGCTCTCTTGATACCAAGAGCACATGGGCTTTTCAACAGGCTTGACATGCTACAGGTGATGTAATGCTTATTTAATGTCAAGGACACATATGTGCCCCACAATAAGTCAGAAAAAGATCATTTAATCAAAGTAACAAAAGGAAACATTTAACCAAAGTCAAAACTCTGTATACCCGATTTTTAAGTCTTTTGGTTCCCAACATTTATAACTTTCCTTTAAGCTTTATCAGCAGCAAGACACTGTTCACACAATGATTTTCACAGCTGGTTTTGGAAAAATTGAAATAATCTAGATAATGATAAGATTATATCTTATCTTTTAATGGTGGGCTGTGTGGAATACAAATTTATGTAAAGTGGTAATTTTACATTTTGAGTACATAAACAGTGAAACACTCAAATGTGATAAGATAAGAGATTAGAGGGGCCTAACTGTGAGTTCTTTAACCAGGGATATATAAAGAAGTGTACTTTAAAAATTTCAGCTGTGGAATACATTGGTGGGAGGTTTCTCAGTTCGGCTCAGGAGGTTAAAATGTGATTTGCAGATGTAAGGCTAATTTAAAATCCGGAGAATTATTAATGCTTAAGTAGTAGGACATATTTTCATACAAAGTAAATTTTGAAATTCACATGAATCTTAAAAAAGACCAGTCCATTTCTAGAACACAACAGCTCTAGTTTTCTGTAGCTGAAGATGGTGCTGGAAATACTTGTGTAAATTACTACCGCAGCACAAAATACACAATATTCCTCACTTAAAAAAAATCTAAAATTTATAAAAGCCCACTAGATGATAGCTGAAGATGCATACATTTGTGATTCACGGACTAGTGGAACCAGTTCGACGGGTTCCTGAAATAACATGGAAAATTAAAGAAAAACGGGTCCTTTGTAAGATTTAACTCAACTGGAATAAAACAAAATTACTTTTTGCCCCTTAAATCATATGGAGGTGAGGCATCAGGACCTCCCACTAGACAAGTAGCAATGTACTGGTGGAGCAGAAAGGTGGTTTGCACAAAAAATCGATTACTAAATATATTTCACAATCATCTACAAACCAAGATGCTTATACTGTGTACTCCTCAACATTTGTATTACAATTTTTGATTGAAGCTCATCCCTTTATTAATGTCTCGTAGACACAGAAATCCTACTGTACATTCCCAGGCAGTGGCAGCGCAAAATAAAATGGTTAATACCACCTTAAAAGAGTCCTGTTTCTGTGACAGCTAGATATTGATTGGATTAAGTACACTGTGTGGCCAGCTGCTAGCTTGCATATTTAGGCATTACGATTCCTGTAGGAATTGAACTCATAAAGATAAACAGGATGAAAGATGAGTTTGCCTGCACAGCCTCTGTCAACAGGGTGTACTCGCAGGTGATTAAAGCAACATTCCTACAAAACACAGACAAGGTTATTTTTAGGAATTAGTCCAAGGTTAGACTCCACAAAAAATGGTCTGTGAATACACTCAACACTGAGGAACGCCAGAGGAGGACTGGGATCTGTAGCATTCCTAAAAGTTTACACATAACGCTCCAGGGAACGCAAGGGAATCCCGATACATTCACAGAGTGCTCTGCCTCTCAAACATCCAGATCAGATAACCACGAATCAGGGAGTATTCCTGCTCTATTGAAGCACAAATCAAGAGTAGAGTTGTGTTTCTATCCTCAGGTGACCCACTCCATTATTTAACCTTTAGATTTTCTGTTCACATACGCAGCCCCCCAGGTTAATTCAGTCTCTTCGCAATTTTGGGAGATATAATCGGTGACAACAATGCCTCTGAATCTTTTGAGATCGGTTTGAGTCTACAGTAGCTGCCTTTTGTTTCCTATCGGAAACCCCAACTGGTCCGATAGTTTCGTTCCGAATCATCAGCCAGTCTGTTCAATTCCAGCCTCCACAAGCTCTTGTAATTTCACTGAGATCGGCTCTGTTCTCCGTTTCCCCCTGTGATAAGCAGTTAAATTAAAAGGAAAATACTATGATTGTAAGGCTGCTGGAGCATAACGTCCGCTCACACACACACACACACACACACACACACACACACACACACACACACACACACACACACACACACTTCGCTTGGTGCTGGTCACACGCTCTCTCCCTCTCGGTTTCCTCACCAGTTCTTCACGAGCAGGGATTCCTTTCCATTTCGCTCCCTCTCACACCGCGGCGCCCGGCTTTCCCTCCCCACGCATCAGCGACTCGCAGCTCTTTCCTTGTCCTCTTCCTGAACTGCTAGCGCTCGCCCTTGCTCTCTTCTCTCTTGGCCTCTCTCCTCCTAGCTGGTCCTGTTAGGCCAAGGGGTGCTGTTCTGCAACCCCGTCTCGGTGCCGCTGTGGTGGTTGCTGTAGCCTGGTAGGGCCTTGCCCTTTTCTCTCCCAGAGCCCGCCCATCAGCCCGTGGCTCCGAAAGCGCCGGGAGCCCTGGAGACTCAGCCTGTGCTGTCAAGGCTCCACTCTCTCACTCGTGAGGAGAACAGAAGCAGGTACCTTGCCAAGCGTTGACCCACTCCTCCGGGTGCTCATGTGTCCAGTCAGCGCTGGTCCAGGAAGCCAGCCCTGTTCCTTGGCAGCGAATGTCATCCCCCGTAGGGCCCAGCTGACGAGCTACCGAGCAGCCCGTCTGCGTCGTGCGCCTGTGTGCCTCCTCAGTACAGCCTAGGCTCCGTCTTCCTTAGACTACCTTGTATGCTGCCGTGTTTCACATTTGCCCAGTAAGAGCTCCCCACTGGAGCTCGCCCACTCTCTCTCCTTCACCGCTGGAGCCTAGTCGTCGACCGAATCCCATTCTTCTCACCTCTTAATTACCTTCCGGAGAGAGGCTGCTTCCACACAGGGTGTATTCTGACAGCTCCGTTCTGCCAAGTGACATTCTGCTCACTGGTAGTGCTCAGCCCACATAATGCAGCTTCTTTCCACTGACAGGTGGCTGCCTTGACTCTGGGGTATGAACTCTGGCAGCCCCCTCTCTCACGACGTCATACCCCACTTGATGTTCGAGGCCTACGGATATCCGCTACACATGTGCCAGGTATACCAGAAGAGTCAAGTGCTATGTTTGACACAACCTTTGGTCCTGCTTCTAACTATACATTTGAAAGGCCTTTATACCAGCCCCTAGCTTACCACAACAATATGATCCATGACCTAAATCATTGTCCCGTTACTGTATTGGCGTTCTTAGTGCCCTGAGGCCAAAGTGTCATTATAACTGCTTCCACACGATCTTGGCTATGACCATTACTGATCCCCTCCATGATCATAGACCTTTGTCCCCTTCCAGTGCTAAGGAGATCCTCGATTTTCCTTTTTTCACCTGGCCTTAGAAATCACACCCTTTCCCTCTAGGCGTTGACATCTTCACAGACACACACAGACACACACAGACACACACAGACACACACAGACACACACGACTCTCTTCCCCCGAGTCACTGATCGCACTCTCATTCCTCTACACTTTAGGACTTCTCATAGACCGAATTTCTGTTACACACACACCTTTGAATGTACTGTAAGTGTGTGAGAGAGGAAAATATTTTCAGAGAGAGAGTACTATCTAGCTTACTCTGTGATGTCTCCCTCTCAAAATACGTTTCTCTCTCACACAAACACTGATCTAAAGTCTCTCATTTACAGCGGGAAAGAAAACAACTACTTCGCCAGACAGCAATCCCTATTCCAGTGCTGACTCACCTCCCGAGTCAATACACACTTTTTTTAAAACACAGATCTTTTAAATATGCCCCTGCTCATTCTTCTTGAAGGTTACACCCCAAGAAACAACTGGACAGACTGACTCTGACACTGTGTCTTTCTAGGATATTGTCAGGAAGACTACCCACTGCTTCAGAATTTGTTTATTGGTTGTGCAGATTACTGTGCGACTGGATTCCTATTTTAGACCATTTCAAACATGTTTTTCTAGGCAGAGGAGTCTTTTTTTTTAAAGTAGACTTTTGCGATGTCTTCTTAGTTAAACACCCCTCTCCTCAACATTACAGTAGTAATTGTTATTCCGAAATCAATAACGGTATCTGCTTTGGTTATTTAACCAGTTTGAACATGAATCAGGAAATCTCTTAATCTTTTATTAAGTATACAAAAGCTCAACACGAACAGCTTTAAAGAGGTGCTCCTGGCTCCACCTCCGGATGGAATTGTTATTCCTGTAGCAGTGAATGCATTTGCTTCGTTTAGGAAAGCATTCTGCACAACACAGAAATAAACTGAAGTGGCATTTCCAGCAGGGATAATCGAAAGCACTTATAAAGCAAGACAAGCTTCCTTGGGCTTTTATTTCGGTACTGAATATATGGTTAGAAAGTGGATCGACTTGCTTGACCGTTTTTCAGCGACTCCTGTCAAAATCCTGTGTTTGAGAAGCCGCATATAAAAACAATTAATTCGAGCGTGGAGCAGTGACAGTATGCGTTGGCAGCAAAGGAACAAGTAAAAGTTAATTCCACACTGAAAAGTAGAAGGAACGAAAAAAACATGTTTTGGCTACTAAGCCCTTTCATGGTAAAGATACCTGAAAAACTATTAACAGTCATAGAGGTGTGATTTTTCTTTTTTTCTGCTTAAATCCATACTCTTTAAAAACAACTGATATCTGCTCAAGTAAAATCAAGTAACTAATGTACTTAACAGAAAAATGAACTTAAGCAAAACGCAAGTGGCTTAAAGCAACCGTCTGACAATTGTAAAAGCACCACACATATGTTTATGATTTGAGATGTTTTTCTTCTTCACAGTAAGCACAATATTATGAAAACAACAAAGAAACGACAGAAAACGTTCTCAAAGCCTCCTAAAGCCATATGAGCAACGTTGGAAATATGAATGCTAAAGACAGCACAAAACACTAATAAACTGTATTATTTATAGACTTAATAATTCTTTAGCCACTGATCTGTCCTTCCTTCTGCTGAATTACATGATCACAGTTCAGAGTTGAGACTGTAATTTATTCTTTGCATTTTGGGTTTTAAATGAGGTGAAGTTTGTTTGTAACTTCCCAGTTACCTGCAAAGTGTGACTCACTCTGTCTTGGTGTAGTTGAGATTATCTTCATCTCCATATCCTTTTCCTTAAGAATAAAACATATAATACAATTGCTGATAAACTGCTGGGGACAGTGATGAAACAGATAAAATGTTCTCTGAACTGGTTGCTAAACTTCTTCTGGACTTTGACCATATACTGTTACTTGTGGGGGCATGTTTATTCTCTGTCCATTAACAAACACATTTATACAATGATCAGCAGGGATAAATGAAGAATGTTTTGGAGTTAATAAATGTATAAAGTGGTGTATGACTCATTTTAATTATTTACTAACGTACTGTCAACTTCAAAGGGCAGTCCACATCGTCAGGTACAAATGAGGTATATTTTCTTCATCTTAAAAAAGACAGGGTGATGCTTGTGATTTTTGCAGGAAGAACATTATTTTTGAATAGTTAAAAAACAGCTAATGCCTCAGCATTAATTAGCCCAGATCAAGTGATTATGACAAATGCATTCACAGAGCCCAGGGGAAAGGAGTGTCTGGTGTAACAGTGACAAGCATTAACTTTGCTCTGTGTTGCTGTCCCTTATGACAGATTACTGAGGTATAACTGTACAGTATCCTTTTATAACATGGTTTCCTCTTATTATTTCTGGGCTTGCCCTGGTACGCTTTTACAGTGCGGAGAGACAAAGAAAAGCATTGCATTCTTCAGTGGATTTTTAAAATTTATTTAATTCCCAGATACATGCAGATCCAGAAAGGAACAAAACGTATTTTCATTAGACTAGTAAAAATGTGATTTTCATTAGTGTGAATTGTAAACCAGCACCCTTAAATACCTGCTTTTAAATTGCATGTGACTCAAGTTGCACTCTTACAGTTGAGTGGTTGTGCTGTGACATTCCTTCCCCAATGCTCGATAAAAGTAAGTTTTAAGACAAGGGCAGTTTTAAAAACCAATGCCTATGAAAAAGACTTGTATTGACAAATCGTTTCCAAAGTCTGCTCCTGTAGTACTCCTGTCGTTGGTTTTTGTTCCAGTTGAATACTGAGTTGGTTAAAATGAGTCACCTCTTTGATTTTAATCATTTTCTGCACTCCAGTCTTATTTTCATAAATAATATTGTTTATTTGAATTCCTTGTAACCAAGGACTGTTACAAACCATCTTTATTTAACAACTTTTTAAAAATTGCTGCTTTCACATAGATTTCCAAAACAATTTGTTATTAAATAGTGATATACAGACACAGAACAACACTCTGTCTGATGCTCAGATTACCAACACAAATACTGTCTCTGACTACTGCTTAAATTCCACCGTCAACAAGAGGAATGTGAAATCCCGGCTCTGGGACAGAATTGACACTAATGTCTTTCACTTTCAAGAGCTGAAACAGATTTGATAAAGCAAATTATCAAGTAAGGGGTTCAATATGGTTAATTCATGTACTCCAGCAATATTATAGTGTAACACTGCTGTAGAAAAATCACCAAGGCTGAATTTCAGAATGTGTACTGTAGTTAAAAGTTTGGAACTTCTCAACTCAAAGAGACATTGAAGAATGCATGGCAGGGTCTCATTAATCCAAAATGTACTGTATTTATTCCAATGCAAACAGGAGCAAATATTTGTCATGTACCCATGAGCTGGGTGTGGCACTGGAGCTATTCAAGTGAAACACCGTCCTCAAGGGGATAATAGCAGTGTCTCACCTGGGAGACACAGCCTTCAAACTCACAACCTTCTACTTATGATTGCAGAAGATAGATGTTGCATACCTGAAAACATATCAATTACACGCAATTCCATTTATTGGGAAAGTTTCTCAAATGCAAAGCGTTTTTTTAATCTAAAGCAAAATTTACAGAGCCTCCCGAAATCAGAAGGCTGTTCAAAAAGTAATTTATTCGTTTTGCTCGCAACACAAGAAAAACGTCCACACCCCCAAAATGGAAGTAAGAATCTCTCTGTGCCTGTTTGAGATTAAAGCAACAACAACAAAAAAAGAGAACTAGAAAATCTGTAGGACACTGATACTAGAACCCACAGAAGAAAATAATTGTACTGCACAGCAGAGCACCAAGAACAGAAACTGGGAAACACTGAGTTAACTGAGCAACAGAGAGGAAATGTTCCTGCATAATGAATATCCTTAGACAGGAATGGAGTGTATTGGTCTGGAGGTGGTAACCTTGAAACCTAGAAGTTATCAAAAAAAGATTCACAAATTTTGCAAAGCAAGGCACACATAAAACAAGAAGGAACTTTCTGAGCTCAACTGGATATAATTTGGATTTCACTTACTGTTACTATAAAACGTGTTGATGTGTTTACCCTACAGAACAAGAGCATATGCTGTTTCAAAAGAATTATGCAACAATTCTTTGCACATTTGCTTTTTGGGGGTGTTGGCAAAGACTTTTAAGATGTTAAGATCCACAATGAAGCCCCCTTTCTGTTTTGCAGAAATTAAAAGGGCACTTTGTTATTTTATTTCATTCAGTTAGATTTAACCACTATGAGGTCTTCACAAACCTGCATTTCAACAAATTGGAATTTCATCTGAAGCTGCAACTATCAGGAAGTTGCCATCATTTTTTAAGGTGCTGTTCCCTGCAGTAAGGGAATGCTCCAAAGAAATTCGTAACACTCCTTCCGGATAAGGCTATATGACGTAATCAGCCGATAACTTATCAATAGTTCATGAGCTGATCAGGTTGATCAGGCCACTAAACCACCTATCAGGTTAAACCAGAAAAAAATCAATTTTTGTCTTCAACAAATACATTTTCCCTGTATTTTCTTGTGATCACTTTTGGTGGTAAGGTGCTGGATCTAAGGCTCCTGGCTGAATCGAACAGATGCAAACTACACATGGGACTGAACGGTTATGATGAGCTCCAGTCACAGGGGTCTGGAGTACAGACCGACGGACCTAGTGCTCGCAGTGAAAACCAGAAGGCATTGGTATCAGGCAGAGTCGATGAAGTACAGAAGGTACTAACCCTAGCCAGGGTCTTATTGATGGTGCTGTATGCTACAGTACAATCTGATTGTACTGTATATTAAGGGATTTATTGGAGTTTTGTGAAAAATTATTTTTAAACCTTACCTTCTTTTCACTTTTGTAGTATGGCTTTATTTTTAGCTCTTAATATGCCTTTAACCGAGCACTGTTTCATGAGAATAACAAGCTTCACTATAGAAGATTCTTCTAAGGAATGTTTATGAAGACAGGAGACTGTCCTCCTGTCCAGGGTGACCCTGCTTTGTGCCTGTTGCTTGCCTGAAGAAGCTACCTGGATGAAGCAGATACGAAATGGATGGATTGATATATTACAGAAGTGTCAAGACGGCAGGAGACACGGGTGTAGGCCTATGGTCCTGACATCATCTGTCAGAGTAGAAGAAATACAGTATTTCGGGTGCCGAGACTTCTTCAGGTGTTTCTTCCAACAACTCAGCGCGCGCGGTTAACCTTTACTTGTTAACAGAGACATAGCGAAACGAAGAACGTCTTCTCGTTTCCATTACAGAAGAACTCAAAAGGCAAGAAATCGCTCACGTTTCGGTTCAAAATTGGAGACATTTCATAATCACTTCGCTGAAACGCATTTAAAAAATGACCTGTTACTCATATAGGCCGATCCTCCGGAGTGGCGATTCTGTACCTGTTCACAATGACCTAGAAAGCCCTCTGTGCACAGTTCTGCAGTGCTCTACTTTCTATGATGGCCTAGTTAATCGATATTAAACTTCAGCCATTAGAACAAAAAAGACATTCTACCTTAGAATATATAGTAATTAACACTTATTAGGACCTATTATTGTATGTTGTTCTACCTAATACAATGCAAGGCTGATGAATAATATCTACAATACCCAGACAGATAATCAGTACAGATAAATGGTGAGGGGAAGCAAGAGAAAGATAGAGAGAGAGCCTCCAGATTGTATTTCTATCAGAAAAATGTCATTACGAAGCATTCATGAGAAACAGGAACATAAGCCTATAAGCAGTGCAAACTGTGTGCAATCGTTTCAGCATTCCAGATTTACACGACAATTCAATTTTCAAGGGCATGACTGCACAGTAAACGGCTGGTTTAACATTTTAGCTCTGATGATAACATAATGAGCTATTATAACAGCTACTGAGGTTAATTCCTCTCGGCTAATTCAGCCTGGTGATACAGAAGAATTCTTTTTTGCCATATTTAGAGCACTTACAGATCGAATACTTTGCAAATGTACATGACAAACTCTTCTCTCACTTTGAAGGTGCAGGTTAATTCTGGAAATTTAGCAAGTCTATGGGCAATACATGAGCTTCCACTTTCTAGAGTCACCACATGCCTGACAGCTCTATTTTTAGTTGTCAGGCAACACTGCTGATGAGAAATGAAAGTACAATTGTCCCTTTTTAGCTTTGTGCGGCGATTTTCAGAATAACGAACTGAAGCCTCTTGTGAAACCCAGACACAGAAACCACGCAGAAGCCTCACCATGAGAAAAAGAAAAATCAACAAAAGTTGCCTGAACACGTCCTCAGTTTGGAACTATACAAAAACTGCCATTAAGAAAAAATAACCACGATGCAAAGCCATAAATCAACTCTGACAACTTTATATCCAATATGGTAACACTCCGAGCCTCAGTCATTGTGGAATGCAATTTAAACCTGCCTTTTTCTATTTCAGTTTTTTTTAAGCATTCGTTATAAAGACGTCAAAGAAAAGATGTTACATACTGTATGCCTCAGAAAAATCCTGTTAACTTATTAACACTCACAATTCAACACCGTTAATTACTGACTATGAACTTGGCAGAGGTATGAATGCAAAGGATTTGCGCTATTAGCCTTTATAACTCTAATATGTTAGGCCGTCATTTTACAATTTTGAAGTGGGGATGTTTATAAACTTGTGAGGGACATTAAAACTGGCTTAAAGATTTCCGAAGCCGAGTTACTAAACCTGTACAGCAATGCTTTTGGCAAAGAAGGGTTGACTATAATGAGTGGAATCTCTCTATCTATGGCTCAACTCAAAACCTATCGCTGGACATCTTAAAGATGCGTATAAAACAAATAGAGAAACACTTCCTGTCATGATTATTCCACAGAATCATTGTCATACAGCTCTGGGTGTCTCTGGAAGTATACCATGCACAGTGGAGCGTGAAAGCCCCCTCAGAAACGTTCCTGACAACTTCACTTCCTATTTCTGTAGTGCGGTTCAGCTCAGCTCATTTCTCTATACTTCTAATAACACAATTCGTCTAGAAAAAAAGTTCTTCGAAATGGACATTCGCTCACTCTGGGAATATTCAATCGAATGAATGACTTCTCTTACCCAAATGAAACCCAATAAAGGAAAAAATCAGGAGCAGTGGGGTGCAGTAACGACTCATGTTCGGGACTGATACAAGGGAGGTTCTGGGTTCACATCCCAGGCGGACCCATGATGTTGTATTCCTGAGAAAGGGGCGTCACTCTGGATGCTCTAGTAAAATTCTCAGCTGTGTAGAGCAGCATTTCAGTCACTCTGGACGGAGGCCTCAATCAAATTAATTAGCAGGAAGAACCACAACATCTCAACAAACCTCCTTTAACGTTAAAACACTCTTCATGGAAACAAGCCATGTACTAACTAAAAAAAGACTAATCATCCTCTCATTTTAGTGCTTCAGTAGTTATGTATGATATATATTAATCAAAGCTAACAGCAGTACTAACACTTTGCTTAAAAATACATTACAATTTTTTTATAAAAAGAGGCAAAAATGAATAACAAAATCATAAAGTACTTTTGACAACACGATACGTGTGTAAGTGACACGATAAATAAATGACAAAGAGAGAGAAATGTCACAGTTAGTTTACGTTTTGATTAAGGAGAAACGGAGTTAGGAGTAAAAATTAATATAACACTTACTTGATTTTACGGTCTTGGTTAATCAGTCCTTGGCTTTCCTTTTCATTCAGGTACCATAGCTGAAACCTACAGACAAGAGAGCCTGGTCATTTACAAAGCCCTCCAATGTACTGTGTGGCTGAAACATGCAGACGATTGAATCCTTTATCCCAAATCACAGCAGATCCATATGAATGACTGCTCCTCTGAAGTTGTTACCGTGGGAAACTCTTTGCACAACAGGACAAGATTGCCGCCTTTCAATCCTACAGCTCCTCTAGAATAGCAAAATGTAGCCAGGCCTACACAATAGTTCAGAGTTTTCTTTGTTAAATCAATGTGTAGTAGTTTCATACCTTCGCAGCACTTGCCACTAAGAAGACAATCGGGAGCTTCAGAATCATGTGGAAGCTGTCTGCCGTCACAGCAGGAGTGCAGCAGAATCTCACAATGACTAAGTGCTCTGCTTGAGCCAGATACAGAGAGGGAGTGACACAACAGGAGCAGCAGGGCGGGTGCTATTATGAATGAGACACACACCCCAAAAAATCTTTTGAATTCCAGTTGCACTCCTTGAGCGAAAGTAAGCCACATACCTTTGACAACACCCTAAGTGACATTCAAGATGTAATATAAACATATTAATGCTTAGGCCAATATACAGTATATTTGGAGTAATCATGATAGTACACGCAGATAAATGGGTACCGCATAACGTTGAGCTGTCAAACTTCAAACAGGCCATAAGGTCAGAATTAATTTAGGTAAGTGGCAAAAGAAAATCTGGCATTAGTCTTTGTGCTGTTTTTTTTTTGTAGATTCAATAGTTCTGCTTAATATATACAGCGTGCTGCCCGGGTGATTCTCCATATTGTGAAAGAGCACCCACTTCTGAATAAATACTTCCTTTGTGTGGCGCAGTACTGGAGTCTGTTATGGGAAAGGCTCAGTTGCACACATCAATTTCTCAACTGTTAGCAGTAATAAAAGAAAAATTGTCCCCAAAAAATGTATTGCATGCTAATTCGACTGTACAGTCATAGACAAGTATCTGCCCTTCTATATGAAGTATGAAAACTATGTAAAGAATATAGTTCCTGCTTCACAAAGAGATACAGTAACATTGTGATGAAATATGAAATATTAAGTCTTGTAATGAACCAACTGGCTGAAATGGACTCATATATTCACCACAAAAGCCACAATTTAGTCACATTTAGTCATGACACTTCTCAATAAGAAATTAGTTACTTCTTTACCATAGTGTTATTTGGAGCAAAACATTTTGAGTATTGACCTGCGTATTTTACAAATCCACTAAGAATCCATGAATATTGATGCTCCTAAAAACTGGTAAGCACTATTATCCACAAACACTGCTGTCACAAGACAGAATAACATGTGGAATAAACACATGGCTTTGTCCTCCTCTTAAATGTCTCTTAGTTGAATGTAATGAAATGTTTCACTCATGCAGCACGTTATGTGCTCTGATGTTAAAAACGCCCTATTTCCTAAATAGTCGCACAAATGCCCAAAACACAATTCATCCCATATTTCATAGAAGGGAAGAAACATGTGTATCTTTAAAGGCTGAGGATTTAAAAAGATTGCTGAATTGCTTGCTTGGCATAGAAAGGCCGTTAACACGGCTTCATTCACACATTTTTCACACATCTATGAATTGGCTTCATCACTCTGCTCTCCTCCCCACTGAGAGCTGGTGTGTGGTGAGCGTTCTGGCGCACTATGGCTGCCGTCGCATCATCCAGGTGGGGCTGCACACTGGTGGTGGTGGAGGGGAGTCCCCATTACCTGTAAAGCGCTTTGAGTGGAGTGTCCAGAAAAGCGCTGTATAAGTGTAAGCAATTATTATAATAATTATTATTATTATTTCTTCAACAGGCAGTGACATGAGCGTTGCACTCTGTCTGCTCTGGTAGTCAGGATACGTCACTCTGAGCTGGAATGTAATTGTGTGAGCACAGGTTGCATGTGACAGATTCATCGTGTATGAAATAACATAACCCCCTCGTCTTCAGTAAAGGTGTCCGACATTTCTCTTTTTGTGTGCACGTGTACTTCAATCTGAAGTCGCGATAAAAAGCCAGTTTTATGGGAAAATGAGGTGTGAAAATTTTGGGTACATTTTTGATAAGCATGTGTGGGAGTATTTCACATTCTCACTCTATGGAAATATCTAAAAACAAAATGCAAAGATTTTATTATATTAAAGGCAATGTGCAATTTTTACAAAAGCCAAATTATATATTTTTTAAAATGTCACACGCTTCCGATAAGTTTTCATATAAAGCTTTTTTTTTTAACTTTCTGAGCAATATTTCATTTTTAAGACTTCATGTAATGAAAAATAAATGAGTGTTTTTTTTAATAACGTACCAGTTACGATATGTGGATGGGACTTTTATGTATGCAGCCGTGTCAGACATGATGTTATCAATGTCGCTGGGAGCAAATGTCATGCATTCTCAAATGTAACATAAATGTAAACAGGAAGCAACAAAAAACTTAGTGGCATCACTAAAGAACCAGATAGCACCTTGTCTTGAACTCATATAAATACCCTAGCACCCAGATTTGACTTCATTCTGGTTACAAAAGGCCACAGTACATGTACTTGAGTTAAAAATAAAACATCATTACTTCACCCCTGTAGTTCACAGGAAATATACATGTGATACAGCTCTCAAGTAAACAAATTCATTTTACAAACTTATGCCAGTTACCACATCTCTAACAGAGTCAGTACCTTGAGAAGGGAACAGGGTCTGGAGAAGGGAAACTGTTCTGAATCCGTTTACTGGAGTTCATCAGGAAGCTGGCTGGGAGACCCCGTGGGATGAATTATGCAAAATATGTTATGCAGAACTGAAGGGTTTGACAGGTTTTGCAGAAACTCGTGATGGTGTTGCTCAAATGTTTTCTTTGTTTTGCAAACCTTCCCTTTTTCTTCTCACTGTAACTTCCATGTCTACTAACATACCGTACGGTCCTGCTGGTTCAAGAAGACCAAGTTGAACTACAAGGGCAAGCACCGTACATGATATTAGTTTCTGTAATTCACCATTGCTCATGGACATGATACCCTAAAAATCAGGTACCCACCAGAAAAAGAGTAGAAACAAACTGCTAGTTTACTACACCAAAGTCACCCCTGATTACGATTCTAAAGGAGAAACTTCTCAATAAATCAGTTCACCATCCTTATTTAATGACTAAAGTCACTTTAACTACTGCTAACTTCTGTTCACTTTGTTTCTTTCAGCAGAAGTGTTCCAAACTGAGCACTGCCTGGTAGCAGATGTTGGGAATGAGTGAAAAAGAAGCATTTTCAGTCTTCGTTTGATGGGGGTTATGAACGTTTCATAGCTTATCCAGTCTTCCCAGTGAGAAATGTAACTTCATTTCTTTTTCGCACTTAGGAAAACCATTACATTCTCTTGGCTGTAGCAGACAGTAACACTGGATTTCAGGTTGCTCCCTTAACACAACAAATAATACCAACAACAAAAAGACCAAGGAGTCTTGGTCGATCTGGACAGGATTTAAGGTTACTGTTGTCGAGCTCCTTCCAATGCAGTAGTCCCCAGCCTTTTGAACACAACACGCCCCTTTAGAGTCAACACAAAGCCACAGGCCTCCCCGGTGGGCTAATAATTTTATTTAAACATGTAATAAAAAGATTTATTTTCAATTGCTTTTTGTGAAATTAATCTGAGTCAGACAGAGGCCATTCCAATGTCTCATTGTACACATAACGGAAAGCAGACAGAGGGTCTATGTAAAAAATGGTATAAACTCAATGCTTTACAGGAGAAGTATGATAAACTCAATGAGAACACTGGCATCTTCCTTCCAGTGTAACAGAACCCGACTCGTAGGCAGACCTCCAGAGATCTTGTGCTTCTGTTTTTATCGTGGAATATGACACTTTGCATATGTACACAGACAGAAACAAGGAAAGCACACACACAGGCAGCTTCTCTGGACATATAATGGTGAACCAGACTGTCTGCAAACCTGTTAATGAACGTTATGTTCATGTAATGTTAAGTTAATGAACGACCTATTCGGTAACGATTAAGCCTGGAAATGTACTAAATGAAGCTCTAGTTACGGTGTCACCTTTTCGTCGGCAGAAAGCACGTTTGGCATTAGGGCTGACTGAAAACAGATCACACATAAACTGATTACCACCCTGGGGTACGGGAAAACTCCAGAAATAAGCACTGGTAATGGTTTTCAGCTGTACTATCAGGACTGTCAGACATTCAGTGATGGCACTGTTAGCGCCAGTATCTTCCTGGAATCAAAGTGGAGTCCAGAGTTTATGATCTTTAATAACCGAGATACTCTTGCACGACAGACGCACCAGCTTAACTGTATCAAATGATGGTAAGACAAGCAAATATTTACCCATACAATCACTAATAAAGTTGCAGTTTTCATCAGCAGCTTCTCATTTAAGGGCAGGGAGAGACGCACCCAATCAACTAATAATAATTCTGTGGCCAGCCGAGCGTGAACTACTGTGCAAGATCAATCACAATCAATCACTGGCAATCATTACATTCGCTTTTAAATTTAGATCGAAATCACACAAGAAACTGCATCTCCGTTTAATACTCAATTTCCAGCTTGGAATCTGTCACTTTAAACCATCCCAACCATTAATGGTTATTTCAAGAAACAATGTGGTGATCTTAAAGAATGCAATCATTTTCCAGTTGCAGCAACTAAGGTGATAATTTTGCTAATATTTATGCGACAGTGAGGCAGATATGTTACCATTTTCCCTGATTCAAGTTTTCTCTCCGAGTCACAGTAGGAGGTATGATGACAGGAGAAAGTGTCCCTCTCTGTGCCTGTCTGCTGATCATTTCATTTAACGGACAAAGCTGGTCTTTGGCTTCATGCCTACTGTTTCTTGAGTTTGTTTGTAGTATTCATTAAGATTTGCTCTCACGATAACAGAGCCATTTCCTTACAACACACTAGGAAACGGAAGAGGGAGGGAGCAACTATTTATAAAGTACTTGCTGTGTGAAACATTTAAGGCGATGATGCCCATGACCAAGACCAACAGCACTCAGAAACGTCCTGGACAATTTAACGGCAAGTTTCTTCGAGGATTGTAGAGAAAGAGCACAATAAATGCTTTTTTTTTTTTGCTTTGTGGGAAAAAAAAAACTCAAAGCACCCCACTGACTGCAGGCATACTGTATGAGAAACACGTTTTTCACAGTCAAGACTATTTCAATTGAGAAAGATTACTTGCAAATATGCTAACAAGATCCTCATCTGTCATGTTTGAGAAAGGGTTTGGCTAAGACACTGGGGATAAAGTGACTTCCCCCACGATTGTAGAGTGTTAATGAACAATGTATTATAATAGATTCAATCACAGGTGTGACAAATAGATCTGCTTACAAAATGGTTCCATATATCCATCCAGTACCACAAACATGTCACTCTAGTTAAAGGGATTTTAGCAAACATACAGTTACCATGTTCTTACAAAGTTTTTAATTTTTTTAAATCAGATCTTGCACCATCTTAATTACAGATAGCATATTGCCATCTGGGGTAATTCCTCAATCTGAAGTCATGCATTATGCTTTTGTTTGTACCGCAGTCACAGGAGTGACAGGAGAATGAGGCCCTGGAGGAATTCCTCTCCCACACCCACACACACGGCAGACTTCCCAACACCCTACGGGAGAGCCTGCGGCGATCAGGGTGGCAGCATGAGCTGCAGGACCCTGAAGGCCAAGAGGACTCTGGCATCGCTCAGCCCCGTCCGGCCTCGGTGGTGCTCTGCCAGTGAGTGACGTGACGCAGGCAGCAGGCAACAGCGTCTGAGCCACAGGGCTCAATCCGCACAATGTGCAAGCCAGCACCTGAACTGGTCGAGCTACTGGCAATACAGGATGAAGACGTTATTGACTAAAAATAGTTCCAAGATAAGAATATAAAAATACAAAAAATAAATGATAACTAGTGGGGACTCTATGGTGTAAAAAAGGCACCGTCCTCTGGATGAGACGTAAAAGCAATGTCCTGACTCTCTGTGGTTATTAAAAATCCCAGGGCGTTTCTTGAAAAAGAGGAGGGGCGTCCTGGCCAAATTTCCCCCCTGGTCTTTACCAGTCTTGGCGCACTATGGCTGCCATCACATCATCCAGGTGGGGCTGCGCACTGGTGGTGGTGGAGGGGAGTCCCCATTACCTGTAAAGTGGTTCGAGTGGAGTGTCCAGAAAAGTGCAGAGCAATTATTATTAAAAACAAAATCACTTAAGGAGAATGAGTGCCTCAATAAACTGAATAGACTGAATAAACTGGTTCACCACTTAAGTGGTGGCACTGTGGCTCAGGATCTGCGCCTGTGGCTGGAAGGTTGCTGGTTCAAATCCCGCTGCCGGCAGAGGAATCCTACTCCGTTGGGCCCCTGAGCAAGGCCCTTAACCCCAACTGCTCCAGGGGTGCCGTATAAATGGCTGACCCTGCCCTCTGACCCCCAGCTTCTCTCCCTGTCTGTGTGTCTCATGAAGACCAAGCTGGGGTGTGCGAAAAGACGAATTCCTTATGCAAGAAATTGTATAGGGCTAATAAAGTGATCTTATCTTATCTTAACTGTATCAGTGAAGGGCTTTTGAAACTATTGACCCATCCCTCTTTCCTATGCGTGACACAGGACAGCCCCTCTCTAGTGCTAGAGCAGTGTAGGGCATGAGTTCTGCAAGTCCCGAGTGCAATTAAAACATCCTTCTTATACTCTGGCAATTGCTAAGGGCCCTTTGCCAACAGCATGTACTGTTCCAACAAGCGTGGACAAGCAGCAGGTGTTGGATAAGACAAGTTTGCACAGTAATTATCAGCTTCGCAGTAAACATGCCACAGAACACTTCCTGTATTTCTGTTTTTGTATTTTGTACCAGAATACAAGCATGTGAGAAAGCACCACCTTTGTTTAGTTTTGGTACACCCGAATGTGTTGAACGTGACTAGCAAACGAACACCTCTATAGTTAAAGCACTCCCCTGTGCAAAAGTCTAATTATACTTCAAAACCATTTTTCGAGTACTAATATATTTTAGAATTCTTAAAAAATAACAAACCATACTGTCATGAAAGTCACTAATCATGACTTATCTAAATATGACAAGGAGGATTTAATCAAATCTAAATCATGCATATTTAGATAACTAGACACAATGTTTTTAGACGCGATCTATGCCCACAGACGAGTTCTGAAATTCTGTAGGGTTTCTGTACGCAGAATATTTCAAATTAAAGGGCCATTAAAAGAGACTTTTTTAAAGAGTCAAAAGGCTTTAAATTCTCCCCCCACATGGAAGAACGTGGATTTTTCCAAATTTCCACGCACTGGGATAAGGCGGATATATCGGCAGACTCCTCCTGCCCATCATCATGTTAATGCTGCAGAAGCAGTCCTTCACTGACAGCACCATGTGCCTGCAAGCACCCAGAGGCCACAGGCGTCAATACTGCTGACAACCCAGAGAGCCCTGCATCCTAATCCCCCTCTTCCCTCACTGGTGTCCAACCAATCGTGCACCGAACGCATGGCTGTGCACTCCCAGAGCCCAAGCCACATCCCAGCAGGTGCTTCTAGCAGGTGAGACACTCAGGTGGTCCTCCAGATCGCACTTTTACTACTGCAAGCGCCCATGACATCTGTCGGCTGAATGTGACAATCATAACACTTCAGAGTCATCTTTAAGGGCATGTGTCTCCCAAGACTTACGCAAATGACCAAAATCACAAGAGTACATCTGGCAACCCGTGATATGGCGTTAGCACACAAGTCATTCACAGCAACACCAGTAAACTGCAGAAGGGTTTGATGTTCCCCTGTTCTCGCTGGGCAATGATCTACAGCTGATGCCAAAGGCACTGAAACCAAGGGTTTCTGGCCACCTGCATCTATTCCCATGGGGTGTGAGAAATAAGTAATAGTTGAACATGTTTACTGCTCTGTGTTGATGATCCACCTTGTTTTCAGATGCCAGGTACCAATTATTATGCCGTAAATAATAGCTTTCTGCACAAATCTGTAGCTACAGTAGCTGCCCTCTGCACGAATCATCTGCCTTAGGCTCTGCATGGCGCACAAGGCTGAGCCCCATTTTTTGGCGGTGTTGAATTGCAGTTCTTTTATCTCCGTGTCAGGGCAGCTCATTCCAATATGACAGGCAGGGCACTGTGCAGAAAATCTCCACACAAGAGTCAGCTGTTGTCCTTCGTCACTGATCTGTGAAACGTTCACGGCCAAACTCTCCAACTCAACAACTCGATCAGGACAAAGAGCTGCTAACAAGTCAGTCCTGAATATCTACAGAATCTACTCCCAGAGGCTACAACTGTTTTAAATTCTAGTACCTTTTACATTTCACCTGCGTTCTAGGGGAGCACTGTATGTTTGATTATCTCCTTAATCTTGACGTCTGCAGCCCAGATTTAGAAAACTGCCCGGAAACGAACACATGACCCCATCCATCAAATCCCAGATCCAAGACCTTTAGTGTAGCCTACCCTGTAACCTTCGTCCCCCACTGTGTCTCATTTATTTTAAGCAGTGGGAGCTGCTTCACAAGCCTGACAACAAGAAAGAGTTATGGAAGGAAATAATAAATCCCATGACTCCTAGCACAAACAGACGAGTCTACTAAGTGCTTTCTTTCTGTTCAGTCCAGCACTTCATTTTCTCACTGCTGCAATGGCTGACAAGTTTTGAAGCGCTGCATTCTGTTATTTGCATTTCAAACACACTGTGTTATTACTACATGTGACTCGCATTGGACTTCATAGTGACCTGATAGGCGTGAAAAACCAAAGGAAAATGCGAAGATAACAACCCGTGAAAAGACCATAACGCAAATAGCATCAGTCAACCCTGTCAAGACCCAGAGTTCTCACAGTGCCTCAAGCACCAAAAACAGCAGCCTTCTGCAGCTGATTAATACAATTCTATTTACTTAAAAATGTTAAAGATAAAAAGGGTGGATTAGCAGCACCACCCAAAGTAACACAACCTCTGTGCTTAGCAAGCATTATTCAAAATGCAGGACAATCTTCCAGAAATAACTTCACAATGAACATGTGTCCTACTGCTACAAATACAAGGTACACTGGATAATGATGGAATTTGTATTGACTGCTGCTCCTTTGTTTTCAAAGACAGCACTGCTCTAAAGGTTAACTGGGTGTTTTTGTTGGCTTTGCTATTTTTTATTAGCTTGTAAATCTTTCCAGCGGGAGACACCTTCAACACAGAGGCAAACAGACAAACTGAAAACAAATATTTTGGAGCTGTTTGTTTTGTTAGATTTTCTCAAAAAGACACTGAGCAGCACCATATCATAAATATTTAAATATTACCAATAAATCCTAGCACTTCCATAATAATGTTGCATTCACATGTTCTCTTTGATTTGCTGCATTCTGGAACTCAAGTTGTAAATATATTAAACAAAAAAATATCAGGTTCTCAAGTCTTACAGCATGGCTAACTGGTTACAACAGCCTTCAAAAAAGTTATCAATATTTTTTTCTATAACTCCCCTTTATAAACGAACAGTTTTTCTGTTTATGTCAGTTCATAACAATTAATCTTGAGTTACACAGGAAGATTGAGGATGACCCAGCACACCTTGGCCCTCCTCAGACCCAGACATTCATCCTTAGACTGACTGCAAGTTTTACAGCTCCCTGCAGAGGAGTTACTGCCAACTGGAGGACCCAAGCCTGCAGGTGCTTGGCAAGTCACAGGAGAACATAGTTCTGGACAACCAATCCAAGCCCTGCCCTAGTGGCGTCCTACCAACCCAAGCCCTACCCTAGTGGTGTCCTACCAACCCAAGTCCTGCCCAAGTGGCGTCCTACCAACCCAAGCCCTACCCTAGTGGTGTCCTACCAACCCAAGTCCTGCCCGAGTGGCGTCCTACCAATACAAGCCCTGCCCTAGTGGCGTCCTACCAATACAAGCCCTGCCCTAGGGCATTTTACCAATCCAAGCCCTACCCTAGTGGCATCTTACTGGTTTTACCCCACCACTTGGGGAATCCTAATCACAACTGGCTAACGCCATGGACTCATACCCATGACATCTTGGCCATTGAACTCAACCGGAAGAAAACACACTTGGAGGGAGTGCCTACCCTGCTTTTCAAAAGCCTCCTTCCTAGTTACATATATTCCTAAATTTAAAAGAAAAATGCATGAACTGATCGCATCCATGGACTAATGTACTTCCAGTACATCATCTTCGTCAATAAACATCAGTCCTAAAAAGCTGTAAGTAATCAGTGCCAGAGGCCAGTAGCTCTGTGGTGCCTAAATTCAATCCCCAAGGGCAACAGTGTCATCTGTTTTTCGTACCAGTGGAGGTCTTTTGACATAATCCACTGAATTACATTACTTAAGTCAAATTCATCATCGTTAGCATTTTTCTCAGCATTCCCTGGATTTGGGGACTTAGGGGCAAGATTTGGACACCAATGCACTAACTCAAAATATTTATTGGTAACAATATCACAAAGATTATGGTATTACAAAATCACAGTGTATGCAAATATACAAAATCAAGAACAGTCAAGAGACAGTCAGCACGTAAAATAGCACTAGAGATCTCCAGCTTATTATTTTTTTATCTTATTAGAATACATTTCTTTTCAACTACTGTTTTATAAGCCAGACGCACTTAAACAGGACCTACCAACAGCTCCCTGTTTTAAAGGAAAAGCTAGAATATATTGTTTTTATCAGTTTATCTCTGCTACCTCAGATTGAAAGAACAAATGTTTCTATTGCAGAAACATGTGACTGAAAGTAAACTTAGATTGGAGAACTTGCCCTTAGTAAGTACAGGAATCGTGTCTGCATGGTTTGCCATGCAAGGGGCATTGGGTTGTATTCATGTTGTGTCTACTATTCAGGTAGATCTATCAGTTTTGGGCTGTTTTACTTCTGTAGCTTGTTTTCACTTCCATTTTGTAACAAGACACAGTACCCGGTTGAGAACAAAGATATATACTGTATATCATGTATGTCTAAAGCTAGAAAATTGTAAATATTGAATTCATTTCCAAATGAAATATGTGTGGGAAAAGAAAAAAACATGGTAAATGACTTAAATAGAAGCTACTGCCCCCTGCTAAGATACTCTAGATGCACAAAGATGAGTAAAATAAAACCTTATATCTGGATATAGATTAGAATACAGCGGATGGCACTGAATGTGATGAAGGAGGGCATATTGAAGGATTGGGTAAATAACTGTCATCTTATCCTAGACAGTTTAGGAAAGCTATAAATATATAAGAGGATGTATAGAAAAATATAGGGTATAAAACAATAAAGCATACATACAGTATGATCCAAACACATTAGTCAGGGAAATGGATAAGAATTCAGAATTGGCCACTTTTTGGGAGCACAACCTATAGAATATGTGGGTCAATCTTACATCAAATGTTTTCTTAGTCTCTTATTGTATTGTATTTCAAAACCTGTCATACTTTGTGCAATTTCATTTGATTTGATCTTGTACATTGTGTCACTAGTATTTGCAATTGTTTCTAAAAAACGACAATCGTTTTGAGATTATACAAAAAATGAACAACGCACGAATCCTAAAATATAATAGAATAAGATGCTTTCAGTATTACATATGGGCTTACATTCTGAAATGAGACAAAAGCGATTGTGCACATCACACGCAAAGAAAGCAAACACGAACACATGACACTCGTTCACCCTCTGTTTACTGTACGTTTTCCATGAAATGCTTTTCCTCGTGTTCTTTACAAAAACGCAAACTGGCTTAATTCCGCTCATGAAATAAAAAAGTTGTTTCAGTCCTAAACAGAAATACCCAATGCCATGAAAGAAAATGTACACGGAAGACAAAAAAAAAACTAGATTACACGCGTCTATTAGTATTTGACGAAAATGCATTCTTTCAACGAAACTATTTCTAAAGTGTCTTGGCAGAAGGATGCTGCTAGCACGCTGTTGTATAGCTAATCCTCTCCTCCAGATTCGTGCGACTGTTTCTAATACACCAATCATCACACCGCTGCTGAACTTGGTGCCTTAGCAACTGGGTTTTTCTGCACCAATACAGTACCCGCTACCTAATTAGTAAAACACACAAATAGAGAAAGGTAGAGAAGTAATGAAATCACTGTACATAATCCAAGTACCATTACCCGATAAAAGTTGCCAAAACTATCCACAGAAGTGCATTTCTAAACATATGGATCAATGGTTAGTGTGGAGTTGGGTTCGGGGAGGATCTAACAGTATCCCATCGTGTGCTCAGTTTATTTTTTTCCGATTATATTGCACGGTTGCACGGTTGTGTAGTGGTGCCAACACCGTCCCCAATGGCACCATGATCACAGTTACCTCGTCCTTATGATACCGAATTCCTACAGACCTCCGCTGCCAAGCAAAACCCAGCCTCACCTACCGTACTGACTGCAGCAGTAGTAAAAAAAAAAGACAAACCACTTGAGTTCAGGTTTATCAGTGCTTCTATGGCAACCACCCGTTTCGTTACAAATGCGATTTTTTTAAAAATCCCTTCATAAAGCAAAGTTTGCATCTTATCAACGGGGAGAGAAGGGCTACTTACCATTGATTGCTGTCGGCTGCTATTAAGTTCAAACTCCACGTCTCTTTTTTTTCCCTGGCTCAGAGAATTCTGCCGGACTGCAGAAAGCAATAGCGCCAGTGGAAAAAAAACAAATGGTGCTTATTTGTTTCTTAATACGGGTTCGTCTTCAATCTCAAGAGTTGCGCCCGATACACTACAGTATGTACATGCATGCAGATTCCCCGAATACACCAACCCTACTGCTCCCCTCGGCACCGGCTCCCTGCTCCAGCGAGATCCGAGGGGGGGTGTGACTCTGCTGGCTGTCGAGGAGTCTCGCTTTGAGTTCTGGGAGATGTAGTCTCGTAGACCTGAGCCTTTTTAAACATCATGATTTGCAGGGCACGCACGTCGTCGAACAGAGGGAAAAAAACTGACTTCACGGGACAGACTGTACACAGACACGCGTCTTGACATAATTTCATGCACAGCGGGGCTCGGCTTTTTCTTTTGCCAAACCTCACTGACAGCTGATTCCGCAGTGCTTCTCGTGTGGGATGAGATTGTTCTCCTTCTCTAGTTGTTGGTGTCAAATAGTCACAAGCCTGCAGTTCCCACCCTCCGCAGAATGTGCAGGTCATGTCGTCTTCTGGATGAACACGAAAATAAGGCCGATATGGAGTCAATTGATTTACAATACCAGTAATACCCGTTGCGTCCTTTAACTTAAACGACTGGGAAATACCGTAAGTTGACGACTGCCGAAGTCCTAATGAATTCTGGCTCAACCAAATTACTATCTTAGACACTTCCTCTGATTTCTTGATCACAAAACGGGTCCATTCATCATGAGTACTGAGCCAATCGCCAATTTCCCCCCAGCAGAGCCGTAATTGTAAAGGAGAATACGCTCTTAACTGACTTACCTGGTAAAATAATATAATAATATGAGCACATCCTCATCTTTATGGTAAATCTCTAAAGAATTGCTTTTTGAAAGGTAATGAGAGCTGAAACGAAGTAATACGACTTTAATGCGTTTCAGACGTAATACGTTATCAAGAAACATAAAATACATTGTAGACTGTTCTCTATCAGCTTTTTTTTTTTGGATAATAGTGTCAGTCCAATAAATTAATAATAACGATTTGACACGAGGACGGAACAGTGTCTCAGTTTAGCATTGCTGCTTCACGGCGCTGGGGCCTGAATTCAATTCCGGACCGGGGGTGCTGTCCGTGTGGAGTTTGCATGTTCTCCACGGATTTGCAGGGGCTTCTTTTGGGTGCCCCTGTGTCCTCGGATGCTTTTGGGGAAATCGGCCCTGATGTGAGCGCGTGCCTCTTTGTGTCGGTACAGTACGTGCCTTGTGATGAACTGGCGTCCCACCCAGGGCGTATCCTGCCTTGTGCCTGATGCTTGCTGGGACAGGCTCTGGCTCCCCTGTGACATGGGTCTGGATTAAATAGTTAGAACATGGATGGGGATGACAACATAGTCCCAGCAGCCCCAGCTCTCCATTTGGACTGGTTTTGTGCAGGGAGTTGTGCTACCACAAATGGGGATCATGAACAGCTGCGATTTCTGGATTATGAGGCTCATCCTGTACTAGAGTGCAAGTGCCTTCTCTGGTTAAGGCCCTGTGACAACCCCCACAACTCAAGCTCCGACAAGATGGATCAGTAAAGTAAGCACCACCACAGTCCTTAAGCATAGGCATGCTTTGTCACCCACACAAAAACCTGTTGAGAGGTTTCTAAATTGTAAGGATAAACAAAAGGGCAAATCATCTCGGTAGAGGAAAATCAACAAAAGATAACGTATAAACAAAATGAGAAAAATAAGACGCTTCCTTATCCTGGCTGTTGCTCTGCTTTCCTCCGTTGAATGGCGTCTGTGCTGACAATCCAGCATCTCCTTTGCTGTGAACCACATTCCCTTCCCCCCGAGACTCGAGAGTAATCTTTGTCACTCCTTAAGACAGGAAGTCCGGGTACAGTCGAGGCTTGAATGCAACCTTTTCAAAACTGACATCTAATTTTAGAATCTGTGGTATTTCGCGGAAAGGATTCTCAGCTGTTATAGGAGGCCTTTGAGCCTTTCTTTTTGTGCAACCACGTGAAGCCCAATTTTTAGAAAACGGGGGGTGACTTGGGACACTAACAGTTTGCAACAAACTTCTGGAAAACTAAAATCTGAGAGGCCCAATTATCAGAGGATATCAGGGGATGTGCTTTTTTTTTTTACGCAGGTTTCAAGTCTATTGTCATGTGTGCCTGAGTACAATGAAATGCTACCTTAAATATTCCCTTGTAAAATATGACAATACAAATTGTTGGAGACATGAAGATAAAACAATAGCATATTTTACGCAAAGGGTTGTGGGAGTATGGAACAAGCTTGTTTTTGAAACTGATAGCCTGGCTTCTTTCATAAAATGGCCGGATGAGATTTTTGGATCAACTAGCTACTAACTACTACCAACATGGCTAAGGTGGGCAAAACAGTCTCATCTCTTTTGTAATCTTTCTTATGTTCTTAAATTTAGTCTTGAAGCAGAAATCCTATATTTGAATACCATTTAACTATGTGGCTTAAAAACACCATTATGTGGTAAACAATATGAAACAGGCTATGGGTTTTTTTTTAATTATAAAACAAATCTATTCGAATTGGAGCACGAAATTGATCATTTCTGGCCACGTTAAAAAAAAAAACACTTGTTTTATCTGTTTCTTGAAGAGATGTGCCTGTCAGTATTTTGAGTGATGGTCTGTTGTACTACAAAAATAAGAGTTATCATTCCAAAATGTTATTTTCTGAAGAGTAATCCTTGTACTAGGTTGTAGTAGTGAAAAGACAGAACTGTGTGGCTGACTTTGTTTTTAAAGTTTTGACCTAAATTTATATTCATTTTTAAGATCAGAATTAATGTTGCGTATTGCGCCTTGAGTGAAAGCTCGTCTTTGCGGGCTGCAAATTTATATGAGCCTCTGGCGCATGACTGTGGCATTTGAATTTCCTTCAGGCATACTGCTGATGTGAGAATAAATTCTGTTTGTCACTAGGCTGTTGTTAAAAGAAATAAAATCTGTGTTGTTTGTCGCTCTCGGGCGCTTTCTCCGGCGATGGCTGACATGCGACTTGACAAATGCGAACTCGGGGAATTTTTCAGCAGAGCCACGGGTGACCTCTTCGATCGCACCTGGCAAATCAATCCAACTGCGGCTCGTCGTTGATCCTTTCCAGCACTTGTCTCTTTGGTTCCTATTCAAATTCGGTGGTTTTTTTCCCCTTTCTAAATGGAAAGCATGAAATTCAACGCGTTTTCCTGTCTTCGGTGGTGTGTTTCCAGGGAAAGACGTGTAGTATCTCCCTCTGTCGCTCTTTGCGTTTGCAGGGTGAAAGATTTATTACTAACGTCGTGGTTATTTTTTTGCGAGGCGTTCTCTCAATCACCGCCCACAGCTGACAAATTATACTCAATAGGGTTGACAGGACGACTTTCGCTCAGCTGTGCTTATCTCAGTAATATAACTCCTTTTGCACCCATGTATGATTGTACCATATACAGTGAAGTATTTCTCTCCCAAGGTCTTTTTAAACGAAAGTATTATTTTTGTCTAAAAAAAGACAAAGTACAGTACACCGTTGCTTACTAACATCCACAGCATTCACTGACTGAAACAGCAGTGCAACTATTATCCAGGGGCGACATCTAAAGGTGTATCTGCACATTTGCAGTTTCGGCTTTTCCAAGATTAAACCATTCGCTGCGCTCGGAGCGATTTTGGCCGGGGGATGCCTGGAGTTTGCGTCTCCTCCCCGTGTTGTCCGTGGTTTTCTCCTAGCCTGCGAGGACACAGGGGCTAGGTCAACTGCTGTCTTATAATTGTGTGTGGTTTCTCCCTGCGAGAGGTCCAGCCGAAGCTGCAGTTTAGCCGTGCGCCTCCTGGGGCAGGTTCCTGGTTACTGCGGTCCTTGCCAGGAATAAGGGACTTACTGATGATGGAGGGAGGTTTTACTAGTGCTCAGAATGAGATGTACATCTATGATTATGCTTAGTGTAATTCGTCGATATCATAATCTGTAATATCATATCGTAATTCTGAGTTTTTAAGACTCAATTCTGAGTTTTTAAGACTCAATTCTGAGTTTTTAAGTCGCAGTTGCGAGATATAAAGTCGCAATTCTGAGATGCAAAGTCGCAGTTTTTTTTATACTCCCTGGTTGGAAACAGGCTTCCAGACCTTAACGCTGCCTGCGTGAGAAAGATATAAAAATCGTTTCATATTAATATCCCACCAACTCAAACTCAAACCTCACACGGACCTGCTCGCCGGTGAATAAAACGATCCCATGAGCAGCAGCGCAGGCCTGCAAGCCGACGCGCAACGTGGGCGGTGACGTCACCGGTAAGCGGAGAGGTGAAAGGTTAAAGCGGAGGGTGAAAATGGCGGCGCCCAGGGGTGCGGTGGTGCTGAAGACGGTAAAGAAACTGGTGGTGCAGTTTTGCCCGTTTGAGTCCAATGTTCGCTCTGTGAGGTACGAGACTGAAATGAATGTTTAGGTGCGAGTGATTTCGCCTTCTGAAGGTTGGGCAGTATTTTATGGTTTAAAGCGTTTGCTTGCCGTGGCCGGGAAGTATTTATTTCCTTCAAAAGTGATTTTTTGCGACGTAGTAGTGTAATAAACTTTAGTGTAATAAAGGCAAAGATAGCGAGCTAAATGTTTTTGGCAATGCGTGTGTCTTTAGTTTCAAATGCATGTGGCAGCTCGTTGGATATAAGGCTTAAATATTGGGGTTTGTAGGTCTGTGAAGCGCTCCGTCATAACCAGTGTGCTTCAAAATTATTTTAAAATAATCATTCAACATTGCTGCGCATTTGATACAACGTTTATGTAGTCCAGGTACATCAAAGAGACAATATTGTAAGAAGCCTCGGCTCTTTAAAGCTTTTAAATCGCTTCTGATAACCTGGGGTCATTTTTGATTCGTATTCCTCTTCTTATCAGTTTTTCTTGCAGTAAATTCTTGTATAACATATTTGAACATTCATTAAAGAGGAGACTCCATCGATAAAGTGGTACAAACAGCCCTCGCCCTATCTTTTAAATTGTGTTGTCTTAATGCTGTGTAACGTGTATGATTAAAACATACTTGTAGGTCACAAAAACATACGTACCCTGTCGGCATACCCCAAAACTAATCTTCCCATTTGTGTCTACCACTTTGAAAACACGGAAAGTTATTCTGTAGTAGTCCAGGCACTTTGCTCTTTCCTTTTGATGTGTTCAGGGAGAGTGAAATAAAATATCAAATGGGAAAATCATTAAGTGAATATAGAAATATGAAATGTAATATGGTCAGATAATTTATCAAAGATTGATCTGCCGATAGAATGTTTTTTTTTCCTGCAAGAAATTTGGAATCTTGAGGAAAATCTCCTGAATGTTTTGAGCTTACAGTTACTATAAAATGTAACTGTGCATTACATTCAGTTTGAATTTTTGTTTGGCTTGAAAATAAAGCATTTGTATTTTCCCTGATCAAAACTGGCCAAACATGTCGAAATATCCTCTGGATTCATGTTTTTTTGTGGTCAGATTTGTAATCCAGTTTCTATTTTAGTTTGCAGTAATGATTTTGGTTGATCATTGGTTGAGCTCCAATTTTTTCTACCACAAGACTGTGCGTGATTTTGTCATTTAGGGAGTTTCTTGCTGTGGTTGGAACTGAAAAGGCCAGATCAACAAATGCCAACTGTGAAGTAATAGCAGACGTGAAGCATGACGGATCAGATCCCATTGTGGATGTTACCTTTGGTAAGTGAAGTACAGACGCTTTCATGTAGTGATTTGAAAATGTAGTGATTTCAGGAATTAAACTGAATATTGTAGATGACTATTTCATGGGTTGGTAATGTCCTCAATGGATCAAAGTGATAAATGACAAGTGTTAGGGCAACAGCAATAATAAAGAAGGAAAGGAGAAGGAAACTTAATTAAGCTGGGAGCCCAGTATGTGATTTCCTGTCACAGTCTGAGGAACAGTGAACCTGTCTCTCGGTGATGTTCTATGATTCATGTCTGTAAAAGTTGAGTTGATTTGTATATGCTTTGGCAACACTGTAATTCATCGAACATGCCCAATAAGCTCAGTGAATTGAATTGAAATTGAGTAGTGGTGGGCAGTGCATGGGTACGACAGTGCTGATGCTGTTCCCTCACTGTTCCTGGGTACTGGGTTTGATTCCAGGCGGGGGTAGCTTTTGTGTGATGTTTGCATGTTGGAAATGGCAGTGTGCTTGACATACTTTGGGTGTGAAGTTTTAATATTAACGTGGATGTTTACATAGCAGTTCTGCATAAGCAAGCTTTTTCCTGCGTTTCACGTGATAGCTTAAATCAAAAGAAAAAATTAATTGTTAAGCAACAATGTCTTGAAACATCAGTGATCAGCTCTTTTTCCGGACCTTTCTGGTATGTTGAGAAAAACGCATCCACAGTGCTGGTTTGCAACAGTCTGCACTGTTTATTCAAAAGTGGCTTATACTGTACCTGCAGTGGAGATGTAAAATGCATATTGCAGATGTATGTCTTACGGCCAAAAAGAAACTCAGTAGGATCCAATAGGTTTGATGCATTTTTCAGTTCCAGTAGGTTTGATGCCCGGCCTTGTGATTGAACGTTTGCACGTTGCGTGGTGAAACTCCCCTCACCCAGAGAGCACAGGGGAGGATTGGTGTCCTCGTGCACAGGGGAGAGAGCGTTCTTGGGAGCCGCCTGGAGTTGTGTAACCTTGCCGTGTTGTCCTGCAGCTGATGGGGAGAGGCTCGTGATGAAAGCAGCAAACCTGTCCAGCACAGAGATGCTGTCGGCCCTGAGGTCCCGGTGCTTGGAAAAGGATCCCCAGGCGAAAGAGGGAGCCAAGATGTAGATGTGTTCCTTCTGTACATGTGTAAATAACGTTGTGTGTGAATCGTTCCATTTCGTTCAAAACGAGAGACTTGTTCTTCTCATCAATAAAATATAAGTACACTTATTCAATCTGTGTAGACTGCTGTTTTGTTCTGTTATGACAATGCACAATTATCCCATCATCTTATAAATTATAAATATTTTATGCGAGCTTTTCATGTAGCGCAAAGTGACACGTGCTACGCACCAATTTAACCAGGCCAAATTAAGCTGTCGTAAAAGTACCCGTTTACAAGTAGGTTTATTTGAATGAGTAAATATTTACTAATTTCTCCCTTATTGTAGAATGGGGATTCCCTCAAGTACATGTATAACTTACAAGTCCGCATTTGACATACACCTCAAAGTCGCGAGCCGCTGGTCATCTAGATTATAGCCGCATAAATTTAGAATAAAATAGCACAATTTATTCCAGCATAAGCTGATGTCCAGCAGTCTGGTCTCCACTCAGATAAGTGTTCTAATCAGGTTAGACAGTTCCTCTGATACAAAAGCCCTAATCCAGGATTCGCTTCTTCAACAGAGTGGCTTCACAGGTAGAGGTTCAATAAAACTGCCAGCCTACATATTCACATAGTGATTGGATTCGCATAGGATTGAAGATTTTTTTTTTTAAAGCGTGAAACGTTTTTGATGAATTTCCCTGTCATTTGCTCTCCTTGCCAGTAGAGGTCTATCACTTCAAGTCTTTGTTGTAAACGGCGCAGCTACTGTATATCAATCAGCATTTCGGTTTGTTTTCGACCAATCGTCAAGCTTTCCGGCAATCGGATTGATGTTTACAAAACATTTCTATTTTTGTTCCAATTACCGACAGTACTTTGTGATCAAGACATTGTCTAGGTTTTATGAAATACGTCTGCGCAAGATATTTTGATTCGGAATTTCCTTTATAGTGTCTACGCTAGTGAGTGACATTTTAGAGGAGAGTAACTGTGATGGTCTTTTTAGAGACACATTTATACCAAGCAAATATAGACTCACACCTGAAGAGCAAGCATTCCATAAACATCCATGCCAAATTATTAGATACAAATGTTGACTGTATAAATTGTGAGATAAAGAACGCCAAGCCAGTGAATTAAACGTGGTGCAGTGTTTGGGATTTAACCAAACATAGACGTTGTAGCAACGGTACAGACGTGACCTCACTCATACAGTAGTTTAGGTTTACAAATGTCAACAGAAGACATTTTCTAATTGAGAAATCAGTGTCTTATAAAATGAGCATAAACACGAAAGTGCAGATATGAGTAAGGAATGGTGTCCAGATAAGGCTTTGCAAAAAGGTGTATTATTACCACAGAAATAAATAAAAAAATGCGCAGATTCTTAGTGCAAAGTGGTAGTTCTCGTGGATGTGGGATGACACGTGAAGCAAGACCAGCACGAAAGGGTACAGGCGCACAGCTATCCTAACATTTTTTTTAATGCATTTTGCTACACACGGAGATATTGACGCGAAAGAATGCGGTCAGATGGCGCATCGCGAAACGCCTAACCTCTCAGCTGTGGATTAAGCAATGGATCACGGTCGGCTACGCTTGTGTTTCATGTGTCACATGTTTGAAACCCTCGCCACAATTGCACATTTCTCTCGTTTCTCCTTCCAAAGTTGCGCTGCACTGAAGGGTCGGCGCCGCCTGACGTTTGATTTCGCCATTGGCTTGCCTGGTGAGACACGTGCCGGAGCAGGTCCCTTTAAATACTACAAGCGCGGTGCGCTGTCGCATCTTTTGTAGACCTGGTACAGTTTGTTTCTGAATAGAGCCGGAGCTGAGCACTGGAAAAATGGTCGACAAATTTGTGGGGACGTGGAAAATACTTGAGAGCGACAAATTCGACGAGTATATGAAGGCTTTGGGTAAGTGCGTTCTTTTTTTATTTGCGATTTTTTTTTTTTGGCGCAATAAACATATTTTTTTTTCCATGGAGCGCACAAAATGTGCATATTCCGCCTGAGAACGAAGTAACGCGTTTAATCAGAATTCTGGCCACTTGGCCGTTTTTATTCAGTGATAATTACTTCTATAATTACAGAAGAGATTGTTTATTCAATGGCAAACATGGCCAAATTCAATCATTCTAAGGCGATATTGCTCTAATACATGTGGATGCAGTGTACTGCGATGCATCTAAAAATGGTTTTAAAATGTCACCTGTTTTATTTTGTTTCTGTAGGCGACACTTAGGTCACTTCTTTAACGTATATAAATGCACCGGGTGCGACAGGGTTTTTGCCTGGTGTCGAAGCACAGTAGCTGACCCGCTGTTTCTCATTCCGCAGGTGTGGGTTTCGCGACCCGCCAGATGGGGAATATGGCCAAGCCTAACTTGCTGTTCAGCGTGGAAGGCGACGTTATTTGTATGAAATCCCAGAGCACTTTCAAAACCACCGAGGTCAAGTTCAAACTAGGGGAGGAATTTGAAGAAACAACTGCAGACGACAGAAAAACCAAGGTGGGTGTGACTCCCGGGGTCTGCTGTCCAGCGCGCATGAAACAGACAGCCCGAAGGGCTCCTCACGCCGCACACGTTCTCTCCTGACAAAAAGGAAGAACACGACCGATCTCCTTTCCAATTTACAGACCACGATTACTTTGGAAAACGGGAAGCTTGTGCAGAAACAGTGTTGGGACGGCAAACAAACCATGATCGAAAGAGAAGTGATCGACGGAAAATTGATCGCGGTAAGAACGCCTGGACATCGATACTTCTGTGGAAGACGCATCTTTAGTAATGATCCGTAGTTTCATCTTAATTAGCCAGCTCATTTAGAGCTAGTACCAATATTTGCAAACAGACTCGTATCTTAGTTGCTACATGTTCGCCTGTATAGTAATGCATTTGCTTTGACAGTATTTGCCTCCTTAGAAATGGCTGTTTTTTCCCCCCAATATAACTGCTATACTACGAATATGACAGGGAAATAATCTGCGTCGGAGGTTGCTCTGTGGATTGTGTGCTTTGCCGATATTTTGTCAATACAACGCCCAAAATGATCTATGAAGCCAATTTTCCTTGAAGAGCCAGACTTTTTTTAGATTTAATACCGTCATCTTTCTGGAGTTGAGATCAATTGTTACAGATTTTGACCTGGTTTGTTTTTATAACGCTTATAATGCATTCAAATACAGGTACATCTGTAGTATTGTTGTTGCAGTTTAGCAGTCTGAAACCAAACATTTACATTGTTGCCACAAACCTGGCCAGAAACCGTTTTTGGTTATTGTGCTCTAACATTTCACATTGTCTTGTAGAAGTGCATCATGGGAGATGTTGTGGCGGTAAGGAAATATGAGAAAGAAGCTTAACCGTATTCAGCTACCGAGGAGGCTGGATTTTGAAGACACACCGGCTCAGTTCAATGAGCAAAAGGCTAATACACTGCTCTCTTCCTGCTCATTTTTGTAACACCAAAATAGTCGCATCATACCAATGTATTTTTGTTTTGAGAAGTGGTGCATTCAGTATTAATTGCCGTGATTCTTAAATAAAACTTAAAATGTATGTATTGGTTGACTTGTGTTTTTTTTTTCCCCTCCCCAACACAATCGCCAAAAACACACAAATTGGGGTTTACCTTCAATGGGGGTACTGTATGTCTGCAAACACGTGGCTTCGTTTTCGGGCTTAGATGAATAGACCTGAACAAATCAGGGGGTGTTTAAAGTTAGGATGTCTCATGGGTTTACAGCAGTGGAGAAAGCTGGATTTGTAGCATTTATAATGAATAATTTTTGCTTACACTTCTATAGTGTCACACAATGGCCTGAGGAAGGCCAAAAGAGGGTTTGTTTTATAAAAGAATGGCTTCGCCGCAGAGCACTCAGGTGAAGTAGGTGCAGTTTATTCACAGTGCTCCCCGTTCCCCACACAAGAAAAAACCCCCAAAAAGGAACAAAAATAATCCTTTAAAGACAAATCTTCCTGCAATTACTCTTCTTGCCTTCTCTCTGATTTTGGTCACAACTACCTGACTCACCAACTGACTGATTCTACCATCACAACATAACATCACTTTGTTGGCCCTGTACAATTTCTCGCATTAGGAATTTGTCTTTTCACAGACCCCAGCTTGCTCTCCATGAGACACACAGACAGGGAGAGAGAAGCTTGGGGTCAGAGCGCAGGGTCAGCCATTGTACAGCATCTCTGGAGCAGTTGGGGTTAAGGGCCTTGCTCAGGGGCCCAACGGAGTAGGATTCCTCTGCCAGCTGCAGGATTTGAACCAGCAACCTTCCAGCCACAGGCGCAGATCCTCAGCCACAGAGCCACCGATCCACCCCATTATTAGGCTGAGGAGCCGGCTTATATAGTATGTAAGCACCTCCCCCCTTTGGAACAAAACATTTCTCCAAATTCCACAAATTCTACATCAATTATTATCATAATAACACACAGTTTACATTATCCCAGTTCAAATAGACATCAATACAAACAATAACATTTGCCCCTCTTCATATCCATAAATACACCTTTAGAAGTGGGATTAGGTTTGGACTTCTGTGGCCACCATAGGCTGACCCATCCTGGAAGTACCAACAACAAACAGTGAGTATCAGTGATTCAATACTCACTCATACCCATATGTAAGTATATGTTTTATGTATGTGAAATGAAGTAAAAGCAGTTACAAGTTAAGCCTTGAGTGTGCACCCTCAGGAACTTATCTAGCAACTGCTCAACTGAGGGTGTATGAATAGTGTATTCCCTGTGCTACCTGTACCTTGTGAAAGGCTCATCTGTCACATAGTGCATTTCTGGACACTCCACTCAAAGCGCTTTACAGGTAATGGGGATCCCCTCCACCACCACCAGTGTGCAGCCCCACCTGGATGAAGCAACAGTAGCCGTAGTGCACCAGTACTCCCATCACACACCAGCTCTCAGCTCAGTGGGGAGCAGAAAGAGTGATGGAGCCAGTACAGAGACGGGGGTTATTAGGGGGCCATGATTTGGCCAGGACACCGGGGTTACACCCCTACTCTTTTCGAGAAACGCCCTAGGATTTTAATGACGACAGAGAGTCAGGAACACGGTTTTACATCGCATCCAAAGGTCAGCACCTTTTTATAGTATAGTGTCCCCCTCACTATACTGGGGCATTAGGATCACACAAACTGCAGGGTGAGCGCCCCCTGCTGGCCCCACTAACACCTCTTCCAGTCAGCAACCTTAGTTTTTCCCAGGAGGTCTCTCACCCAGGTACCGAACAGGCTCACACCTGCTGGGCTTCGGTGGGCTGCCAGATGTGAGTTGCAGGGTGACATGAGCTGCCAGATGTGAGTTGCAGGGTGACATGGCTCCTGGCTTTCATTAGCATGGAAGCCCTCTCCTAGGGCTTAATTGTAAGTGAGACAGGAGGCGTGTGCAGTGTGTAGCTTCTGGGACATGACTGCAGAACCACAAAGGCAGTTCAGTAACACTGAGGCTTTGTTCTGCAGCTTCAATGGATGAGCCAGCTGGTAACTCACCCCCAACAAAGGCAAAATGTGGTTCGTTTTGGAACCACATTAAGAAGAAAAATGTGAAAGGTTGTGGTTGATGGTGTAAAGTATCACCACAGAGTAAACAATATTTTTAAAGTTTCTTTGTAGTTCTAAAATTCAGAATGCCCAGATGCCAAGCCAGAAAAAAAAACTGCTAATAAGTCCCTAAGATCTGAATAAGTGCTTCTAAAGTTATGTCTTGCGGCAATTCATTTAACGTTGTTAATTATAGTCTAGTTCTACCGACAAAAAGGCATTTCTGTTCTGAAATGCCTTGACTGTATTACAGTGTTTGTTTCCAGTATCTATCAGAGCATTTTCTTATCTGAAAAAAATGGAACTGGTCATTCCAAATGAAAGCACTTTTGGCCCTCAATTGAAAATAATAGCAAAGTGTCTTATCCCCGGGCAAAGCAAAAGCTTCAGCTCACCAAATAATTGCAGATTGTGTCCCCACTGGTTGATGGTGGATTTGCATGAGCAAAAGTGGATTTGTGCAAAGAAAGAGCTGTCACCCCGTACTGGATCTGCAAGGCTGTAGCTTTAAACCAGGCCTCAGTCCTCTAAGTCTTAGCGCCTCTGTCTTAAACTGTAGATGATAGAATCATATACATTTCTCCAATAATATTGCTTTAGCCATTTTGCATTGCTGACACATCATTTCAAAATGTGAACATTTTTCCCAGACTTGGTTGTGTTGACTCAGAAAACAAAAACGTTTATTTCCAGATTGTAGTAGCTACGTAGGAACATAGACTGGAACTTGTAAAAGTAACAGCTAGTACTAAGTTAGAAACTGTATGATTAAGAGTCAAGGCTCAGAGACCTAAATCACATGGGGAATTATATGACTCATCAGCTGGGGACCTTAGAAGATAAAAACATGAAGTTTACAAACAAGAGGAAGCCATTTGGCTTGTCATAATGCCTATTTAATAAGAATAAGAAAAAGATCTAAAAGCAATATAATAAACAATGTGTTTCACATTGTAAATGGACAACCAGCAAAAGCCTCATTCTAAATAAATTGTTCTGAGCTTGGGCGCCCCTTGTACAGATACACCCCTGGTGACCTGATCAAACATACGCCCTTTTGCACAGCCAATTTGTTTATGAAAGTCTGTCTAAACGTTACAAGACAAATGCAGTGGACACATGACACACACAGGAGGACAGAGTTCATTGGAACCATGAGTCAGGAAGAAACTGACATTCCAGAAGATTTAGGTCAGCAGTGGATATTTCATTTGCTAATTTGTCTGAGGACTGTGATAACGGATTGTTATTATACATTAGGAGAAGGCAGGAAACTGAAGAACATTCAAGAAACGTTCTCTCTGCAGTCCCATGATTTTCGAGACTGCATTTGGTGTCACTGCGTCTTCCCCGCTTGGAATGCCTTTCCAGAAGTCCTGCAACAGCAGCACTCCGGAATCTCCTCTCCCACTCTTTGCATCGTGACCCATGGCTCCACAAAGGCTTAGTGTGTTGACACCACCTCCTCCTCAACACACCCTGTCTCCAGTTTGCTCTCCACAGCTCACTCCCCCAAGAATCTGTGGACAAAAATAAATACTGGGTCAGAAGTGCATTTTGCTACGTTTCATACAACAACCAGAAAAGGGCAACAGTGAAAGATTTTCTGTAAGAAAAAAAACAACAACAACGTGGCCTTCTATTTGCGCTTCTGAGATTAGCTGTTCTTTCATTTCCTGGTTCTGCCCAGATATAGAGACACGAGGATCGAAGTGACATCAGAGCCTGTTATCTTGGGTCAGAATAAAAGAAATCTACTTCTGGTTCACTCTTTGAATTCCAGTCTTCAACCTCATGTCACGGATGTCGGAAAAGACGAACGGCAGGAGAGCAGAAAAAGACCCTATGCATAGCAACGGGACAGGGATTAGCCCAGGCTCAGCAGTTAAGGAGTCATCTAGAAATCTGTGCCCTCAGGCAGCGGACGTGGGGCGACCTGGTGTTAGGTGGGTCTCTGGACATCTGAACCTCAATGCTGAGCAAAGGGGAATGAGTGACCCGGAAATATATATCCCCAGAGAGAGAGACACCGGAAGGAGAGCAAAGCACAGGAAACTAGGGACAGTACAGAGTGGGAGCTGCAGAGAATGTGACACCTCAATGTTTGTGCACTAAGACAAGAAGATTGTACTTGTTCCCCATAAGTCTGTACTCAGAATTACAGGCCGTAACTGTGGGCAGTAAGGAAGACCTTTGGTGATACAATTAGAAAATGAGTGATGTGAAAGTTTTAGACACCTTTCTTGGTTGAAACGCTAAACAAGCAAACGGTACAGGTTGTCTATGCTTATAAGGTGAGAGTGTCCCAAATATGGTAACGGTACATGCCGTCTTCCTTCAGTTCACTGTTCAGCTCTGTTTCAGCAAGGCTCCTGTTACGTGTTTTAATATGGTATTAAAGGGAAAAATGTCCCTACTGACCTTGGACTTTTTTTCCCTTTTTTGCGTGCATTCTGCATCCGCACTAGAACCAGCAAATGTGTTTTTGTGCTTTCAGTCCTCCAGAGAGTTTAACCTTTGGCTCAAATGCAGTTAGAGAGGCTCGTTACTGAACTGGCCAAGAGAGAAAGTTCCAGAGCAGGAAAACATGCAGATGCTGATTATAACTGACAGAAAAAACAGCCGAAGGAGGTAGAATAGCATGCATCATTTCCCCAAAACAAATGACTTCCTACAGAATACAATGTGTACACGAGCTGTCCTTGCTGTGTATAAAGTTGACAGTAAAGTGTACACAATGCACAAAGTCAATTGATCACAACTGCCACTTCTCGTACAGTTGTGGACCCCTGTGTGGACCCGTCTATAGATTTGATCTAACACCACATCTCAACCACACACCCAATGAATGGCAATCAAAATCCA
The DNA here is from genome assembly GCF_059453375.1 of Lepisosteus platostomus. Classification (NCBI taxonomy): domain Eukaryota; kingdom Metazoa; phylum Chordata; class Actinopteri; order Semionotiformes; family Lepisosteidae; genus Lepisosteus; species Lepisosteus platostomus. The sequence continues at coordinate 41,594,401 of NC_142622.1, read as the reverse complement.
GTCAACTACACTGTAACGTTTAACACATGCATATGTGTTGCTATAAAACCTGTGAAATTATTGCAAGACTAGTAAATCAAGCATCATGCCAACAGGTTCTTATTTATGCCTTTTGTAGACTGATCATTGCATAGTACATACGTTTATAATATATATTATAAATATGGCATATACTGTATATATGGCAAGTATTTGTTGCTTGCATAAAGCTTCAGGACTGTTTATCAGTATATCATTTTTATTTATTGCATTACCTTGTTTAATTTAGCCATGCCCCACAAGAAAATCATGAATATGCTGTTTGTTCCTTCAGAACAATGCATGAACTGGTTTTCTATGCTTCACTATTAATGAAGTTCTTGGCCAATGTATTCGCGAAAGTGTCAAAAGTTACTGTGTGAAGGCGACGATATCCCTAGAACTGCTGATGTCTATATTGCACCATTTATTTTTCTCCCTCGCGCGCTGAGTTTTGTAATAGCCAAGCTCAGCTCAGTGTCTTGTCCCATTTACCAGGGGACAGGAGATGTGCATGTTATCAAAAATGCATACTGCCAGACTGCCTGCTTCTGACAGTCCGAGGTGCCCGAGTTGTCAAAATATTGTTTTGTTTACATAGATGTAGCACCATAATGATCTGGTTTAGAAATTCTGCTCCAGGAGGTAATATGTCACTTACTACTCTACCAACCCTTCTTACAGCAGCAACCCAGTTTTCCCTGGAGGTCTCCCATCCCGGTACTGACCCAGCCCATCCTTGCTCCCACTGGTCAATTGTTTAGTAATATCAGCCCTCTGCATGACTGTCTGGATCAAGATTTCTATACAGCCCAAGGGAAAGCTACAGGATACAGATATGGTTTTACTTCTTGACATTTTCTCCCACTTTTGTATTATCTCCTTGTTAATGCAGCTCATTTCAGCTGCAACCAGGATCTTACTGTTACAACAAGTTCAAAATGTTGCCCAACCATGTTCAGAACAACCATATCGGCAGAGGGTTAGCTAATATTTTCAGAAGACAGAATTGTTTATATGCTCTTTCTTAGTTTGTGTTGCCCCTCAAACTCGTCACCAGAAGTGGATCTGAGTTTGTACAGAAGAATCAACACAAAAAATCTTCCAAAATGAATTAAACTGAATTATTATATTGAAACGCTGACAGAAATAGTTATTTCAAATCCTAAATGCTTAAGATGAAGACTCCACTAGGTTAGACAGATTACAGTAAAAGTCAACAAAAACTAAAGAGAAAAAACACGTGAAATGTGTAAGTATTCAAGCCAATGAACTCCATATTTAGTGGACTTATCTTTGGCAGCAATTACACCCAAAGTCTTTTTGGGTAAGTTTTTACTGGTTTTACTGGTTTTGCACACTGGGATTTTTTTTGCTATGAACTGTGTAGTAGGTTGTTTATGTAACAGATATTAATTGATATTACAAAGTGTCATTATTGCAAGCTCAAAAGCAACAAAATGTAAAAACTGTTTATCTTGGAATAAAACGTAAAAAGTACCTTGTTATGTACTGGCTGTGTTTATTTTCATAGATTTCTGAGCAGACTGGAGGATTGTAAGGCCATTTTACCAATATTATTCTAAAAATGTCATAGTAAAGCAAAAATATGAGTCACAAGATACAACGGTTGCGGGGAAGATGGATTTAGGTGTGGTGTGGGAAGGGAGCAATGTTTATGAATTTGTCATGACATCTAAAAACTGCTTATGAGTGCATAATCCTTTAAATGGGTTTTATAGACCAATTTGAGATTTTTGTGCACTATTTAAAGCCAGTAAAGCCAGCAGCCATATCACCCTGCAACTCACAACTGGCAACTCACTGAAGCTAAGCAGGTGTGAGCCTGGTCAGTGCCAGGATGGGAGACCTCCTGGGAAAAACTAAGGTTGCTGCTGGAAGAGGTGTTAGTGGGGCCAGGAGGGGGCGCTCACCCTGTGGTCCATGAGGGTCCTAATGCCCCAGTATAGTGACGGGGACACTATACTGTAAAACAGGTGCCGTCCTTCGGATGAGACGTAAAACTGAGGTCCTGACTCTCTGTGGTCATTAAAAATCCCAGGGTGTTTCTCGAAAAGAGTAGGGGTGTAACCGCGGCGTCCTGGCCAAATTACCAAACATGACCTCCTAATAATCCCCCTCTATGAATTGGCTACATCACTCTGCTCTCCTCCCCACTGAGAGCTGATGTGTGGTGAGCGTTCTGGCGCACTATGGCTGCTGTTGCATCATCCAGGTGGGGCTGCACATTGGTGGTGGTGGAGGGGAGTCCCCATTACCTGTAAAGCGCTTTGAGTGGAGTGTCCAGAAAAGCGCTATGTAAGTGTAATATTATTATTATTATTTGTGTACCTGCTGTTACATGGCAAATATTCTGCCAATATGTATAGCACTGTAAGCCTGTCGAGAAAATCTGAATTTTTGTTTTACTATTTTTTCCTCTTATTTTGCAAATTTGCAAAGGTCCAAATCCTTTTAATGCTTGCATCAAAAACGGAATTACTGATTTCATTTTAAACACAAGTCATCCACGTCCATGTTCCTTAAAGAAATACTAAGAATAAAGAAATAAAAGAAGAAAGTTCCATCTCTTCATATTTCAATCCAATCATTTAGGTGTATTCAGTAGTTGTTACATTCATTGTCAGGGGACAATGCGCAACACTGTAGTGTCTCTTGCAAAGAAAACACAACTGATCGGGCGGTGAGGTGAGATTTCATCATTGTGGGGAGTGCATCAACATCTTTGATCATAGACATACCACGATTGCACTTCACTCGAAGATGATTCTGTTGCGATTTAGAGAACATTGCATTTTGTGTCTTGCATCTGGCCAGAAAATGCATTTCTGATGCCAAAGTCATGTCCATTTTTTTACATTTTTAGGGCTGACCCTTTTCTCCCCTACATACAGGGAAGAGATAAAATTTTGTTTAAACAGCACAGTGTTCAGCACTTGGAATTATGTGTTTTGATACAGTCACAAGAGGAGTAATCTGTTCCTGAGGAAATGAGCTGCTGGTCACTTCTGAGCAATCACCAACAGAGCCGGGCAGTGAAATAAAGGTCCCAGTTCAAAATCAAAACTTCATCTTCAGCTGTGACAACTTATTTTTGTAGGAAGAATCACACTTTTGACTCTGGAGACCAATGGTGAGGTGATGCCGAATTGTTTGTATTCTAATTTATTACACAACCCATGGTTTTTTTGTTTTGTTTTTTTTAACCCACCTCCACCACCCCAACTTTGGAGGTCTTCTTAATTTTTAATTTTTTTTTTCACTCTCTCATTTCTGTTCTTATTAGACAATAACAAAAAAAATTACATAAAAAAAATTTAAAAACTTCCTACTGATATTCTTAACATTCAGTGCCATTCAAGTATGTCCCTAATGGACCCCAAACATTCCTATACTTTAAGTTTCCCCAGTAAAGTATATGAAATCTTTTCAAATTTAACTTGTGATACAGCCTCTTTAATCCCTTCTTTGTACAACGGTCCGGTACTATCCACCCATTTTCACTATATTATTTTTTTAGCAATAATACAAAGAGTCAAAAAAGTATTTTTATATTGAATAGCTACTTTAACCTTTGAGAAATCACCAAGGATACATGTAATGGGAGAAAGTGGAATTGAGATATTTAGGTGCCTGAGAGCTTTCCTCACTGTGGAGGTCCAGAATGACTGTATGTGCTGACAATACCATATTAAGTGCAATAGTGACCCTTTATGTGTGTTACATTTTGAACACATTCCTGTATTATACCACTTCGCCTTTTTCAATTTTTCTGGGATATAATAGAGTCTATTGAAAATTTTGTACTGAAGCAGTTTGTTATGTATAGCTCTAAATGGATAACTGACATTATGCCACACAGTATCCCAGTCCATGTCCTCTGATGCTACACAGAGTTCAGCTGTTCACTGAGAGCCCTTTTGAAAACTGTTATCACTAAAGAAATCAGCTCCTACTGAAATCAGGAAATTTCCTCTTTAGAAAACCTGGAAAATTTGATTCAAGTTCCCAGCCCTTCCCCTGGCCTTTATTCCCTCTGATTACACTGGCATGCGGTGGTTTTGTTGATTTGACTGTAAATAGAACAAAGTTTAAAGCTTCTGATGAAAAATACATATGGACACACAAGAAGAGTTACAACTTCGAGGACGGCATTCAGTGCATAATATCTGTTTGAAAGTTAGTAGTTGACTGATCCAAAGATCTCTCCCAGTCAGTGTTTGGGCTTCAACAACATGGGGAAATCTTAATACGAATGTGCACATACCGACATGTTGAATAAAGAACTGTTCATACTACTTGTCATCCTGAACCTTTTTAAGTAAAAGTACACAATTTGTTACGGGCAAGATTAGAATCATTTTCTTCGAAACGAGGTTTCAAATGATAAACCATCTCGCATGCCATTTTTTTAAAAAACCATGAGAAATTGCAGGTTTGCTGCATTGTTTAAAGGAATTGATGAAGGCAACGTTACAACATACTGTAAGCTTAACTAAAGGTGTGTACCGTTCACAATGTGGATTTGTTATTTAGTATTTATATTCAGGACATTTAGACATACTGTATGTCTCAGGCTTGCTGTGATCCTTGTGAAAATGTGATGCATAAACTGTGTATGCAGCACAACCTCCTTCCAGAGAAATCCGCTATCTCTAAAGGTTATTCACCTCCCCTCGATGAATACAAAACTACTGGGAGTCCAACTGAGTGACATCACAGCAGAAGTCTCATCATGCTTGCTAAAGGACTAGTTACACACGGCCTTGCACTTATCGGTAAAAGGTGATAATATTAATCACTAAGGAAATACTGGAAGTCCTGAAATCATCTCAAACTTTTTGCTTTTCCTGCCCATTCACTTCATGAACTCTAGTTTGCAAGTGTTTTGTTCATACATTACAGGGCGTTTAACTTATCCTAAAGCTCAATGTTTCAATCTCACAATAAAAACATGTTCTAACTTGCTTTCTCTATGCTTTAATATACTGAACCACAAGCAACCTCCATGTGCTACATGCAAGATATCTCCATAGTACACAAATAGTGAATTTTCTAGTTGGCCTATTACTTTCTGTGCTATTACCAAAGTCCCAAGTAGTGATGCACAGTAAGGATTTGTTCAAACCATAGAAACCTACACCAATGTATAATGTAGCACGAAGTTAGCAATAAGCGAAAACACCTTTGTCAATTCACAGACCTTTCAGTTTTTCAGTGTTTGAGGTCTCTGCCATGAGCAGAAATCACTTCGGGTTTGCGTAATGAATGCACTGCTTTTCTCTTCCAAATCATCAGTGCGTGTTTAACCCGCAGAGAAACCACACTTTAACACATTTTAATCACGTTGCTGGTACGTGCAAGCTTTGCCACAAAATGTTCTGTCAGCAGCAGTACAGCTATCCATGTCTGGGCACAATATTCCAGCACCTGACCTTTTTTTATTTAATCCAGTTACGGCCAGGAAGAACAATGAAACCAGCACACCCCTTCAGCAGTTATCCACTGCAGACCAGCCAAAAGCTGACCTCTGTATAATAACATAACAATTGTTTACAATGTGCAGCATGAACAGTGAAAGGCCACGGTTTGATACATTACAATTCGACATGACGTAGTATCTCATTGAAAGTGGGGAAAAAAGGGCTTTTATTTATTTTTAGAACAAAAGCACTCTGTTCTGTTTAAAGCCTCATTTCCATAAGATGGAGTCCTAACCTATTTTATAGCTGAAGAGACTTTTAAAACATTTAATACTTTTTGCCGAAAACATATTGAGTATTGAGGCACTATGCCCTTTTTCAGATAACGCGATTAATGGAGATTGGAGCACTTGAACCGCAAATTGTTGATCGATCTACATGATTCCCAGTATTCAATTATCTGGAGCTACTGTATTTTACACCAGCTGGGTTTTGTTGTTTAGGACAAGGTTGGGGGGTTGTGTATTGAACTTTATTGATACTGCATTGATTCTCTTGACTCATTGAGATGTTTAAAATGAATACATAGAGAAGCAATTCTCTGTACAATTAGCTGGCCCATTCAAACAACTGCTTTGTGAAAGCTGTGGAAGTTAGTACACATAGAAATGAGACACTGGAGAACACTTTCATTTAGATGACTATAATAAGCATCACAGTGCCCTAAGATCATTGGTTGCTATTGATGTTTATGCCCTAGAGAAGAAACCTGTTTGTATGTGTCCGATTTTTAAATCACTGCCAAAACCCCAATCCAAATACAGCTAGTGGATCTGCAAAATGTACAGAATCACAAAGGCGCTGAAAGTATGATACAAATTGTCTCCGTAGGTTTGTCTGATTGACTTAGAGATAGATAGATAAGACTTTATTGATCCCGAAGAGAAATTGATGTGTCACAGTAGCCCAAGACAAGCAAAAAAAACAACAAAAAAGACATCAGTACAGAAGACAGAAAATTAGAATACGTACAGTAATACAAAATAAATATAAAATAAAATAAGTAAAAATAAATACATAGGTGTGTGCAAAATATGATCATAGTCACTGTAAAAACCATAAAATATGTGCAAAAAGCGTTATACACCCTGACAGCCGCCGGGAGGAAAGACCTGCAGAAACATTCCCTTGTTTGTAGGAACCTGATTCCCAAAAGTACTCTAGAATTTTTTAGGACATGAACATCACCACTTTCAGTTTCATTTTTAGTTTTTTTTTATTGGAAAATTAGAATGCTGGGCCGTGCAGTGGCCTTGCAATTCTGGGGCCCTGAGTTCAATTTTCTGGAGTTCCATCTGTGTGCTTCTCTGTCTGAGTTTCATTCTTAAAGGTTTTTTATTGGAATATTATATTGTTACCATTTTCATATTGGAGGACGCCCACTTTATCCACACCTGTAATACAGCACTCACCTACATGTACTGTATGAATAGTATGAATATACTAACGTCATAATTCTTATTTCCATAACCAGCTCCTTTAAAAAAATGGGAAGAGTTTTAAAAATAGAACATAGTAATAGTCTGACTTGCCCTACCCTATCGTAAAATGCAAGGATACTTACTTTTAAAAGTAGTTATTTAAACATAACTACTTTATACTTCAGATTTAGTACTTTTCCAACATTAGCAGGTATTTGATGAAGGAAGCACAGTGCTGCCTCTTGCCTGTGAGAAGATGAGAAGGTTTTGGCTGGATGAAAGTCAGTGGTTGTGCTTCGGCCATGTTCTGTTTCTCTTGAGTTTCATGCACACCATGGTGGTTGGGATAGAAGTTCCACGAGCTCTTTTCCTCATTCCCCCATGCTGTACAGGATATACAGTTTGGGTAGGTATTGAATGAAAAAAAGATTCCCTTTACAGCACAGAAGAGATCACTGACATATGCCCAGTTAAACTAAATTACAATGTCATTTTCTAACCTGCTCAAAGTAACTGTACCTTAAGTTCCTTACACCCAGATATGGAGGGAACAAATACAACCTTGTGATGAAAGGTTTAATGAAAGAATAACAAATCTGTCCAAATCCTTTTTCCAGGAATGGACAGAACAGTGACTCACTACAATGTATTGTCTTTCGGTCATTTCCTGCGTACGTTACAATAACGCTGTTCCAGGCAGTCCGACACCAGAGGAAACAGTTATCTTTGTTTTGTCTGAAAACTCCTTCTTTCTGTGAAGGTGGTAAGTTATCTTAAAGCACAGGATTGAAATTGACTTGAATTATTTGCCACTGCTGTGAAGATGATTGCTGCACTGAAAGAAATGCGATTTGTTTACCTGCAGCACACACAATGCAATCCAGCTGCAACAAGGTGGTAAAACAGAACATTGTCAGAGTTTGGAGATGGTGAACCTCATTTTGTGTGTATTAGGATTCAAAGAACACAGAGATTAGGCGTATAGGAGTGTCTACTTTCACTCAAACTTCCAAATAAAGCAATAAACTCTAATATGCTTTTACATTAAAGTCCAAAAAAAAGCACATCCCTCCCACTGTTCTGTCCCTATTAAACATGTGACTTTTAATCCCCAGAAGGAGTTAATTCAGCATTGAGCTGCGAGGCAGAGAGAGCTCTAAACCTCTGGATTAGATTCAGTGTTGCTCCCTGGTGGGTACGGAATGAGACAGACTATAAAAATTCTTTGGAAGCTCAGCCTCTTCTGCGGACTGGAGATTTAAGGCAGTCAAAGAGCAGCACAGCCTTATCTTACAAGGCCTTCAGTATTCAAACGCTCAGCTTCCAATTTCACACTGGTGTTTGATTCAACGTAGTCCCCCTAAACCTTTTCCTTGGACTTGCTGCTGGGTGTCAGGTTGAACAAGGAGTACCCTTTAGAGCAGTGTTTGAAATATTACCCTGATTGAAATGCCCATAGAAAACTATTATACAGGGCAGCAGAGACTGATTACCAACACCAACAGCATTCTGCGAGCTATAAAAATGACAGCCGTGAAAACGATTGCTCACATATACTGGATTTCAGAAGAATAATGTCTTCCGCACAAGGGCTCGTGGGTAGTTTATGGACTTTCCTGGTAGGCGATTTAGAGGAGCAGCTTCATCTTGCTGCTGAATGTTCTACGCAGTCCGCAGATTGAAAAGGAGAATGTGAAGAATGGAGGTTTTGTCTCCCCTTCTTCCTGGTGTTTGGAAACAAGCAGGGATTGAAGGCATCCAGGGCACGTGACCAAGGAAACAGTATTATGGTCTCCCTTCACACACAACTGCCCCCTCCCTTCCCCCTAGTGACACAAAGAATTGCAGGCTTGGAACAAGTGTCCAGTCACAAATTTGATGACAGTGTCCTGGGTTTGTTCAAGAAACGGCAAACTTAAATACTCAACTAACAGCTAATGGGTCAAACGGCCCATGATTTGCAACGTTTTGCCAGTATTTTTTTTCGTACCTAGCCTTTGCTTCTTTTAGCAATTTGTTAGCATTTCTTCATATTTTGAAACCAGCTCTTGGTATCTTTCCAGAGATTATTTGGCAGATCTTGAACACTTTTGGCTTTGAGTTTCACAACCACCTTTGGTTTTCCTCTTTGCAACAGCAGTCTTCGAGTGACTTCACGACCTCTCAGTTCAAGTATGGGGACTGAAGTGAACGATCGATAACTGTAATCTTTCCTTACAAAGGATATTCCTTTGTAGACTTGGCAGAGAATATTCAGTGTGTTTGTCCTGACGGAATCCAAACTTGCACCCAATGAACCTTCTAACGTTGAGCTGCATGCGAAAGGGGAATTTGCATTCAATATTTGCAGCATCCAATCATTTTACAGTACAAAGGTCTCAAAGCCAGTGATATCCCCCACTGTACACTGGTAATGATGAAATTGCCTTTAAACTCTTCTATCTGAACCCAAAACTGTTGCTTTTTTGGTGAAAAAAAAGTCTGTTTTTTGGTTTCAACTTACAGTAGCTTTTTTAGAGGAAATTAAAGGCTTCTTAAAATATTCCATATAAAACACCAAATACTTTCTTTTGTGTATTTCATGAAAAAAGATTTGCATCTTGGTATTTACTCAGGGTAATTCCTTTTGTTCTATTATTGCTGAATCGTCTTGGGGAATTTCCTTACTACCTTTTTACCTTCTGACTTGTTTTCCTCCAGTTGCTCGAGTGACTGAAGTCAGGAGGACATTACTCTCAGATTGCTGGGCAATGTAGCTGAGACAAGAGCTGTCATCGTATCTGTAGCCTCTGTCCGATCGCAGTGTATATAATGTATGTGTGTACTGTATATCTGATAAAATTGCAAATTCATCTTTCTTCCAAAGTTTCTATCCTCGTTTCCCCAGAATCTTAAATTCTTTCCTGCTGCAACCATTTTTCAACTTCCCAAAATCTAATGGGGAAACGTGGTAGTCGGATGTACAAAATGTGTAGAAATACATACAGTAAACTCTCATGTAATGATCAGCATATGGGGGAACATTCAGACAGCATTGGCAACACAACACACAGCAAAACAGCACATTTGTAATGGGAATCATCTTGTTGTTCACACAGAACAGATAATAACAGTTCACGTCTTTCAATACTGAAATCACATTGCACAAAATTATCACATTAAGGCAGTATAAAATTAAAGCAGTTCGATATGTTTGTGGAATTAGGATATTTTGTTATGGAATTATGTTAAGACGTCCAAGTTTTTTAAATAAACAACACTCTTGGGGTTGGGTAGAATGGGAAAGATCATGTTTGCAGGATGTTTATTTCTTCCAAACACCATCAATCAACTGCATGTCTCTGACCATTACGATAAGCCAAGGCCAGCCTCATAGAGGGTAGAGGTTACTGGATTACAGATAAAAAAGTGCAATAATTAGAATGCTTAAATTCACTTACAGAGGCTTACTGGGGTTCATTTATAACTGGTGTAAAATGGTAACACTTCCTAATTTATTCTTACTAATAAGTGTGCAGTTATCATACACATGCTTTCATGCAAATAAGACATGGACATCCCCACACTGTTCTGAAAAGATAACAGGCTAGCTACAGTAGCTGTGTTTTTTGCCTGTGTGCCAGTACTTAGGAAAAAGGGAAGTCACTGTGCTTCTGCTTTTTTTTAATTCTGGTGGCTTACAAATACATCTTTTCCTTTGAAAACAACCCTCACTTTGTGTGTTCAGTAACTTTTCAAATGAATGATGACTCAAGACTTTGTTCTGCTGTTTGTTACTGGGTCGCAACACAATACCACAGTGTGGGAACTCAGAAAGTGCTGCTACTCCACCAAGTATTTTACATGAACCCCAAGCCCACCTCCACTGCTTTTAGCATGGTTAAAGAAGGCTGCTTTTATTTCCATTGCGTTTTCTCAGGTGTAGCTGCATAACATTGACACTGATGCATCTTGAGGTTGCTGGCAAGGTTTGGGAAGAGTACGAAAGTGACACGAGAGCACAGCTGCTTGGAAAACTGAACCAGCAGGTGAACCCATTGTTATAAATTAGCCGTTTTTCGAAGACTGAAGGTTGCGGAGATGTGAGTACTGTATAATAGAAACGAGAACAAAAGAAGGAGTGAACATTCAGAAGGCTGAACTTTACAAGGACTATTCTGTTTGTGTTTTGACTTGATTTCGTTACCAGAAAAACGTCTTTGGAAGAGTCAAAGGAAGGCTTCACCTTTTTCTCAAGCAGCTGCTTCCTTTGGTGGCTCATGCTCTTTCCTGGCGTGAGAGAGCAACACACATTTAAGAAGAGTATATTTTAGGAAAGGTATTGAGCCTTAAACAAAGCTGTGTCTGTCTGTGTGTATTCAGCCTGTACTACAAAACTACAGCACCTTAAAAGGGTTTTGAAGCTGACATCAGTCCATGAAACACAGCTAAGTAACTATTTCCTGTATGGAGCTACAGATAATGTGTTATGGAAGGGCAATATGGGCAGAGGAAGATGTGCGTTTATGTATTGTTTCATTTCTAAGACTCTGTGATTGTTTTTAGGGTGTATTTATGTTTTTGTAGTTTTGTATGGGGATCCCAAAGAGAGATTTCCACCCTTCTCAACATCAGCGAATGTAGTTGCTTCACAACTGCATGCTTAATTTCTGTTCCACTTTGATATACCCTTGTATTCTTTATAGTGTTTCACAACACTTCCTATGCATCAAATGGTTTTAAAGCGTTTCAGTTGACCTTTTGACTCTGTTTGGACTTTTTGTACAAAACGGTGGGATTTTTTTTCTATTTATATATAATTAAAAGTAGCAAATTGCCTCTGCAGAGAATAGGACCTCAAACTTTCTGGCCTCTTACTTTTGCAACAAAAACTAGAGAAAAGGGATAATTTTTGCTGAGTGCCTACAGTACACAAAAATGGCCATATTTTGTCACTTCTCAAAATCAAAATATATTTTCTCTGCTTCCAGGTTTATACCTCCTCCATGGATGATGCAAAATAAGGGATATGTAATCTTTTTAAGTTCAAAACCTAATAGTAATTTTTACAATACTTATCTATATATATCCGATACAATTACAATTTCCAGTTTCCCTTGCGGATCGTAGTGTATACTAAAGATCCACACCTGCTACTGCAGTCTTAGTCTCAGCTGGAGGCTTAGCTGGGTTCAGATACTTGCCCAGTGTCACATACAACGAATCTCCAGTAGATATGAGGACGGAACCAGAAACTCAATGTCAATGAAATCAAAGGACACACCAAGTGTTATCCTACAGCACATTAGTATTATATGTCCGTGTTACATATTATTTTGTGCACTGCAGTTTTTTAAAACTGCTCTACAACTGTATAATTACAGAAGGGCATTTTCATGAGCCGTTCCATAATTACAAGAAGATTATCTCATAATAACGAGGTTATTTTCTTGGAATTACGAGATAATATGATTTTTTTTTCCTCGGTGGCAGCAATGTACTTCCATTTTCCTATTCAGTAAAACTATTTCGTGTCTATTTCACAGTATTTGTCTCCACCTTGAATAAAAGAAGGTGAGCTTAACTTTAACTACACTGGGCTCCTGCTCTTTTATCACTGGATTTCCAAACCATGCATCATTATTCAATATTACTCATCTACACATGTTGCTAGGTCATTTAGGTATTAGTATTTTTTCAGTATTGCTGTGTACAGCCGTTTTATTGCACTGTGAGCCAAACTTTCCTGCTTTATTATGATTTTCCTCTCACCCAATTATTCTAAAGCCTGGAACTAATGAAAAGATAAAGAGACTAATATGAACACATATCTTTGTCTTTTATTTCATTCGTGCTGTATACTAATATCAAGCAGATACAGTATGTTTGATGATCAGGACTTTGGAGGTGAGAGTTACACAACTGGTTAGTATGTTGTTGAATTCGATACCCTGCAGTTTTTCAAGAAACAGCAGGATGCCATCCCTGGATCAATGAGTTACCTGACAGGCTGGATTGACCAATAGGCCTTTACTCATTTATAACCATTCCTACAGTATGTCCTTACGTTCCTAATTGGTAGGACAACTACTTTGAAACTGTTTCAAAGTCCTACTACACAAGGCCTACCTTGCACTTTTCCTCCATGTGGATTAAAATTTAATCTGAAAACCAAGGGAATTATGTCATGTGATATAAATGGTTGAGTATCTGACGTTAGGACTTGTAACCAAAGTGACAGGAGGAATGTAGTAAATATCCCACAACGAAAAGCAATTCGTTGACCTTTATGCATTTGACTAGGTTAAAGATGCCTGTGCTGCCAAATAAGCAGGAATAATTTTCTTAATGAGGCCTCCTTATAAATGTAAACTGAGGAACGAATCCTTGAGGACTTTACATGTCTGACCAGGCAAGGATATTCATTCCTCTATTTGTGTTGGAAGAAGGGCGACCTTATTCGATATAACTTATAAAACGGCTAACTCGATCTCTTCATCGGCGTCAACAATGTGAATGAAATCAGTATAGATGGTCAAGACTTTGTTCCATCTTCGGAGGTGGCAGTTCCAGAACAGTTGGTAGCCCTGGTGCAGCAGAACTTTGAATCGTTTTGTCTTTTAATCGTTCTTTATTTTAGTCAACTCTGCGAACGGTTGGAATGAAAACATGTTTCAGCCGTAGCAGGAATGCCTGTACAAATGGACAGCAGGAAGTCAGATGTCAGATGTGAAAAATGAAACAAACTTCAAGCTCATTACCTACACAGCTGTAATAACCAAGTCCATGGACTACCTACATAGTAGAGGAAGAGGCGTTAGTGGGGCCAGCAGGGGGCGCTTACCCTGTGGCTCACGTGGGTCCTAATGCCACAGTATAGTGATGGGGACACTATACTGTAAACAGGCGCCGTCCTTCGGATGAGACGTAAAACCGAGGTCCTGACTCTCTGTGGTCATTAAAAATCCCAGGGTGTTTCTCGAAAAGAGTAGGTGTGTAACCCCAGCGTCCTGGCCAAATTTCCCCATTGGCCTTTATCAATCATGGCCTCCTAACAATCCCCCTCTGTGAATTGGCTTCATTACTCTGCTCTCCTCCCCACTGATAGCTGATGTGTGGTGAGCGTTCTGGCGCACTATGGCTGCCGTCGCATCATCCAGGTGGGGCTGCACATTGGTGGTGGTGGAGGGGAGTCCCCATTACCTGTAAAGCGCTTTGAGTGGAGTGTCCAGAAAAGCTCTATATAAGTGTAATCAATTATTATTATTATTATTATTATTATTATTACATGGCCACGTTGACCTAAATTAACATCACCAACATGTATCTGATGTTACTCACGTGACTGCAAGTCTTTAGAAAATAGAATGTAAACTGCAGAAATGTTAATGTTGCTTCGGGAAATGAACAATGATTTGCCATAACTCTTTATGAAGACACTTCAAAACTGAATTCCACTCTAATTGCAGTATCTGGGAGGTAATGGAAGGGCTCCTGCTCAAGTCATACTAATTATGCTGTTGCCACTAGATGCCAGACAAAACAGAGACAGCGTTTATCTCATGACATGTGAACTCCTCTTCTCAGCCAAGGTGAGTCAACTGGGATTCCTGCAGCTCAGTGCTGTTACTGACCAGCTCTGCTTCCCTAGCTGTGCTAAAAGGAAAGGTGGTGTTTGACATGGTTGATCGAACTGGGCTGTGGTTAATAAAAAGCCATCACGACAATAAGGAAACATTTCGCACTTTGTTCCATTACAATCATCGTATTTCAATATCAGGAGGTTTAAATGGAGAGTCTTTAATACGAGGGTCCCACAGAGATTTGGCGTGGATACAGACATGTTTCAACTTGCCTGACATGCCATTTCACAGTTGTGCTGGGAATTAGTTTAAAGGTTTTAGGAAGTTCACAGGTTCAAGTTTAACAGACTGCCTCCATTTTCCGTATTACTTTGTTGAAGCTCGCATCTTGATTGAGCTTAAAGAAGGCAAGCCCACCTACTGCCTTCTGTTACAGAAAGAATTTTTAATTACTTTATTTAACACTGCCGCTAACAGGGCTCCAACTCAATGTTATTAACTTTACGGTGAGAAAGTAGGGGAGGTGGTAAAGAAATATCCTGACTAGTGCGGTTGTGTACAAAAAACAAACTTTTACCATCTTTTCACCTTGCAAATCCGGCTCAAGAAGAGTCTAGCTAAATCTGTGGGACATGTCTGCTGTCACATGTTTTTTTTTCTATATCGATACAGTATGTCAAGTGTCAGCATTCCTCTGACCGCATTTTTGTTTGTGGAGATAATGAATGTACTGTTAACTTACTGGGAGCAAGAATGTCAAAAATTCCAATGAGCCTAAGTCATCAATTTTTTTATTTAAAAAAAAAATCAAAAATCTTCTGGATCAGATCTTTAAGCAGCAAGACTTACAGTAACTAGGGTAACGGTCATGAAGAAACTCGCTACTGACTGATCTACAGTATTGCACAGAAATCACTTTAACTCAACAACTTTACGTCACTGACCTTGACGAGTTATTTCGGAGCGCACACAGACATCCACAACAACAACCCACGACCTCCAATGCCAGCAACAATCAACTCTGTTTTTTAGGTCTATTAATAATTTCTGTTTAATTGTCAAAGTCATTAAGTATGGGTCTCGAAGAGATTTTCACAGTTTGATGTGTTTTAATGTGTTCAGTCGAGTCTTATTGTACAACAGAAAAGGATGCCGTAATCAAACCTTCCGAAGTGAATTGGGCTTCAAATGAAATTGGAACGGACTTTTCAGAGAGGCCAATTTATATAGTGGTGGAAAACAAAATCGCATCCGGAGCAGTGTGAGATAATATCAGATTTGTTATTCTGTAACTCCTGATTCTGAAGAGAAACCACAGCAGGTGTTAAATGTTTCTTGCTCGTGTGATGCCTTTTTATCTGCATAAAAGCAGAGACAATTATAGAGTTGGTATCTGAAGGACCGAGTAGAAATTAACTTGAAAAAAAAAGTTTCGGCTATAGAATATCTTCAGCGCAGTAACGATATGAGGACAGGTGAGGTACTGTTCAGTTTAAAATTTGACATTTTTCCATGCACGTTTCTCTGAAATGTGAGAATTTTAAAGAATATTTTGATCTTTAGATTTAGAATGCCTTTTCGGAAGAAAGGAGAGACCATCAGACCGAACAGAGAGTGTAGCCTCAGCCTCTATGTCCCTGTATACCTTTATTAAACTAAATATCACACAAATGGTGCCAGAGGATTTCCTACAGTTCGAGCACAGGAGTTGGTCCCAGATGAGAATTAGATAATTTAATTTGCAGATATATCCAAACGCGTCCTCAGAGACCTACCACAATCTTGGGCAGTACAGCTTTTCTGGATGTTTTACAGAGACTAATGTTGCCATCTCTGAAGTTCTGTGACTGGACTCAATTTGACACTGACTTAAAATCTTCATTTCTACCCACTGTGACTTCTAATCCTTTTTCTCTATCACACCATGGGACTCTTTCATATCCTATACACTGTAAAATTCTGCCTGTGACTGTACGCTGAAGAATGGTCACTGTCAGCTACAGGGTTAGCTGTTTAGTTCATATTGCTACTTCAGTGCTGAGTGGGTTAATGAAGTCATTTATTGAAGGTTTCCAGGGCGTTAGCCTGAATAATGTTTGAGTTTGTGGGGCATTCAGACATCCACAATCACCGGGGGAAAAACATCTCTCTGTCCGTAATTTTTGTTACGATACACTTTGCATGCATTTATTCCTCGATCTCAAAATCCAAACAGCAGCCGTGTGGTTCAAACCAATACTCTGGCTTCTTTCAAGAAACAGCAGGATGGGATCGCTGCTTCAATGAGCTAGTAACTATCAAACAGGTGAAATGCGTCAAATGCCTTCTTCTCGTTTGTAACCTCACGTATGTTTTTAAAATATCTGTTTTTTCCTCGTTTCATTTCTGGGTTTGAAAAAAAAAAGAACTTTCATTGAAGTAATTGCACTGTTCGGCCAAAACTAATGGTCCTGTTCCACAATGGTGTTTCAGAGGGGGAAAATCAGATGCTTTCATTCCGTTCAAGTCAAACAAAAGATTCCTCAGTAGCCCTGAATGAATGATGCTTCTGTGGTAAGGAAAGATATGAAAAAGCGAACAGGCAGCACTGCGCAGTCTGTGTCTGATCTGCCCTCTGGAGGCGCAAGTCTCAACACCAATATTTAGGAATTACAGCACAATCCTTTTCTAAACATAAGCATCAGACTTCAGCACCTGTGTCTAACAAAATTGATAAGTACCACTAAGGGCTAAATGTTGTTTCTCCTCCTTGCTCGTTTTGCACAATACATTTCAGGATAGAGTTATCTACAGAAACATAGACAGGTAAAAAGATTGTTTTCATATTAGTTAAACAGCTGGATGAGAGCTTTTTAGAGTATTTTTTATTAACTTTGTGTGTTAAGCTACATCATTTGAAAAACAATCGAATTACAGCTAACGGTGTCTGAAAAACGCAACACTTTTTTTAGCTACAGTAGTAATTATCTCTGCATAAAAAGACAGCTGTCTGCTGGTTTGTCCAGATCTGTCCCAAGTCCAAGACCATTATTAGCAGGGCAGCGCTTGAGATGCGTCGCTAAGGTTGGCAAACTCCGACGGACGTCCTACTCTTCGGAACGATAATCCCCGCACGGTAGTGGTTCCGTTAAACTCAGCGTTTGCTTCCAGCAGTTTTTATTCCCCGATTTGTTTCTGGCCTGTCGTTCTGCGGCTTGTCAGACAGGATCATTCTCCCGTGGGCTGATGATGTTCCGCATGGACTCCTCCATTCACAGGCCTGCACAGTCATCAGCCTGGTTCAGACCCGATCTCATTGATAATGTGGCCCCGTCAGCAAGTGTGTCTGGGGAGAAATAATACAGTAGATCACCGCTTTTTCGCAACTGTCACCAACTGACAGCTTCCACCCGGGAACAATCTGAGATTCCTGCGAATCACTGGCTGCATCACTGTGTTTCTCAAGAAAATTATCAATGACAAAAAAACGTGGGAACACTTTAGGTTAGACGAATCGCCTACAACTGCAGGCTAAACCATGGTTTGGTAGGAAATCTGTTCGTCATTGCCTACAGTAAATCTCCTTTGATGAAACAATCCTAATGAGAATTTTAGTGTTCAGCTAATGCATATTAGTTGCGTTGGGTTTTCACGGTAACGCGTTAAATTTACCAAGGAGCAACGCGTCTCTTTCGTAAGGAATCGGTGGGGAGGGTGACATTAAAATGCCATTTATAAATATGAAAGATTATAACGATGTGTGTACGTGGGTATGTTTTAAATGATGGTACCTCCATCAAAACCGCACTTATGCGATGTCAATGGACTATATTATTTCCAGAGCCCCTAAAAGACAAAAATACTCACTTGACTAAAAACAGGTAGTGTTCACTGTAAAGATTGATATAACTCTAAATCACACAACATCTGTTTTGGTTATACGTACATTGCATAGGTTACGTGATGCAAGCTCTCTACAGTATCATACCCCGGCATAACCTCTATAAGTGTTAAACATAAAAAATGTTGTATGTGCAGTACTTTTCACCATGAATACCATTGCGTCTATCATACCGTATCTCTATGCTTTAATTGGGCTTTACCGCCTACTTATTGTAGTGAACCACACACAACATATTTATAAGGGAAGAGCTTCGCTTTAGTTTTTTTCCATACTGATGCATCCGAGCTGCAGGGGACTTAGTGTTTTAGTTAGTCGACAGTGCCTCCAAGCGGCTGACTTAATATACAGCACAGGGCAAGCTTGCACAACAGGAAGATACAGTACATACTGTATGTTATGTTATGCTAACAACGCAATGCGAACCCGGTCACATGTGTAGGTGTGATATTCTGAGAGCTTAGTACGCGGCTGTAGAAAATAGTATTCCCCTCATCCACTTTTTGTACATCTTTATTTTCTCACGAGTACGAAACGGCAAAAATATTTCAACGCATTGTAAAAGAAGAAGAGGTTTGCTTTGCCTGAGGGCATTTGTGCAAAGGTGGGAAGTACACACAGAGAAGACAAGGGTGTTTCTCGATTTCCATCACTCTACATTGATGTCATGGCTCAGTTTAATAAATAAAAGGAACATGTTATGGCACATTGAAATAGATGGCCCTTTGGATTCAATCCACTCCTCTATACTAGACTTTGGTGGTTCTCCAAATTCACAAATGACACCCAAGATTGACCCATATTTAGTTAACTATGTGTTCACTAGGATCAACAAGAATTAAGTGTAATGAAAGGATTATGGAACGTTTTAGTGAAGAGTTGGCTTAATCTGCTTTGCTGAGGGTTACTACCTGCCCATAGGACAAGGAGACTGGGTCACCCATGCAGAATGACCAAGGAGGTGCTGCTGAGGTGGTGACAGACTGGAGGTTCTCTTCTGTCCCTTACATACAGTATATCTTTTTGGATGCAAAAAGACATTTGTAATGGACACAATTAGATAAGATATAGTATAACCTTAAGTCCATAACCTGGACTTGAACGTGAAGAAAATGAAAGAGCTAATAGTGAACCTTCGGAGACACAGGCCACACACTCACAGCCCACTCAGTATTGATGGAACGGAAGTGGAAACAGTCACCAGCTTTAGGTTTTTGGGAATTCACATCTCTAAAGATCTCACCTGGACTGTGAACACTGACTCTATCATGAAGAAGGCTCAGCAGCGCCTTTATTTCTTGAGGTGCCTCAAGCGATGGGGGATGCCAATACATGTGCTGGTGAACTTCTACCGCTGCACCATCGAGAGCGTCCTCACCAACGGGATCACCTTGTGGTATGGCAACACCTCTTCGCGAGAAGGAAAGGCACTGCAGAGAATGGTCAATATGGCCCAGAAGATCATCGGCTGCAGTCTCACCGAGATTAAACAGCTCTATGAGGACCGCTGCCATGGTAGAATTCTGGCCATCACAGAGGACAGTCACCACCCCGGGCATGAGCTCTTCACCCCACTGCCCTCAGGCAGGAGATATAAGATCATACGGACACTTACCACTAGATTCTTCAATAGCTTTTATCCACAAGCAGTGAGATTGGCGAACACATTTAGCCATCCCCCTCGGACCACACCTACACCATCACCATCTACCTCTTTATGATTTCTTATCTATTGCACATCTCCAGTCATTGTTTACACGTCTGTATTGCTTACATTCAAACTGTCTACATGTTTACTTGCACATTGTCTACTGTTTGTTTGTATATTGTCTTGATGCACTCTTTGCACTTTGTTTTGTTTTTTACACTTGTTTTACAATCGAGAGACTTTCTGTAAGTAAGAGTTCCATTGTACCAGTACCGGTTACATATGGCAATAAAGTTCAAGTTCAGTTATTTGTGTTTTTGGTGAGGAAAGGGATGTCAGGAGGGATTACTAGTTACTGACTGCTAAGTCTGATTGAACTTGGCTGTTGTCACCCCTCCCAAACCTTTGCGATAAACTCCATTAGCGACCTCGCTGCAGTTTTGCAGGCAGTGCCTCCGGGAAATGTCTGCACAGAAACAGGTATGGCAGTTAACACGATTGGGCATCACTCAAAACCTTCATATTTGATTGGGGACCCCAGACCACATACAAATCACTGCAAACAACTCACACCCTCCAATGGCTTTCTCCTTGACCTGCCTCTCTCCTCAACTGCCTGCTCTCACCCCTCCCTATCAACTCTCTTCTGCTCCATCAGCTAATTATTATCTCTTCTGCTCCATCAGCTAATTATTATCCGGCCCCTTGCCTCTTATACGAAG
Source organism: Lepisosteus platostomus (assembly GCF_059453375.1). NCBI lineage: Eukaryota > Metazoa > Chordata > Actinopteri > Semionotiformes > Lepisosteidae > Lepisosteus > Lepisosteus platostomus. The sequence continues at coordinate 41,573,646 of NC_142622.1, read as the reverse complement.
CCTGCTCATTCTTCTTCCTCAGATCAGATACTTATACACTGCTGATCGTTTGCTGGTAATTCATCAAGCTGTATTTCCTGTGCCTTTTATTGTTCTGTACATTGTATATACAGTTGTTTCATTTTACCCCTTCTTTAAATTGAGTCAATGACTACTGGGAGAGTAACCATCTATACAACTCTGCCATCTAACCGGTTGTGAGTGAAGCACCTTGCTCAAGTGAACAGAATCTCGCTTGGGCTCAGTCTGCACACCCTGATGTCCATCATCACCATCACCATCACCCTTTATCCATCATGTGAAATTCTCAGCAACAGCTCGACAGCCATTCTACCAGTACTGTATCGACGCATTTCCTGCGGAAGTACGTCACCAGATCGGGGACTATACCAACATTTTGTGAAAAAAAGAGGGCGCCCTCTATAAACATCCACGTTTGGGTGTTCCTGTATTTGGATAATTGTGCATGTGTTGCTCAGAATACAAATGTTTCCAAGCAGTATAGTTTTTCTATTTAAATACTGATACGATCAATTATATATGACCGACTGAACGCCTCTCCTGTGTGTTTACACTGCTCAGGCTCCCCCCGGACTTCTCTGCCACTTCAAGTGTTCGCTACACCAGTTCTCATCATGGCCGACGCGGAGGAGAGGTTAGGCGAGAGAGCGGACGAAGATCCCTCGGCTAAAAACTCTCAGGCGAGGCGCAGGACGGGCGCAGACATGAACGCTGCGGGAAGGCTGGGAGATCCCCAGGGGTCGGAAGAGAGGCCGGCGCCGGGCGGGAGGCAGACGGCCGCGGAGTACTGCGGCAAGGTGCAGGAGTGGATGTGGCAGTACTACTGGGGGTGTATGAACTGGCAGAGCTGGGCGGCGATGTCGGCGTACGCCTTCCCGCCGTGCTCCCTCTCGCCGCCCGCTAACCCGAACGGCTCAGCGCCCCCCTGGGGAGGAGGAGGGGGGCCTTCCCCGGCCGATGTACGGAGTTGGTACAGCAGTCATTTCCCTTTCAACGCGCCTCCGTATTTCCCCGTCACCCCTGCGGGTCACGCTGCAGCCGGGGCGCAGGCCGGGCAGCTGACCGCGGGGGACAGGCCGGTACTGCAGCAGAATGGAAATGCACCGCAGCCGGGTAAGAAAAGATCCCCTTCAGAGCGTCAGTACCGGGAGAGACGGAGTAGCCACGAGTTACACAGGAGGATAAACACGCTTTGCATTTGTCTGTTTGGCCAGTCTAACACTGTAGGTTATGTTCCAGTGCGGGACTTACCTGCCAATAGATCCAGCTGTATCTGTAACTCTGCAAGATCCTTAGGCGGTCATCCCAGAACACAAGGGTTAGGTTTAACTACTGGACGCCCGCAGTTGTGGTCTTTCAAAGTCAGAGGGCATGCATCACTGGGAAGTAGCTCCTCGTTTCCGTCATGGCGTCTTGTCATATTGTGTAACTTGGGCAAGGCGTCGATGAATAACTCACCAGTGGGTGAGTGAAAGCGGTGTTAAGGTTTTACTAAAGCTCACACTTGTACCTGAAACGTTGCCTGGGAAAGCTGTAAAGTAGGACATGTCCCTGCAGATCTAAAAAAAAAAAAAAAAATCTTTGGGAAGTAATAATGACAAACTCAGCCCTCTCTGGATGTGTAAAGCAGTTACGTAGAAGAAATCTTCTTGTGACGCTATGATGTATATAAAACGTTAGCCTTCTTATTACCATCCCAAGTAACTCAAAATGCGGGGAGTATCTCCATCTTCCCAGAACTCCGCAGGCAGGTTTGGGGTGAGGTCTCTCCGAGAGACCACCCAGTTCTGTGATACAGGGGGTTTGAGCCACCCTTAGAAATATCACTATCACTAAAGCAGTCTCAGAGTACTGTGTACAATGTAATGTTATATTTGGCAGAAGGTCTGAAGGGACTATAATATGAAGTAGGGAATCGTTAGACACTTTACTGTCCAGCATTTGAAATGCATAATCCTGAATATCTAAAGAGGAAAACTGGTTTCCCGAAGTGGGCTTGGTCCCAGTACTTTGATGGCTACCCAGCATCCAGTCTGGAGAATTCTAGACCGAAGGCTTGAGGGCAGATATAACTGAAAGAATAGTAAAGAAAAACAAAAAAGTGTATTTTAGGCTAAGGAATCCAGATGTGATCCTGTTCAAAACTCCGTCTTTGTTCCCCAGCATGCTAGAAAATAAGTGAGTGTCTATTGCTATTTACTAACTAATCTGAGCGTTGTGGTTTTTGTCTAAAAGTTTGGGGTGTTTTTTTGCAGTATTAATGGCAGAGTTTGTAGAAAGAATCGTGCTGGTATTTTATAAAAGCGCACATTGCATCACGACGTACCGATCACAGGTTCTTCCCCTATAAAAGATGATGGACTTAATTGTTCTTAATGTGAAAACCCTGTGAAGCAATGCAGGGTGTTTAGAATTGTTTTTTTGGGGGGTCATTTTACTTATTTAATTTATTTTATGTGTTACATGTTATGTTAAGAAAGGACCGTGAAAGTGAGTTTTTAAAATATATTTCTGAGCATTATAACCATCTGCCTCAAAACGCAATCTTGGTCCTCATCTTCTCTGTGTATTTCCTGTAGGAACTGTAGACCAGTAGATGTGCTGTAGTAACACAGTTGGGATAAGACTTGAATGCATTTTAGAAGTCAGTGATGTGAGACGTCTTTGACACTTTGTTTTGTTTGTTGCAGGACGAGAGTATACCATTCCGTCTCCTCTGCACAGGTTCATAGCAGAAATGGTCGACTTCTTCATCCTTTTCTTCATAAAGGCAACTATCGTGCTCAGCATCATGCACTTCAGTGGCATGAAGTGAGTCAGTGAACAGTTCAAATGTTCTGAAAGCCTTAATGCATTTATAATGTTTCTTTATTGTGCATGATATATTGTGTGTCCTGTACGTGAATATAGAAGGACTGTTGTTGACTTAGATCTGGTCCTGGCTTATGGAAAAAGTCATTTGGATAAGCAGGTTGAATGGCTACAACCCTCTTAAATTAACAGAATATAAATCGAATTAACTTCCTTCATTTAGCAATAAAATTGAAGGAATAGAAATATGGAATCTATTTGTTTAAGCAAGTCTAGGAAAATATTTTAGATGTACACTGTGTGCAAGAGTTTTCTAATATACATGAAAGGTAAAAATTAATTCTAATATACTGGAAAATGCATTAAAGAGAATAAGGAACTCTTTCAACTATTGGCTAGATATAGAGGCAGGAAGTAACTTTCAACCCTGCCAGAGATATTTGGTAAAAGACTTTCTAAATTAAAAACAGGATCATCAAGCAAAGCAGACAGAGGGTATACATTATCATTGTTTCCTGGAGTACACATTTATAAGCATATATGTAAGAGTGTACCAACAATGTACCACTGAAACTTGTTAGTCATTCCTATGAAACATGGACTCTAGTTTAAGAATAAAACAATTTAATCTGGTTACTGCATCACCAGTACAGTATCATCTGGCAGTTTATCTGTTTAAAAGCTCTTCAGGTTTATTCCTAGCAGTTAATCCAGTAAATGTAAGACTAAGACTGAGTTACTTTTTGTTGTGACTTTTGTAATGACTTCTTATAAATATAGATTTGTGCCTTTTAACCAAACCACTTCAGATTTGTTTACAGCATGGGTAGGATTTATATTCGAACATTGGTTCCCAGCACTCTGCCTCCAGCAGATGTTGGTATTTCTTATATAAAGTCTTCCTGCCTTCATAAAGAATTCTGTGCTGGTGACTGGGTTTGCACGACTGTGCTCTCAGTAGTTCTGCATGATTCTGTTTCACGTAGAGAAGAAAAGAGAGAAAAACAAACCTGATCACAGCTGATTGGGTTATATGTGCAGTTAGGGTATTGCGGGCATCTCTTTTTCTTATTGTATATAAGCCGACATGTTTTCCAGTTTAGGGGTTGTTAATATTGCAAAGTTCTGAACACCACAAGATGTGTATGTTAAAAGTACTATAATTATTAAACTAGAAGAGGGAGTTAATTAGGAGTACTTAGAGCCCGTTGAGGTCAGAGGGCTGATGATCTGTTTCAGAGACCAAATGTTGCCTAAATCACAAATGAGGATAAAGGTTGACAGTTGATGTATGTACATTAAATCATCCAAAACCAAGCATCATACTGCAGAAATGTACATAAAGTCATCACATGGTCAAAATGGGATGGCGTTGGGGCTAATTCATGTTCATATTCCAGTCGATAAGTCCTGTTTTAAGCCATTATTTCCTGTGGTATTTTTGTTTCCTTCTGTAGGGACATTTCCAAGTTTGCCATGCATTTTATTGTTGAAGAGATTGATGAGGACACCTCGATGGAAGAACTGCAGAAAATGATGGTCGTTGCGCTGATCTACAGGGTGTTGGTGTGCTTCTATGAGGTGAAACTATTCTAGCCCAGATGATACTAGTTTCCATCCATTGTATACCAGAGCAAAAGAGTGTCCTTTTATCGAATCCTTTTTTTTAACGAGTTGACTGAATAGGGTAAAAAGCTAATCCTGGATCTTGCAAGAGTTTGGAAAGAGTGCTACGGTGATCTTTCAACTCTCATGAGCACTAAGTTAGCACTGTATCCATTCTAGTGGAAAACTGTTGGTCTCCTGCAAGGAGCCAAAATGTACATATCTGCAGCTCTATCCCATCTGTGAAATTGTGAGAGGTCTTATTTTTATTGAAACACTTTTGGATTTTTCTTATCTTTGGATTCCTTATTAGAATAAGTATTAATGTTAAAGGGTAAGATCTCATTTTTCATTGGGTAATTCATTTGCACCTAGATTCAAATGTAAATGTTAAAAGTCTAATTGCTTTCATGGAACACTATATCCCAATGTTTTCAGATTGAAAAATGAGCTTTGCGCTGCTCGTTAGTTCTGAATCGGTATTAAGCCTCCATTGTAATTTCTTGTAAGACCTGATTTATAACTCTTTCTTAAGTAATGGAGGAAAATAAATTCTTGCTTATAGATCATTTGCATCTGGGGAGCTGGTGGGGCCACTCCAGGGAAGTTTCTGCTGGGTCTCCGCGTTGTCACCTGTGACACGTCGGTTCTTGTGCGGCCCAATCGGGTTTTTGTGGTACCGGCGTCGAACGTCACCTTGTCTGCGTAAGTACAGCACAAAGCCATCGGCCCTCCCTGCTGCCTTTCTGGGTAATCTATATTCCACTAACATCCGATCGTCCCCTGCCTGAAACAGGAAGGCATTGTCCACCTGTGTATTGATCGGTGAGGTTCAAACCAGTGTCTCGGCTTCACTGCTTCTGCGCAAGTTTCCGTTTGTTCATTCAGGTTTTAGGATTAGCTTGTCAGCATCGGGCTTCTGGCAGGTAGCGCAAAGACACCAAGTCTTTATTAAGGTCAAATATTCCTTTGACCTTAATTACATTCTTTATAGCTAGTAGGCAGATATGCTTCTACAAAGCTGTTGATAGAAAATATGAATACTGTAGAGTACTTTATACCGTGAAAGGTGAATACATACAATGGTGCTGGGGTTTTTTGTCAGATTTTTCAGTTTATGGAACTCTCACTGTATTTTCAGTAGTAGAATATGCACATAACAAAATGTAACTGTTTTGTAGGAACATAAGGGCTAAAAGCAGACAAGGGTAAACCGAGCTGTGAATGATCCACTAAATCTGCTTCACCGGTGGGAAAGGTGTTTCCCATCCTCTTGCACACTACTGCCACCTGTTGTAAAGGTTATGGATCCCCTTGTAAATAGCTGGTGGGGTTCCTGCAGTGCATCTTGGGTCTTGGGCCAAAGCTGCTGAAAAGCAAAACATGCAGTCACTTTTTAAGGAAGTCATTTAATGGAATCATAAATTCAGAAATATTTTGTGTGGCAATGTTGTCAATATGGAACAACTTAAAGTTTGAAATAAACTCAGGATGCTTCGAGGTAATACAAATTATTATTGTCTTCCAGCAATAGGAGAATTAGACGTCTTGAAAACAATTCTGAAATCAAAAGGCTTTTTGCTTTGGTTCGGTGTTAAAAGGCTAAAAACCTTTCAAAGATACAGCGAAAGTGGATCTGTAACGAAGGTGCGAAACCCAGTTTTGCAAAGGCCTACACCGTCATGGCGTTTGACCTCTTCAGCTTGTCAGCATAGATTTTTTTTTGTGAACTCTTCCAAATGGAGTTTGTGTGTCTTAGTGCCGTCCTTCTTTTCAACCCCGACCCAAGGAAAGTTGAAAAACAGTCACCTTGTGGCACTCTAAAGCTTTATGAATATTGCCCCATTTTTCCCCCAGAAGAAGCTCCATCTGGTTTTCAGTGTTACTTGATGCTATCCTCATCAGTCATTTTCCTTGCCCACCTGTTTATTAGGAGGGATTGTTTTGTGCTGAGTAATCTGTGGTCTTGTGATCCAGGCTGCCGTTTCCTTCTTGTGAAATCAACATCATTCATCTTGTATTACCTCCTGTCGTGATCTTTCCCTCTCGGGCTCAGTCAGGTATAAGGTTTCATTAACGTGCAGTTCTAACTATTAAATGCATTTGCTTAGATGTTATCAGCGAGATTGGGACGATTTCAGGAATTATCAGTGCACTGTATAGGAGTATTTTAATTCAGGGCATCTTTTCCATTTTGTTTTGACTTAAACTGTAGAACCAGAAGTTATACAATTGGATTGCCAGTGTTATTTTATGTTGGGGTTTGTTTTAGGCATTTGAAGCAGATGCGCATCAAAAACCAGTTTATTGAATAATATGGAAAGATTACTTCCTTAGAAAGTAGTTACAAGTTACAGTTCATTTGTTTCTTTGTCATTGATTTTTTTCAGGTTTCATTTGAAGTTAAAAAACATACTTTGTCATTCTATCAATAAAAGCTTGAATTGCAATAGTTTGAAAAAGATCACAGTTTTATTAAGGCAGCTACAGGAATCTTACATGGATTCGTGCACTTTTGGTCATAGTGTTCAAGTTGTTTCTTAGCCTTTCTTCTCTTGACGTAGTACTTAATTTTGTCTAATCAGCTTTGAATATTAACTGTAAATGTATTTTTTTCCTCGACAGTCTGCATTCTTCTTCACCTCTTTCTGCTCCCTTTGTTTAAAGAAATAAATTAAAGATGAATCCTATGCTTATTAATAGAACAGTGCTCATCAAATCCAGTATTTTGAGAGCCACATATTTACACACGTTCCTGTTTTTTTGTTATTCTTGACTCCTTAATTGCGAATGACTTTTGGAAGGAACACAGGGGACTGCTTAAATAATTAACTTTAAGAAAATGAAACCATATTAGCTCAAAGGCAGAAACACTTCTGAGTCTTGAGGACCTGCCAGTCTGGACTCAGTTCAGGAATGCTGTTCAGGTTGTCTTGTGATGCCCATTACTTGAAATCTACTGCATCAACTGGCTGTTGTTGCTGTTTTCCATCTTGGGACCTGAGGATCATAGTGGCTCTTGCTGGTATAACCATTTAAAACATGAATTTAAATTTAAAATGAAACCATTTAAAATGAAATCGCGTCGCCACTAACGTGGAGATCCCACGTTAATGACAGTGTTTGCTTTAGTATTTTGTTTTTGTTCCGTTATTAATCACAACTCACACAATCCCCCTGTTTTTCTTGGACTCTTAGGTCGACCGTGCGAGCCCTGAACAAAAATTTCTCCATTGCCTTCTTCTTTCCTGCCTTCATCACGCTGCTGTTTTTCCAGCACAACAGAACTGTCTACGACATTGTGGCCGGCACCATTGTGGTCAAGCGCAGCGGTGCCAGATGACCGCATTGGCCTCAGTGTGTGATGCTGGCAGGGCTTATGGTACGTGCTGCCTTTGAATACCACAGGGTCTCGCATTTCCCAGCCATCGTCTGGGCATGAGACAGGACAAGGATGAGGGCGAAGGAGCAACAGGGGGCAGCAGCAGGATGGACACTTGAATTCTTAAGGGTGATCTCGTGCAGTAAGTCCAAAGTGTTGCGCTACTCAAGACTCAAGACTCCCGCGTGCCTAAGAACAGAGATACACCAACACTGCTGTTCCGTACAAAATCCTCGTTGACAGCTTTATTTTTTTAGAATCCTTTTATTTCCCGGAGAACGAAGTACAAGTCTTCCCAGTTTGTCTTTGGAAGGATTTTCATTTAACCAAAGAGAAATGGCCGAACACGTAATGTCCCGTTTTGGAGGCAGAACTACGGTATATAAAAGGCAAAAGGGGCCACAGTAAAGTAACTTGTTGGTTTCACAAAGAACGGCAGGGGGAAATGGAGTGTGTTATGAAACTGGATTCAAACAGCGCTTACTGAGGGGTGATTTATGAACTGAGTAACTTCCAGTAACACTTTTCTGTAACCGTGTCCTTCAGTCATTAAAGGTCCTTATTCAGGCAGCAGGCTTGACAGGAATAGTGTTGCCCAGTTCTGCCAGAGTCATTGACTTTCATCCACCCCATGAGCCTGCGTTGTGATTGGAGATCGCCGCATCCGTCCTCCGATCCATACCGCCGGGCCGTCGTGAGACTTGCAAACTGGAAAAGCTACACAGGGCTTAATTTGTCTGAAGGCTTGAAGGAAACCACTCGGTAACACAAGATTAAAATGGTGAAGCCCGTTTGATTAGCCATTGACCAGTCCCGGTTGATGGGATGCAAAGGAAGAATTGGTTGTTTCGAACAGGATCGTCCGGTAATGCCTTTATTAATGAAGTGGATGCATTGGCAGTAGAGCCCTTTGGCGTCACAAAATGTTAACAGAGGTAGGTTTAGGTTTAAAGATGAAAACTAAGGTTTTGTTTCGATGCCTGAACTGCATTTCATTAAACACTAAATATAGTCGTTATGTACTTGCAAATATGAAATCGGCCAAAAAAATAAATGTGATTAGTCGGACCAATAACTAATCACTGATCACCACTTCACTTTGATTTCAAACGGACTTTAAGGTGAACTGAGCTAAACCTCAGCTCCATTGCAGATTTGTTCTTGCTCCTGCAGATTTGATTTCTACCTCCACATGTAGGTTTTCTGTTCCCCTTATGGTTGCTTCCCCTAGAAAAACATTCAGAAGACATGACAGGGGCTTTATTCCCTGAATATTTTACCAGTGACCTGGTCAACCAGGGGCAGGTGGGAAGAAGTGACTGACTAGAGAAACGCTACAGCTGTAGTTCTTAGTTCTTAGTTCTTCATCCCACTACATAGATGTTTCATTTTGCCAGAAAATACTCCCATAGTAGATTTCTATATATAGGCATTTTCTTAGCCGGAAGGGTGTTACTCTTTCTAATAGTGCTGAACAATTACTTCACCTTCTCAAAGAGACCAGTGAAGTGTCCATTTCAGGGTTTCCCCCAGTGTTGCGTTTTGACTGCTCCTACACTGTTATTTCTGGTCTTTCAGAGATTAACTTCCATATTGAATCCAATTGATCAAACTGAGTAAAATTCACATTCAGGTGTTCAGAAATAGCTAAATTACAGTACCTGTTGGATGAGGACCGACCTCTCTTTGTTTGATCATGAAGTTCATCTGGCTGTTTCTGCACTTTTAATTTTTGTTTTAAATTGTAATGGTAATCTTAGCTTTTAGGCTTACAGCTGTCACCTTGTGGACAGACATGGTCTCATTCATTTAAGGAATATTTCTCCAGCAGAAAGGACATTTGCCCAAATGCCTGGATTTGTACATCTTGCTTTTTTTTGGTTAAAATCTTAACATTTGTGATCAACATATCAGAACTTTATAAAGAAAATACACTTTTTTTTAACAGTAAAATGTTGTATTCTAATATATGAGCATGACAGTGAAGAGGTGTTCTAGAGGCTGGGTCATATTGTCCACTGCTGTTATTCATTTTGGACTAGAAATGCAAACTTACCATCTTCCAGTGTTTTTCAATAAATTTGTTGTGCGGTAATTTTAAATGCTCACATTTGAATCATAAGCCTGTTAAATTCCGACGGTGAAATCCTTTTTTGCAGCTGTAATTTATTTGTGCACCAAGTCGGGTTTTTGATGCGACACATCCAGGGTTCTTAAGTGTTAATTGATGTGGGAGCCTTTCAAAAACCTGTTTGTACGATATGAAAGATTCAGGTACGGCAATGTCTGGGCAGAAAATATTATAAATAAGAGATCCTAATAATCAAAGTTTCTTGATAAATTATTTTCTCTAATGCAGAGCTTTACAGTACAACACTAAAATATATTTATAAGTGCTTTTAAACTTTTTCTGCCTTACAGTATTTCAGTAGACTTTTTCAATGAACTCCAGTCCAGTTTTGTTTTGCGGTATCGAGCCCTTCACAATAAATTCCAGTAGAATGCTTCCACAGTTCTTATATTTTCCAGGCAGTTCTTCATTTTGGCTGTATGCGATGTTCTTATGCTTTTTAACCTTGCTTTAAAACAAGTCAAAATGCAAAATGGTTGTGTAAGTTAGTCTCATATGATGGTATCCAAAATGCATGCATCAGAATAATGTATATCGCCAAACCAAGAGTGGGTGTCAATAATTGTCCAATTATAATAGAGAAAATTTACACTTTTTTCCCCCCACTACCCTGCTGCATTAAATGTGCAGTGTAGAGTATCGGTCTTCATTGCAGGGATGAATCATCTTACCTTCTCAATGAACTGGACAGATGCAGAAACAGATCAGAACAAATCCTCCACTAGAGAAGCTATAACAATGCAGAAACTCCACACTGGTTTACGTATATTGACATCCTGAATTTGGGTCCCATTCTTTCTGAGAAGTTCTCTCTGCATTTCTTGCGTTTTCATTCCAACCAAGACATGCATCATATATTGTTGGATCGTTGCTGACACTCATGCTTGGGTTTCTTGTTCAGTCTTTAAATTGGTAAATAGTTATAAAGTTGGTAACTATGCTACTGTTTCAGATTTATAGATAAAAACGAAGTCTTTGGTACTTTAATATTTTTGTTTTCAAATATAATATGATCTAATATTAAAGAATGTATAACAACCTTGTTTTCTTCTTGTCCTTTTTTATCGTTCTACATTGGTAAAGAAAATAGTTTTTATAACTATCTGGTACATTGACATTTCGGCTCATAATTGAACAGTCACATTCTTGGGCTGGCGTTACTCAGGTAATTTATGTAGCTGTGTATGTATTGGTATATATGTCGACAGTAATTACTAATCCAGATTCTTTGTGGGTTCACTTGTATGGTCCCTAAATTGTTGTGAGGTGACGGTGTTGTCTTTGGAATGTATGTACTAAAGAGTAACATTTCAGGTCTTACACACTGTGGCATTTATGCTGTGCATCTTTCATCTTCTGAGCCTTTTTCACATTGAGTAGATCTTTCTCTAGCAGACATAGTGAGCAGTCCTTGTAACCACAGTTCCCTTGTGCTTTGTTTTGCCTTATACAATATTTTTTTTTTTGCCAATGTGCTGCTTTCAATGATCTGATTAGGCTGCATGGATCGTGTCTCGTAGTGGATCTTTCTTTCAGAATCTCGTTGACCTCTGTGCTTCAGGTCAAGAAAAGTCAGGAATGTGTAGTGCTTGACACAGTACAGATTGGGAGGCTGTTTAATTGCACCCACGGGCATCAGTAGATTAAAGGCTGGACCAATGAATAAGCCCAGTGTTGCACAAAATTACTAATGTTGCAGATATTTTTATGCAAAGCCGAATAGTGACAATAGTGTTTGAACTCTGCATCACGCAATGTTGCTGCACAGTCGTATTGACTAGCTTCTCTTCTGAAGAGCAGACTACCAGGAGGGTCAAGCATCTATCAGAACAACAAGATGATGGGAAGAGGGAAATGTCCTGTAAAAAGCCTCTTTCTTTACCCAGTGGCACCATATAACCTCCTATAATGCATACAGATCTCCCAAATAAGACAAAACGGTGTAAGTGAATAAATGAAAGGCGTCATCTCTTGCCTCTAATGGTACTGATATCCCATTTCACAGGAGGATTCTTCTATTCCAAATTGCGAAAACAACAAAAAAAAGTCATCTTTCAATTTGCTTGCCTGACGAATCATAGCTGTGCTAAGTGGAGTAATTGTGTCTGGCGAGTCTCAATTGTTTCTCTCCTTCAGTGAGCCCTCTCCAAGTAACACTCTATACCCTGAAGAGACAGCGCTGACATGGAAAAGGAATATAACTTTTCCCTCCTCAATTTCGGGAATCTTTTGGTGTGCAAAGTTGTTTTTTTTTGCCACACTTAAAAGCAGCAGCAGCAGAAATACTAATTTAAAATTGCTACACAGCATATTTTGAAACATCAGAAGAGTTTACTATAACGGGATTAAAAACAAATGTTAAAATCTTGAAGTTGGTCTAATATTTTTATATTAACTGAAATTAATACTTCGCATTAACCACTAGGTGGAGCTCCACTATAGTGGGTAGCAAGTAATCCTTTTTAATTTAAAAATTATACCCTGTGAAACCAGTCACAATAACCCCTGGTTTTATTTCAGTGTTGAATTTGTGTCAGTGCATCAAACAATTTTATCAGTGAGCATATTTGCCTGTGAAAGCATTATTGGAAATAACGTCCTGCAAAGACTTAAGACTGAGAAGCTGCAACATTGAAGTCCGAATACGATTCCCAGTGCTGAAAGCCACAGTTTCATGGTTTGACAAACAATATCATTTGAAGTTACTCCATTGAGCAGCGTCAAGCCTTTGGGATGGTTCACATTTTCTGGTCATGTTACTGGAGGGACAGGTGAAGATGACCATCTTATTGGACCGTGATTACAGTGCAGCAGATCAGTTTGGAGCTATTTTAAGTAGTAAGTGACCGTGAAATTACACTATGAATAATCACAAAAGGCCTTTTCCTAATAAGGAACATTATTTTCTTTGCCAAATTTTCTATAGAACTCGTCAAAGGTTCCTTTGCCTTATCCTTCGGCCATGGAAACCCTCAAACGGTGTCAGATCCTGGATGTTTAAACTGCCCGACGTCTATTCGGGTGACTGGAGAGACGAAATGTGTTAATTGTGCCGGGGCTGATAGCACCTGGAATGGACATTGTTTGAAATTTCGGGGGGCAGCAGCACAGCTCAAAGTTCTAAATTTCCTTACAAATTGCACGTTGGGCAGGTTGGGTCGCAACGTTGCTTTATTTTTCAAAAACCCGCTGTTGAGCATGAGGCAGCCTGCGTTCTTAATAAGGTAAGGTGAAGCAAAGAGGCAGCATGTAAGAGCTCATTCCTTTATAGTATTGGCACTGAGACGGGCTCAGTTCTTTTTGCTTTGAACCACATGCGCAGTAGACGAGCCCATTTTGACCAGAGGTAGAGCAGTACTGAGGCTCTCTTTCGCTTATACACAGCGGACTCGTGCTCATACAGTATATTTTCTCTGTTCATTTGCAGATTCCACACCTCTCCTCCTGTTCTCACCTGCTTCATGTCCATTGCCCCCTGCACTGCGCCCCTACTTAACTAGCGTTTTTTTCTCCTATGCTTTTTTTTAACTAATTCCTCTCTCCCTCACACCTGAATAAGTGTCCACAGCTGAAACATTGTTTCTTTTCATTTCAGCATGGAATAATTCTTTACCTGTTCCATTGCGGCAACACAGTACACTAATCATAATTGCTTACACTTATACAACACTTTTCTGGACACTCCACTCAAAGCACTTAACAGGTAATGGGGATCCCCTCCACCCCCACCCGTGTGGAGCCCCACCTGGATGATGCAATGGCAGCCAGAGTGCACCAGTCCGCTCCCCACACACCAGCTCTCAGTGGGCAGGAGAAGAGTGATGAAACTTGTTCACGGATGGGGATAATTAGGAGTCCATGACTGGTGACACTACCCTAAATACCCCTCCTATGATCTGCATGTTGAAGTGCCGAGAAATGGAAGGGAAAAAACGCAGTTTGGTGCCGCAAAAGCAGTGGCAAAACAATAATTTTCTCTTCTAAGAAAAGTCCCCCGACATTCAGATAAGGCTTTCCTCTGAAGCAGCTGCCTCAGTCTGTAGACTTTTGTAGACTTTTGAGTTTGTTCTCCGTAGACCAAGGTAGATTCCACAAGAATATTTGCTAATTTGCTACCCGGAAAAGAGAGATGGTGTCGGTAACAGGTGGCGTTTTATATCAGTGAGCAAGGCTCCTGTTTGCAGTGGCAGAAGCAAAGTCTCTCCGAGCCAAGGTCAGGTACAGTGCGCTGTTTATCTCTGGCATGTCCCAGCTGGGACGGCCATTCGGCAGCCTGCAGTTAGCAGGAAGGCCTGCTACTCCCAAGAAACTGAAATTTGCATAGGACTCTTCAGGGTCGGAGCTGCAAACAGACCCATTCTTACAGAGGTGCATTTCATCTGATTTTCGTCGATTTGATTTGCTTTCAAACCGATCTCTGGCCTGCCTTCCGTGTGCCAACTAGATAAGTGTAATCTTTAGTGCTCCTTTATTGTTGTTGAAGGCAAAGATTATAATTTATCAGCCACAGTGGGACACCTAGCATATTAAAGGAACAAGTAATAGGTTTATCCCAAGCTCAAAAGAGAAGAAAGAAAACATTTCGGCTGTGGAGCCTTTTTTGGGGGGTGTAAGGCTCCACAGCCGAAATGTTGTTTTCTTTCTTCTCTTTTGAGAGAAATGTTGAAAATGTTGTTTCTTCTCTTTTGAGCTTGGAATAAACCTATTACTTGTTCCTTTGCAGCCTACGCGTGGTGACGCAACTACCCAACTGAACTATTAAGGTGATCGGAGGCCCCTAGGCTACACGTTGTGTAGTCCCCCTAAAAAAAAAAAGCGAGAAAATACTGTAATAATTCAGTGACAAGCTCAGAGCAGGAGCTGCTATCGCCGATTCAAATGGAATGTAACGCAGCACCCGCAGGGAACACAAATACACACACACTACAATAGCCGGTAATGGAAGTACAGCAATGCCACCATTAAATCAGATTCCCAGCCAGCCAACCTGCGAGCTGACAATTGTGAATTGACGGTGTATAAACCATCAGCTCTTACAGAGTGCAGACAGATGTGATTGCCACTAGTACTGCACTGCTACTCATACCACGGCTAGGTATTCTGCGACAGATCATTAGAATGGTAATGTTGTAATCTTGATTATTATATATTTCTGAGATTATTTTAGAACCGTACAGCGTCCTATCAGTACAGATTGCTGTCGGCGGCCTCTAGTGGTGAGAGAAAACATTGCAGCTAAATTTAGAAAGCTCACCTTTTGTCGAAAGCTTCGTCTAGTTAGGCCAGTAAAGTTATGCCCGGAGACTTTTGCAGACATCTGTGCAAAGACCTTACTTCAGATCTGCCTATCCTTGCCTGGGTGTAAATGTACAATGTTGTATTTGAACGTTCATCGAAGAACTTTGTCCAACTGGAACACGAATGCAGGTGTGAGTTTTGAATGGATCGTTCCTTCTGTGCTTTCCTTGTTCGTTGAACGTTTCTTCCTGGGGTCCAAGGAGTTCATCTGCACTCTTCCTGACTTTGGGAAATGCGGGATAAGGGCTTTCTGTAATTCTGGCAGGAAGAGATGGGAGCCGTCAGTGTTAGGCCTGCGGTGAATGTGCAATCCGCACAAGCTCCTGTTCTCAAAGAGTGTGTTTCCAGTAGAAGCCGAGTTCATCTCAGGACACGTGGGCGCTTTTCAACAGCAGTTTCTCATGGAACGCCTACAACAACTAAGTTAAGCGCTCCGAAACCTCATGTTTGTGGTCGCATTCCAACAACTGCAAAATTAATTCTCATCCACAGTGATGCCTATCCTATTTTCCTAGAACTGGAGATTCATCTGTTTCTGTTTGGTTTGTTTGTTTGTTAGTTGTTTTTTTTTTGCAGAGTATTTTCTGCATCTGCTCCGTCAGACTGTGACACCAAAGCCAAGGGTGGCTTGTGAGTTCACAGCAGCAGCTCGGATCCAATTGCAAGTATGACATATGAGTATTTCTTTACTGAACGCGCTCCAGTAGAATTGGGTTTCATCCCATTAAAAGGGAGAGATTTCGTTTTGACTACTGTTAGATTAGGGAGAGAAGTCGGAAATCTGTGTGAGCCATTACAAATCATTGATTCAAGGAGGCATATACAGGGCGCTTGTAAAATTACCTGCTGTAGCCTGTTCAAGCAACTGTACCTTTGAAAACTGTAGACCACACCGCAATAAAACTTGGTCCATATGAAAACAGGGCCTTGAGGAACTTAATCTCCAGGACAGCAACAGGAAAAAGAGGACACCCAAATGTCAGTTTTCCAGCAGGCGGTTTTTCTGGTACAATTGTTTGAATGGGCGCCCAGCTTTTACAAGCACCCTGTGTAACTAGGCGTAGTAACCGAACAATATCTTGAGGTCTAAAGAATGGGAAGTACAAGTGGTGGAAAACCATCATTCCCTTAAAGTGAGCTAAATCTCCTTATCATTGTATCCCATCTTCTTGAATGCACTGATGTTCGGCTGTTTTTAATATTAACGTTTTGGTAAGCAAGAGGCTGTAGCGTTAGGCTGTGGATTCCACAGTTGCTGGCTGATACTGGAACAAGCAGTGGTCCAGGTTTTGCCATTGGGTGAAGTCAGTTTGGAGTTTGACCAGGGCCTGTTGTTGGTAGGGGTTCCTCATCTTGCACCTGCATGCAACAGCAATCTGCCTTCCTGATTTTCACTGTGCTTTGGGGCTTTTAAGTGTCCTAATGAGGAAGATCCTAGTGTGTGGCTACAGTTCTCCTGCACTGTTACAAATGATTAGATTAGATTAGATAAATAGATACTTTATTGATCCCGTGAGGGAAATTGCAGTGCAACAGCAGCTTTACACAGACAACACAGCCACAGTGTAACAAATGACACAATAATAATAATACAATACAATCAGTACAGTGAGGGGTGCACTAAAAGAGTTACTCGCAGTCCGGACACACAAAGAACAAACTAGAACAGAACAGTACGCAGAAAAATCGTATCACACATATGAATATAAATACAGATGTAAATATAGATATAGATATAAGTATAAATGTATTGCATGGGTCCCTGGCATATATTGCACAAAAAATGGTTGTAAACAGGAAAAGAAAAGAAAGAGAACAGATGTACAGTATCAGTTTACTGTTCAGTCCAGAAACAGGTCACTGTCAATGTTGCCTCTGCCCAGACGCAAGGTGGATGCGTTGTACAGTCTTATGGCAGAAGGCAAGAATGACCTCCTGTAGCGCTCCCTGTCGCACCGCGGATGAGTCAGTCTATTGCTGAACGTGCTCTTCATTTCTACAAGCCTGTCATAGAGGGGATGGGAGATGTTGTCCATGATGGCCTCTAGTTTGGACACCATTCTCCTCTCAGCCACTACCTCCAAGGGGTCCAGGTCAGACCCAATGACAGAGCTTGCTCTCCTGATGAGCTTGTTCAGCCTTTTAGAATCCACTGCTCTAATCCCAGAGCCCCAGCATACCACTGCATAGAAAATGGCGCTCGCTACCACCGACTGATAGAACATATGTAGCATCTTACTACACACATTGAAGGACCTGAGCCTCCTCAAGAAGTAAAGTCGGCTCTGTCCCTTCTTATAGATGGCCTTGATGTTCTTAGACCATTCCAGTCTATCGTCGATGTGCACTCCCAGGTACTTGTACGAGTCCACCATCTCCACACCACTCCCATGGATGTAGACAGGAGTAGGTTTGACCTTTTTCCCCCTGAATGCTGTAGTAGAGAGTAATGATGCCAAAAATGACCCCTTTAGCATAAGTAACTATTTCGCTCTCAGTTTGTTTGGCTTTAACCTGGGGAGACTCTTGCATGCAGATGTTAGTTTCGTTTACTTGTAGTTCTAGAAACAAAAGCCTTAAGTATTAACAGGAATATTTGAAAAACATTAGTAGCCAGCTTTACTCCGATTGCCCAGGGGTTTGAGGAGCTGTGTGCTTCTGCAGAAGCAAAAAGTTCCTACCTGCTGTTTAACGATTTTGTAGGGGCGTTGAGCAAACCAAGCTGGACTTTGTGTGACTGTCAAGTGGGAGGTTACCCACAAAGAACCATGCTACACAGTGTCAGACTCACTCCTACATCACAAGTGTGAAACAGGAATCAATGAGTTTTTCCCCTTGACAGAGATGTCAATGACACACTGCTGTTGTTTACGCAATGTAGTCCTGCTGTATTTTTATTGTGGACACAAAGGAGAGCATATGTATAGCTGATGTACAGATGGAATACCGATTAAATGTTAGGGTAAATTATACTTTGCCTTTTAAATGCATTTTCATGTATTCATGTATGGAACCCCTTGTTTGCAGCCAGTTTAATCTCAACATGGGAACATTCTAGGTGAAGGACTAAGATTTAATGGTCACTGAGTACTATGAAGAAAAAAAACCTTGATTCAATGATTCAACAGAAAAATCACAATCCAAAACCAGCGCAGATTGCTGTGGTATGCATAATATATAAAGCAGTTATGGCAATTGTGCCTCAAGACCATTCCATAAATACTATTTAAAATCGGCTTTAAGCATAACTGAATAATTTCCTTTCAATTTATTGCACCTGCCTGAATAAAATGCTACAAACTTCAAACATTCACTAGTAATGAATATCAGTGGAAAGTGCAGATACTGTTCTCGCAAGTGTGGGCAGTTGTTAGACCACAGTTCTAAATTGTTTGTTGGTAACAATTCAATTTCCAAACCTGACATTTTGTAAAGGAGATTGAAAACATCTATCTAGGGGAAGGACCGTTAAACAGAACTGCCAGGAAAATAGATTAACTAGAGCAGAGCGCTTTGGTATTTTTAGGTTTTGTGGCCAAGTGTGTGAAAGGGGCCTTTTAAACTAATTTGTCTCGTATAAAAAGCCAAAAGTCACACAACTCATTCTGTTCCCCCTCTTTTCTAAAAGGTGATCGACAGTTGCCGCTTTGGAGAACCGTGGTCAACTGATTGTTGCAGCTTGACGGGGGAAAAAAAGCCTCAAGAAAATCAAAACAAGCCGCCCTTGGCTGAAGTGCTCAGGGTTTGTGAAAGAAGCTGCCTTCAGTATCAGTATCAGTAGTTTTATTCCCCTACTCTTCACACACACACACCTCCAGATGAACGATCCTATGAATGTTCCTGCTCTAATATTGCATTTGCTGTGGCACAGATACATAAGGATTAACTTTCAAAGCCCAGGGGTGGATTGATTTATTATTATCTCTGCTCGGGTCATATCCTGGACATGGTATGCCTGTTTACTGTACTGCATAGCTGGACGATATTGGTTACTTTGTAATCTGAGTCCCCAGCAGTAAAAGGGAGGGAGAGACTGAGAGTACAACAGACTCAGACATGAGGCTCTCAGGTCTCTTTGCTGACTGTGCTGAACTCCGGAGTTTATTTTGAACTTACTACGGGCACAAATACTGAAGCAGGATGCTTATTGGAATTATTGCTGATAAAACTGAAAACAGGTGTTATTGCTTAATGCAGAAAAGGGAGACATGTGAAGTGGTTTGTACAGTGGAAGCTGTGAAATACATTTAAAGTACTATTTTGTGATTTGGAAATAGACATTTGAAATATGGATGGTGTGACGTTCTTGCCAGTTCCGTTCAATCCCCTCGAATGGCGCGTGTGTGTGATGTATCTGTGAGGGTGAGAATTATGGCACATCATTACAATGTGCCTTAAACAAAGTGGGACTTGGTAACACTGATAACCTTTTTAGAACTTGTTTAGGCCTGCAAAACATTATTGCCTTTTGATTTTAAGACTACTACAATGTGTGACTTTATTCTTTATTATAAAGGACTAATGGAATGCAGAGGCACATTTGTACCTCCAGATGGGTCAGTCAAATCCACTGAGATACAGAAGGCTGTATTGTGTCCCCAGAAACTAGACGTCTGTGTACTTGTACATTCTCTAAAAGCTCCATTGAGAAGCTGACTGTTAAACTGTGCTAAATTGGTCACAAAAGATAAAAAAGGAGGGACAACATATGCTTTCTTTTTCTTTCAGCAGGAGTAAAGTGGCTTGTGATTCATGCAGAGCCTGATCTATTTGAAAAGATAGCCATTGTTATTTGCCAAGTAACTTGATGGTATTTATTGCAGTTCTTAATGAACATCTGGGAGAAAGATGGGCTCCATTATAGTATAAAGACAGGCCAATCTAGTCCAGTGTATCCCAATATTTGCTATTCTGAACCCTTCCCCACCACTACTAATGCAACTATCTGGAAGCATCACACTGTTGTCCCTCTAACCAAGTGGGCAAACCCAAAGACTAAAACTAATGTCTGAATCCTGTCTCAGTCACAATCAAATTATTACTAGTTGGTTTATTTTGCTTGAAATCAATCTTCTCTGCTTATTATGTGTCACATTTCAAGCATGTTATCCTTTCTCTTAATAAGATAAGATCACTTTATTGGCCATATACAATTTCTTGCATTAGGAATTTGTCTTTTCGCATACCCCAGCTTGCTCTCCATGTGATACACAGACAGGGAGAGAAGCTGGGGGTCAGAGCGCAGGGTCAGCCATTTATACAGCACCCCTGGAGCAGTTGGGGTTAAGGGCCTTGCTCAGGGGCCCAACAGAGTAGGATTCCTCTGCCGGCCGTGTGATTTGAACCGGCAATCTTTCAGCCACAGGCACAGATCCATAAATATCCATAAATACTGTGCTGCTTTTGCATGGAAATAAGTCCAAATAGGCTTGTCTATGTCCTTGAGTACTTTCTTACTGCTGGCTAGATTAGTCATTAGAATTCCTTGCATTTACACAGCTTTTCATCCCACAGGATCCCAGTGTGCAGAACATCACTAGAACATCTTGCTTCTTGTTGTTGTTGTTGTTGTTTTTGTAATGAATGAATGGAACAGTACATAATGTTCATGCAAATGTCTTTTAGGTCCGACTTAAAAAAAAAAAAATTAACCCTGTAAATATAAAAAAACATGCATGATTATTTATTACATAACATATACATTAGGTCTGACCTCATTGCATTCCATATTGTGGGTATGCTGAAGTAATCTGTACATTTTTTGGAGTTTGTGTAGTTTATGTGGTATGAATCACTGATGATTAATATTTATTTTATGTTGCATAGGATTTCCAGCCTCCTGACGCTTGGTGTAGTCCACAGCTCACACTGGTGTACAAGGATTGTGGAAATGAAGATGGTGGGTCACATAATGTGGCTCTCTTAAGTGTGCTGTCAGAATCGTCTCATGTTTCAAAATGCTTCTTTAAAACCGATGAAATCAAAGTTCTGAAATGTGGTGCACACAATTTAGACTTGTCTGGGACCGGTGGCTCGGTCATGCGGATGGACTACCCTGCTGGGGTTGTTGAAAAACATCCACATGACATTTCCTGGGGATCTGAAGTTCGATTCCTGGGGTGCTGTCTGTGTGGAGTTTGAGTGTTCACCTGGATTTTCTCCAGGTGCCACTGGTTTCCTCCCACAGTCCAAAGATGTACCGGTAGGTGAAGGGAAAGCTGGCCCTGGTGTGAGTGTGTGTGTGCGTGCCTGTGTCGGTGTGCCCTGTGATGGACTGGTGTCCCGTTCAGGATGTGTCCTGCCTTGCGCTTGCCTGCAAAGATAGATTCCAGCTTCCCTGCAACCCTGGATTGGAAGATGCAGTTAGAAGGTGGATATCTAGGGTGGAATGCAGTAGGCTTGGGAATAGTAGGTTACTGGGATTGCACATTCAGTTAGACCCGGCTGGTTGCATGATTTTATTGGGCCTTTGACCTGTCCTCTTGTCATATGAAAACTCTCATTTCGAGTTACCGTGGAACCCAAATGCAAACCTTTATGTGCGAAACACCAGCTTTTCTGTGACTAAATTCCTTCCAGGTTTACAAAGTGCACATGGTGGTTATTGTAGTGTCTGTAGGAAGCCATTTATGTTGTATTTAAACACAATTGCCCACAAAAAGGAATGTGTCAGGTTAGGTAAGTTAGATTTTCTTATTGTTATGCATAAAAATGAGACTGTAAGAAAATACCTCTCCACTGAATTAGTTAACCAACAGGTATTTTTATATTTCAGTGTGTGTATGGGGGTAGCTGGGCTCATGGCTTTGACCAATTTTACTTTGGAATTTAATTCTTCACTTTTTTAATCGCAGTAATCAAAATGTTGGCTTGCCTCCAAGTTCTCAACAAACTGTGATGGAATGGCAGCTTTCCGATTCCCAGTTTCAGACCTTTTTAGGGCTAATGGCAATGAAACACCAACTAATGCGTTTGGAATTTGCATTTGGTGGATGAGTTTTGGTTAAATCAGATCCCCAATTTCATTTCTGTTAGCAGTTAAATTCTACTAGTATATGTGTTTCCATGTCCCCTTGAGTTACCTCCTGCCAGATAAATGGCAGATGTTATCAAGTTGAGCACACCAGGGTAAGTAGCCTGTTTTATGGGAGTGTTTGCAGTTTTTGTCTGGAGGAGAGGGACCGGGTGGAATGCAGACAGACAGGCAAGTGTCCAATTCTTGTTTCTGCTGCTGATAGACTGATAGTCAGGCTTTGGGAGGTGTCAAGAAAAAAATATTAAGGGTACGTCTCAGAAAAGTAGGAAAATGTGGTGAAAATGTCTTAATTTTCATTTTAAAAAGTCCAGTAGTTTAATTGAACTAACTTCAATGAATTGTAAAGCACTTGTAATCACCTTCTATTATTATATATTTGTATTGATTTTTATTTAATAAAATAAGCTATAAATAAGTCAGGCTTTCATGAGAATCTGACTTGATGGGCAGTCTGTTGAGCTCTGTTTTTCATGGAAAAGTCTACAATGCATGTATTGCTAAACAGCAAGACAGTTTACCTGGTACTTTCTCACGGCTACAATTGTTTTTTCTTATATCATGCATTGATCTTCTTTGCTTTTACCATGTGTTCTTATGTCTCAACAATACATTTCCTTTGTTTTATTACGTTAGACTATGAAAATACCTTGCTTTGCCATTTCAAATGCTTGTACAGTAGGTTCTGTCATTGTGTCTTCATTGACATCTGCAATGGTATCATTACAATCTGTACAGTCACAAGGCCCACTGAGGTTGTGGTAAAACTGTAGAAGAACACATTTTTTTTTAAATGTAGATGAAAAGGAAATGTAAGTTGGGTTTTCTGTAAAAATATTGAGAACTTTCAAAATATTTCATTTCATTTAAAGCTGCTCACAAGTGTTTTGCAATACTTTATTTCATGTTATATAACAAGGTTTGTAGTAATCAAAAAGCATGTATAACCAGCTCATGTTGGGCTGGGAAAAGAAGTCATCATGAGGTTTTCTCTTCAATGATATAAGAAATAGTTGGACTTACAGCAATCGATACTAGGTGCTACTGCTTTCACGGTGTTAAGTGTTAGGGAACCGTCCGTCTCCCTTCTGCAATTGCTTAAAAGGCCATATCTGAATTGTTTGCTTTTGTCTTGTCGCTGCACATGGAATCGATTATTTATTTCTCACATGGTCACACGTGCTCGGCTGTTCTCAGCGCTCATTCTGTGTGATAGTGGATGTGTAATTCTTGTTAGCGCTTGGTTGACTAGGCCTCGTACATGATGTATTTCATTCCATGGTCCCACTGGAATTTAGTCTACATTGCTGGATGCCTGAAACAAAAATGCTCTGACGGTCCCTCTGGTGAAGACGTGTTTTCCCTCCCGCATGTACAAGGCTGCATGGTAAAAGGAGACAAGAGGAATACAAATGTACTTGTCTGGAACCGAAGGAACCTTGGTTTGGTGGAAATGATTAGGCAAGGCGATAAGAGCAGTGAGAATTTAGCAACCTCTTGACCAGAAAACTCCCCAAGCATCCGAAAATTGATCTCTTTTATCTCCTCACTATTTGCTTTGAAAATGCATCACGAACTGCTTTCCGTCTGCGCAAGATCGGGTCGATATCTCATCACTGATAAAGGTCACAGTGCGCCACCATAAAATGAGAGATCCTATGACAAAAGGACAGAGAGGCTGCGTCGTCTTTCTTGCTTATAACTCAAGAAGACACCTGCTGCTGCCTCTCGTACTTCAATCGGCAGAAATGGCAAAGGATTATGAGCTTTTTGTAACATTTTGATTGCACCTCATGTTTGGTCTGCCCATCAGAATTTGACCTAATCTCCCTGACGTTTGGTTTTAAACGTAACCTTAAAATGTAATCTTGCATGCGCTTCCTTCTTTAACGAAGGGAAGCTGAGTAAGTTCTCAGTGGTGTGGCTCGACGCGGGGGGGGCGTGTCCAGTGTGGAGGCGGAGCCCCGGAGGAAGGGCGAAGCCCCGCCTTTGTCGTCCAGCTGTCCCGGCTTCTAGAGGATGAGCCCCAGCTGGGCGGGGCCTATAAAGGCACACTGGACACGCCCCGACGGGACGAGCAGGGACAGCCCCTCAAGGGGAGTTTTACACCGACAGTCCCGGAGGGAGTTGTAACCGCGTAGGGCGTTTTTTTTTCTTTTTGCCTTTCCCATCATGTATCTTCACCGAGGCGGGCACACACACACACACCTTTTTCGCGCACTGAGTTCTTGATTTGTTCTTGCCTTAAGCTCCCTGCTCTACCAGACTGGACCCCGCTGAACAGGGTCAGTCCAGCCTGGAGCTCACGAGCGGTCCGCTTTCTTTTTGCCCTTTTGTTTATTTCTCACATCTTTTGTGTTATGTTTAGGTCCCTCCTAACCTTCCGTCCCCTTGACTTTTTACCGGCGGTCGCTGTCACCATGCTGAATTCGTTACATTGAGATTTCATTTAATTAAATACGTGAAGTGTCTGGAGTGTAAGCATCACAGTTGTGAGCTTTGAGACGGCACACGATCCTGGAGGTCAACCTCAGGTGTCCTTAGCATCTGTGCAAGGGAACAGAGTATGACGCTGAAGGGCAATTTCCAATCGGATTATACAGGTATTTATGTTTTAAAAAGCAAATAATTTCCCCTTTATTAAATATTTGGGCTCCTCAAAATGTTTTTGTGTATAGAAAGTGCACATGTAGTATGTAACATCTTGATATTGAATTTGAAGTTGGCTCGTTGTTAACTATAGAGGAAAAAGCACAGGTGTTCTACCTAAACAGCTATGAGAATGAATAGCAGTCTAGTTTTCAGGGCACCTCATACATCCTTTTCAATCCAAGTGGAAAAACGTCAGACCGCGTTACTCCCACACGTGAAAATTTCCCATGCTGAAAAGAACCGTCTCCGGCGGTTCCAGACATGACAAATCCCTGCTGTCGGAAAGAGACACGGTTGGGTTAAGCGTTCTTAACGGTTCTGCCCTTGGCTGATTCCTCCAAACCAAAGGCCAAGTTCCGCCGGCGGTGCTGGAATTGCGCCTTGCCCAGTTGTGTGATTGCCCACGGAGGGGGGTCTGTCTCAAGTCGGTTCCAAGAACGTCACCCTGTTTGCTTCGTACCGCTTCTGCCCCGCGGAAGAAAGTGGCGAGTGCTTAGGCTGATCTGCAGCTGCTGACCCGGCTCACTTCAGCCCGTTTACAATGGCCTGGACTCGCGCAGGATGGGGGAAGTTTGAAAGCCCTTGGATCTGGAACAGATAACATGTTTTAAACTCAGGGTAACTTCCAAGTGACCCCGCCACAGTCGTGACTGTGGCGAGGCTGTCCAGTCCTCGGCTTGGAGAGTCCCTGGGCCTGAAGGTTTCCATTCCAGCTCAAGCTCTTAACGAAATAAACCAGCTGGCTACTGGCTCGACTGGACCTATTTCACAGCTTCTCCCAGCTCTTCACACGCTGTTGTTTCTGAGAGACATTGGAAACCTGCAGACACACTGGCTGCTGTACGGACTGCAGTTTCGCCCCTTTCTTGCTTACAAGTTAAAGCCGCTCCTCTCTGCCCTGATGCTACAGGAGAGGTTTCCCATCAGCGTAGACTCTGTCATGCTTACAGACACGTGCTATAGACCAGCTTGGCCTGCATTTCCTTGATTTAGAAAAAGGCCCTTTTCCCTATGCTGCACATCCGGGCCTACTCAGATTCCTGTCATCCAGAACCAGTTAGGAATCCTGTTGCATTTGTACCATGGGTATCACATTACAATGCTGTCACTACACATGACCCTACATCACTGATGAAACAATTAATCATGTGAGCATCCGTATGACCGCACATTTTTCTCGGTACCTTAGCCTCCGGCTTGTGAGCGAATTGTCATTATTGCATGGATAGATCCTCATGATTGTGATACACCATGGTAAGAGCAGAGCAAGCAGACCAAAGTGAATAACTGTGGCAAAGCAGTGGCTTTGGTGATGGTTCATTTCCATGCTGAAAGGTTAAAAAAGGAAACAGAAAGGTTATCTTCCTTTCACAGAAAGATGCCTCTTTTCTTTACCTTTCGGTATGGAATGAACCATCGCCTGTTCCTCTGCAGCCTACGCATGCTGACGCAGCTCCCTGCTTCAACCATGGTAAAACAGCGTTATCTCTGAAAATACTATGGAAGTGTACTGTGGTAAACTTTTATATGACCTTAGCAACACGTCTGGTTTCTGAGTAATAATGAAGCAATGTCAACTGCACAGTGCGTTATACAAAGGCGTACTACACATAGTGTTGTTTTCTATTAAGGAATTCACACTCCCTTTTCAGAGTCATATTTTTCACTAGTAAATTCACTGAGAATTTTATATTTGGTTCTGAGTGCAAAAAGCGCAGAGCTGGAAAACTCTTTTAGTGGTAAATGTGAAAAATGATTATGTCTAGTGTTGCTTTGTTCTATTGGCTTCAACAACGTACAGTAGCTGGGTATCTTGTTCCATACTCTCACAACCCTAAGGGCAAATAATTGTCTCCTGTTCTTGGTTTTAAATGCACTTTCATTTCGTTTTCGCTTGTAACCTTTGGTTCACGTTTCAACTGTTAACTCGGAAGAAATCCACTGGATTTCACTGGCTTGACTGTGTCTGTGAAAATGTTGTATCAGGTAGTTGTATCAGGTAGGAGACCTAACTGTAGTGTTCTCTTTTCAAGACTTTTCAAATGGTCAATCCTCTCAGGAGCCCCCCAAAATGTAACTTTTCTCTTAACATTCATTAATAATAACTGCAGTCTAAAATAGAACTATCACTTGAAAAACCCTGTCTTTAGTTCGTAGCCAGTATCTCTCAGTATCTTTAGTTCTCTCAGTATCTCTTGTTATAAATCAATCCTGTATTCCAGATCTATTTTAACGTTTACCCCTCCAGGGGTTAGTACCCGACGTGAGATAGTAACAGAATGTATGTGAAATTAACGTGCTTGATGTACATTAACCTTTACTGGTCAGAGTCATTTTGTTCAAGCCAGAACATTTGGAAACAAGAAGTATTTCATGGAAAGCTATTCTATTTTGTTAACATCTGTTATCCAGCTGAATGAATCTGAGCAAAAAGCCAATTTCTTAATTTTTTCAATTTGTTTATGCATTTATCCTTCAGCTCACTTTAATTTAAACAAAACACTCAAATAAAAGCCAACAGGTCAACAGGCAGACTAATGTTTCTGTGACCAAGTGATTTTAATTATTTGGAGATTTCAAAGTGCACCTTTTTCCTCATGTGATTTTCAGGGAATAATGTTTAAAGCCCAGCAAAAAGGATTGACATTTCAAGCGTCCAGCTTTGTAACAGGTTAAATACGAAGGCATAATAAAATGCTGATGGGGAAAATAGGAATTCCAGAGTGGTAGCCATAGAAACAAAGATATGAAATTAAACATGTACCATGTTGAACTTTTCTAAAGTAGCCAATTTCTTCTTTTTTCTGCTCAAGCTCTTTGCCTTTTAAATAAAAAGAAAACTGTACACGGAATGATTCAGAGTGATTCGTTTATGTTAAAATTGGACTTTAAATGCACTATTTAAAGATAATGCTTTGATGTTCTTTAATGACAATTCCTAAACTCTGAACCCCTAACCCTGCCCAACTGGCTGTACAACACACAAGACTGAAATACTAATTCTTTATACATGATCTGCCCAGTATGGGCATGACTGCTGGCTGTTTTTCAGTGTAATTACAGGAAATAAGGTGTATGAACAGTGATGTGTGAGTCCAGACAAAAGTACTAGCACCTTGTGTCTCCAACAATGTTACTAAGTTATTTATAAAGTGTGAATTCTGTTCAACTCTATTAACGTAACAGCAATATCTTTTTTGAGTTGATTGAACTCTCTCTTTCACGCAAGTCCGAGCTAGTTTAGATATTTTGTGAATTGGCCTTTCTTAGATACAAGGTATGCATCCTTTTTTTCCAACTCTGCAAGAAATTCCATGGAGTTGTTAGAAAAATGTGCTCACACCCAATGCCTTAACTCTTTCACTGGAAATCTCATCTCTCAGTAGGATTAACTTCCATGTCATATTAAAAGAGAAAAATGTTTATAGAAAAATATTTGTTCAGCAGTATTTTAAAATTAGTGGACTATAATTCTGGAGATGGAAGGTGTTGTTTTGAGAGGAATGATTTGGAGAGTTGAGAAATCGATGGTGGCTGATGTTATGATCAGAGAAAGTTTCGGATATTATTGGGCCCACCTGCATGGTCCTGGTTTCTCATTTTCCTATGAGGTTTGAAATATGAAAATGTTCTCCCACCACTCATACTTCTATGGGACTAAGGGGGCATGAGATTAGATCTTTCTGGCCCTGTCAGATGATGGTCACTTCATTTCATTATCCCCAATGGTTCAGATCATTAGATAATATTCCACCATTGAAGTCTTATAAGCAAAATGTGAGTTTCCCACATGGCACTCAGCCTAAACCAGCAAACTGTAATGCCTTTTGACATTGCACTGCTACTTGAAAGGCCCTTGTGGTTGGTGTGAGATCGAACACTGGGTCTCACTGCACAAACTCCCTTTGGAAAGTATTAAAGGATTATTTTGGAACCAGGTTGAGTTCAGAACCAAGCTCTGTGTTTTTAGTGTCACGCTATGTTTGCACAGCCAGCAGCCATATCACCCTGCAGCTCACAGCTGGCAGCCCACTGGAGCTCAGCAGGTGTGAGCCTGGTCAGTAGGGAGACCTCCTGGGAAAGCTAAGGTTGCTGCTGGAAGGGTATTAGTGGGACCAGCAGGGGGCGCTCACTCTGTGGTCTGTGTGGGTCCTAATGCCCCAGTATAGTGACGGGGACACTATATTGTCGCAATGCTCCGTGGAAAGCGAAGGGCAGGACAAGGCACAGAAAGGCGTCATGGCCATCCACTGCGACCAAGGAAGTCTCCAGTCGTGACGACTACTCGTACCGCTGGCCCCTGGCTTCTGGGGTCGAGAGAGTGGGACTGGCCCAGTGCAACGGCTTTCCCACTTCAAGAAGCTCTCCCGCACTGGTTTCTTCGTGCAGCTCATCTACCAAACAGATAAGCTGCACAAAGTACAACCACCATCGTCGGACATGACGGACAACCATCATGTTTGCACAATCTGCTACAGTGTACATCACAGTGAAGAAAAAAAGAAAAGAGTCTATCTTTTGAGGAGCACAGGTATTTTTTATAGGACTTTCTGACTTTTTTTTATTGAACTCCTTTTTTATTAC
Source organism: Lepisosteus platostomus (assembly GCF_059453375.1). Taxonomy (NCBI): domain Eukaryota; kingdom Metazoa; phylum Chordata; class Actinopteri; order Semionotiformes; family Lepisosteidae; genus Lepisosteus; species Lepisosteus platostomus. The sequence continues at coordinate 41,544,129 of NC_142622.1, read as the reverse complement.
TATTTTTTTATTGAATATGTTGCTTATAGTTGCCCAGCAGTAATGACTTGTGTAACTCAACAGAATTCTACCTACTGTTATGCTGTACTGTATGCTAATAGTATGTTGTTATGTGATCCTAACAGTAAAGGGAGTGTACCTCTTTTATGATGGTGTTTTTACTTCCTCTGGAAAGGTTTGTCTGTGGAGTTGTGATTTGTCACTGAACCTTAAGCCTGTCATCCTGCAAGTTCATTTGTTCACTTCATTACCACAATATCTGTCTGCAGTCACTGGACATTACATTGGAAATCAATAGCTTTGTTTTAGTGACTAAATGACTGTATTACAGTAGGTCTGCCTTGTTTTTCTGTTCTGACCACACTTTTACCACCCGCCACTGACTTTGATAAATTGGTGTAATATGAAAGTTTGATCATTGTGAAAAACCCAGGTCATACCTGGAATGTTATTTGAAATTTAGCATTACTTAGCTCTGAGCATAGAACCTGACCACTTGTTGGAACATAAGACCTGTATATCCAATGGGTGCATTTCACATGTCAAACTATTAATTCTGTTGGTCATGACCCAGAATGATCTGACACACATCGATTACTCCTCTTTTGTTCATTTCAAAGACGGGTATCAAACTATCTGACTTGTTTCACATGCCATCTCAAGGTGTACTTTTTTATTTATTTATGGGGTAGACCATAGTCCTTTGTCTTGAAGTCAGCCAGGGATTCTGAATTCCCAATTCATAGCTGGTATGCAACTGGAGGAGTTATGTTTAAAAGCGTTTTGTCCACAAGAATATAATAAAGTTTTTAAGCAAGCAGAGGCCATTGAGGCATTTGGCTGCTCATAGCAAAGAGATCCAAGAACCTCAAGCTGTCGTTTCTTGGAAGACGATTTGCTTTGATATTTGACAACACGGCTGGTCTTGTGTTCCAGATTCCTTCAAACCTTCGTGTAAAGGCTGCTTTTCTCAGTTTTCATCGTAGTTCTCCATTGTTTCCATCTGTGTCCTGTGGTTTGTGTTTCACTGTTGTTTCTGATGACGTCTGTAGGGCTAATTTTGTCAGTGCCATTGAGAATTTGGGACACTTGCATGAGGTCTCCTCACACTCTTCTCTGTTTGAGAATATTTAGTTGTTTAATCTGTGAGAGTAAAAGATTCCTTTGAGTCCTAGAAACCTTGTTGCTCTTATGTGGACTGTCTTCAGAACAACACTTTTTGTATTGTATTATCAAAATTGCACAGAATATTTTAAATGTGGTCGTACCTGTGCTTTGAACAATTCTGATCATGAATTTAAAGGCTTTTTAAATTAAAAAGTAATGGTGGAAAAGAAAAAATGAAAAATAAATCTTTGTCAAATGTGTTTTTTGTAATAACACTCACTCCTACTAAAGTCATCTTTAGTGCCGTTTGGCAGGTTCTATTTTCAGCAGATTTATCAGAATTGGATTCAGATTTTCTTGGGGTTAAATTGTAACTAGAGGCTTGGCAAACATTGACAAACACTGTGCAGAAGTGCAGAAACCTCAGACTTTTCATGTGGATTGACAGAACAAGGACCATAGACTCTGGAGCTTTCAGCAAAAACAATACTCCTTACAAGTCATAGAGTAGCTACATGTGATCTGGGCTATGCACGAAATACCCAAATTGCAAAGAATGTATCTGACAAAACACATAGTCATGAATTTACCAACCTGAAAAAAAATTGCACATAGCAACGAAGCAGTGCACTCAATCCTTTGGCTTTGTTATATATTTAGAAGCACATACTGTAGTCAAACATGCATGGTCAAACTATATTTTGCCTTTAATTCACACACTGGAAATGTTTGTAGAAATTCACAATTACATTTAACTCTCTGCTATAAAACAAAAGTTTGAATAATACACGACTGTGCAAAAATGAACTGTATTGCAGGAGCATTCAGCACAAAGGGAAGACTGATAGCAGAGATTCTAAAAAGAACTGGGATTTCACGTCCACTGTTTGAGTGTTTTCATTATAAAGTCACTTTATTTGAAAACAATTGCCATGAATAAAATTAGTTTTCCCATTGAAAGGCTGTGACACACTCTTGAAAAATGCAGCAGAATTGTTGACACAACCCCTCTCAGTCCAACAAGTGCACTCCCGAGGTTTAACACAAAAACGAATACTGGATACTAAAAAACATGATGTCGTTTCTTTTCTCATTGCCAGCTGGGCCAAAGAGCAACACCAGTTAATAGGGTATGCTACCACATAAGACGTCCTAAGACACAGTGTGAAAAGAAATCTTTAGAAATGACTTTTATGTCATTTTGTAAAAATGACACATATTCAAGCACAGGGAGTTATTTTTAGAAGCACGTAATGTGGGTGGATGTTGGCAAACACCACGATATTCTCTGCTTCAACACCAAAGTCCATGCGAATTAAAATTTTAAGCTTGCGTTAATCCAAATTTCCTGTGGTGTTTAATGCAGAACACATTTAAGAATGTTGGAGTCAATCCTGTCGCAATAAGTGTTCTGAAACAGTAAAAGAAGAAGAAACAAAACTGCTTGGATTGTGAGGACAGAATATGTTTTTCTTTCAAAGAATTGGATTTTATTTAGACGAAAAAATTGCTAAACCTAACCTAACCTCACCTTTATTTACCTCTATGCTTGGACTCCTCTCATACTGCCAAATGACTTTTCTTCCTTGCGCTTCATGATTTAAAATGATTTTTGAAGCTGGCAGGGAATGAAGGACAAAACAATCGGTCTTTGTGCTGCTCTAAAGGGCTGAGTAAGAGCTTGAGTCTGCCCCAGCTTGTCTGTCAGCTGTTTGAACAAGGGCTGGGATTTTCAGTGCTGCCTCAACCCCTCCTCCTTCTGTCTGTGAGCAGCCAGCTTTCAGGACACTTGGCTGTTCGGTTTCTCCAGGACTCTGATTGGCTGGAGATTGGAGCCTGCCCAGCATTCCTGGTGGCTGTTGCTGACTGTATGTTTCTCTTACTCAGCTGAGAGGCGGATAGTATTGGTCTGTCTGTGAGTGTCTGCGGGTGTGTTCCAGAGAGAAACAGTGACCTAGTTTGTAAATGGTGCAAAACCCAAATTGAAAGCACACATGCACACAGAAAACCGTGACTCTGTGGTGAGGGATGGAAAACTAGCCTTCAGTCTAAGAAGGATCTGTTTTGTCAGATTTGATGCTGCTGAAATCCTCCATTGTAAAAGCTTCTTTTCGAAGCTGCGGATTTACTATCAAATGGTCTTTATGCTCTGCGGAGCCACGTCTTCATTGGCCATCTCCGCTGTGTGTGTGTCAGAGCCAGTCCCACCAATCAGGGAGCTCAGGGGCTACATTCTAGTGCTGCCAGAACCATCTGAGGTAGTAATAATGCCGAATGTGTGGCTAGGGCATGAGCTGTCAGCTGCAGCCCTGTAGTAGTATCAGCAGTACGGGTCAGAGTTAAGCACTTGATGACAGAAATCCTGTTTTTGCTCAGGGGCTGTACTTTAAACCCTGCTCGAGTTTGTCAGTCGATAAGGACGCGGAGAGAACCAAGCTTTCCCCCTTTTTCTTCCTTCATGAGCTATCAGCTTTAATGTGAAAAGTTTTAACCTGTTGTAGCAGGTGCGTTAATGAGACTTTCATGCTCTTATACTGTAGATCCAGCAGAAACAAAATCACAGTCCATGCAGCTCTCATACCTAGGTAACACAAGATGGCCAAAAGTTTTAAGATGAGCCTTGGACAACCATCTATCTGTCTTTAAATGGCAATAATGTGTTTGACAGTGGAGACTAGGTCTGTGGTCAAGATTTGACTCTTATGTTTCCCTATTCTTGCTTTTTTATTCGTTATCCTGAAGTTTGCTTTGGATCGACCCACCTTGACAACACACTCCAGACAGACCATTTGTCAAAACTGAGCAGTGAAAGAGTGCACATGGTCAGCGTATCAGTTGCCTCTTACTGGAAAAAGACGATCAAACTGCTAATCCTGTTGACACAGACATAGACGACCACACAGCAGATTTTTTTTTTTGGGGGGGGGGGTTATTGACAGATTGGTTTTCTATTGAACCCTAAGGCACAGGACGCAGCCTTCCAAAATCACAGAAGAGAATAACAGCCCTGATTTGTAAATACAAGGGCGACTGTGGGAAACGATGCCAATGATCAGGAAATATCAAAGGTTACAAAATGGGAGTACAGCTGAGAAACCTCTACTGCAGTGCTGAAGCCGTGTGGAGGCCGAAAACAACAAAAGGATGTGACTTTCTGAGATATTTTATTTATAACCAGAGTGGCTTTAGCTTCTTTGGATGTTAACTGCTCATTGGCCCGGTACCTGACTGCCAAATTATAACAATGAAACATTTAGGCCTTAGTGAGTAGATTTACTGGGAGTTGAGTAGAGCACTCCTAATTAATTATTTGTGGGTTCCATTCCGGTTTGGGGCACTGTGGTTTGTACCTGTGATCTTTAACTACATTTTAACCGTATAAATGTAACCAATAAGTTGCTTTGGATGAAAGCATCAGCCAAATAATAATAGTCTTTAGTTTGCACTGTTGTTGTGCCCTATGTGTGGCATTCATGCATCGAAGAGATTACATTTAATTGAGCTTTGGGATTGGCTTTTCTTAAACCAAGACCCATATCCTGAACTAATGCAATAGTCTTTTCAGAGCATCTAGACACAGAAGGGAAGCCAAATGAAGCAGCAGAGTCCATAGAAACAGCCCCTGGCTGAGGCAGTGATTGGAGCCCAGATGTCTGAAATGTGAGAGGCTTCACAAAAGACAGTGAACTAACATGTTCCAGAGATGAAACCCAAATTAGGTTCTTTTTTTATTTTCTCGACTGACTTTGACTACCAATTACATGTATTGGAGGTCGAATCTTGACAATCTTAAGACAAGGAGTATAATTGGCTATAGATAATCTTTTTAGATATACTGTATGTTTGTGTGCTTATATGCGCAAACACAAGCACAAATGTAGAACAAATATCTATATATATATACATCATTACAAGTAGACTTGATACACAAATGCAGAGGCACTTATTGAAAGTATTACTGCCTATAACTTCATCTTAAGAGGAGGAAGCTAAATAATGAAATTGTATTGTTGTATTGAGACATTTCCTTCACTTTGGAGACATGTAAAGGGCTCCAGATAGACTTGTATTCTTCTAGCCCATATTGGAAGGTGAGATGTGGGTCTCTCAAGGGATGGACATTCTGTCAAAACATGTCCAGATGGTGTAGTAATCTTTATTTGTTCTCTATTATTATTATGTTTTGCTACTGCCAGGGATGGAAGAGGAAATCAAGCATGTCTGGAAGACGAATCCAACAAATATTTTAACATTTGCAGAAAAGACAGAGATAAATAAAACGTGTGGCTGGGTTATAAAAGGAATATGTTTTGGCCCAGGAGTTTTAAGAAGCCTCTACCCCCTGCAACCCTGTCTGCCATGGATTGTAGTGTCCCCTTCCCTGTTCCACTGTGGGAAACTACATTTCTGGGGGACGAGGGAAACTTAGCTGGTTTCTTGTGTGGTGAGGCTCAGCTGTTAGTGTTTGGCTTGCCTCTCCAGATTTAAAAGGCCTTTTGTTTGAAGGACCTGTAAGCCACAGAAGCCTGGTATTCTGTATGAAGCAAAAAAAAAAAAAAACAGAGAAAAGAGAGAGAGATTGAGAGAGACCAAAGTTTTCTTGGGAAACTGCGGGGTGCTGCTTTGTGAAGCTATTTTTCCTTCCGTTTACCCGAAGATGCCATTAAAAGAGCCTGGATATCGGTGATTTGGCACCCCAGACTGTCACAGTAGGGAAAAAGCACCTTGTCATGGCCACTGTGAAGTTTTCATTCCACAGGATGGCTCCTGCTAGTCTCTGGCTTTCTCTTTTGTTCGGCTGTCGTTTTGAGCACATCATGCACACTGTATGTCATGATTGCAGCCAAACCCTGCATTTTAACCGCCTTCTTGGGACACCCTGAGTGGACAAAGTGACAAATGCACTGCGCTGGGTGAGTGACTTCAGTCTGAATAATGAGGCCCGATTACACACCTGTAGTGAACAACTGGAAAAACATCAGAGATGAATGATCTAACGGTAACCTCGCAGACAGTTTTCACCTTACACTTTCCTGCCCCAGGGCAACAGAAACAGAGCAATCACTGTCCAAGCCCTAAATTCTGGTTGGGCCACAAACCCAATTATTGAAGTTTCGTGACAAAGGGTACTTCAAAAACAAAACTGCACCTGCCACCTGTGTAATATTGGCACTGACTTTATTGCTGTGGTTGTAGAGTGTGAGGGCTGGGTTTCTTCTTTGGCCTGGAAATCAGAGCCAGAGATTCATTATAATTCATTATAATTATATTATAGGCACACAGACGTATGTTTTTTACTTTGTGTGGGAACCAAATCTGAGAAAATTACCCCACAAAGATAAAAGCTGACAAATGGCCAAACATTTTGACCTTTTTATGGCCTCTTTTAAATCTAAAAGTGACAAAACTATTTGTTTTGGGTCTACAGACACTCTGTGTGACCTTTCATTTTGGTTGAGTAGAGAATAATTAAAATAGAGTGAAATACAAGAAATGGGGAAAAAACCCATAAAGAAAAAAGGAAAGCAAATTTACCAGCTAATACGGGCAAATTCAAAGGAAAAGCCTTTAAATTGTAGTTTTGTTGACAGAACATGTCTCATTTGATGGGCTCACAGATTATTTTTGAGGTCACTGCAGTAGGTCTGCTTTCAGGGGTAAATAATATCTTGACTTTATTTACAAGTGTCTTCCAGCATATTTTTTTTTGCAAAGTTCTGGGCTGTCATCCAGTTGTTCGATAATATACGTGCAATCACAGACGGCAGAAAAACAGATTCATCTCTGTTCTGGCTGACTGACAACAGGCATTCGAGTCTGGCAGTGCACCCTGGGATATTTAAAAATAGCTGTGTCAAGCCTAAGTAGTGGAGGAGGGTGTTCTTTTGCTCAGCTCAGATAATAAACAGAAGCAAAGGCCAACCATCTGCAATTTTGTGCAATAAACACTGTTGGTTTCTCTGAGCACAGAGTGATTGACGTTCATAAATATGAGTAGGGTAGACAAGCTGCTGTGTCACAATTAAAATCTTTCCCAAGGCCCCGGTCTACTCCATAAACACACCATTTAAAGAGGTAATTACTGGACTGCACTTTTGATTAATAACACTAGAGATCACTAGGCTGAGAGAACCAATCAGAATCCCAGACTTTCTAGGCTCAGTATCTCATTTATATTTTCTGTACTTTTCACTGGATTTCGAAATGTGGATTTTTTTCCTTCTGCGTGATTTTTTTGCTGTTTAGTTCAAAGTTGACGCCTTTGCCTATTTCTACACCTAATTAGAATTCACACCGTACACTGTGGTTGTTTAATGAGCATCTGCAGGAGGACATGGTGAGACTGGAGCTCAGGTGTATTGCCGTGTGGTAAATGTAAATATCGGGGGTGACTTTTTGGTGATTGCTTCCAATAGTTAAGTCTGATATTTGTTAGTCTTTGTGGCGTGCATAGGCTTATTAAAATAAACTTGAGTTTTGTTAAGCATTGTTACATACTCTTAATGAATTATGTGTATATATAGTACATGTACCCAGGCAATGACTCTTTGCATATATACGGAAAGAGGCACCTCTTAAAAGCTTGTATACAATGAAGTGCTTACATTTTAGGTTGAAGTTTTATGCATGAATGTGAAGTACATGAAATAGCAAAAGCTTTGAACATTTCTGAGCTTTAAAGCAAACAACGAGAATTCCCAGGGGGGACAGCTCAAAAGGATAACACAGTGAAGGCTGGAATAAGCACGCCACTTTTATATTGACAGATCTGGCTATTATCACTAACACTGCGGAGAGCCCAGCGCAGAGAAATGAAAAACAAATGTTGCCCTGGGAAGACTTGGCACCAATAGCCAGGGGTCATAAAACACTGTACTACAAAAGGGGATCTTTCAATGTTCCTCTTAGTTCAAGTATGTTGGCACTTTGTCTTAGAAAACTCCTTGTTTTCCAGCCTCTTTTATTTTCTTTATTCTGACAGGCCCCTTATTTATAGGGTCAATAGCAAAGTTGTCTTTTAAAAATCTAAATATTCATTAAGGAGACTACACTGCATAAAAAGACAAAACATTTCTATCTCTTTCATTCTCTTATACTGCTGCATTAATTTCATTTTTTATAGTTCTTGTAGGCTGATATGTAGCAGGGCATTTCTTTGTTTCGAAAAATAAATTGCAACAAAGTTCCTGCTGCATCAAACAAATATGTGTCCGTCTGTTAAGGGCACAACTCTCTACCCTCTAATTCTGCAAAATGTATTTTTCAGAAGCCTATAGGCTCAATTTATTTGAGTGTGAGAATATTTTAAGCTGACTTTACCTACAAGGTCATCAAAAATAATGTGCCAGTGAAGTCACTGGAGAAAGAGATCTCATTTACATGCCCTTTTTTTTAGACCCGTAATTGATCCCATGACACATTTGTGGTGTTAGAGAACATCACTGACCTTGAGGGTCCAGAAACTCAGTGCTCCTGACAGATGAATGCAGAGGCTTGTTAAGAAAGAGTAGACTTGCTATGGCTCTCAAGTGGCTCACCTACTAAATGCGATCGCTCTAAGACCTACACCATGTAAGTTCGAGCTTACATGTCTGGAACTGTTCAAGTCACTAGCCAGCTGTGCCAGCTGTTTGAGTCACTAGCCCACTGTAACTGGGCCAACTGTTCAAGTCATTAGCCAACTGTGACTAGGCCAGCTGTTTGAGTCACTAGCCCACTGTAACTGGGCCAACTGTTCAAGTCATTAGCCAACTGTGACTAGGCCAGCTGTTTGAGTCACTAGCCCACTCTGACTGGTATTCCACAAGTGGCAGCAGCACCAATGAGGGTTGGAGTGAGTTGACTGGTGTTGTCACACCTGCAGCTTGCCGGGCAGAACTAGACTTCCGGTACATTGTTGCAAAACTTGTAGCATGCCAGGTGTTCCACTCCCCTAAAGGATAGCAGTTCTTACTGTCATGTTGGAAACTACATTGAAATGCTTTTAAAGCCAAGAACAAGGTGGCGCATTACATGAAGAGATGGAGGGAGGGAGCCAAGATCAAGCTTCCCAACCTTGTTGTTGAAGCCCTGGTTTCCTTCAAAACAACATCTGGATGAGATCCTTCGGTCACTTAACTATTAAGTACCAAATGCATTAGCTGGACCGAATGGTCTCCTCTTGTTAGAAATCTTTCTTAAGTTCTTATGCTCTAAAAAACGAGTGGCTCAATATGCCATATGCTACTAAGAAGTATCATGCTAGAAATGATCACAGTGGAACAGAAAATAAGCCTACTGTTCAGGTTACAGTATATTTATCACTTTGTAAAATATTGACTTATTTAGTGCTTCAGCAATTCTCATTTTTCTCTTGTTAAAATATCGTCTGCTTCTATTTTGCAGGAATAGGACTTTTATTTGTCTCTCCTTATTAACTGTGATTTTTTTGCCCATTGGACATTTTGCCAGGTTCAGCAACAGAATTGCTCTTTTGTGCATTTTCATAGAAATTTCAAAACCGCAGCTCAATTCAGTATCATTAAATGTGAATGGCAAAATGTCAGAGAATGCTACACGGGAAAAGTGGGGTTGAACATGATGTGTTACACAACAGGATTACTAGGAATGAAGTCAGGGCTTACTCTGAATTCATTGTTTGTCTGCCTTAACTCACACCCCTCTCCCTGCCCAGCTCCATCACGCTCTGTCCAATGGAGTGGAGTACAGAGAGAGTACTGAACGAAAGGGCTACACACTTGTGTTTGAACTGGAGCTGGCAGGCAGGGGATTTCAATGGAAAGTTGATTTATTTCAGTGGATTATGCGAGACCATGGATACACCTGGCAGACTGCCACAGGGACAGCCCTTGACCTAGAAAACAAGAGTAATGGCTTAAAATGGCGTACACAACTCCTACCGTACTGAGGCTATCTAGTTCAGTGGCAGAGGGTAATAGCAGTTTTTTAAAGAGCCCAGAAGAAAGGATCTGCCTCTTGAAGAGCAATAGAAAAGATTGATGTAAATGTACTGGATGGGGAAGATCTTTGGATCTTTGGTATCTTTTGTGAAATACTTAGAAACAGTAAGTGGCGTACTATTGATTAACATTGGATATACTCCTCTCAAAACCTTAAAAGACAGAAAATAGACAAGCAATTTTGTTTCATTCTGAACATTACCTTTCTTCTTCACAATGTAATCTGTGGGTTCTGAGAAAACTGGAAAAAACGATCCGAAACGAAACGGAAACTCGTGTTCTACTAGTTAAAGAATGTCAAGCTTAAACCATAGTTCTGTCCACTTTTCACTGTTTTACCCTGAGCATTTTAATGGATGTTTGAGACAACACACATTAATTGAAACCCAATTAAGCAAAACATGGGTAGTAAACCCACAGTTAATATGAGTCACTAACTCAGGGATCCCAAAACGCCTTACACACAGAAGGAGCCCCCACCTGCAGGTGACATGTGGCCATTCTGTGCTAGAATATGATATCGCTGATATACTTCACATTACATTATCCATTAAACCTACTGTATGCAAACAAGTCTGATCCAGCCAAAATGAGAATTTAACCAGGACACTTGGTAAACACCCATTATCTGCTGTCTTGGGATCTTTAATGAACAAGTAGTCAGTTCAATAGTTTCTTAGCCAAAAGACAGCACCACCTTCTGTATACTGTATAACACACTGACCTTGTACTGGTCTTTGTGATTGCAAATTTTTGCATACAGGGAAGAGTGTGACCTACAGTATCACAAAAACTGTCACGTTCCTCGAGTTCCATGTTTTCAGCAAATGCCCTACTATTTATTACATAGATCCTCTGCCTGCTACACCTCCAGCCCACCTGTGACTTGGAAATCCTGCCTCTGTGCAGCACAGCCTTTGCATCCACCTCTTGCCCATCAAGTGGGATCTCCTCCATAACTCCCGATCGGCTGCTATTTCCACCGAGTGGTGGGACGTCCTACACTGTCCATTCATTTTACTTGTTTTAAATTGAACTGTGTGCTTGAAATGGCATCTGAAGAACAAATTCCCCATGAAAAGAAATTGATATGATTTCAATTGGTTTCATCCTGTCATCAGATTTGCACAGTTTTCTGATACAAATGAGGGTGGACAAATACAATGAGAAAAGATGGACATTATATGTTTTTACTGACAAAAGGACTGATAACAAAATCAATCTCCTCTGGTTTTATTTGGATTCCATCAATGTGCCACACAGCACTCCACTGATCTCGGAATACTAACCCCAGTGTATTCTGTGAAATCTGAAATGCAAAAAGCAAATTGATTTACCACACAGAATCAAAGCAGGTTAATCTTATTTCCTCGTGAAGCAACTATGCTGAATTATCTAAATGCACAATGCGCCTTTAGATTAGTCTTTGTGATTTTAAGATCACATCCTCCACAAATTGTCTGCACTGTACATTTGAAAGCTTGAATGGTGATATGTATGTTCATGGAGGAATTTGTTTTCACATACTACAGAAAAAATACCTTTTCGCCGCAAAACAGAAAAATCTCTTTGGAAGTAAAGGCTAACAACAAAAACAAGTGTGTGTACTGAATACACTCATACATTCCCTTGCTTTTGCATATGGCTTTTGTATGGCAGGAGTATCCCTTATCTATGACTGGATACGGAAACATCTTAAAAACTCTGGAAAGCAATTGCATTTGAGAAATTGCATGTCATAAAATGAGGCATAACACAACACCCTGAACTGTGTTCTGTTTGCATTATTAGAGAAGGGTAAATATTCCAATCTGTATCCTACAGCCACTGTTACTTCTACTAGATTCTCCCTGCAAACACATTCTAACTGGGAGTTCCATGTACAATCTACAGGTGCTGCTGTCATGTCTGATGCTCTCCTGTGCCAGCTTTTCCACAGAGAGTATTTCCAGCCTATTGCAATAATAATTGAAAGCCTTGTTTTGCTTTACTGGCTAATCAATCAGATCATAACAATACCAGTGTTGTTTCTAGTAGTCGGCAAGCAGACCACCAGCCTATGGCTTTCACTGTAGACCCTTGTTGACCAGCCCTGCAGATTACAATTGTTAATCAGCATAGTGAATTTGCCTATGACACTGAATTGTATTGCTGGGTACTTCATTAAGAGCAGCACCACTAGAAGTAGTATTGGTGAATGACAAGGACAACAGAAATCCTACTTTCAAGGAGGCTGAACTCATAATTATGCATGAACGTGCTCTGCCAACAGGGACAAAATGAAAACGTGCCAGGACTGAGAATGCTCAGGCACAGAAGAGCCGGCCTGTGGTGTCTGCTGCTCACAGGTACCACATAATTCTATTGTCGAGGCAGCTCTGAAACCCTGGCCAAACCCAGGACGAGACGGGTTTGCGAAGGTCCCCTGCCAGCTCGCCCTCAGGAGGAGGACTCTTAAGAAACAGGGAAGGGGTCTTTCCTTATGTGCCGTCGGCCCCAAGACACGAACGTCAATCCAGATCTCTGTTGGGATGTGCATGAGAGATGAACGAAAGAAAACTGGAACAAGGTGGAAAATGACAACGGTGATTTATGAGAGAAAACCATAGTTAAGCTTATTAAAACACGAATGTTATTTTTTCCGGCTAACTGCGGTATAGTTCTAAATGAATGAACTGATATACTAGGATGTTCATGTACTTCTAGACCGTCCAGGTCAAGTTGACAGGGTCAAGTATGGTATGTCATGGCTTTTCATAGTTTGTTATAGAGCAGGGGAGTGGGGGCTGCATAGTTTTGTGGTGGTGAAAACTGCTACCTTACAGCTCCACGGTCTTTGGTGTGGTCTGACCTAGGCCACCTGTCTGTGGAGGTTGCATGTAGTCACAGGTTTGTGTCAGTTTCCCACAGACACTCTAGCTTCCTCCCGCCGATGTAGACACACACTGGGTAGGTTAGATGAACTGCTTGAAATTTTCATTTGACACCCCACCTCATTAGTAACTCATGTGTGGCCTCAGGTGACCCTGTGCCTTAAACTAGGAATCAGGTAGGGTTTGGAAGGGTGGGCAGTTTGGTGGCTCTGTGGCTCAGGATGTGCACCTGTGGCTGGAAGGTTGCCGGTTCGTATCCCGCGGCCGGCAGAGGAATCCAACTCCGTTGGGCCCCAGAGCAAGGCCCTTCACCCCAGCTGCTCCGGGGGTGCCGTACAATGGCTGACCCTGCGCTCTGACCCCCAGCTTTTCTCCCTGTCTGTGTGTCTCATTTAGAGCAAGTTGGGGTATGCGAAAAGACAAATTCCTCCTAGAAGTAATTGGATATGGCCAATAAAGTGATCTTATCTTAATACAAAGTGCTTATAAAGTAAGGTGGTCTGATGAAGGCAGTGGTCCTTGAAGTGTTGTATGCTGTCGTGTTTCATGTTCATCTAACTCCATGAGCATTATCATCTTAACTATTCTAATTATTCTTACAAATCTAAGGGAAGGGCAGATAAGACACTTTCCTTTCATATCGGCGAGTTGGTTTTAAGGGAGCTGTCGTCTCATCTCTTCTTAATTGTGTTGCTATTGTCAACTGAAGTTGATTTTTGTTACAGGACAGATATCCTAGCACCCTTTTTACTCGGCTAGAACATGTAATTTCCTTCTTACTTCAGTCTTTTTTATTCAGTCTTCCTTTTATGTACATTAAAGGGAATGCGTCTTTGCTTCTGGCACTGTGAGGAACAGTGACCCTCTACCACAGACAGACATTCTGGGTGTTAATGTAATTCACACTTACAGGATCGCCTGAAGCTCTTGTTTTTATTATCTGCTTGTAAATGCACTCTTTCCTGTTCTTGTAGTGTAAAAGAAAACATCAATGAATCAATCTTTTCTCTCTTCCAGACTGTGCTGCTCTGCTCATAAGAGAGCGCGTTAGTTTACCTTCTGTGGATACTCTGTTGTACAGGTTACACTGCCTCAAATGCACATGTCAGTCATTTCAGTTACAGTTGTGAATTATACTCTCCAGTAGCTGATATCTCACCTTGACAAAACAGTTCACGTGGAAGTGAATTAGTGGTAGTATTCAGAGCTTTACTGAACGATTATTTAAACTTTTTTTGAGGGTGTTAGAATAGCAAACTAAGAAACTGCTGCAATTTTCTGTTGACTAGTCAGTGCTTTTTGGTTCACAAAGCAATGAGAGGAGAGGATGGTTTTTCACAAAAAAATCATTCGATTTTATTTCATGATCTGTTACTCCTGGTGAATTGGATATTTTTATCAATTAAATGCCATTAGTTTTATTGGAATAACCTGAGAGCATGCAGGTGTATCAATACACAAATTCCATCCTAGTCATGTTTTTTCCTCCTTTTAAAAATGACTTTATGACCTGAAACATAAGGCTACAGGCAAGCCAGAGACATTATACATGTGCAATTATATATAGGATTGAAATGATGCACTAAATCCCTAAATTATGTTTTATTTTCTGCATACTTGCACCAAGTATGCTGCGTTTCATGGTGTTGCAGATTGCACTTGTTTCATGTAGTAAAGAGGCAAGCATATCATACATATGGATGAAAGCACATAGATTACATTTTTCACTGTTAATGTAATCTACAGCATTAACCAAATTACAATGGGAGAAAATATAGGAAGCATGTAAAATGATTTGATTTGTCCAAATATATGTATCACTGTGCAATATCTGCTTATACAATTTGGATTATGGAGAACATATTCCCATGGGGAAATCTAACCCACCAGAAGGCACTAATGTCATCAGTATCCAACAGAAAATGCACATTGTACTAGTAGGATGTAAATTCTGAATGGACCTGGTACTAGTGTGGTGAGAGCTCTCTTATTAAGTGTCATGTTCCAAGGGGTATTTTTGTATTATTTTGAAATCCTGCCGATCCAGAGATCCACAGATTCCCCAGTCTCTTGCGGAAGCCTTATGTATTTTAGGGAAAATCACAGATTATTTATAAAATATATTTGTAATATATGATGTCTGATTTTGTTGTAATAATTAATAATAATTCCTCACTCTTATATAGCGCTCTTCTGGCCACTTCACAAATTGATTTACAGGTGATGGTGACTCCCCTCCACCCCCATGTGTAGCCCCACCTGGATGATGGGACAGCAGCCACAGTGCACACAGTACGCTCTCGGTGGGGACCAGGAAGCCAGTTCAGAGATGGGGATTATTAAGAGGCCGTGAGTGGTAAAGGCCAGGGGGAAATTTGGCCAGGACACAAGGGTTACACACCGACTCTTTTGGAGAAACACCCTGGGATTTTTAATGACCACTGAGAGTCAGGACCTTGGTTTCACATCTCATCTGAAAATCAGCACCTTTTTACAGTATAGTGTATATAGTATACTGGGGCATTAGGACCCACACAGACCACAGAGTGAGAGCCCCCTGCTGGCCTCACTAACACCTCTTTCAGCAACAACCCTAGCTTTCCCAGGAGGTCTCCCACCCAGGTACTGACCAGGCTCACACCTGCTAAGCTCCAGTGGGAAACTGCAGGTTGATAACAGTAGCTGCTGGGAAGTGATACTGTGGACGAAACTTTTGTGACTGCAGAATTCTCCAGGGGGTGATTTAATTTGACCAACGTCGTAGACACCCTATAAGTCAAAGCCATAATTTGTGTCACCTTCATGGTGCTCAGCCTACAGTGTAATGTATGCGCCGTGTGATTCTAATTAGTTTCCTCAGCTTCATTAACACTCTGAGTACAAATAATGGATTCGTTGGTATAAACTGCATTAAAATACCTGTAAGTAATGAATGGAAACAGCTCAGAAGGCAGGAACAAGTCTCTATGGAGGTATTTTAATTTGGAAAAAAAAATCTTCTGGACATTATTTGGGCTTGCTTTAACACCAAATGACTGCCGAGTCATGTTTTGTTTGGAATGAGGAAAACAAAAACAGCGAAGGTTTTCCCATTCTCCGTATCCCCTGTGATCATCCCCACACTAATACTTGTGAGCACATCGTGCAGCTCTGTGAGTAAGTTTTTAAATGATTAAGAGACTTTGTTCAGCTGCTTTGGTCTGAGTGTAGGTATATAATGTATGACCACAGATTATTAAAGGAGCACATAGAGAACTGTGTGACAGACATAAATGTATTCCTATTTATTCATTAGCAGTGCTTGGCTTTCATTTTCAGGTGAGCCAATTCTTCTGTTGTGCTGTTTCCTCTGCTGGGGTCTCGACCAGTACTGGGTATTAGCACAGAACACAGTGGGAAGGTGATTCAGTTCACATAATCAGCTAAAGTCTTACATGAAAGTATCAAAAAAGTAAAAAAAAAAATTGAGTTCACGAGGGGACCATTTATTGAAGAAAGTTCAGTTTGGTAGACTGTGGTGAACCAGTGTTAGATAAAGCCCTATGAATTAAATGTTGTAAAAAGAGAGAATCACAACAGCCAGATGACACCAGTAAAAACCATCACAAAATATAGCTTGTTCCTGAATGAAATGCTAATCCTCTGGGAAGGAGCAGGTTCCAGGCTGTCAAATTACAGAAAGTATTCAGGAAAATATGTGCAAATGGATCCAGCACTTGTTAATGAATAGATTACAGAGAACGCAGATAAGGGATAAATGTTCAAATGTGATTGATTATTGGAGTACCACAGGTATCTGTACTAGGCCCACTGCTCTTCCTAATTTATATAAATGATCTACATTCTAATATACTGTAGTTTGTAAACTAGTGAGCTTTGCAGATAATACCAAAATAAGAGAACAGCAGCCACAAACTAATTTCAAAAGGTTCAAAAGGTTTTAATTTTCCTTGCATGGGCTTTAAAAAACTATTGTGAATGTCAGCAGCTTAAACTAAAAATATAGACTTGGCTAGCAGCCTCTTTTTACTCAAAGCACCTGTAGAAGAAATTTCTGTACATAGAATCTGTTACATATGCAAGAAAAAAATGTGTATCAGTAAATTACAGACCTTTTCTATGAAGAAGGCAGCAGTGTGGAAATGTAATAAACAAAGTGCAGCAGAAACCTGTGGTAAATTACTTGTATAAAATATGACTTCAGCAATGCAGAAAAATGCAATAATCAGTACCTGTGAGGCTAGGTGTGTATATAAGCATTTTATTACTATCAAAGGCAGTGGCTCAAGACAAACACATTTAACAGGTGCATTAAGCAAATCTTCTGTTCTAGAGGAGTCTGATATTTCTCAAAAACAAAAATGTCTAAGACACTGCTTGCTCCTGGAAAAACGCATTATGACTTTGTATACAATTTCCTTCCCATGAAATCCATAAAGAAGGGCTTTTAAGGGCGATCTCATATTAAAACAAGGCTATGAAATATTCATTAGCTCCTGGCTTCTATAGGTTGGATAATTGAGTTTGGCAAACATCTCAAATGCACTGGTGTTACACAACAACCAGTTTTCCTTCCTCCTTAAAATGGTGTTTTTGCATTCTGTGTCCTTTTTAATTCCTGTACAATTGAAAATTTGTAATTCATCCCTGGCACATTTTGCTTTTGGAGGAGACTGCATGTTTTCGTGATCATTGTGGTAAATGGGCAAGTCCTAAATGAAGACCACATTTCCTTTTGCGGCCAAGCCTGTGACACAAGACCAACAAAAAATATTTTCTTATGGTAAGAAGTTCAGAAAAAAAAGTGTCTTTGAAAAAAGAAATTTAAAGAACATTGTGGTACCTTCTCTGGTGTCTGTATGTGATGAGCTATGCTTTTCCACTTTTGTCTCAGCCCTGTGGCAGGAAGTGACTTACAGAGAATGAGCCAAATGATTCTAGCAGTCCAATAATTGGTCCACATTTCTCATCCACAATCCAACAATCATCTACAACAATATGAGCAGGTAGCTTTTCCAGTACTCACGTATTCTGAATGTAAAGAAGTGGCTCCTGTTTTCAATGTTAAATACTCTCCCTCTTAGCTTCCATTTGTGTCCTTTGTCTTGTGTTTCACTGTTGATTCTGAAGACGTCTCATTAGGCCGACTTTCTAAATCAATTGAGGATTTTGAACGTGTGCAGCAGATCTCCCCTGTAGTCATGTCCGCTGAAGACTAAAGACATCCAGATTTTATAACCTGACAATGTCAGTAGAGGACATTCTTAAGCCTGGGGATGTATTTTTTGCTCTTCCATGAATGATCCCAGAGCAGCAGTATCTTTTTTGTAAGATGGTGACCATAATTGTATTCAACATTGTATGTGAGGTGATTCTAGCACATTGTATAATTTTAATATTGTGTGCTCTACATCCTGATATTCAGTTGTTTTCTCTGTTGCTTCCCCATATAGGAAGGTCTAACTGATATGTCAGCCTTTACACAGCCTATGTCTTTTTATAGGCATTTAGGTTCAATGTTTTCTATCTTTGTGTGTATTAAAGATTCATATTGATTCTGCTACAGTACCTGCATGTGACACTCAGCATTTGTGTTCACTGTTATTCTACTAGATGTTCAATCAGTCTTTAAAATTTAAGTGTTTATTTTTTTCTGCTACTTTTACAGTGTTTCAAAATTTAGCCCCTATTCTGGTATCAAAAACTAGATGACGAGACAAGACCCTAGATGACTGATAGATATTAAGAAGAGCAGTGGTTTTGGTGCAGCTCTCTATGGAAGCTTGTGTTTAAATAGGATGATGAGAATGACCCTGAACTTTGACAAGAATAGACAGCTTGTCAGTTTGCTTATTACACAGCTTTGGGGTCATGCAATCACAGAGTCACCAAGCAAGGGCTATGAGTATTGGCAAAGCCTAGGCAAATATTGAGAGGTGTTGACAAATATCGTTAACAGTGAAATGTCCTACAGCTCTGTTAATGTTTCTGCTGTGTTGTTTTAAATGCATTGTATGCTGCTTTGTCACTTGTGTTATATGTTATTTTTTATTTTAAAATAGTATCTTTGGTTAATTTTGCCAGCGGTTTCCAGATATTTTCATTCTATAATCACAATTCCTTGCCATCTCCCTCACTCAAAACTAAAACAATTCTTTTCCCTAAGCTCAGCTCATCTGCATACGAAATTCGTTTAAGAGCAGCAATTATTCTCCTTGAATATTTGAACTGCCAAAGGCAGCAATATCCTTTTTACACCATGAAGTCCAGAAATGAACATAATATTCCACATGAGGTCTTAAAAGTGCAGTATGCAATTTTGACATGATCTTGATATTGTCCCAAAAGAGGGGGGGGGGTAAGAAAATAAAAAATTAAATAAATAATCATGACTCCCAAATTGTAAAAGATATACCAAGAACATACTTGGTATTGGTAGAGTTCTTTGTTCTCTGGTATAGCTCTAACAAAAGAGCAACAAACAGGAATGTTTTTAATTAACAATAACACAAACTAAGTAACATAAAACACAACAAATAACATAAAATACAACAGTATATGGGAATGAGGCGTTTCAGAGGCCTACCTGCTGACCAGCCACACAAACCGAGACTGGTAACCCAGTACTCAGAAATTCTACCAGATATCATGACTAAAAGGCCAACAAGAGAGAAAACCCTGCATCCTCAATAAAACAGAATACAACCCAAAGCTAAATCTCTCTTGCTATCATTCTAATCTAAAATGATATAATGACGATATGATATGATATAATCTAAAATGAACCTATCTTCATATTCTAAAAAGTGCATCCAGTAACCAGGAGAGAACATTTTTAGCCTGAGAGTTCCTTATTAAGCGAATCAGAGTTCCCTAAAATCAAACATGGCAAGTTCTCAAATACAAGGTTTCAATACGTATCTAGAATCTGGTCTTTAAGGTAGATTCGAACAAGATCCTCTCGCATGTCACTCTTCTTGTCTTCTCTCTCTCCTCCATCATTTTCTCTCTTTGTGCCCTCTCTCTGCTCATCTCTGTTTCTGTGTACCTGTTTTTTATCTCGTGTTCCTGAACTGTTGATCACTCTTAATGATTTACCAAGATGATAATTATGGTGAACCAGATCAATGTCTCTCAGTAAATAAATTCCACTCTTTTCACCCTGACCCTAAACCTTCTGAAGGGTGTTTGTGCAGTTAGGTAAAGACAATGAGAAATAAACATGAATACCTACAGTACCCTACAAAAGCATTCACCCTCTTCCAGTGGTGTCCCATTTTGATGAATTACAGATGATGTATACACACATATTTTAAAGCCAATATTTAATCATTGAAAGTTGAATGCTCAGACCAAAGTTCTTTCATGTGTGAAAAAATTTAAGAGCTAGCACGAACCACAACCCTAGCCTTCAACAGCCTCTGAGGATTCCTATGGTACTGTGATCCCTAGTAGGAAATCCATGCTTCTGGATGCACATGTTTTGCAAGTTATCATTGATTTCCTGCCATGAAACTTCACAAGACTTCAGGATAAATCCCCCCTGCTTAAAGACAGAGGAAATCAACCATTAATTTGAAAGGACAATGCATTAGCAAAGCAATACAAATCCAGATGCATTAAGAATATAATACTTCTAATAGTACACAGTAGTGTCTCAACGTCCGTATATTTAACATTCACAAAATTGCTTATTTGCGATTCAGTCTGGCTGATGGTGTCTTGTGTGGAAGAAGAGCAGAACAAGATGGAACCAAGCCAAAGGTTGTCAAGCAGAACTTTTAAACAGCCGAGGAACGTGAGACGAATCGAGTTAGTGAGTGATCCTCTCCCTGCAAAGTAAGTACCCACCACCCAGCATCCTCAGTGTGGTCTTGTTTTTGTATTGTAACCATCTCTCTGTGGGGAATAACAGGCTGGAGACACGTTGACAGGCTCTCTGGCAGTTTCATTGCCGTTGAAAGTGCAGGCATCCGCTGGACGGAGAGGAGAGATTCATGCTGCTTATTTTAGTTGATTACTATAAGTTTGTGATTAATTTTGTTTTGGTTTCGTTGATCAATATTATTATAATTTACTTAAAGCCCATACATTGGTAATTTAATTATCATATAGGGGAGGGTTACTCATGTCTTTTAAAAATACATGCTGTATACTGTAATACTTCTTGTGATGGTATAGTGGTGGACTTTGTTATGTGAGAACCACTTCTCTGCACCAAATCCGCGTGATGTCAAGACCTTACTGTATTTGTTTGGAAGTTTACATACTAGTGTAATTGAAAGTAACAACAGGATACTACCACGGGTTTTTAACTAGGATGTTATGACATGACTAGTATTAGTATTTTCAGAAGCATATTGGCAGGAGGCTAGTGGTTCTTCTGCTGTAAACTCAGAGCTTTTCAGTCTTCTCAGGCATGTGGCACGATATTCTCTGCCACACTTCATTAGTCCGAATGATCCCTCAAAACTGGCTTAGAGGAGATAAAAGATGTTGTTCATAGAGCTTCAGGAAGACTCTTCTCCCAGTCACCAAAGACAAGGATGAAGACAATGGATGGGGAAAAAAATAAATCAAGTAATTAAAGGCCTCTAAATCTTACTTCTAATACATGGAAAAGGCTTTGGAAACAATAATTAGGATGAGAAGATCAACTGTATGGAAATAATGGTCTAAAGGATAATCCATATGAATTAACAAAAGGTAGGTCTTAATTATCTGAGATGTTAGAACTGTTTTAACAAGCATGTAATGGATACAAATAGAGTATATGATGTGGAAAATTTAGATTTTCAGTAAATGTTTGATAATGTTCTTCAAAGAGTAAAAAATAATTATTAGATTGCAGGGGGTATATATTGGAGGAAATGAACTACTGGGATTAAGATTTGGTTAATGGAAAGGAAGCAGAGTACAGGCTACAGATAAGGGCTAAATCCTTAGATTGAGGTGAAGTCATGAATGGAATTCCTCAGGGATCTGTATTGGAAGCGATGCTCTTGCGAATTAAAATAATCATCTATACTTGGACTAGTCTACAAACTACATAAAATCAAAAATGTTACCAGTCCGGGACTATGAGTACTGCAGAAGCTACAAAAGAAATCCAAATGTATTTAGACCTAACTCAGGACTGGACAAACACCTGGCTGGAGACATTCAATGTCGAGAAGTGCAGTGAGTTGCACGAAGGTAGCCAAAGAATAAATAAAAACTCAAAATGGAAAACACTAAGCTTGAAGAGACTGCTTGTGCTAAAAACACAGGTGTAATTGTAGACGGATTATTGTCATCTGTCAGGCAAAGTGGGGAAAGAATAAAAAATAGAAAGTTGGGATATATAGTTTATTGTCATGGTATATTAGAATGGTACAGTGCTATAGTAATCCTGCAAACAGATTATTCACGATTTTAATCACTTTGTTACCAACAAAAAGATATGGGTGACGTGGAATCAATTCTGAGAAAAGCACCTATACCTATATTGAGAGGCTAAAAAGAACCAAATCTTTCATCTTTAAAAGAAAAGGCTACGAAAAGACCTAACTTGTGTTAGGTCAATTGTTGCCAACATTGACACAAACCAGGGGAGAAAAGTTCAAACTAAGGTTAAGTACATCTAATAAACAGAGGGTTGTGAGAGTATATTGATACACTATCCAGACATGTTCAAAGGACCCTGTGTTCTTTCAAGAAATGTTGGGGGCAAACCTCAGATCCATGAGTTAGTAGCAAAAAAAATGAGTAAGCCTGGCCCAATGGTCTTCCTTCTTTTGTAACATTCCTCATATTATTGCAGATGCCAAATGAAAGTGAGAATGAATTAGGGATACTTACAAATTCCGGGTAGAAAAGTGGCTTTCTTAAGAAAAATTGTTCTGAAGGATTTCTAATTTACAGTATATGTTCTTTAAGGAGTGAGATAACTGCAAGGTAAACCATTCAGTTAAAATGGCACCTCCAAAATAAAATGTAGTTTCTTAAGGTGGAACCTTAGGTTTCGTTAAGGTGGGGTTTTCATGAGCCACAGCTCACAGAAAAGCAAAGGTTCTGTACGGACAAGCCTGCATGGGCTTCTCCCTCCCTCTTCAAAGTCTGCAGGCTGGGAGTGTCATCTGAGGACAGTCTGCTTGTGCTCTGCATGCTTTATAACCCTCTGTGTTGACATGTGGTCTCCTGCTTCCCAACACCCTTTCCTATAGAAGTCTGCTTCCTCGTGCCGAGCTTGCAAACGTTCTGCCGATTTCCTTTTTCATTCATCCTACACAGCTTCTGGCTCGTAAAGCAGTGGGGCTTGTGTTGATATTTCTGCTTCCCTCCCAACACTCTTTGACTCCGCAACCACGAAACACACCCTTTCATTCTGGTTCTTTAAGAAATACTGTTTGCACTGTCATAAAAGGTATGGAACAGCTTGGATTGGTCCATTAAAGCAGGCGTTTCTAGCTCTGGTCCTGCAGAGCCACAGTCCTCCCAAGTTTTAGAATTAGCTTGAAATGGAAAATGAGCAAAGATATACCGTAGAAAACCCACTTAAGAAGTAATTGATCTAATTAAGTCATTCAGAGTTACACTGTAATACCTGAGCTTTTTCCTGAAGGGGAGTAAGGTTGGACTCTCACATTAAACCAATAGAAGTATAATTCCTGTAGAAAGGAATTGCGTGCATAGGAATCATATTACATACAGTATCCTTTCAGTTTAATATGAGAATATGTAAGATTTCTGCATAGTTCCTCTCTCTCTTACAAGCAACAACTTTATTTTGTTTTTTTTTTTCCAGAGAAAGCAGTTGCTATAACTTAGGGAAATGTGAATATGAATGATCTCTGTCCATTTCTCAACACCATGTGAAGATGTATTCATTTATTCAAAGTCTAGTTAGCAGCCCACAACTTTATCACAATGGCATAGCCAACTGACAGTGAAACAGCTGCATATACAGTGTGTATCTTGCAAGGAGCTCCTTTCACGCTTTTTATAGACTGTCTTCCAGAATCATAAAGATGTCAACAGCATCCACCCATTTTCTAACCCCTTCATCCAATTCAGGGTTCCAGGGGAGCCTATCTCAACAAGCAATGGGCACAAAATGGGGTTATACCCTGAATAGATAGAGCAAACAGGCAAACAGACACACATACTCACACCAGGGACGATTTTCCCAGAAGCCAGAACCTACCAGTATGCCTTTGGTCTGTGGGAGGAAACTGGCGCACCCGCAGGAGAACCCACAAACTCGACGCAGATAACGGTTACCACTGTGCCACCCATGTCAACAGCTTAGCTATCAAAATATTACCTTTCCCCACACAATGTGATCTTAAATAAACAAGGACTCTGCCGCGAGGATTATAGAAGTGTAGCTAGAACCTACAAAAAGCTGAAGATCCTGCTGTAAGGTTCAGTTTATTAGCATTATACTAAGACCAGGTGGCTGAAGCTGCATTCATGATGGTGTCTTAACTCCAGGCTAGATTGTTTCACTCAATATTTGAATTCTTAATTTGAAAAGCAGAGTCTTGCATGC
Organism: Lepisosteus platostomus; assembly: GCF_059453375.1. Classification (NCBI taxonomy): domain Eukaryota; kingdom Metazoa; phylum Chordata; class Actinopteri; order Semionotiformes; family Lepisosteidae; genus Lepisosteus; species Lepisosteus platostomus. The sequence continues at coordinate 41,519,656 of NC_142622.1, read as the reverse complement.
ATGCATTACGGTGTATTTAAGGTTGTTGCTCCTTGGTTGTGTGGTCCCTTTGACCAACTGATTGGATGCAGTGCTGCACATTAGAACCACTATATACTGTACTGTAGGCAGAGCAGAACTACAGTATAACTCGTAGTTTTGGAACAGCTGAGAATGAGAATGACTAAAGTTCTACTAACATTCATTCACCCTCGCAGTACGGTCACTCCAGCGACCTCTGTGGACCTTTCTTCTTTGGCTGGGGTTAAGTGGTATGTCCCTGAGGATAAGAAAGCAGAGGCAATATTTCGTCTTTGATATGACACTGTACAAATGTGGTCAGACCTCAGATCTAATCTGCCACATCAGGCATGTCTCCAGATCGCCCAGTCCAAACTAGTGTATACAGTATACCGCTATACCCATAGGCCAGTTTTTACACATAAGATTTTTGTTTGCATTGCTGCTTTGCAACGCCTAATTATTTGACACAAGGCCTGTTTTTTACACAAACCAATACGACTCTCTTTAATCTTCAATACATCGGCTGTGATGATGACACTGTCCCCGTTTTGTTCTTTTGAATTTGTGATGAAACAACAACACCGCTAGTTTCTGTATTAAATATTGAATTGTAGTTGCTTTTTTGCAGAAGAAAATGTAAAATATGGTCAAAAACAGTCAATTCCTTTTTGCATTATCTGCAGTATTCAAGAAAAGGGAAATTAATTCAGCTTTTCTAAAATCCATATTTCATAAAAATTACAATAAAACAATAAGAGCTTCACTGTGGAATAAAACACAAGAGGTGTATAATCTGAACAGGCCTTTATGATCTGCCCATGTAATAATTATCACTGTTGAATAACCATATTTTCTCAGCATTTCTCAGTAGAAGGTACATTAAGCTACTCGTACAATTATAATTTTCTTATGAATGCCTCTAATGTATTTTCAGAGTTCTGATAGTTCAGCTTTAGTAGATGCAAAAAGACCAAATCATGGTTTGGAGGGAAGAAAAATGAACAAATTCATCTCACCTCTCCTGGTTGCTGGAACTTTATGTTTATGGATCCTTCAAGAGGTGATTGTGACCTCAGGGTGAACTGACAACCAGCAACCAAACTAACATAATGGACTAGAAGCCCTTCTCGTTTTTAAACTTATTTTCTTTAACCTGTGTCGATGTGATATGTATCAAATATAAAGTCAATATTTGTTTAATTTTTTTTTTGCTACTTAAACATTCACACAAAGTTATCTTGAGTTTAGAAACGTAGTTTGCCAACTGATAAAAAAGTGTAGCAGTTCTTAAAAAAAACAGTAGGGGGGAGTATTGAGCATTTTTCTCACATGCTAGAGATGAACGGCAGAGACTTGCAGGCAGGTTGTGAAACACAAGCCTGAGAAACGTAAACGTTAGCTACAAAGAAAAATATTAGTCTCTAATGCACACTTACTTTAAGTGTATAAATTACAAATCACCGTATCTCAGATAGAAGCGTGAAGTGTTTGGTCGTTGTGTTTCAACACTACAAAACTACTATGAGCTCTAATTTTCATTAGCTCAAGGGAGATTCATGTACAGGTAATAACTTAGAGAAACTGCATTAAAGCAAATCAGGATATCAAGTATATAGTAATGTGCAGTAATGTACAGTAACAGTACAGACCATCCTTTTAAATGTTCCTCTTCAGTACTACAATTGTGTAAATTGATGACCACACCACTTTCAGCTCTTTGGAACTTTCATTAAAAAAAAAAAGTTTTTTGCATAAAGACCAAAACAAGGAAGTTATGACTAAAATTGTATCCTTTCCTTAGATTCTTGGCATGGCTCAGAATGGAAGGGGAAGATTTCACAGAGGAACCATAAAACAGGAGCCTAAGACTACATCTGGCTGCAGCTCCAAGTGTTGTTTTTTATAGGCTCTGAAAAGAAAAAGAAAATCGCCGCACGTTCATAGACCACCTTTACTGCCAGTATGTACTGTCCTGGGTAAAGGGGTGTCTCTGAATATACTGTATAACAAAATGTGAGAGATTTTCTCCAGCTACAGTGCAGCTTTAAAAAAGCACATTCGCTCTGCAGATAGTGAGCGTTGTTTGGAATTGACAACATCTCACTTCATGGTAGTTCTTCAGTTTCCTGTAGTATTTTTTCTTCTTTCCCACAAAACAGTGAAATAAAACATGGCTGTCATAACATCACTCTCCTTGCAGTATTTTCCTGACTGAAAATTTGAGGATGTGGTCATTATCAAGGATGTTTCAGTACTTCGTGATATGAAATCGTTAAATCATTTAAATCAGCTGTCTCTTTATGAGAACCCACTTTTATCAGTTTCACGTTGTACCTTAGTGTTATGTGAAGCCTTGATTCTTAAGATGCTATATTTATTACAAGAACTGCCAAATTTAATTAGGCTAGATGACAAGCAAAAACAACCTTGTATTCTAGAAGGGAACTACCTTGCTTTTACACAGAATTCCATATGTAACAGGCGAACCTTTTGAAACACTGCTAGTTGTTAGAACTGACCCCCAATTCCTGCCATCTGTATAGATGAAGCCCCTATTAAATGAAACGTATCCTGGCTGTGTTTGCTTTAAGAAAAATCTTTGTCCTCATACTTTCTGTGTTGTACAGTAAATAATTTATCATCCTCTTTTTGTTGATTGAGAAAGGAGAAATTCTTAAGGAAATTACACACATATGATGAAATCACGGATGGTTGTGGTGTTAATGTCACTAGTATGCGTAATGTTGTTCTTCAGAAAGATGAACTGGGGACTATTTAAGGTCACGATTTCAAAGATTGTGAGGCTTGCCATGCAAGTACCTAATTTCTGATGTATTTGATTGACAGAAATTTGTCAGCAACATCACTGTTTAGGAAATACTTGATGGTAACAGAATATTAAGGAATTCTGGTTCCCTACCAAAGCAACAATGCTAGAATGTCTTATGTGTATTCTCTCAGGCCCAAAGTTTATCACATTTGAAAGACCCTGCCCCTAATTCTAACCCTGACTCTTTGATAGAAGTCATCAACATCAGGAGTCAGAGTACAGAATGTATTCAATTCGTATTCTTCTAATATTCAGTTCAATATCCATTTGTAGCCACTTCTGTAAAGTGGGATTACACAATCAAAATAACCTTTTCAAGTTGCATTTTGTTTTCTAGAAACATGTGATGCAAGTAGGTGAAATAATGCATCTCCTCTTGCCTCTTGAAATGTAAGGCTTTATTGTAAATATACAAGCTCCAGACAATCCGTAGTATTTTGCTGTTTTAAAGAAACTGTTATTTAGGACTACTGTCTGTGATCAGCGATCTCTGTATCTACAGCATACCGTTAATATTATTTGTTCAATATCAGTAGAAGCCGAGCTGTGAAATTGGAAAATGAATGCTGGCTTTCTGTGTGCCTTTCATTGTCTAATATACAGCTGCTCAGGACTTGAAATGACGATTCCCTATAGTGGGCAAGAGTCTAACTACTGTACCTCTCTTGGGAGATGCTGACAGTGCTAGTCCTCACTTCACTTTGAAATGAGCCGGGACAAATGTCAAAGCTACTTATCATAATATGGGTATGATCCACCACCACCAGTGCAGCCCCACCTGGATGATGCGACGGCAGACATAGTGCGCCAGAACGCTCACCACACATCAGTGGGAAGGAGAGCAGAGTAATGAAGCCAATTCATAGAGTAAGTACTCTATACCGTAAAAAAAACTATTCATACTGTAAGACAGTAAAACAGAAAAAAACTATTTTTCCAGCAAGCTCTTTAGCAAACCCCAGTCCCCAGGATACTGTATCTCTTAGTTTATGTAGTAGCTGAGCTTTTAATTACTTTGACTAATTGATTCCTTAACTGAACAGTTTCTTAATTAGATCTAGACCCTGTTTGGGCTATTTTCTGCACTCAGTCATGTGTTTCAGAAATACCCTGCTAGTTGTCAAGATATTTAGCAAGCATCATGTGCACAACATTTTCCAGAAACTGCTCTTCTTCTTCACCTCACTAAACATCTAAGCAGTGATTTTAGTGACATAAGGGAATTGTGTAGTACCATGAATTCCCATGGCAAACATTAATTTAGGCCAGAATTTAAAATAAATTGAACTCACTTGTCAGTCCCAAATAAAAACTCTACTTGATATTGTGCCACAGGAGCTCCTACTGTATTTCCTCTAACAGGGAACTTGCCGTTAGATATTCTGGTTGGTTAGTGGTGATGGGTTTGAGATTTTAACTTTTGAATATAATTGGGCTTTAGTGTCACTTGATCTCAGTGACTTAAATTCCAGAGGCCCGTTCAGTTAATAGAAACCCCCACAGAAAAAAGGGGGTACTGAAAACTAGATTCTGGAGATATCACCAGGATCTAAAAAGATTAATAACACTTTCCAGTACATTATTGATCTATTGAGCAGGGCATTTGTCTAAAGGGACTCTAGTCCTCAAGGACTGAGTTTTTTGTTTCCAAATGATTTCTAAATTGAGCAGATTCCATCTTTTCAGTCATCAGTTACGTCCCATGTCGATGCCATGCTGACATGTAAGACTGGATGGGTAGCAACTCTCCAAGAGCAAGGCTGGAGACCCTGAAGGACCAGCAAAGCTTACACATCACAGTCCCGATTAATGACTTTCTTGACTAATTTACAATGGCTGCTTTATCAAAATTAAAATGAGGATTCAACGGAGAATCCATCATAAAAAAGACCAATAGAGAAACCTCAGACAGCAGTGCTGGGTAAATTTTAAGTGCTGAAAGCAGTTAAAAACATTTAACCAGTCAAACCTTCAGCTAAAGGGTTACATTAATTAAGTCAGATAAAAACTCCAAACTCCTTTCAGTAAAAAGTGTATGTGAAATCCAACAGCAAAGATACCTGAACCTGCAGCTGAAATGTCATACAACTTTCCAATAGAGTATGGGCCAGCTTTTATTTTTCTACCTACAGTATATTAATGATGTAAATCCTGACAACAGCTCTTCCCCAGGTTGGCTGTGTATTTAATCAGTTCACAGGAGTTTCATAGGCGGTTTTACTGGAAGATGCTGCTATCGTAGATGTTAGCATTGAACTTGAGGATGGTCAACTGTTAAGAGTGATCTGCCTTTGGGGGAAATTTGGTTTCTGAGTTTTCTTCTACTCAAGTGTGGGCCTGCTGGACACTGGAGTCAGTTTTTAACAGTATTGTTCTTGAAGGAAACTCTTTTTCAGGGTCTAAGGTAATAGATCTCAGTCCCATGTCCCTTTCTTCTCATATGGCTTCAAATATGATTAATGGAATTAAAAATACCAGTCAGACATATTGTTTGACTTGAACAGTACAGCAGTTTTGGAGGTGCCTGTGGACCAATGTATTTTCCAAGAACAGCTCTTAGCCACAGGCCACAAGAAAAATGTGCAATTTTACTTTTTAAAATTTTACAGTTAGAGGCACTGTGACTTTAAGATTATGACCCAAAGCATAGCTTTGCTCAAGTGTTATTTAGAAATTAAATATATGATTTTATTGTCACAATCAGGATTTTCAATTGTCCATTTTGCTTTTTCGACACAATAGACTGCTCACCTGATGGCTGGCGTTTGTTTGTTGTTTCTTTTAAAGACTAACAATTTGGAATCGGTCAGTTATGAAAATCCGGAAATATTGACACAGTAGAACGAAAACAAACATATACACAACATATAAACATGTTCTTCTTTTGTAGTTTAGCCAGGAGGAGAAAATGTTTTAAAGCTATCTTTATGTTTGGAGTGCAAACAAAACCTATGCGCTCGATGTATTTTAGAAGAAAAATAATCTGGCTGTAATGATGTTTATCATGAACATAGTATCCTTGACTAACCACCTTTTTTAACCGATGGCATTTGTCTACGCAGCACCTAGTTAGGCGTGACTTGTCACATTTCAATGTTACTTTTTTCATGCGCTGAAAGGAGTCACTTGGTTAGGAGTTAATACATAATGTGACTTCATGCAGATCACAACGTTGAATGAAGTACTGTAGTAGTGTGGTTTCTGGGCGCCTTCCTAGAAGGTAGCGAGTTGAAATCCCGGGCAAGCCTGCAGCTCCTGTTCGACTGCACTAAGGTGCCAGGGCTTCGCTCGGGATAAAAGGTAACACCACCTGCATGCACCACGACCGCTTTCCCCGAACGAGACCGTAAACTTCATCTTGGCGTCTACGAAACTGTGAGAAACCACAGCTGTCCACAGAAAACAAAACGTGGGGGGAACAACACGACAAAAACGTCCGGCGGCGAAGGAGTTAAAGCTCTCCGTAACTCCGTGTGGTGTGGGTATGCCTTAATCCGCGACTCCTGGCTTCGTGCCAGAGAGCGGCTTCGCCTCCATCCCCTCCTCGCATAGTGAAGGATCCTGGAGCTATTGCAGAGGCGGCCAACTGCTCCATATTTGGCTTCTATTACACATTCACAGAGCGAGCGAGCGAGAGAGAGAGGTGGGAACAGCGAGCGACACAGAGAGAGCTAGCCTCGCTTTGCTGCAGACATCCTTCTAGTAGTGGAGAGGAGACGGACCCGCCGTCACTGCAGGAAAACAGCCCTGGCAACAAGGAAAGGCATTGCCCTCCTCAGACCATTACACCGTACAGTAAGTCCCGGCGATTTATTTAGCGTGATGTCTTGCCTCGGGAGCCCCCGGCTCCGTCGCCGCTTCTCCTCCCCAAAGAAGTGAGGAAAATGGCTCTGAGGAACTAGGAAGGGAGACGCGATGGATCACAGTTGGCGTTGTTTTCTCTCTCTCTCCCCCCCCCCCCACCTTCTTAAAAAAAAAAACACCAACACCACCACCACCACCACCACCAGAAAGGAGGTATAACTTCTTACGCAGAGGAAAGGGTCTGGGAAAAATTTCGCCCCGGGCGTCCTTGGACGTGCACTGCGAGGCGTGCGCCCGTTCGCTGCGCTGCGCACCAGGCGGCGGTGCGGCGGATGTTGCGAGGCGCGGTAGCCGAGGAGAAGCGCACTGAGCTGGGGCTGCTGTCGGACCAACTCTCGCGTCTCGCTGCGTCACTCCACTTCCTCTAGCGGGCTCAGGACGCATTACAGAAAGCACTTCCTAATCGATGTGTCCATAGTGTGTGTGTGTGTAGTAGTAGTACAGTAATCCACGAGATAAGCGTGTTGTTTCTAGTTTTATGAAGCGGGTTTTTTTTTATTATTGCTGGGCAGCTCTTTCCAAGGACAGGCGTGTGGGTGCGTTGCGTAAATGCAACACTCTTCTGGGTTGAAAGAAATGTAACTCTTTTTAATAACCCTGTTACCTGGAAATGTTACAGTAGCTGCTTCTAAAGAAAAACAATCCACAATTATGAGCTTCATCATCCCTGCATTACGATTTTTTCTTAAGGGTAGTCTTATGCGTTATATTATTTGGTCCATGCCCAGAAATGTATATTAGTTTAACACCACTATGCCTTTTGTATCGAGGTTATAGTAAGTGTAACATTAAAGCAAACAAACATACACATATTTAGAAAATACATACCGATTCACTATGACGTTTCTTAAATACACCCAAACATAAATTAAATCGGTTTAAATGGACATTTTTTCCCCCGTTCCTTACGGCTAGTGGTTGTTAAGTCTTGCCCGTGATGTCATGTAACCCAGCTAGCTATATTGTTATATAATAGGCTGCTGGGATCTCAGCGTTTGCAGGCTATTTATACTTTGTTTACAGTAACGAAAGGCTGTGTGCATTAGGGAATCCTTTTAAACCGATGTGCTTTTGCAACTTCTGCTCGGGTACTTGCGGATTTGCACGCTACTTGCCTTAGCGTTGGTCTTGAGAGAGGGGGGAGACCGAGAAAAACCACCAATTTATCGCCGTGCTGCGATATATATTTTGTAGTAGACTAACGAGGCAGGTTCTCCTCCCTGGCATCTCGGTGTATTCACAATCTGACATTAACACGAACTGTCTGCATTCGCAAGTTTGTTTTCGTGACGCTATTGTACTGCTTCGACGTTACCAGCACTTGTGGAGGTTTGTGAAGTCGCAAAGTTGAGGTCCGTCTACATTTTTAGGCGGGCAGCTCTTGTTCGACGTTGAGATCTTTGAAAAGGTGAAAATAATGTCTGCAGAACTGGGATATACAGTACGTGTGTGGGGGGAAAAAAAAGGAGGCACAGGGCTCTCGGTATCCTAGCTCTGGCTGTGACTGACAGTGAGCTCTTCCGATGCTTTTATCAGGAGCAAATTAAACTTCCCCCATAGTGAAACACTGGAAGGAGAGTATTAGAGAGGACTGTTGTAGACCGAGGCTGATGGCCTCACCGGAGATTTCCAGTCCACAGTGCAGACTGGCGGCGCTCTTACTTCAGCCGTGATCAATCAAGCAATTAGATCGGGCTGCTATGGCAACAGACAGTATTTATTCGCCCATTCAGGTGTGTTTGCCTTGTGCCGGGCTATGTTCTCCAGTTTCACGGGCACTGCATAGTAATCTTCGCTTGCCGCCAATCTGTTGAGGTTTAGTTTTGTAATTACAACACTGTTACTATAAGGCCACTGCTGCTGCAGATAATTCCAATTACGTTTAAATTAAGAGAATTATTCTTCGATCAGATTAAAAAATAACGTTCTTCTGATTTAACCTTTACAGCATTTAGTTTATATCACAGTTGGGCATCACTGCACGGATTGAGAAATTGCGGATGAGGTTTTTGTATTTGTAAAATATGGAATCAAGGAGAAAGGTTTTCTAAGGGTAAAGACATTTTTCTGCATGGTTATTGCACAGTTTTATAAAGTGAAACGTTCTTTTTTGTCAAGGGGACAAAGCTGTGGTATAAGCTAGCATCTAACACATTTCTTGAAGGCTAAGGAATTTATCTAGTGTTGAAGTTCCTGAAACAATGCATGCACATTATTCAGGAGTACACCAGAGGAACTGCTGTCAGAACTCGGACCCACAACCTTGCAGTTACAAGCCCAGGGCCTTTGCCACAACTCCAAAGTGCTGTCTCCTGTACCCCTTTTTAGTGTTAACTGGGCACTCAATTACATATTACATTCAGTAAGGCCATTTAACAGTCGTGGTCTTGAGAAATGAAAGGAGTAAGTGAACAAACTTCATTTCAAGAAATCTGCTCTGTCAAATCAGCGTTTCCTTACAAGTACTGCCTTTTCCCTAGCAAGCAAGTATATAAAGCATGGCTTCCTTTGATAAATAGTTCGCCGTCCTGATCGGTCACAGTAAAATACATTTCCATAGTGAACACGGTGGTAGATGGGACAAGTGTCAAGAGTCCAAATCGTTTTTCTTCCTTCCTGTAGTAGCTGGATAAAACTTTGAGGCTAAAAATGGCCTTTGAAAAGTCTCATCCATACAGTAATAGCCTATCCTGGGGCTGAAATTACTTCTGTCATGTGCCAGTTTTGCAGTGGACGGGGTGTCAGGTTCTAGGGTCTAGCGTCTGCAGTCACTGGGTTAATACTGCGTTAGTTCAGGAATGGGGGGCAGTAAAGTACATGAGAGCTGAAACCCCCCTCTCTGTCTTGGGTCAGGGCGAGGGCATCACCAGTTTAGCAGTACGGCTGAATATACAGGGAGTGATCTTTATCCCAGCAAAGTCGTGATGCATCAGGAGCAGAAAAGTAAGCAGCCCACACCCCTTCAATGCATGATGAGTGTCAGGTTTCCTTCAGAGTGACTGACAGGTGCCAGACTAACAATCTTTCTCGTCTTTGGTTTAAAAAAAAAAATAGCGGGACGCACCTCAGCCTCAGGTTACAAGCTTTCAGATTTGAACCCGAGCTAGTCAGGAGACCTTAAAGCACTGGAGGCCTGCAGTGGTTCTTTGAAATACATTGAGAATAAAAATCGTGGAGGTGCATATTGTTGTAATGTGCTTGGAACCACTTAACACACATGGCATGAAGAGGGTGACCTTGATTAAGTATTCTGATAAAAGTTAAAAATCTCTGAAAGAATTCAGTCCTTTTTGGGCATGGAAAAAATATACACTGAAAAAGGTTTTACTGTTTACTTTGGAGAGGGGCGGTGTTTTCCCTGAGATCTTTATTCTGGTTTTAATAAAGAAATAGGCAACGACAGGAGCAGCAGTAGTTTTGATACTATATTGTCTTGAGGTCTGCTAGCAAATTATTTTAAACGAAATATTCTAATTGAAGATATAAGGTGTTCCAGCAATGGAATTAAGGATCGATTCTTTGCTCATGTTTTGTGAAAGCATGTTTGTATACATATTAACAGGCATGTCCACTTTGCACTTAGGAATTAGTGCAAGGAAGGAAGTCAAGCTGCTGTTTAATAAAGTGGTAATTCTCTTGATACTCTTTAACTCCTTCAGGGAAGGCAACGTCAAGTACAGCAGTAGAGTATCAAGTCTACAGCACTTTGACAAGCTACTGGTGAATGGGAATTCCTTCTCGCAGATCTGACGCTTAAATTCAGACCCAGAAGGCGGTCTCATTCATGTTAAAAAAATCACGGCAAGCCATTGTCTTTTTTTTTTATAAGAAAGCTGGCAGAATACACCTCTGTGTTTGTCTCAGGGGGTGGAGGAGAAGAGATGAAAAGTTTGGTGGTATCTAGTTCTTTATTTCTTGCCCTTTCATCTTTTCGTTTAACAGCTTTCCCTTCTGTGGTTATGGCTCGCTGCTTGCCTTGTACTCCTCTGTGATGCTGCCCTTTTTTTTGCAAGTGATGGGGGTGGGGGGGGGGGGGAGATGAAAATAAATCCTTTTTGTGAAGCAAAGCAGGCAGAAATGGATTATATTTAAACCACAGATATTCTTCTTTCCTCTTACTGTGGCTTATGTGGGACATTTTCTGATGTGATGTGTGAAAAACACCTTATCCCTAGTCCTAGTGGATAAGGCATGCTATAAATGTATGGGCAGTCCTAAGTTATGTTCACTTTAAAACCAAGATGCAGTTAATCTCTGTGCTCTTACTGAATTTTCATTGTTTAGCCAGAAGGCTTTGAGAAATCCAGTTTTGCCAGTCAAGTCGATTTGCATTCCCTTTAGCATGTCTAAGGTGCTGTATGTATGTTTTTAAGCCGATGACAGCAAGGGAACTCCCTCTTCTCTAGTTTGTAATCAAATGCTGATATTTGATATTGCCCACGATACAGGACTTGTTAGACAGCGCTGTCTGCAGGAAGGATGCTTTGGAAAAATGTGTGTGTGAAGGATATGCATGAGGCCTGACAGGTAATCCAAGCCCCATTCACAGAGATGTTGCAGGGTTGACCAGCGTGACAAAGTGTAATCAAGAGGTCACTTAAGAACCTCAGCTTTTATAACAGATCCCTCGCAGGTTTCTTTTCTTTTTAATAGTTTTGTGCTACTGTCCATTTGTTCCTCTCTATTGCCTGCTTTATTATGCCTTTATGCTATAATGTGATTTCAGAACCTCTCACAGACTCGGAGCATGGAACATGTACTTTTATATACTGTATATGTTATCATGTATTAGGTTCAGTAGCTGTTTAGAAGTTTAATTTACCATAAACTACACGTTTTTGGCCAATAATATAGCAATCCAAAGTTAAAAGCTAGTTATTTTTGTGTTTTTTTAATTTCCCTGGTCGCTGAAGATACAAAAGAAAGCACAGTGTGTTACCAAACTATCACATGAAGCTAACACACCACTGATCAATCACGCCTGAGCCGGCCTGTGGGTGTCTCCAGGAACACCTTTCAAGAACCTCAGTTTTAGTCGGCCGTCTTTCTCTGCACTCAGGCTGTGCTCCTTTCATGTGAATGTTCTCTCTTAGTATGAATGTCCTGTACTGCTGCTGCTATAGTATCAGATTTTAATGTGTAGAATTTGGTTTTGTGGCAGTGAAAACTAGGAGTCTCCGATAAAAGCAGTAGAAAAGACAGCTGGTTTTCTCACCATTTCACTTGGGCTTTTGTTATTTGGATTTTGGACTGTTGAGTTGTGGAGAGTGCAAGCAGGCTATGTTTAGCAGATTTCACCTTCCTTTGCTACAAGAGCATCGCAGATTTTGCAGGCTGTGTTTACAGAACTGTGCTCAGTAATGTTCAGGACCTGCACACTTATTTAAATAGCTCTTCCCATTTATGAAACGAAACAGAAAACAGAAAGTAGTAAAAATAAGTAATCGTGCATTCTAAACATTCTTACACAGTGGCTGCAGGCAGGTAATTTGGAACAATATCTCTTTTCGGAGAGAGGATGACAATGCAGCCTTAGTAGAACAGCACTTGACTTCAGCTGCCAAAACCAGTCATGTTAAAATGAAAACTGTTTTCATAACCTTTGTCTGAGAGGCCTTAGAGCATTCTCCTGGCTCAGCCAGCAGTATTACACTGAGGACTGGAGAAGAAATTTGAAGCAAATGTTTCTTTTTTAATCAGTTAAATCTTGTGTGCAACAGAAAAAAAAGTTGTTATTTTTCAGTCTTTCACTTAAGAAAGTCAAGATGTGACTGAAATGACTGGACTTCTTACACCCTTTTGGTCGTTTTGAATGCTTGTCTGCAATGAACACATAAAACACAACTTGATTTTTCACACATTTGGCATTTTTAAAGCTCTTCTTCCCCTTTGATTTTTGGCACAGAATTTGTCCTCCGTTTCTGGTTGCTGCTGTTGTTGTCTGCATGATTTTCTTTACCAACGTACAACACTTGCAGATCTCAAAGGCCGCATTCCTGTCTTAACTGGACCAGAATGTTTACTAAATTGACCCCAACTCCCCCTGTTTAATCCCTTTTCGAGTGGATGATTTAGGGGTGACACGCAGGACCTGCTGGACTGTGGCTCTAGGAAGGGTTACTCCTGTATACGATCGTTTGGCAGAATATCCTTATCGCTAATTCAAGCTGTTGAAACCTGCTCCCGCATAATTTAGCTTGTCTTTCAGTTACGGATGTGGTGAGGTTTGTTTAAAGTCTTTGCACGCTGCAGTCTCCGTATTTTCTGGCACTGTGTTCTCTTCATTCAATTAAATGTATTTTTATATAGTGCCTTTCGCAACAGGTTGCCGCAAGGTGCTAAATAATGCAAGTTACCATACATTTTGTGAATACAGAACAGAAGGCCAGGCTTTCTTTACAGCTGTGGTGTAGTGAAAAGCGAAGGGCTGTGATTCACTGTGTCACCCATCCTACAAGTTTGGAAAACACAGCAGAGAGGAGAAGCAGCAGGCTTGCTAATGGAGGGCTCAAAACCTGACGGAAACAGCTCGTCTATTTTTAGTGCCTCAGTTGAAACCCAGTTCTTGTTTTTTTAATCCGCAAAATAAGCTAGTTTGTGTAAATATGATTAAATTGATTAAATGCTTTGTCACCTGACAGTTACATCTTAAGCAGAAAGCACGGAAGAGGAAACCAAGTATTTTACTTTTACCTTTTCATGGTACAAAGCACAAAACAGTCACATAATTAATATGATTTTATTCAGTCTGAGGTCTCTCTCTCAATTTCTGTATGAATAATGGGGAAAAAGCGACCAATTAAGAAATCAGACATGTTGAGGATTTAGGTGTAATATTCCATCTGTTTCATTTAATAGCTTGTTGATTGCTGACAGTCTGCAGTATTGTCTGTACTTTCAATAGCATTTCCTCAAGCAAAATAACATGTTAAACAGCATTTTAATTGAAGGCACAAATTGTCTGCTAGTATCGAATTGTGTGAAAAGGCATCTGGAACGGGTAATAAATTCTATGATACTTGTGGTTATGTAGATGATGGAAGTTGTTCAAATGTATTTTAAATGTGAATGTCGCTTTTGACAGAAGTGCCTTTCAATGAGTGAGGACTCCTGAACAAATTACCTGTTGCTGTGAGAATTTAGCAACTAGATACTTGACTGAACAATAAGAAGGATCATCATGTTCCTCACTAGTGATTGCTAATGATGCTAAAAAAAATAGCCCCCAATATTTGAATACAGGTATCACTGTTATTTTCCTCCAGCAATGATAAGAGTAAGAAATAATGTAATAGACGCTTCTGAATTGCCAGGTGTTTTAGACTATACCGCAACACAATTTTAGAATCGGTCCATGATTCTGTGTCTTGGTTCAAAGCCACGATGCCCACGCCCCCCCCGGGAAAGCCACTCACCCATCGAGCTGTTCCTCACAGTGCAAGCTCTGCTGCAGCGCGCAGGCCGTTCAGCGCGGATTGGAGAGACGTGAGGGAGGCGGTAGCCTGGCGTATCACAGGAGGGTGCGAGCCCAGCGCCACACAAACACTACCTCTGGCGGGGGCGCCAATAAGGAAATCATGCGTTGCCACTTGGGCAGCTCCAGTCGCAGTCGGCTAGTGACTTTGGCTCAGAGCCAGCGACTGCTTTGTAAAACTCAAGCTGTGCCTGCAGTGAGTGACTCAGCTGGGTGTTCCACTCAGGAGCCAGGCATAGTAGTCACATTTATTTAAAAGCGATTTGCAGAGACTGGGAGGTGAATTAATACTGCATCGTCACCCAGAGCAGAATTTTCGGTATTATACTTCTTTCCAAGGGCGGAGAGTAGAGCACAGATCAAACAGCGATATCTCACCCACTGGGACATGCACACGCAAACACAACATAAACTGGAATACTGCAGAACCCTAAGCAGACAATACACACTAGCTAAATATTTGACCAGGATAAGAAACAGCAAAGAGAAACAGACTCTGGTGAAGTACTGGCTCAGTTTCTAAAATCTGGCCATAGAAACTGGGTGACACAGACAGACTGGACTGCCCAGAGAGGACAGAGATTGGCTTTCTGCTGCACTGGGAGAAGTACTCTGGGAATAGTAAAACATTCATCCCTACCATAACAAATCTAATCCTAGAATTCCCACACCTGCCAGAATCAGAACAGCTCCCAGTCCTACTGGGAGAGGGGGAGGGAACTCAGTTGGGCTGGCAGCCCAGAATGTGATCTCCCTCACAGCCTGATGAACAATAATGTTCTACTGTATGTGTTGTATGTTGAATGTAAATGCCCTATGATGTGTTTGTATTGTAGCTGTTGTGTTTATTGTATAGGCTTTGGCAACACTGTAGTTCATTTGTCATGCAAATAAAGTTTGTTTAATGAAATAAGGAGGCTTCTTAAAATACTTAGGTTAACTAGCACTGATCCCAATCACTCCAATGGTCAGGGGATGTTTGGGGTTCCTCTTGTTGTTTAGGTGTTAGAGTTCTAAAATCAAAACTCAAGGCATATAGTGGCCATATAGAACAACAAGCACTATGGATTCCTGAAGATTCAACAAAGCTTAATAATGTCTCTGAATGAATTTAAAGGAGGAGTTAATATATAGAAGCATTAAATCTACATTCTTGCTTTGTGTAATGGGCGACAGGATTTGTTTCGGTTTCCTGTTCCACCCAGTTTTCTGAGGAAAATGTGAGTACCAGATCGTTGAAAAGCATGGCAAATTAGGCTGAAACAACAAAGCAAACAGAGAAAAGGATATGCATGAATTAAGGAATTAAAAACAGGGAAACGCACTATAAATGAGTTTTTAAACTACTTGGAATCCCTATTATTTGTATAGCTACTGTAGATGCATAAGTTCATTTTCATCATACTGTGAAGTGCTTACAGCAATTTAAATGTTTATTGCATCATGTCAGTGTACCGCTTATGTCAGTACTATGGAATGTGTTGTCATTCGGGCATAATTTAGGACTGTACGACTGTACCCTTCAAGCTGTAAGCTTGTTGCAGTTGTCTGGAATGAAACTATTTTTAAAATACGGTGTTTTCAGTTCAGGGTTGACACACCTGAAGAACTCCAAAAGCCTCTGACCGGCGTGGGGCTTGATGGTAATGAGGAGCAACAATGTGAGAATTTGAAGCTGTCACCTGTAAAAGTGTTTGATGGTGGGTGTAGCATTTGTACAGAAGTATTGAAGGTTAAGGCCAAGAACATGTAAGAAGAAAGCAGCTGCCAAAGAGAGTTCTCACCATGATGTTATTATTAATTTGTTTTGCTGGGGGGGTCATTTCAATGTGAAATCCATTGCCACCTCACCTCCTTTAATTTTAATGAACTTTTCCATAAAAGCTTGCAAGTGGGAGATAACGATTAGACTGTGACTTCTGCACCACTTCTGCTTAAAGCAGCAAAGCCTAGAAACACTTAATTCATTTTACTTTCTTGCACACGTTGGGTATTTTTGTCCAGTTTGGTTTAAAATAATTCTGAAAAACAGTATCTTTACTTCTCATGATTTGTCACACCAGCACTGCAAAGTAATACACTATCAAATAAAATGCCTAGCTTTTATTGGGGAAAAAAAAATACTTTGTTATAACAATATAACAAAATGATTTCATGACTGTTTATTACAGCTCAAAATACCAAAAAATAAGCTGAGGAAGTCAGTTGGACCAGTCAAAATGGAAATGGAGATGAACCGAGATCCAGTTTAATTACTGATTGTTCAGTTAAACACCCCTAAACCAGTCGGAGTGACGTTCCTGGGGTGCACCTCAAGGAAGCTTGAGAAAATAGAACAACGGTTGAGAATCACTCAAATTCATAGGAACCAGTCTATAAAGACATTGAGTTGAAAGTAGCATTAGTTAATTCTGATGATTAACAGAAAAAAGGAAGCAAAAAAAACCCCACATAAAACAATCATAAATCATGTGTTTCTCTGGAGAATATGTACCTGTCAACTGACATATCACTACATGTACAACCAATTAATTCCAGATATCTTTTAATCTTTTAGTTAGAAATTGTTTTACATTTTATGGTATTTTAAATGTGGTGCTTAAATTCTCAGTGTTCAGTATTTGTCAGTATTGGTACGAAATTTGATATATTCAGTAAATTGTTTGCTTTAGCTCAATACCTTGCATATCTAGACTGTGTGTAACAGGATGACTTTACATATGTTGGTTTAGTGCCAAATGTCTCCGACACCCTCCGAAATTCAGTTTGAATCCAGAGTGTTTACTTAGAGAAAAATATTTTCTTTTTCCACTTTGTTGGAGTAACACCGTTTAACACATTGGTTTGAGAGCACAAGGAGCAAGCTTTGCTTTGGAATGCAAAGCTTTAAAAATGAAACTCAGTTTATTCAGGTTTTTTTCTGTTTGTTCTGAGCGCTGATGAGGCGCTTTTTAAAGTGCACCTCAGCAGGTACAGTAAGAGTAGTGTGTACTTCAGTGTCTTAATTGTGTGGCAGTGCAGTTTGGGATACTTTTTAAACTCTGTGCTGTAGGCAAAAGAGATTCCTTCCTCACATGCTGGGTCCTAGGGGAATAAAAGTACAAGACACATGGAAGACCTGTGGTTTAATACTTTGCTTATTACTTAATTTTGCCTGAGAACAGGAACTACATAAGAATGACACAAACCGTCTCTTACAAGACACTATTTCTGTATTGCTGATTGCTATAGATATTACTATGTTGTGACTCAAGGATTGTAATTTACTGCTTGATGCTTCTTACAGCCATATCATTTCTGGCAGCAGGAATCTTTGCTTTTACTCAGGCTAGACATAAGCTGGAGGTTGTTCGTGTATGATTTGTGTGGTAAGGTATTGATGCCCTTTTCTAAGAACTGCTTGGTGTATCAATTTGCATCTTGTTTCAGAGAGTCCAGGGTGCTTCTGCTTAAGGCATGATCCCGTCACAGTTGATGTATTGTACCTGCTGAGCAACAGTCATGTAGGATTATTAGTTGTAAATATGCACAGATGCTCTTGCAACCAAATGTTTGTTCTTTTTACTTATTAACACTTGAGGACAAATAGAAATCTGCAAAAAAGTTGTCATATACAGCATAATAAAGATCAAAAATGGTCTGATGTTTGCAGAAAAGTGAAATATAACTGTCAGGCTACTTAATAAAAACTGACATACATGAACTGTAGTTGCCCTCTTTACTATGTGGCTATAAATATGGGTGTACAATATACCGTAAGGGATCACATTTGGGACAAGTACTGGTATAAATATAAATTAATTGGTTAATTATCATATACATTGTACCAGACTCTTTACTTCTTTTTGCTAGAAAAGTTTTTGTTGACTACAAGGTTATTTCTTAAAAATATACAAATTTATGTTGCACAGTTACACAAAGAATGCAGACATTTTAAATAAAAAGGACTTAAATGTTTAATATGTCTCAGAGGAAGTTTGTAAAAGCCCATTATAGGGCAAGATTCATGGCCAGGGGCACAGGGTGTTTAATCAAAACTGAAATGACTTTGATGCACTTCTACTCTCAAGAAGATACAAGTGCACAACTACACAAATACACATGAGAGCAATCAAGCTCAGTGCATATTGTGATAAAGTGACAAAATGTACATGTAACTGGACTCAATTCACTCTGAGCCTCTTACAGACTGTTCTGACACCCTTTTGGAACCCGAATAGCATTGAGTTCTTGCAGCCTTTTGTCTTGGTCTGAAGTGAGAGGTGCCTGTGAGCTTCTGATACCTGAACAGTCATGCAACAAAAAGGGATGATTGCTGTCTGAATGAAAATGACTTTTACAGATGATTAGAATGAGTAAATACAATCTACAAGTGCAATAATGAAATGAAAAGTTCCCCTTTCTTTCTCCCTGAGTGAATTGTTTTATTTAATATCCCCCTGCAAGATCCTGAACAGTCAATGTACTGTCTCCAAGAGCAGAGTAGGGTTAGATGTTGCCTCCTAAATCATAAGTAAAATTAATAGGAATTCAGTTTTTAATTGATATAGTTTATATCTAAAACATCGAGTAAAATATATATTTTTTAAAAAGTGAGTTGATGCTGTAGTTTCCAAGTAGCATATATACACAGAATGAGCCGAATGACAGACCTTACTCCAGGGGTACTGTTTAATTAAAATGGACGTTAAAAAAACAAACCTGTGGGAAAGAATTAATGAAAGCCATGAGCAAATTAAACACTTTGGTTTCAGTGTTATATTTTTTTGTTCCCAGGTGTGCAGTTCTGTACCTTTGATGTTGTTTTGGGGGGCATAAAAAGGCCATTGAAAAATTTGCTGAGCTCAGGACTGAAGCCCTGTCACCTCGAGTTTAAACTGAAATAAATGTGGATTTAGGAAAAAAAACTTTCTTCCCCTTTTGTGCTGTCCAAAGCCTTGCTCGTTGTATACATGGCGCAATGTCACACATGCCATTGTCTTGATCGTGCTGATCTCTTTGGGAGCATTGACCCGTGAGATGATCTTTTGCTTCTTACTGCTTTTCATGTGTTAGTATCTAGTTATTGCTGGTGGGACCTGATGTTTGCTCGCACTGCAGGTGATGCTGTTACACTCAGAAGGAGGCTCTTTCAGTGATCTATGCTCTTCGGTATCTGTAGTTTGGTCTTTGTAATATCCTGTGTTACCAGCAACAGATACGAGGTGGATAAATGAAACAAGTCTGAATCAGCAGTGTTAGTGTGTGGCGTGCTTGTGTTTCCTTTCTGAGAGAAGGTGACAATGGAGATGAGTCATCTGTCTTGCAGATGACAGAATTTACGACACGAAGAGATTACAGGTCCATGCTAACTGAACGTGACAGTTATCATTCAGTTCCATTGTGCTGGATTTGAGGTCAGATGACGGAGACCCAGTACGAATAACCCAAGTTTGGTCTTCATGGCGTTTCTCACCACACTACTGTGTTCATCTAGCAGAACCACTTTTGGATTATGCACAAGGATGCAAAGTTCATCAGATTCAGAAACAAATTAATTTGTGAGGCTGAAGACGAAAAGAAAAAAACACACTGCTAGGCTCTAATCCCAGGATGAAGTTCAAATTAACATGTGGCTCTAGCAGTAGAGCCTTCTAAAGGCATTCAGTTCTACACAGAATTTACACAAACTGAAACAATTAGACTTTGGTTGTCTTTACACGCTATGAGTGATTATATATCCTTTCGTCCTGAGATACCGTGCTTTCCCCATAGTGTAATGTCTGTTTGAATTATAACTTACTGCCCATTGTGGCAGAGTACCATAAAAGCAGTCAGTTTGTTATTGAAAATATTAAAGATGGTTGTAGCCAATGTGAGTGAGACATATGCTGCTGACTTTCCAGATGACTGTTTGCATTTCAGATTTTAATTCAGGCCAGGTGATTTTCAGGCAGAAAGAGCTCATTGATTCTTCCAGCATAGTTTATCGTTTTGTGTTTTGAGACTGGTACACCTCTAACTACAGGTTAGGTAACTGGATACCAGACTTTTAACTAAAACTAATCTTTTAGGGTGTGGAGTCTTTGCCAAGGCTTGTGTTGAGACTTTTGTGGTCTCTTCAGCTGATAACAGATCAACCACAGCCCCCCTGTTTTACTTACATTACAGTTCTGGGAAATACCAGACTAGTCATACAGCTTAATGACTGTCGCTGTGTTTGTTCCCTTTCAAAAGTAAGAAAAATGTATTTTTTTCACTGGTACTTGTGGATGATGGTCAGACTGTAGTTTGTTTGGCTTTTGTTGATATAACAAAGTCTAAATTCAGACAGCGCATCCGTTCCATTAAGGCAATAAAGATCTCTGTTAAGAAACCCGTGTAGATTGTATTGAACAAGTCACCCCTGGTTTCATTTGATATTTCTGTCATACCATTTAGTTTTGCTCTTCGATTGACAGATGACAGCAACAACAGTAAAACTGTGTTTAAGGCTGAGGTCTAAATTCGGCATGGGCTTTAAGGTTTTGGCTACTGCAAAGAGTTGCTGAGAAGTATAGGACTTCAGTGGTGGACAAGGGAAGTGACAAGGAACTAATAGAGATTTATTGTAGTCAGTACTGCAGTGGTTGCTATGGCGATTGTTTAAGCTTATGAGTATTTTCAGAATGCAAAAAAGACTAGGAAGTGTTACTTAAAAAGTTTTCTTTATGAAACGAATGAAAATTTGTTGTATTGCAGGGTAAAAAGCAGTAGAAAACCTGAACATGCTGAAACTCTTGAAAACACTGTAACTACCTGTATGCCTTTTGTCTAAGTGTGTTCTACTTGTCCTTGAATACCACAGTAAGTCTAAACTGCATGGAGATAGCGAATGACTGATTAGCGAACATGTAGACCTTTCATAGAAAAACATCAAATTAAAACCTCATGTGGATATGAGTGTTCTCCTCGCGGGTTAGTAAGTTACACTGAACTCGGCGACCTTACGACAAAATATTTTCTTCTCCTTATTTTTCAGCTGTTTGCCAAGGTTACATCCTCGGAAAAGGATGCGGTGTTGCACAATGCCTAACGCTTTCAGAATTGTGCTGCATGGGTTTGGTGTGTTTTTTTACACGTTTTGTCCATTACAGGATTTATTAAAATCCTTTAAAGGAATTTCACACAGCTGTGACCGTTAATTTATGTTTGTCATTTCAGAGGTTGGCCTCTAAAATTATCCCCAGAAGGGGTCTTACCATGTGCAGATAGCAACAGCTTCTCAGGCTTTGTGCAGCGTGTCCAAATTGAAACTCAGGCCCTCTTACCTTTCTCTCTTAAGATACTATTTTCTTGGTGTGAAAAGTCCTTCATAGATGCAGTGATGAGTGATCAGCTCTTGAAGAGAAGAGTTTTTATTTAGCATGTGGTGCTTTAAGTGTCGGTTCACAGTGACGCCAATTGTACAAAAAAAGTGAATTGAAGGTTATGGCCAGTGACAAAAAAAAGATATGTTTATTGTGTTGTTGTAGGAAAATAAAATCACTTAAAGCCTTTTAAAACCATGCAGTGTCACTGTACAGCTGTTCATTTGATTCTTTCAGTTTCTGAAGCATCGGAGTAAGGTTAATTATTCATCCTTCATTTTGAACAGCATTTATTCTTTTCAGTTTCTCCTTTCATTTCACTCTATACACGTGGATGTGAGGCACATTTTGTGATTTTATTCGTAGTTTGGTGCATTCTAAATGTTCTTTTTCCTTGATATGTTGATGTGTTTACTTGTGTACGCTGGACAGAACATTTTCCACCTGGTAGCTTGATCTTGTTTAGGTCCCTGAAGAGAAGCAAGGTTGGGCCTGCCTGGTTAGAACTGGAATGGAAGACCTCTGAACATGTCGCTGCCATAAAGTGGCACGGATGGGTCAGTATGTGGCGTTCTGCACTCCGGATTTATACTGTATGTCCAAACCAGGGCCCCATTTTGGCATTGTATAGGTGACACTATGCTAAAGAAGGTGCTGCCTTTCTGAAGCGATGAAGAGCTGTGCTGGCTTGTAAGAGTAGGATTGATTACCCTGAAATGATGTATTCTGGTAAAATTCCACTTTGGGTTTTTATAGCTCAGCCTACCTAAAGCTTCACCTAAACCAGCTGTTAAGGTCATATCTTACATCTCCACGTGATCTGGTGTGTATTGGGGTCTCTGTGCGTAACGGCCAGCACTCCACGCCCAGCGCGAGCTGTAGTTCAGTGGTGGGTGAGAGGTCCCCCTCCTGTAAATGAAGAGCTTTAGGATCTGGAGGAGCGAAAAGTGCCAAAGAGACCAGCAAATAAATATTACTCATTTATTTACAGAGATTCTGCATTTTAGTGTTTATCTTTGATTGCAAGACAACTTCAACTTTTTTTGAGGCAATTAGTTTGTGAATTTAATGACTAATTCCTTCACCTCATGTCATTTGATGTCAACATGGTACCAGCTTCTCTACATGTTCAGTAAACAATTGAACTTGAGCAGAAGGAAAACTGGTCGTGGAATTGTTTGATACGTTGTCACTATTACCTTTGTTCCTTCATCAGAAATGAATCACTTATTCATAGGGCTTTAGTAAAAATAAGGGAGTAAGTTCTTAATTTGCCAGTTTCTAGTATGCAAGATTGCATAAAGATCTGTGTGCTGAAGTTGTTGGAAATAATGTTCTTTTACCAGTGTTTTTTTTTAAACCAAGAACTGAGTGGAGAAAACAGTCTAAACAAGGAAGAAGATAAATTTAAAGCACCTGTGTCAGTGGTCTTGGTGGAACCAGTAGATATTGTGCAGTGGTACTTCCGGACCAGGATGGACAACCACTTATTATTGTAATAAAGTCACCCAGAAGCATGTTTGAAGTATAGGGTGCTCACTAAATTTGTTTTGTTCAGAAATCCATCTAACAACATGGAGCCAATCTGAAAAGCATTAACACAACAGGGTACACTGATTTCACTCTGGAATAGACGTGAGTTGCTTGCAGGGCCACATACTGTATAACGTGCCAGTCAAATCAACATTCAAGCAACCAGAGAAAAGCCACATGACCCTAGGGAGAAAGAAAAAGACTCAACTGAGAAGGTGCCCCAGAGAGGAGCTGAACCCAGGACCCAAGAGACCAGGCTCTGGCCAAAGAACTATTGTGAGAACTGTCCAAGATTGCAATGCGTTTCCATCAGCAAGGCCAGTATACAACAGAGGACATGAACATCACTGGTATACAGTGGTACAAAGCATCATGGACAAAAATGGTGGTCACATTGAGTGGATGTGCCAGCCTCCTGTCCTTGCTGTGGTTGTCTATAGGAACCAGCTCTGCATGGTCTATTCTGAGTTTGTATCCAAGGTTGTTGCTCCGCTGTGAGCTTTTTTTCCCACAATGTGGTGATTTAAATAGGGTAGCTAACATTGTGTACTCATTGCTCTACACAGGCTCTTTCCCCACTTGTTCTGTATGCATAAGCAAGTCAGTGAATGAATGGGCCAGCTTGCTTTCGAGTCATCCTGTATTAGCAGGATTCTCTGAAGGTGATGAGAAGGCCAAGGCAAATCACAAAAGCTTCTTTTCTTGAGCAAGGGTTAGTATGTCACTCAGTGAGTGGGCTGACACAACAAACCGAACGTTTTCTGTGAGAATTTGTGCTGATTAGTTGCTTTGAGGAGAGTGAACTTAATTCTTCACACTTTCCGTTTAAATTTAATAGCCTTTTGTGAAAAACAGGAATCTTCAGGTAGTTGCATAATTGGAATAACCTCAGAACTGGCACATGGGAAAATCCACATAGGATGTTTTCTCAATCACTCACGCAGCTCCTCCTTGTGAACCCAATAGGAAAATTGTTTCATACTCTCCATGTAAACCTTGGAAAATGATTTCTTGGCACATTATTGCATTTAATAAGACTGCACACTGATGTTACACAGTGCGTGTTGTTCTTGTTCAGACGTTTATTTTCTTCCAATGTTATTAAAAAGACATACTGTATGTCATTTTCTGCTGTACTGTCACATTTTCGTTGACAGAAAATGGAAACAACTCTGACAGCTGTATTTTTCTTTTTGCCATAAAATTCCAGCGATTTAAAGGCTTCACATCCTCAAAAATAGCAAAAAAAAATATTATCTACAAAATACTTGAAAATAAGTGCCGATATATCCAATCCTATTGTTATTATCATATATTGCAGTTCCCAGATTGCCTCTTGTGAGCTTTTCTTGGCTGAATTTATAAGAAATCTTGTTCTGCACTGTGTTTGTAAAAGATCAGATATTGATAGGCTGGTAGTAAAATGAGTTCTTGGAAGACTTAATGTACTGTGTGTGCATATCGGTGATGGAGGGCACGTTTCTGTGTGTGTGATATTCAGGGCTTATCGCTCTGCTTTTCCCATTTATTTATTCTCTCCTTATTTTAACATTTATCTTCAACTGGAGTAGTTGAAGAAATATTCTCGGCAGCAAGGAGACAAACATTTTACATGTCTGCAGAGGTAAGAGGTGCAGTTCAACCAGAAGACTAAAAGCAGAAACACCATGCCAGTCCTGTTTGTTCATGGCACTTCTATATCCACCCCATGTCTGGCACAAACTGCTCAGAAAGCCACTGGAGGGTGACTTCCTTGTTGTGTGCAGTTGAGTTTTTTTATCGTTTTACTGTCAAGAGAAGACTCACCGAGAAGCTGGTCATCAAATTCTACTTCTCTCCATCTCTTGTGTGTGTGATTCAGATTATGTTGTATGATTTCTATGATTTGTTCAGCAGAGGTTGGACAGCCTTCTCTTAGGAGGTTAGAGTGATATTTCCTGCTAAATTTGGAATGCCAAAAAGAAAGACGCAACACTTTCATCTCCATGATAAAAATAACCTCGTTCTGCTATTGTAGAGATTCCTGACCCTAACAACACACTAAAAAAAAAAAATCTGCTTAGTGTGATTTGTAAGCTGGACTTCATGGATTGCACTGGCGTTTTTTAATTGACCCAAGGTTGCTGAAAATAGTCTTTTTTTTAACTTGGAACAGCGGGTTCCACTTGGAGGTGGTACTTGCAACAGTCAATACAAAATATCAAGTGGGATCTCATAAGGAGCTTGGTGACACTATGAGTTAATGTCTCAGTTCAGTGTGTTTTATATGAGTCCTCTCATCTCATTTTTCAAAGAGATTCCATTCTGGCAATTCAGAGGGTTTTGCAAACCATAATTCGCACAAACGGCATTGAGCTGAAGCAGAGCCCTGTGATGTGTCTTGTCTTTGTTCATTAGAAAGGATGGGGTCTATGAAGGAGACACAGTATATTCTGGAAGATAAGGCATCCTTAGTTTATAGCACTGGAGCCTCACAAAATACAATTGACTGTTTCAGAACAGGGAATCCCTTTTGGAGGAAGAAAGGCCTCAAACCACCCCAGTCCCTCCTAATGAGGCTGTATCTGCAGCCTTCAGGCGATTCATTGCGGTAGCATATTGAGAGAGTTCCTGGATGCCCTGTGCCAACTAGCTCTGTTCCCCCCTGTGATGGGTGCACTCCTGCTGGACTATAGACATCAGAATTAGGTGAGAAACCATCTGTCCTGCCTCTCAGTTAACCTGGAGAGCACATAGGATCTGGGAAAACAGTCCTTTTCTCTGTTATAATGATAAAAAAAGTGATTAGGGAAATGATCTTTTGGCTTTATTTTTAAAAAAATGCTGCAGGTCATCTCAAGGTAATTTCCTTGGATTTTGCTGCTTTCTTGATCTTTATCATGTTTCTTGTGTGCCCAAGTGAGTCTTAGTTGTTTCTGCTTATCCTGTTTCTTGGCGAACAACAGGTTGGTAGACGTAAATGTGTGTTCCTTTCCGTAAAGCCTGTCGCCTGTGACAGAGATTTATTTTCTTAAAGAGAAACTGCACAGCAGTGTCCTCTGATTACTTTGTGTCATCTGCACTGAACAGTATAGACTCTGAAGAGTTTCCAATAACTGGTTGAGAAAAACAGTGACAGAACAAGGACAGCTTTAACACGTTAAGGTGATATAATTCTATATTATATTCCAACCAGAGTTATTATAGTCAATATTGTTAATATATATTAATCAGAATTATGATGATTAACTAATGCCTGTTTGACTGTGTCCATTTGTTTGATGATAGTATGCCAGACTCACGTAAAACATTTTGTCCGTCATTCCAGTATATAGGTGGCAGTGATATTCATAGTAGAAGTTACTTTATGGCAATATCTGTGGGAGTGTGCACCCAGTAGTAGGGGAAAGTGGTTTGTAATTGCCGATGAGTTCTTACTGTCCACTTCTCGGCACCATTGTAGTTTTCATTGAGGACTTGATTTCATCACTGTGAAAGCTGTGAGAGTTGTCTGGGTACCTGAGTTCACAGTACAGTAGGGTCTTGACATCTGAGAATTGAACATCTGCAGATTTATTCGCGATGCGGCCTGGCTGACAGGTTGCACCCCTGCCTGCCACCCCCCCCACCCCCCCAAGCGCTTGCTTCTCAGGGTCCTCATCTCAGCGCGGTCTTGTTTTTCTGTTGTAACGGACACTCCTGGAGAATGACAGGCTGGCGAGGACTTTACAGGCTCTCTGACGATCATGGAGCTGGGAAGGCAGAGAAAGTGCAGGTATCTGCTAGATGCAGAGGAGGGATTCATGTTGCTTATTTTCGATTACGTTAGTTTGTTTTAAATGATCAGTGTTATTTTAACTAACTTCAAGCCAAAGCATTGCTACTTTAATTATCATGTAAGGGAGGGTTACTTATTTTTTTAACTATACATACTGTACTATATACAAGGTACTGTAGCATAATACTGTATGTGATGGTATGGGGATGGACTTGTTATATGTGAATTTGTCTGTTCAGTTCTCTGCACAGAATCCTCACGGATGTTGAGACCCTACTGTATGGTAAAGGGTGACATCTTCACAAATGTATAATATCGTTATAATATGTCCAAGGTACATACTGTATAAATATAATTATAATGTGTCCCAGGTACAGTACATATACATCAGTTGTATTGACAATCAATACTGTCAGTAAAAAGTACATATTCCAGAGGTATAGAGATATACTTCTCATATTGCCATCTTGTCTCTGAAAGTACTGTGCTAAATTAGTTTGTATAAGGAAACACACTAAGGAAATTATATTTTATATGATTTTCATAAGGGTGTTTTCTAAGGCTGTAAGTTATTTCAGTTTTTATTCTCATAAATTGTAAGGTAATGTATTGCGGTCTATTAAATACACTTACACAGGCTCAGAGTTCAGTGCTTCAGACTAAAGTAACAAATCAAGTACAAGAAGGTAGTTGAACTGTTGCCATTTTATCAGCCCGCATGATCAAAAATAAAAGAAAGCTAATTAAAAATACTTGGTATAAAAAAAATGATAGTTTGAACAAGATCTAGTTTCCAATATGAATAAATCTTGCCAATTTGACAATGATACAAGTTGTAGAATTGTACATCATGAATGGGTAAACTTGAAATATGAAAACCTAAGCAGATTGAGGCTTGACTCAACTGCTAATAAAATTATCTTTGTACTACAGCATGGAAAACAATGGAGGAAACAGGATCGGTTAGAGGTTTTTTTAACTGTTTTGTTCAGAATGTAGTGAAATTAATCAGACAGACAGGAATCCGATGCAAGTGTTTTGCTAGCTCAATAGATGCAAGCCTAACCAGACATCAGGTCTGAGCTCCGATTCACATGACAACCGAGGCAGAAATGCTCATAAAGATATTGAGAGCTTGCAAACTATGGAGCAGTACATCATTGTCAGGAAATCTTTAAAGAAGGCATTTTGACTGATTTGTCTTGGGTAATTAAAATAGTTCATTCTTTTAAAACTTCATTCATGGCGTGGTAAAATGTGCTAAAGAAGGCTGAACAAACAGAGCTCCTGAGCAGATTCAAATACAGCTGTCAGTGACAGTGTCAGTGAGAAAATGCTTGTAAAAATACTGTGTAGGGCTGTTGACTGTTATCTCAGTTATGTTGTTGTTTTTGAGATGTCAGTGCTTCTGCTGCCCGTGCCTCTTGTGAAAGGGAGACGGAGACAGTGTGTGAGAAGACAGAGGACAGTTGATGTAACTCCAGGTTTCTAGGGTGTGTGCCTGCCTATGTGTACAACACACACCATGCTGCCATTGAGGCACTTCATGAGACTGGCCATTTTCTGTAAATAAAAATCTAGCAAGCTAAAATAGTGTTAAAAGATTTTTTATCAACTCCCATTTTTGTTATTAATAATAATCATAGATTGGTCAATACAATGTGATTAAAAATATTGTAATCCTGGAGATCCTTATAGATACTTAAGATTTCTCCCAGGAAAAAGTACAAAGCATTTTGTCTTTTAACCTACCAACTCTTTTACCATTAGTACTAAGCAAACTGAACTGGCTTGCATTCAATGAGATCTTATTCTCACATACTGTATAGGATTTATGTGGGATCTACAAAGCGCTGAATTTTGCTTATAACATTGATAACATTGTTTTCACCTTATTTGTCAAATCCATTCAGCTTAAGGTTGGTGGAAATTTGAAAAGGCTTATTTTGCCAGCAGTTATAATGGAATGTTTAGACAGCTTGTACAGTCAAAAGAATCTGTTGCTGTTTACAGTGAGATCCCACTACCTCTGGTGACTTCATGCAGGCAACAGCCATAGACCTAGAAATTGTCATTCTGTTAATGTGCAGAGGAATGCTCGAAAAGATATTCCTAAAAACAACTAGGCAGCACAGTTCAAAACTTCTAAAATAAATGATGAATTAGAATACACTATACTTTATTATCAGTTTGTGAACAGTTGTTGGTTTTTTAAAACATTTCGGGCCATTGCTTACTTGTCTTATGCCACAGAACAGATTGTGAAACATTATGGAGAACCAGGTGACGTTGTTGTTTGTGTTTGATACTGGCTTGGGGGAATTTAAACTATGCAGTTCACTGTTAACAGGACACGGCCCGGCCTCCTCCAGATAACGTAGAGTTGGTGGGCCTCTCCAACAACACGGTTTACTTTTATAGATCTGTATAGTCTATATGGAAAGAACATGCATGTTTTTAGACTTAGAGTAACATTCCTCGTATGGGCTGGGGTGGAATCTGTGCAATGCATTTCCTTCCGTGGGACTTTTCCTTTCTCTACCTCTGTCCTGTAACTAATGAGAACATCTTAGGTAAGTTTGTATAGCAAGACCGCTTCCTAGGAGGCACTTTAATCCTCCTCGCTTCTGTAGAAAGCAGCTCGATGTAAAAAAAAAAAAAAGGAAAACCATAACAGCTGTTAGGGGAAATGTTTATGTCTCTTTTCAAGTGTGGTTCCTGGCTTTGATTTTGCATTCAAGAAGCACACAATAAAATCAGCCCTTCACCTCCAACCCTCCCCCACGAACTGTGAAAGATCGCCCACAGATCCTTTCCCACAAACCTTTGCGGGGCCAGAAGCTGCTCATTTCACATTTGTGGTCTTCATGTGCACGTTGCCTACCCCTCAACCTCCTGCCAACACGCAGGATCAGAGAACCTGCTGCGGTATTCATCCTCTTTACGAAACACACAGAACCAAAAAAAAGATCCTTATTGTTCCCAAAATCCAGGAGAGCGTGAAACCCTTAAGCCTTCGAAGAAGGGACTAGCTTCCCCAAGAGCGCTTCTGTTGATAAATGTTATTTGGCTAAGCCTGGGGTGGTAATTTTAAAGAATACTAAATTAGTACATGAGCTCATGGCACAGTTAAATTCTTCTGACTACCATTAAACATTTATTATCATATCTTCATTTCTGTGTTGTTGTCCCATGACTGGAGTATTCAACTATTTTTTTGTTTCCTCACTGGGTGGAAGCAGATGCTGCTGCTCACTTTCCAGCTTTCTCCTGGTGTATTCCTCAGGCTTGTCTGGCAGTGCTCACTTCCTTCTGTTCTGGAGTTGCTTCATCATGGTGGCCTCTCACAGGTCGCGGCACTCTTTAACGTAATCTTGGATCAGCATCCCAGTGCGGTGAGGAAGTAAGCATGTCTTGTTCCAGAAGCGAAACAAAAAACACTTCTCGTGTAATGAAGATGTGGAAATAAAACAGAACAGCTAAAAAAAAATCAGCTGCTGCTGGTATAGGAAGAGTTTCTTTCCCAGGGGTCTCTAGTGTGCTTCACACAGTCGTCTAGTTTCCAGGATTCACCTAGCGTGTCAAATACTTTTCTGTCTGGTTGAAAGGATGATCCAGTGAACATGACCCTGTGTAGGAAGAGCAGTGATTGATAAACTGGTCCCATGTTTCGGCTGCACCAGTTCTGGCTCAGAGGGTATTATCTAGCACGCTTTGTTGACAGGCGTCAAGTTAAATGTCGTCCCAATGAGGTAACTGAAACCTGCCACTAAAACACAGCTAATGGCCTTATAAAGATGGCAAGCCTTGAAGCAAAATTTCCATCTGGAGACGTCTTGACACATGGACAAGGAAAGATGCAGGACTACTTCAAGGACCTGTTTTATTTTTGTTTTAATTGTAATTGTAATTTCCCAAGTAGTTAATGAAAGGGAATATAGATGCTTTGCTAGGAATTAAAAAAAGGTAGGTGTTTAGCCTTTTGCTCAAAACCTGTACTGTGATGTAATGTTTTCCACTTTATGGCACATACAGTACAAGCTGAAGTTTGTGCTTCAAATAAACAGTGTGTTAACTGTTAATCTTTAATGCATGAAGACCCATGGAATCAAATCCTGGACAAAAATATGTGGAAGTTGTTTTCCTATACAGGGGCAGTGGAATTTAAATTGTGTTTTGATGTGTTTCTGTCTTACAAGTAAGTGAGAATCTGTGGCTCTAAGAGTAATACACTACCACAGAAAAACAAAAGAGTTATTTCCTTAGCAATTGCGTCATTGACATTTTTTCGATCAAACAGCATTCCAGAGATTTTCCTTTCTGCCTCTTTAATTTCATTTTCAGGTTTTTGTACCCAGCTACTGCTCTGTGAGGTGACTGCTTTAGTTAGCTGTTACTGTACATGGCTCTCGCCAAAAATGAGTGTGAATGATCAAAAAATAGGTTTGGCTTGAACCAGCTCCTTTTTTCCACTGAGCTTCCTGCAGCTCTTGATCAGCGAGGAAGAATGATGCTTTATTCCTAGATTTGAACTGTTGTAAAAAATCTACAGTATGATTAGTGGGCTGTAGCTCACCTGCTGTTGTATTTCGTCTTCCTGAAGTCTTGAGAGTTTGTTAAGCAGTAGTTGGCTTGTCTTCTGACGTTGGTGTACACTTTGTGTTTGGTCTGTATTGACAAGTAAGCCTGATGTGAAGAGGATATGTGGGACTACTGAGGGAAGCTTGACCATTTCCCCATTTCTTCCACTCTGTTTTCCGGGTCTGTATTTATCAGCTCACAAACCAAACACTTATGGTCTGCCACAGTTATTATTATGTGTCCACATAGGTTAAGTGTGGACAGACATAGTAAACCGAGGTTATGTTCCAGTGTTACAATTGAGAGAAAGCCTTCAACCCATCTAGCTCATTTGATTGCTGGTAGCTAATTGTGTTGAAGACGGAGGTGACGTTTGTCCGGTTCAGCAGGATTGGCCAACTAACTTGTTCCAGACTCCCACAACACTTCGTGGAAAGACATGCTTCAATTTCTCAGTATTTCACATCACCATATAGTCTTTCCAAAGCAATAAATCACTCTCGGAGCCCTGTAGTTTTTTTAGATGTGTTTTGAAAATATCAGTGTAGAAGAAAGTACCTTAAATTAGCAGTTGAGTGGGATGTGTAAATGCATGCATTATTTTTTGGTCCTTGGCATGCAAGGCTGTTGCAGGGATTTTTCTGATTCTTGTGTCATCATTCATTACATGGAAGTCCATTTTTAGCCTTATTGGCTCTGCCCTTTCTCATAACTTCAGTGGACTTGGGTCTGTTTTGTAATTCCCTAATGAAGCATAACTATCTTATTAGTACTCAGCTTCTTAAGATTTTAAGAGATACGATTTAAATCTTTTTGCCTTAAAGGAAGTGTACCTTCCCAGTCAAAAGGGATGGTTTTGTACTGTTTTGCTTCATGGATTTAATATAACACAGTTGAGGTCTCCTATTTGCTATTCAAACTTTTTGACACACCGTGAAGAACTACTTATTATTCAGCAACACACCTTTATTGTTTCCAGCACTACGCATGGCTGTAAGCCACACACAGAAGATGGTGCTGCATTTTTTGGCTGGATAAATAAAATTCTATGTTTATATGATGTTTCACAGAGACTTTTATGAGGGAGTTCTCATCTGTGGTATTGTGATAGACTTTGGAGTTAAATGCCTTGCCACATTCTGATTTCTCCTTTTGTATTCTGTGATCTATTCATTTTCCTGCTGTATGGAACTCCGTTGTTAGTGTTGTTCTTTCACCAGTTAGGATATCTGTAGGCCGGTATTCTTCAATATCCCTTTAAAGGATAAAAAAAAAGACATGGTCATGAAGCTAATAGTTTTAAATCTAGCATTCTGCTTCGAGGTTGGAATACAAATCCCTTTCCACTGAAGTTATGACCATTTTGGGCATTATAGGCTGCAGTCAACTCCAGGTTCAGTACATTTCACCTTGGTTTTGAATACATTTGCTTAGTTTGCTGTTTTAATCGGAACAATCTATGCGTGAGGTCGCGACTCGGGTAATTGCGAGCTGATCGGAACTGCTGTGCAGTAGGAGTCTTGACCCATCCTGCAGGCCTATGTACGTTTGTGTTTTTTCTGGTTCTGAAAACACATTGAAAGAGTTATGAAATTATGTGAGCGCTGCACATTTGTGGAGCGGTGTAGGGGAGCAATTGACAGTTCTTTTAAAATCCAAAGGTTTTCCCATTTGTGATTTAACAGCCACTTCTGGGCAGTGCTTACCCCACCTCTCGGTCTGCGTACCCCAATATTAGTCCATCAGCCCCTGACCAGCCCTGCTGGCCTAGCGTACCTTAGGCTCCAAGCCAGCTTCACTGCCAGCTCGACACACTCTCTGCTTGCAATGTAGAGCTCCTGATCAAGTGATTCAGGCTTTTCTGTCTTCAATTAATGCTGTACCACAAGATATTGGCACCCTGAATAAAGCATTTCTTCATCTGAACCTTCAAGTGTAATGTTTCGGGAGACGGTTACATATGTGTTTGTATTGTGCTTCAATGGCGGCCATTGTTTCCGAGCAGGGTGTTTATGAGTTCATTCGGGAGGCTGCTTCTTGCAGGGATGTCTA
Source organism: Lepisosteus platostomus (assembly GCF_059453375.1). Classification (NCBI taxonomy): domain Eukaryota; kingdom Metazoa; phylum Chordata; class Actinopteri; order Semionotiformes; family Lepisosteidae; genus Lepisosteus; species Lepisosteus platostomus. Next base: position 41,486,234 of record NC_142622.1, on the reverse strand, counting down.
ATAGCTCAGGGCTATGGATTGAGGCTGATAAATGAGAAACTGCTGAATGCGGTGTTATGAAATACAGTTGGTGGGTGGTTCGATGGGTTGGGGGATTTCCACAAAGCTGCTCGGAGCCTTGTCCTAAGCCCCATGGACAGTGCGCTCGTGTGTGCGTGTTGGCGTGGGGTTTGGGTTGGCGGTAGTCTGCTGCTCAGAGTCTATTTGTACTTGCACATCAGCAGGAGGTTGATGTTTTTACTGCGTGGGAGTTGGATTATGTTTAGAAACAATTGCCTATAATCTCTCTGCATTTTTCTTTAACCCTATGGAAACACTGTCGGGATGAAAGGCTTTTCACGAGGGCTCTGAAATTGTTTTGGCACATTATCTTTGGTAGTGTTTGGTTTGCTGATTTTTATGGGTTGTGCTTTTCTAGCATCAGGAGATCCCTGTAATTTCCTTAAAGGGCACAGAGCTGCGTATGGAAATTGTCCGATGTCTCTGTTTTCTGGGACCCAGCCCATTTCCAGAGCATCCATCAGATGTCTTCATCACACTCCCACCCCTCCCCAACCAGATCAGTAAACTACACCGAATCTCTGTGAATAATGCTGGAGAACAGACTTTGACACAGATTTCCATCCACATGTCCCTGGAGGATTTAGGAACTGCACTGATTTAAGGAATAATCTCTTGTGCTTGTGGAGCAATTCAATGTGGCTCTGTCCCACTGGCATGCAGTCTCCTGGGCTCGTAATTATGCATGTAATCACTGTCTGAACCTTGTACTTGGCTCTTTATCCTAACAGAACCCCGTATCAATGCCTCAAGAAAGACATTGAACCTGGCATAGGTGACTCACAGTAATGACCCAAACGTGAACTGTGAACTGTGTACGCTGTACGCTGATTTGAGTTGCATAAGAAAACCTGTGACACTCCGCAGTGTATGCCAGACTTGAGTTTGCCAGGCTCTTTTGAAAGTGGAGACTTTGCTCCATTAATTCTAAAAAGCTAAATTCAGGGAGAAATTAATGCAATTCATTCCAGCATCAAGGTTTTCTACTTATTTCGAAAAGGTCCTCAGTTTTAAGTCTGGTCAAGAGGAGCACAAGAGATCTTAGAGGAAAACATATTAATAAAGTGATGTTATTATTATTATTATTCTCATTGAGCTCAATGACTTTGGAAAGCTGAAGTGCAGGTTCTGCATCCATCTACTATGATGCTGGCCAGAGATGTAGCAGGGCCTGGGTTGTACTCTTGAGGATCAAAGCATCTTTCACAGTCCTTTATAAAAGTTCAAGTTGTGTCTAAAAAATAACCATTTTGACAGATTGTCATTTTAATAAAAGCACAGATACGTACAAGTAATTAGAAGTTTTCAAGGCTGGTCTGTTTTCACATGAGAACGTTTGCCACACGAATACATTACATTATTAAATTTCAAGGAAACAACTGAACTGGAAAACGGTACTGAATTTCTGAAGTTTTAAAGGCTGATAACCTAACCCTTTTCTGTTTTATGTTTAATATACAGTAACTGTATTCCTGATGACAGGACAGTTGATGTGGCAATGAATATTGGAATTCAGGATGAAAAGTGTAAGAGCTTTCTCTCACTAGTCTCCAGATGGGACAATCTCATATCTAACAAAACTTTTAGAAAAAATCAGGTACAATTTCATAGCACCGAATGGTTTCTTATCCGTTTTTTCAGAGGTGATTTTTTTCCTCCTTAATAGTCTCAAGATGAAACTACAAAAGGAAATGCCAGAAGCTCTGCATCCCAAAGCAATTCATGCTTCCGAAGGGGGCCCATGTCATTCTCCACTCAAGCAGAACCCAGGAGGCTACAGTCACTGGCAGCTGCCGTTGTGCTAACTGCTTCACCACACAGTAGCGCAAGTGGAGAAGTGAGGAATTACTTCACCAGTTGAATCGAGAGGGAAATCAAGGGAGTCCAAACCACACAAGCTTAAGGAGGAACTTAACCAGGACACTGGGGCTAGCACACCTACTCTTGTGGACCGTCCTGTGAGCTCTTTAATGCCAAAGTAGTGCAGCTCTCAGTTTAACATCTTATCTTGTAGCACCCTACTGTATGTCCTGCAGGACACTGTCCTTGGTCATCATACTGAGGCACTGGATTTTAAATTCTTGTCCAAGGGCAAGAGTGCCACCTACAGTACTTCTGCGCCCCCACCAGTTCAAGTAACAACTTCATTTTCCTTAGTGGCTCCCTATCCTAGTACAGACTTTGCTTCGTTTCCGAGATCGCCCCCTTGACTGCATATTGCTTTGAATAGAGGTCTTGTAAATCACTTCTTATTATTTTTGTAAAAGTGTAATGGCTCCCTAAAATATGACACGTCAGTGATTCGCTTTTCACTGTTCTCATTTCCTTTTTTGGTGTTCTGGAGCTCGGTTTTGTGACGTGAAAAGTCTAGAGAGGTGTTTGGTTGAAGAAAGCATGGATCACATTTGGGCAGTAGAGACTCAGTTTTCCACAAATGTTAATGCAGCTAGGGTTATTTTCTTTGGTTAAGTATATTGTAGGCGTGTTTTAACTTATGAACTCATTGTTTTGTCAAAGTAGAGATGGAATTTATCAGTGAGTGTGCTGTATCATGATAAAAAACGGTGGGACCTGACTTGGTGATTCAGAATTAAGAGCCAAAGGAAGAACTTAAATAAATAAATGATTAGTTTAATTCCTTGAGAGTGCCGCTGTTGTTTCTTCAATGATAAGGAACAGTTTACAGTTTGCCAGCAGCCACCTCATTTTGTGAAGAATGCAGTAGTAAATTTGACAGATAAATGGCATAACCATGTGCCCAAAAGCAAAACCTGTCTGTTTTTAAAGATGTACGCATTTCGCTCCAGCAACCATGACTAATTTTCATGTGAATTGAGAATCTTCAAGGAATGTGTAAGGGACTTTTTGCTGTACCCATCTCCTGTGTTAACAATGTAGTCCAATTTCTCAGGCTTGTTTAAGGAGCCCCGGAGTTCAAACTAAAATCACTGCCAAAAGGAGACACAACTTGTCTTCCAAGATAAAAAAAAAGACCTACGGAATCTTTTTTTTTATTGTATTAGTCAAACCCATAAAACAAATGGTACTATAACTGATGGGAGTTAAAAGGGTGTCAGTTTTCCCACGTACTCTTGGAGAAAGCTTTCTCAAATCCTGAATAATTTTTTTTTAATGAGTAGCAGTGAACAGAAGATGACCACACAGAAGAACTACAAATCCATTGTAATATTTTTAAATGTGTCGCACGGTTATACGTTTATTGCCATATGTTTATGTGGGAATGGTGATTATATGGAGTGAATTACAGTTGTTGGCAGGGTAGCAGCTGTTCCCTTCTCTTTGGTTCTGGTTACGTTCTGTTATTTTGCTGAGGAAAACATCTTTTTTGGGTGTGATGTTAAAATGAAGACATTTAAGGTACAGTACAAGCACAGTTTATATCTAAAAACAAAAAAAGGAGTGTTCTGTCTAGCGTTTGTGAGTTACATTTAAATGTCGGCAACAAAAAGAGCAGAAAAAAATGGAAATATGTTGATTGCGTAAATATTCATACCTGTAAACTCAACTGTTTTTTAAGTATCTGTGTTTTACATGTTTTGGGGTCTCTACCAGTTTTGCAAAGCGATTTGGGGTGATGTTAGCCTTTTCTTTTGGCAGATTTGCTCAAGCTCTGTCAAAAAGCTAGAGGATCACTTTTTCCAGTCTTATCACAACTGATCGATTCTACTCAAATCGGCACTTCAACTGGTCCACCCAAGGACGTTCACTTTTTTATTCGTGTGCTACTCTGTTGTAGCTCTGTCAATGGGCTTTGGTCCTTGTCTTGCTGAAAGGTGAATTTTTGTCTTTCATTTAGGTTTGATGTCCATTTTTCTTCACAATTGGCAATTCTTTGCTCCATCTTTGTTCCCAGCAATCTTGACCAGCTTCTCAGTCACGTCTGAAGCCGAACTATAATGCTGCATCCTCTGTGCTTGACAGTAGGGATGGTGTTGACTGAAAAACATGTTTGCAACATGTTTACAGTATCACTTTGGTGCTGACTAGGTATGAGATTTGAGATGGTTTATTCACTTTGCCATACAGACCAGTTTTATGGAAACTGGCGTATTTTCTCTCAAAAGCCTCACAATTGCATCTTGCCCCCTTGCTCAGTTAGGAGAAACAGCTAGATCTAGGCTGTATCTGAGTGATACAGTACACATTCAGTTTCTGTGATCGACTTCACAGTGCTCAAAGGGATATTGAGTGTTTTTGATTTTTTCACTTGTTGGTCCTGATCTGTGCTTTTAAACAACTTTATCCCCGAGTTGTTTTGGAAGCTCCTTGGTCTTCATGGTTGAATATTTGCTTCGAATTCACTACGTGATGGAGGAACCTTAAATAGACAGGTGTATTTACTGTGAAGTCATGTAAGTCACCATTATTGCACACTGATTTCATTCAACTGAAATTGTGGCTGCCTAAGGTCATTTTTTGCACCTAAATTAATTTAGGTTTGCCACAGCAAAGGGTTTCAATACTTAGGCAATCATGAATCTCAGTTTTATAGGAATTATTTATTTACTTCTTTTTGTTTTTAGCTTTCTGTAGAATAGGTTGTACTGTATATATAACCAATAATTGCTGCCTCAAAGTGATATGACTTTAAATTTTAAAGCAATAAAGGTGAAAACTGTGCAAGAGTCTTAAAATTATTGTAAGTTACTATATAAATAACAACCTTTTTTAAGGCTTTTATTTGTAATTGTCAGAATGTCTGACAATGTTTTGTGTTATGTGTAAATAAAGGTGTAATTCTGATATAATATTTCTTGATGGTTGTTAGGTCACTAAATATATTACTTTGGAAAGGGTGTGTAAACTTTCTATTGGGACTGTATATACACGAGACACCTCAGTAACAGTAACATAAAGGAAATTATGTGATTGCAGATGTACTGTATACAGTATGTTCTGCAGTTACTGTCAGAGTTCACAAATAATGGGATGGAAAAATAAGTGAAAAATGTTAATCCCCTCCACAGTAATGTAACAGTGAGCTCACAAATGCTTAAACCCTCAATACAAATGCAGCGTAAGAAACATGAGCTAACACGGACTAGCTGAGAGAAACCAAGATGTAAAACACATGTCCACAAGCTTAAAATAAATGCACTTCAGCCAGGAAGTCGCGCCACATGTTGTCATTTACCTGTATCGCACAGAAATGACAACCCATAGAACAAAATGGCACCCCTCCCCTCTCTAGAAAAGAAGGACAATTCTCTGTTTTACTAAATCGGGAATAATAAAGGAATCCATACGCACCCTGTAATGTCAGGATTGTCTACAAAAGGAAGTGCATCCAAAGACGCAAATGATCCAGCTCGCGTGTCTAACAGTGAAGCGAATGGCATAGACTTCAAGCCAGGCATTGCTTCTCTGCAGCTCAGAGGCAACTTTTTTCATTTGTATACCGTGTGGCATGGACTGGACTTGTATCTATGGATAAACCTTAGCTTGGCTGGGTGAAGCACAGTGGGTCTACACTCCACGGGTGAGAGGGTTTCTGCACTGTACTGCCAGAGCATAGTAATCTGAAAAGAACAGGAGTGAACCGCAGTGGTGCTAATTTTATGGCTGCCTGAAGGATGGATTGCCAGTCACTATAGTGAAGAAGTTTGAAGGCATGATACCTGTCCTTCTTTGTATCAGGACTGACATATTATTATTATTATCATATTATATTATCTTGTAATTATAATTCTCCTTTTGAGGTGGCCAGCAAGGGTGACCATTTTGGTCCAATTCTTTGTACCAAGAACTCTCCTGTGGCACCTTCCAGCAGGCCTAGAATACAGATGTTAGTGGCCGATCTCCATCTTTGACTCTTCCCGATGAGTTGGAAATGTTACAAGAAAGTGTTTTGCATACATCTGTGGTCTTTGAGATTCTTTACCTTGGCTTTGGAGGAGTGGGTGACTCTCCATTGCTAAAGAATTGAGCTTCATGAGGATTTCAAAATATTAGGTAGCTGTGAAGACTGCCCTAAAGTGAAATTTAAACTTAATTTTGGAAATAAAGTGTGCTGAGTGCAAAATTGTCCCGGCTGTATGAGCAACCATCTCTGGTGCTACTAGAAGTGTTCAGATATTCTTTCTCATCTCAAACCTTTTGTGTATGTAGTACTGTTACTATACTGTATACATAAGATGTTGTGTGGGACCTTAACTTCTGATGTATATCCTGGATTTGTAAACTTTAACTTTCTTTTTTATTTTTTAGTTGCTGAATACAAGCCTTATCAGGTCATCCTTGAGTTTTCTGCAGATTAGAAGACGGAGTATTGTGTCATGACATTTTTTCTTGAAATAAGAAAATTAGACAGGATTAAGAATCTATGAGAAACCCAGCCTCTTTCCCCTTGGGAGTTTTTTTTTCTCCTTTCTCAGTAGAATATGAGAAAGAGGACTGTGAACTGAACAAAGCCGCTATGTGCTGCACACGTCCACAGTTTTGTTTGGCTGGGAAGCCTGCCATGAGATAGAATTCAATCTAATTCTCCTTTGGGGCTTCCTCGGGGTTTCATTAAGTACCACTATGGTCAGAGAGGCTAAAGTGAGATAGTCCAGCTCTCCAGTCTGGTAGGCAGGCCTGCTGGTCACATCTGCTGGCAAATCAGGAAAATTTACCAATTCATATATTATCCAGCCATATTCAATGGCCATACAAGTTGTGTTTGTTATTGATGTTGGCTTTACTTTTCCCGTGCTTGAGGAACAATACGAATGTGACAGGCCTTCGAATTACCTCTGAATAGATGCCAAGAAATTGGTTGGCTATTAAGTGGAAACCTTTTGTTAACACAGCATGTACTGTGATCAGCATCTGTTTGGTAAAAGCTGGAGTTTTGTTAGCTTCATACTCTGGCTTTTGCTTGAACAGTGAAGAATTTTGATCTCCACAGTTTGCTCCACTGAAAACCACAAAGAGGGGGGAATTCTGGAAATTTTTAGTGAAGTCTACACCTTGCTACCTATCCAAGATTGTAGAATTTGAGGACATTTGTAAGGTTAGCCAGTGTTTGGCAGTCTCCAGTATATGTTTGTGAGGGTGCTGTCCCCAACAGTAATTGAGGGGGACAGTCTCTCAGGACAAATTAGCCCCTGCTTCAAAGGGAGGCAGAAGATCACAAATTTATATTGTGTCAACAATATCAACAAATCAGCACCAGTCAACGTCATTCCTACTGTCAGGTGTAGTGGTGGCAGCATTGTTATGGGGCAGCTTCTCTACATCACTTCAGGTCAAGAGTAGTTCAGATCGCATTGTATTCTATAAAAAAAGAAAACTTCTGAAATGCATTGTCTGTATCTGAAGATCATGGAAAATGTCATGGAAAATAAATAGTTAAATGTTGTAAATCCTTGTGGAGTCGGTAGTTGTAAACCACCAAATGTGAAAGTTGAATCATTTAGAAAAACATGTTCTTTTAGGTCTCCCAGGGATTTTTTTGCAGACTCTTATCTCTGTTGTTTGACAGTTAAAGAGAGTTGAAAATTGGACAGTATTTTTGTATTGTATCTGTATTTTTACCGCTGAGCCATCTGGCCGAATAATAATGATTCTAGCATTTGCAGGCTAGAAAATCCAAAAATACAATGTCTAATCTGGTGTTGTGCCTTGTGGATGGTGGGTCATTAGGCTGAGTAACCATACAACTCCCAAGCATCCTTCTTGACTGTTATCGGAGTTTGTGCTTTTGATACTGAAAGAGTAATGTTCTGTCCCACATCACTGCAGTGCTTTTTGTTGCAATTCTTTTTGGTATATAAAGGTACAGTAATGACAAGACACCAGTTGCTGTTAACTGAAGAACCAAAACTGATAATCTAGCCCTAAATAACAGATAACCGAAAGAGTTACCCTGAATTGTAGGCTCGAAAAAAAGAGGCCTAAAATCTTCCTAAACTCAGACTCCAGTATCTGAGTGAAGCGGAAGTCTGGGCAAAGCCCTGAGCCAGGAATGTCCGTTCTTAAGCTCAATGAAATTCGTTATCGGAAAGGAAACGAAACCCCCCTCTTCGGTAAAAAACAGAAATAGTTTCTAACTCAAACAAACAGAACAGTTACCATGCCAATGGGCATCTATAAATAGTTCTACTGTTTGTTTTCAGAAGCGCCCTCCCTTGAGAAAGTTCGGCGAACAATGCTGAAGTGCCGGGCAAGCTGACTACACTTTTCATTTGCAATAAATATGTTTTCTTTTATGCTGCTTACGAAAGAGAAGATTTCTTCTCGAGGGAATAATAGAAATACCGCATCTTGTGCGCAGAGTAGTGCATCGGGGACTCTGAATCATGTATCATCTGTGTAGAAGAATGACTGATTTTGAAGTGTCATAAATCCGATCGCTATCCATCTCGTCATTTAAAAAGTGACTGAATAGCTCATAAATACGTACAGGATTTTTATTTGCCTCCCCCCTAAAGATGCAATTTTACATATGTGGTATTGACAAGGGTTTACAGAAGCTAGGAGAATAAATATGAACCAGCACCTGCTGCAGCAGGGCCATTTGTGATGGAGGATCACCGAAGGATCACAAGCAGGTTACGGAGTCAGGAGAACTGTACCAGGGGAGTCAGTGGCAGAGTCAGGGTAAGAGCTGCTGTCCTTCTCGTAACAAGCCACAGTGCCATCAGATGAAAGGTTTTATGCCATTCTGCAAGAGCGGAGGGAGCGTGGTTTTAAATACACGAACTATTGCGTCCTGACTCTGGTGAAGCAGCAGTGTTTTACAGGGGACATGGTTTCTCAAAAAAGCCCCCTTTTGTCTCTCAGGGAATGGTGAAAGCACCTGGCGGAGTCACGACCTGGATAATACGAGCTAGAACTGCAGGCAACCCCCTCAGGTTTCCACTGAAGAGACTAAGGGAAGACTCCGACTGCAAAACAGACTGGAACCCTTTCCTCAACTGAAGAGCTTTTCGGCAGCCTTTTCTTGTTTGTGCTTAAGGTAAGGCTTGAAGCAGAGGTAATCCTTCTCTAGCATAAATACATGCATTCCTATAGTTCCACTCCTGGCAGTTATCTCAGGGTGTTTTTTTATTTAGAGTTGCCGTTTGTGTTTGATTTATCCACCTGATTTGAATAGCTGATTGTGTGTTTTTCACTTCTCTTGAAGCCACAGGGGTTGATGCATCTCTTGGAACCCATAGAGGCCTGGCAGACTAATCCCCTCCTGCCTTCAGTGGTGCTCAGCCAGTTGGTTACATGTTGGTGACATGACCCACAAAAAGTTTTTTTTTAGCATTAATGAGAAAATATTCCCCCTTTTCTGAGAAAACGTTCTCCCCAACTTGAAGTTACAACATTTGAATTACTGAGAAAGCAGCTCTCAGTGATTACACATTATTGTCGATACATTGTGGGTAGATTTGGTTTTAGTAAATCAGGAATAAGAGTTAAATGTAGTTTTGTATTTTCTGTTCATTATAGATTTTTACTGTATTTGCTGCTTATTGTAGTATTGTTCAGAGTTTTGGTGCTATGGTTATGCGGGCTGCTTATTTTAGTAAAGATGTTGTGTGTTTGAGTGGCATTCACAGTTTCTCTTTATGAAGGTGCGTTTAAAGATGTCATTGTTTTGCATTCCTTCCTCAGCTGTTGACAGAATTACTTGTAAGTCTTATAAAAAGAACTGAAGGAGAAAATACATATAGAGAATCTGAACTTCAAAGCAGTCTTCTTAGACTTCAGTGGTTGTGTTTTCATATCAAGCTAAATTGTTTGCTATAATCTTAGGTATTTTTGCAGAAATGTGTTGCTGAGGGGAGAAATCCTTTTTGTTTTTCCCAGTGATGCACCAGCTTTATTGGAGAACAGTTTTTTTCTTAGTAACAAGATGTGCAGCTTTGAGTCAGAGTAAAATGTAACAGTAATACTGGTGGAATTCTTTTGATTTGGTTTTGCTAGTTATTTGATTATTTGGTCGCAAGACAGAAAAAAAAGATCACAGATTAACATTTTGATCTCATTTTCTACACGTTGGCTGACTACAGCTCTGGCTTGAAGGATCGTTGTTTTCTAGGGGTTCTGTAATACTTGATTAAGCAAGCTAACCCATTCTCTTTACGCATCTTTTTGTGTACGAAACAGATGACTTTGTTTTATGCACATCATTCAAAAGCACCAGATTGTGAATGCTTTATTCTGAAAAGTAGAATTCCTAAATCTGTTTCATAGTGACAAAGACGTTTTATACCAGCGTATGCGAAGTACAGTATGTAAATGGCTCTTGGGGTTTTCAAAACCTAATTAAAATATTTTTTCCATGTTTAATTTTTCCTTAGCATTTAGTGGTTTTGCAGGGCAAGAAATATCCATTCACAAATCCCCTTTTTATATGCTATTTTTTTTGCTTGTTGTAAAGAAGAAATGTCCCAGACAGACACTGTCAAAGTGTTTAAAATTGTGGATGACGGACTTTTGATTTAAGCTGAAATACAGTACGTTTTCCAGAAGAGTGGTTGTTATCCCTGACATCAGTGGTTTTTAACTTGCAGGCCTAGGATCGCTTGCGGTCTCTGTGTGAATTCCATGAAGTTGTAAGCTCAACAGACTCCACATGCAATATTCCTTTGCTCCTCTTGCAGTAACAGTCCGTATACCTAACACATCCTGTGTCTTTCTTTTATTTTATTGACTCGCCTTGTCCTATGGCAGGCTATTGTGGGTAAAGTGGTGCTGGGAAGTTGGTGCCACATGACCAAAGAATGACTTCTCTCAGAGGACAGTGAGACTCAGCAAAGTAAAAGCTTCTACTGTTGTGAGAGACGTTGTATTCGTCTGAAGGTCTTTGTTAATATAAAGTTGTTTTTTAACGAGCGCATAGATCGAGGTATTTTAGTAGTTTGTTTCCCCAAGAGAAGAGTTTCCAAAAATCTAGAAGTGGAACTTTTGTTGAAGTGTACATAGCCCTCTAAAAAAGTTTATTCTGTCTGGCCTAATATACAGTATAGCCAGTTTACTGGTGACTCGAGACCATCATCTTTGCCAAGTCTGCTTAGTCCTACTAAGCCTTTAGAGTGTCTGCAGCCATAAGGAGTAAAATGGATAGGTCTTTTTTTTGAAGCACTGACGAGTGCACCTGCTGGAACAATCCAGCTGAAGAGACAAGAAGGTCTTTTGTGTTCATTTCTGCAGTTTAGAGATCTGTTCTTGTTTTTCCAAGTCTAATGTGAATCCCCAAAAATATTGGGTTCGTAAAAACCCGAATTCCACTGTATTTATCTGTTGGCTAGTTTTGGTGTTCATGTAAATTTGAAATCCTTGTTCTTCTACGGATAAGCTATGGAGGAAGGTCCCCTGCTACCGTGACAATCAACTGAATTTACTGTCATTTTGCCGGTTGCGTGTTTTTTCCTTCCGACGAGGGCTGAAGCCGTTGTACAGTAATGTCAGATCTATTTGAAAAGGCGCACCACATCTGGTTCCCCTTATCACCTTTCTTTATCTGCTGCTGACTCATACAGTGTGGTCTGAGAAGCCTCCACTGTGCTGTCACGCTACGCCTGCTTACTGCTCTGAGTTTTTGCTCTGCGAGCAGTTGCTGGCGAACCTTGCCCTGTACACCAGTCAGAAACTGAAAGTGGTGTGTGGCTCAGTCTCCAGCCCCGTGTCCTCACTGACCTCCCCCCTCTCCTCCTCGCAGCATAGCGCAGACTTCAAAAGGAATGGACAGGCCGAGTGTGGAGCTGTGCGGCTGGGGCTCGTCGTGGTTAGTGATTCCTCTGGTTTTCGTGAGCATTTGTGCTCGCCGGCCTGTTCGTTTTCTGTTTGTTTCTTTTTCTGTCGATCCCGAGATCTGCTTAACAGTCGCAACTATGAGCGTCCTGAAATTGATGCCGGTGACCTGTCTAAACTTTGCCTTAGCAGAGAAGGACGTTCTGATGAATTGGATAAACAGCCCGGGTTTTAAGGTATTAGCGGTTCACTGCAGAGGATTTGCAGACGGGAGCTCTTGCGGGGGAAACGGTCCTGAGAGACCAGACCTGAGCATGGCTTCTTTGTTTTATTTATGCCCGCTGGTGCCTGTTTGCAGAAATACGAGAGAATCCAGGGTGGTCAGGTGTGTGCTGGGCCGGCAGAAAAGTAAAAGAACTGGGTTCTTCTCGTCAGTGTTTTTCTAACAGAGAAATCCTAACTGTCTGAGCGGCAATGTTTTTGTTGGTTTTTTAAATAATTCCTTCCTCATTTTTGCATTGGCTTCCAAATACTTTACCAGAAAGCCCTAAGTCATTAGTGTTGTACCTCAAAATAGAAAGAAACAAGGCTTTTGACCGATGAGAGTTCCAGCTTTGCTGTTATTGCACAAGAGGGAAAATGTGATAAGTGGAGTGCATGGGCCAGACGGTATTTCAGAAACAAGGTTTGTGATTAGAGAGCGAAAAGATTTTGTTCTAGATAAACCTGTTCTCCTGAGTTATCATCCTCTAATAAGGTCTTATGAAATTCTTGTTTTCCGGGTTCTGATACGCTGTTTTCTGTTTCAGAACACAATTGAGGTCATTTACTCAGTACCACTTAGCCAGACTTTTTCAGTTAGAATACTGGTGCTTTGGAATACACATGTCTAGTACTGCCAGACAGAGCAGCTGTTTAGTTTGGGAAACTGGCTCAAAACCAACAGCAGTACTGTGAGTCCTTCAAGCCTCTCAGAACACTTGTCTGTAATTCAATAGAAAGTCTTTGAAAAAAACTGCACTTTATCTTTGACCCTGAAGGAAAACATCCACCCTGTGTATTTTAAATTTTTTTTTTACTCTCTCCCTAAATATTGCTCTCTGTGGTAACTGGGCTTAAAATCGCTTCCTGATGATTCAATTAACCGGCCAAAGCATGATGGATTAATTAAAATATGCCCTAGTGTTAATTACAAAAGCACACAGGCATAATAATAGGTAAGGAAATTACAATTAGCAAGATGCATTTAAAATTGTCACTGTGAACTTGTACAGCTCTACCATGTTGACTGCTGTCATCCTGCCTGAGGTTGTCACAAGACTGCATCTATCAGTTTCCTTTTACAGGATGGATTTCAGTATCTGTGTCAAGTCCCTCAAAATTGCTTGATGCACAAAGAGTCATTTTGCTGAACGTTTAAAAGATAAAATAATTATTATTAGCTATAAATTATTCTACACCAAAGTCTGAGACTTTATGGTTTAACCAGTGTGACAGCACTAGAGTAGGTAGTCCGAGTTAGAGATTTAGAGTGGTGTTATATATAGATCTTGTTAAAGTTCTGTCTTATTAGACTGCTGCTTTTGTTAACCCCTGTAGTTTTTGGTATGTGCCATTTTGACCTCCGGGGAACACAGTTTTAATTTCTTCCTCATCATTCTGATTTAAAACCCATTTTTCAGACTAATATGCAATGAAAAAACTTAGCACTTTAATTTTGACTAACAGAATGCAGTGAAATTTCTTACGTATAGAAATGTACTTCAGTCATGTGACGTAATTTTAATCAAAAGTAAGAAGTGTGTGTTTTATTTCCTCATGGGCTGTTTTTTCTTTCAAATTAAAAAAACCTCTTAAAGACATAATGTGTTAAGTAGCACTATAAAAAATTATATTCTAATTTATCATAAAATTCTGTTATATAAATAACCTCAAGATGTAACAGAGCATGTACAGTAGAATTAGATAGTAATTGATTTAAAACCTGGTTTTAATTAGTGAAAAACGTCTGATCCTCAAAATTATGCCTATGTAATTGATCAATTCCATAACTGTGCTTTACATTACTCATTTCTGTGCACATATGGTATATGAAATACAGAAGAATGCTACATGCTCATCTGCACAGGTTTTCCAGTACCATGAACAGTGAAGCATGAAGCAGAGCACACAGGGAAACAGAAGAGCACATACAAATGAGACCTGGAGTGAAGCTGATGTAACATTTCCTTCAAGAAATGTCGGGATTAAATCTTCGGATTAATTAGCTCCTGCTAAACTGCACTGTTCTGAATCATCATCTCGTCTCATTTGCAATTATCATGTCTTATGTTCAGTATAAAAAATAGGCAGGTTTGAAACTAGTTTTTCCTCTCTGGAGTGGTAAAAACTTATGACTTCCTGTTACTTTCGTCAGATTGTGATGTATGCTGTATAATACAGTAATACACAGAGTGGATATTCGAATAAGGCCAACCTGTTCCAAGTACATTTTTATATATCTGCCTATTGTTCATGGAGTCTAGAGGAACTACTGATGCTACTGGGCTCTCATGGCTTTTCAAGCTTAAGTGACCAACCACTGTAAGCGTGAGTTTTATTTGGAAAAGCATTTTTCAGGCAGAAGGTTCCAGAGTCACTGTCTGTTTGACCGTGTAATGGATGCAGGCAGATATTATTGGAAAATGAGTAGGAAGGGGTGGGGGGGGGTTGACTGGGAGTTTTTCACTCTGAGGGGTGTCATTTGATCTCCTTCTGCAGTGCTTGCTGCAGACAGGCCTAGAATATCATTTAGGCTGCAGGAGCCTTTGAGTTCTCAGAGATATCTTTTAAACCCGAGCTTCCTGAAACCACTGAAGGGTTTGTACAAAACGAGAGTAAAAAAAAAAAGGGCGGCCTTTTACTGCAGCCTTTTTAAGTAAGAGGGTTTGACACATGTTAAGGGATGCTTTTTGGAGACCAGGTTTTAACAGAGGCAGAGTTATGAGTAATACTTAAAGCTTTATCCTTAGGTAGTTTAGCAATGAAATTGACGTGGTATCTTTGTTGTTACTGTGGCTTTTTGTCAGTTTGTGTTATTCACTTGCTAGTGTGCGAACGTTGCACATATGGCTTCTTGTGTTTTGCTTTGCTAACCAAGATATTCCTGGCACCTTCCAAAATCTGGAGCTGGAGTACAAAAGCGCTTTGTGTCAACAAGGGGGATTAGCAAACGCATTTTTACGCATAGATTGGTTTTATTTGCGTTGATTTTTTTAGACGTACAATGAAAAGAAATAGGACAGAATGGTGGCTGCTTTATCCTGGTGTGGTGCTGTTTCGAAATCGCACACATTCCCAGAGTTACAGGTTGTGTTTTCCGTGGTCCGTATGCAGTAGGTGTTCTCGGGTACGAATGCGCACAAGGTGGAGTTGCTCCTTCCGAAGCGGCGAAGCTGTGCTGACCTTTCCTGCAGTGGTCCATATTTGTTTGCTCCACGTCTATGAGTTGACCACCCCCTCGT
The DNA here is from genome assembly GCF_059453375.1 of Lepisosteus platostomus. Classification (NCBI taxonomy): domain Eukaryota; kingdom Metazoa; phylum Chordata; class Actinopteri; order Semionotiformes; family Lepisosteidae; genus Lepisosteus; species Lepisosteus platostomus. The sequence continues at coordinate 41,470,980 of NC_142622.1, read as the reverse complement.
CTGTGGTCAATGGCAGGCAGCCAGCTTCAGCGTTGAGTCCTGTCCTGGTTCTCTCCATCCTTCCAGCCCATTTCTCGGTACTTTCCCCAGCGCCACTTCCGTGTAAGACAACTTTCATCCTCTGGGTGTTGAGCTGTTCTTTACTTTTCTGACAACTGGAATGTATAATGAGGGGCCACCGTTAGTTAAGTACTAACCCCATTCTGGTCTGTCCACTTTGAGGTTGCCGGGTCTGGATGAAACTGGAGCTTTCTAGGGCTCGTGGTGGGAATGTTTGTATTCTCAGGGTTTTGTCTAAATAGAACCAGATCCTTACCTGTCACATCCTCCAGATTCTGTCAGAGTGGGCAAAGTCTTTTCATTCATATATGTGCCTTGTCTGTTTCTTTAATGTAATTCTTTGTGATCCTTTTTAAAGGCCTTTAGTTGCCACTGCAACCGAGAATGACTCTTCTCCCTTAATGGCGGGTTCTTATTATTTTTTGACAGCAGGGTAGTCTGACCACAGCTTGTGAAAAGTCCATTTTATTTTATTTTTTCATTCTTAAGTAGCAAAATTAACCCTGAATGAGCTCTGCTACTGTCCAATCTGATGCTCTTAAAGGCACAGTGCCTCACTGGGAGCTTGAGAAGTCTAATTCAGTTCAGTAAAGTCAACTGCAAAGCGCTATTGATAAAACATCAAGCAGTAGAAACAGAGAGGGTAGCTGTTATTAATTCCCTTATATTAAACCCCCCTTTCCAGTGCATGACATACAGTATTTCTCTGGTGGTTCCGTCTGACATAAAGTCTCCCTCACCTATATGCTCATTGGTATAACTGTGTTTTATTGGATTTCTGTTGACTTTTAAAAACGAAACTTGAACTTGAACTTTATTGCCATATGTAACCGGTACTGTTACAATGGAATTCTTACTTACAGAAAGTCTCTTGATTGTAAAACAAGTGTAAAAAACAAGACAAAGTGCAAACAGTGCATCAAGACAATGTACAAACAAACAATAGACAATGTGCAAGTAAACATGTAGACAGTTTGAATGTAAACAATACAGACGTGTAAACAATGACTGGAGATGTGCAATAGATAAGAAATCATAAAGAGGTAGATGGTGTAGGTGTGGTCCGAGGGGGATGGCTAAATGTGTTCGCCAGTCTCACTGCTTGTGGATAGAAGCTATTGAAGAATCTAGTGGTAATTGAAGAATCTAGTGGTAATGCACCTATACAATAATGTGATGTTGGTTTTCCTGCTTTTTGCAGGAGGGATAATTCGAAGCCCGTTTGGATCGACCCCACTGTTTTGCCAAACCAAACAACAATGATTTGGTAGGCATTTTTCCTTGCAAAGAGAATCCTGTATCCTGATACTGTGTGTGTACTGTAAATACACTACGCCTTCATACATTCCTTTGTCTTGTAAAGCATAAACACTTGTTGCCACCATAAATGATCCTGGTTCATTACAGGACTGCCTGGATGGAAATTGTGCTTCACACAATTCTCTCCTTCTCACAGGCTGCCAACATATTTTTTGGCCCAAGCAGCACTCTGTTTCCCTCAGTGGTCTATTAAACACACGTCCCCCTTGGACTCCAGCAGACCCAGAGTCTGAATCTGCTGGCGGCTGAGAGGAAGTTATAGAATTATCACATTGGGTAAAAAAAGAAGAATCTCAGAAAAGCCCTGCTACTAAGCACAACTCATTAATGCTGCCTGTTAATGATAATGAAAATAATATGTAGACAGAGAAGACGTAACACTGTATTTAAAGCTACAAGGGGACAGTCCTGCTGATGTTTCTTACACAACTTGTGGGTAAGTAATTCCTTACAGCTGCAGTCCCAGGGGAGACAAATAGAGGCGAATGCAAGTATTAAGTTTGCAGTATTTAACAAGGCGCAAGTCGAGGACACCAGTCGATTCAGTAGCTAGGGAGTTTGTGAAGACGTTTAAAAAGCTTGGAGTCGTCTTTCAAGCACACTACTATTTATTGTGTGCGTGCGCGTTTCTTTTCGGTTGTTGTTGCAGTGTTTGGAGTAATTAGTATTTTGAAACTCCCGGGAACGTCTGCTTTGTCCTATTCATCTCTGTTGCCTCTGAAGAACTTCTCTCTCCTGCATGCTTTAACAACACTAGTGGGCCACTCACTTGAAAGATTATTTTCCTTTTTGTCGGAAGAAAGAGCTTAACTGTATTTTATTGTCATACTGAAGCATTAAAAATGAATGTTGCCCGAACAATTAATCTAATTAATGTTATGTAATATTTTTATACTCTGGATGGGAATTTGTTTCTTTCATATGTTATTAGCTACTTTGGAGTGGGTGCGTGCACAGAGAATTCATATTAAAAGATTACTGTACAATAGATGTAATCCAAAGCTATTTAAAGAGGACAGGGGGTTGAGATGGGTATCGACAATTGCTGCAGCAAAGGCACCTACATTTGCCCCTTAGTTTTTCATCCTACCTGTAGGGCAACTGTAAAAAGGAGGCATGAAACCTGCTCAGTTGCTGAAATAAAATTGGCAAAAAGATGAGTGATTCTGAAGGAAACTTTGTGGGGCAAAGTGTCTATGGTTGAGCTTGCGCTTCTAGCTCTAGGGGGGAAAAAGGCTTCTTACCAAATTGGAGAAGTTGAATGGAAGTGGCCTGCAGTCAGATAGTTCTCCTGAAAAAGCCGAAATGTGAACAACAGTCTAGTTCGTTAACAATGAGCAGAAATGGGTTTCCAAACACGATGAGAATGACAAAGGATTCAGTGATGCTTTGAAAAAGCAGCCTCACGCTGATTGTTTTTCTCTGGGTGCAAACAAAGGCACAAAAGATGTAGAAGTCCAAGGCTGTGGTGTTGGGAGGGGAAGCTGCTTGGATAGACGAAACGTGGTTTAAAGGGGAACCGCAACCGTTTTTTATATTTCCGGATTCGAAAGAATCGGCACTGATGAGTGCGTTTCGGATTCTCACAAAAACAACATGGACACAGTCACTTCAGAACAAGGCAACAAAACAGCAGGCAGATTCAGAACAGGGCAACAAAACATCTGGTGATATGTTGCGGCCTTATCACCCTGTACACAAGAAGGCTTGTGAATACATCTCTTTTAATCCAATAGAAATATCGCTCCCGACTTTGAGACAGTTTTGCCGACAAATATGACTTAATTGTTAAATCTGCATGTGGATCATGCTGAAGTGTTTTCGCAGTGAAACGTCTGCTGCACAACCTGTACTTATTAGCTCAAACGGTACATTGCATGACATTAGTCATTATGGAGACTAGTGAGCAGGAAGGGCCACATCAGGTCGCAATTCTTAGGAAGTCATACGTTCACGATTTTGAGCTTAATTCCAAATTTGTGTTTTTTTTTCTGTAACGTCAATTAATTTATTTTGTTACCGAGCTTTTATAACCGGTCTGAGAAACGGGGCCTGCAGTTCCTCTTTCATGTGTGTGCCATGCCACTTCTGAGTACTGACCCAGGGGACCTGTGTGTTAGGAGAGTGTGAGGCCATGAGGTTACAGCTGTCCCTTGATGTGGTACTGTATAGCGCAGTGCTACAACACGACCTGTCAGCAGTGAAACTTACACAGCTCGTGAAACTTTAAACACTGACTAAAAATGGAACCCAGAAAATATAAATATAAGGTTACATAAGGTCACACTTTGGGCCTGTTCTTACTGTGTATTCTTTTACAAACTATAATTTAAAAGCTTGTTTTTCAAACAGTGAACTGAAGTATCTTAAGAGGTACTAAAGACTTCTGTATCTCCTGAAATCGGCACAAGTGCTAAGTAAAGGCTCTCTGTATCAGTGGGTAAATTCTGCCCTGTATAAGCTGCATTAGCACCCTTTGAAATTAAGAGTGAATGTAAAGGTTTTCAGCTAATGCCTTTCAGGCACTTAAAGGTCTAGATCCAGGTTATTTTTTAAGGATTTGCATGTGTGATCTGAGGCCAGCTGATTTGTGCCTTCGTAAAATAATGAAGACCAGGCTCCACACAATGTGTGACAGAACCTCCTCATGTGGAAGAACGTGTTGCCCAGATCCATTGGAGTAGTCACCTTATGACTAAAAACTTACATAAATACAGTTTTAAATTTAAATTTAGTTTTTCCATTGATTTCATTATATCCTTTTGCTTAGCTTTTCCCCCCCACTTTTCTTTTTGTATGTGGGGTATTTTACATATGTGCCTTAAGATGGTTGAAAAGTGCTTAGAAATCAAATTGACTTATTATTATTTTGCAAATGGCCAGCTATATTTCTTTAAACTCCCACCTATTTTCAATATTCCACTTACTAATTGTAAGTTGCTGATGAGCCATCTTTACTGTAGAACCCTAGATGCACTAACAGTTCTTTTTGTGGGCAGGATCAGAAGCTTATCTATTTTACAGTGAGTTGGCTTGTTGGAAGAATTATTTTGCAATGTACTGCAAGAACCAGAATGGATTTCTGCTTTCACGGTGCTGTGCTTGAGAATCCGAAGTAGTGTTACAGTATGTACTATAATCGTGTGACACTCCAGGCATCTGTGCTGACTGCGCATATAATGGCCTAGAGGTGACACAGTGTTGATCTGGCTACTGAGGCATTTTAAAAGTGCCACTGCTAATCCAAATCAAATGTGTAAATACTCCTTGTAATACACGTCTCTGAAACGTGCAGAGATGCTACCATCTTCTTCTCAGGTGTGAAGGGATATTGTGCAGGACGGAGGACTTGATGTAGCCTTTACCGATAATACCGCTTTCATAGGTTAAAAGATACGGGAGTTCCTCTTGAATGTACTGTAATAATCTTCTTTTATTTTGCAAAGTAACAGGTAACGTTTATTCCATGCTGAAAGAAAAAACAACCAAAATTTCGGCTGCAGAGCCTTTTTCAGGTGTGAGGGAGAGAGAAGGAAATTAGCAGGTAAAAAAAGCATAGGAGGAAAAAACAGAGTAGTGAGAAAGGGGCAGGGAGCAGGGGGGAAATGGACATGAAGCGGGTGAGAATGAGTGTCTAAATGTAGAAGGAACAGGAGGAGAGTTGTGGAAAGCCGAAATCTGCAAATGAATCGAGAGGATTTAGAAGGGGAAGAGTCTGTTATTGACAGGAGGGGGAAGGTGTGATCCAAGTTTTGGGATAATTTTGCTTTTGGATGTCTCTCTGCAGCAGGACTTCTGTATGCCCTCTATGAGGATACAGAGGGAGAGATCAGAAAGATGGTGGCTGTTATGGGGTGAAATGGGGAACTATCTGTCTGGAGAGATCTTTGATCCTCACACAGTTCCGACGTGTTCCCTGAAATGGTCTGCCAGTCTTCTTCCGTCTCACCAATATAAATGGCTGGGCATTTTTCTGCAAAGAGATGCAGTAAATGCAATCTCTGAAAATACGCAGTGTCTTGCGGGTGATGTCTTTCTGGATGCATGATGTTTGGCCTAGATGATGTCTTGTATGTTGTACTGTTTGCAGTAGTATTACCACATCTTTCATTTTTACCACTATGAGAGAAGTACAACTTCCTCCACATGAGTTCGGAATCTTTTTCAAAAGAGGCCTGCTTGTGTGTAGCCACAATTATTTTATTTCCACATTCTCGGTTTCCATAGTTCTCTCTTAGAAACGGCTTCACTGGGGCTGTGGTTTTTGAAAACCTGCTTTTACCTTTGGAGGTCCATTAGCCAAATCAATGCTTGAGGCCTTAGTCTGCAGAAGAAACAATGAAAGCTGTGTAATCATAAAGCTCGCACAACTTCCTATATTTTAAAGCCATCTTGTTCTCAACCAAAATCTACTTACAGTAGATACAGAAGTTGCTTTTTTTTATTTAATTGTATATCCCATGTCAAGTTAAAGACAATCATTTCTTTTTCACATGGGAAATAAAAAAAACATAATTAGGCAACTTTATTCTTCCACAGCCATTTTGCTGTTACTTGAACAGTGTCTGAATTATCTTACATTCTCCCAACAGATTATTATACATCTTCCATTGCATAAAGAAGCTCACAATTAGTGCAGTGACTAAACCCTTTCTGTATTGGTCATCTCCATTTCTTAATTTTGTCTTTCATAAAGCAGTTTTATCAAGTCAGCTGCACTTGTAAAAACCACTGTTCTTTAGAGGCAAAAAGCAGCTGGTTAAGCTGAATTAGGATTGAAACAGTGGTTCCAGGAAACCACATCGCTCTGGTGCTGAGCGATGCAAGATTTCTGAGGATTATATTTAGTATTTTTTTTGTTTTAATTGCAGAACATATAGGGTTGAGTGAAAGATGAGCAGGGAGTGCAGAACTGTTGCAGTCCTGCTGACGGCTGGGGTAAAGGATCTGCAGGCAGTTTGAGATGCCTCTGCTGCCCATGCAGTTTTTCAGTCCATGCAGATTGCTGCTAAAAAAAAAACGCTCATACGGCTTGCATTGTAAGATGCAAGATGTGAATGTTTTCAGCACAGGCGTCTGACAACAGGTCAGCTTAAACTCTGGGAAATGCTCAGTGTTGACCCTCTGCGACAGTGTCTGAAACGTATTTCTCATTTTGCCTACCAGATATTACCCACCAAGTTCATTTTTTTAATCCTAATTAACCCATTCGATATCCTCTAAATGCTGATGAATACCTCAATAGTTTTAAAATACTTGTATGTTAAATCTTCAAAATACAGTCTGTCCTCACTGACTCTTTGATCAGGTATGTGTGTACTACAAAGGTTCAGCCAATATGGTATCAATTAGATTTTGCTCCCAGAAGGCTGTACCTTCCTCTGCGTGTCATGAAGTCGCAAGCAAGCTTGATTTCGTTTCTTTACCAGAAAGCAGCTCTCTTTGAAATTTTTGTAATTCCAAATGCTTGCAACAGGTGTGAGCCCATCACCCAGGGGTCTCTTACGTAGACATTTGGCAGTGTATTAAGGCAAGTTTGTTTGCCTTCATCCCAGGATCAATTTTGAGTAATTATGCTCTACAATGTGCTGGTACAACCACTCTAGCTGTGCGTTTCTAATTACCTGCTAGACAGCTGCCTTTACTCTCTTTCCCGAGGGTAAATCATTGGGGATGATTTATGCGGGCTGCACGTTACTTGTGTGATGCCGTCCAATAGACCTGTGTATTGGCCTTTCGCTTAGAAATGAGCTGAACCGGCAGCGATGTGCGTTCCTCCAGCTGTGAGTTGAAAGCTCTTTTAATGGCTTGCCTACCTTCCAGAGAGCGGGGTGGAGGGACTGTGAGACGGCGAGAGAGGAAGAGAGGACAGCAGCATGGGTAGGGATTTCCCGAGTCCCCAACAATTCCCTGCTTAAAATTGGGGGGGGTGGGGAGACTGGTTGAGCCTCCGGATAGGGCTTGTAGAATATCACACCTTCGGCCTGCACTGCAGTATCACAGCTGTGCCAGTTTTTCTGTATGTTTTGGATATGAATTTAGTTGTGGAGGAGCTCTTTCAAAACTGGCCCAGTCTGAGAGCGGTTGAGCGCTGGACAAGTCGATGTTTTGTGTCCTGGTCCTGATCTATACCTGTTTTTTAGCAAGCGGAGAGGGCTGTAGTAGCAACGCGAATGGATAGCGGATAGGCCGTGTTGGGCCCCTTTGGGTCTTGCTGAACATCGAGTTCACCCTCACCCAGTGAGGCACGTTTATGGAGGAGTTCTGGTTTGAAACCCGCTTGTCAGACGGCCAGCCCCCCTGGCCGCAGTGTGAGGAAGCTGGGACCCCCATGCAGAGTGAGGAGTTGACCAAGGAGTAGCTGTGAAGAGATGCAGAATGAATGTGAGCAAGAAAGGGAGGCTTGCTTTGGTATTTGTTGCTTTTCAGAAAGATGAATCTGAGAAAGATGCCGAGATCGAGGTGAGGTCGTGGTTGCTGTCATATCTCCCAGACTTTCATTTAAAACTCCATTAATTCACAGGGGTGGTTTTTGTTTCTTTCTGTACATACAGTAATTAAGACTTTTCTTCACTGGTTCTGTTTTCTTAAGTGTCTGTTTCTATGCCCACAAACTATTTTATGTGCACACATATCGTATATCATGTACATGAGGTCCTTTCTTAAGAACAGTTTGTTCCGGAGGTAAGGGTCTAATGATTAGGTCTAACCTTTAAAGTATTTTTTGATTGATGCGAGTGGAACTACTTGCTATTCAGCTATTAAGTGTAGATGACAGGGGGAGATACATAAAACAAAGATGCTTAGTCAGCTGTGGTCAACTCTTTCTGTACTTTGATTAAATCTTACTTTATATGGCTCCTAGCATGACAAGTAAAAATTCGCCTGTGGCAATTAACATTGAAGCATTCAGTGGTGCTAGTATACAGCTTCTAGTAGTCTGACTGAGCTCACTCTGCTGGTGGCATAGTAAGTTTCATGTAAGTTAGCTGGCTTGGCATTCCTTCAGAGGATAACCTGTTCAAACACTACTGCAGTTCAGTGGTTGTCATAGCAACAGAACCGGCCTGTGAAAAACAAGAACCCTCCAATTCGCGTGTCTCCCCAAACTCACAGACATGTCAATGTAATTGTCATGATGAGTATAGATGTTGATGGGTCATAGGGCTGGAATTCCATCTGTTTACATTTTGGGAAAGTGTTGACAGGCTGCATCATCGGTGTTGACATCTGAAACTGACGCTCAAAGACTGATGCTCGAGGAAAACATTTGAAAATAGTTTAGTGAAAACCCCAAAACCCAATGAACACCTCTGTGTGTCCAGTGCAAGTTGGTGATCTTGTAAGTTCTTGTGATTTCAAGCCGTTAAGTGCAGATAAAAGTTTTTGTTTAGTGGTGGGCTGTTGTGATAAAATTCTATGGTTGTGTGTGAATATCCTTATCATCTTCCTCATTATCTGCCTTTTTCAGTCTGCTTGATGCTGGGGAATACACTCTAGATTATTCCTGCCACACTTCTGATGTCATCTTTGCGTTTCCTGTGTGGGCATCTGTGTGTATACAGTAATCCAGTAGTCTAAAAAGTTTTGGAAATCTATTTACAGGAAGAACTTCTTCAGGGGAAGCCCTAGATTCCTGAATAATTTTGCATCCCTAAACAGATAACCCTGCTCTTCTGTAATATTCTAGAGACATTGATGCTTAAATTCTCTGAACCTAAGTGTAGCAGGTACTGTATAAGAAAAGCTGTACAAAAACTGCTTGTTGCCTGATACAGCATCTTTGGCAGGGGTAGCCAACCCGGTACTGGAGAACCCTATTCTGGTCAGTCACCCTAAATCACCTGTTAGGAACGCTTCTCTAAGTAGTTGATCAATTAAGCAATTCATGTTTCAGTGAAGGGAACACTGGTCACTGAGAACAGAAGGTTATTCTGGTTATTGTTTCAAATGCCCCCTGAATTACTTTACTTTAACACATCTCCTGTTTAATTGATCTTAGTTAAATTGTTCCTGACTACTTTACAGGCTACCTGTAGGTACCTGCTGGACTGGGACTTTTCAGGACCAGGGCTGGAGACTCTCTCTTATTCAGAGATTTAAAGTGTTTCTTCCAGCCCAGTTGAGTTATCATCTTATCTCTATTCCTTTTTTCCCCTTATTTTTTTTACCAGGGCGCTGATGCAAGTTTTTATACAATGCATTTTAATATTGGTTGGCTCTTTACTGTATGCACGCCTACACCGTTAAGAGCTCTTTTCTTTACACCTTGTCCGAAGTCCGAAGTTTATGCGAGGTGATATATTCGCAGTCTTGCTTAGTTGATGTTCCTTATGATTCGAGTAACACTAAAGTACTTTCATAACAGTACAATTACTGAGGAACTACAGAACCCATGAGCACCCTGGCCTGCTTGTATTTCACCATGGAAACCACAGTCAGAGGTACTCTTGCAGTTCTGGGTTCAGCTTGCAGCAGTTAAGCATTTCTGAGGTGAAACTGGGCACATCGTGCTCGGCGGACGCCAGTCGTTGAATTGAAATAGTGAGCGTTTTTTAACGAGCAGGGCAGGTGTCTGAGTGTTTGATGGCCGCTGAGTGCTTTTGACTATGGCATCCATAATTGTCTTTAAATCTCTCTTGCTCTTGTACGTCTCTCTAAGTGCTGTCCTGGCTTCTTTTCTAATGTACCTCATTGGGCACAGTTATTTTGGAGCGATTTATGTGTTTCCAATGGACTCTGAATGTGAGATCCGAGAGCAAAGAAATGACAGTTTCTGGGGCTTGTCAAGTGCTAAAATGATGGGAAAATGGAGACTGGCCTGCTGTCAGGATGTTCTTGGCCTCCCAGCAATCAGACACCACTCTAGCTCTATACGTTAACCCATTGAGCCTTTGTGTCTGGTGCTGCAATAGCACCTAAAGCAAAATATATGTAATATCTAGTCATTTAGCTGACACTTTTATCGAAAGTGAGTTACGCAGAGTGAACTACAGTGTTCATTCTCAACTTCTGCTTTAGAGGTTTTCTCAGCAGGATCTTCATTGATCACGCTCATAGGGGTCTAGTGGCTTCCTCAGAGTCAAAGGCATTTTAGTCAAGTGGTAGATGGGGATTTGAACCAGAAACCTCCTGGTATGAAGCCTTGATTTCTTTACAACTAGCCCACCTGTGAGACACATGTGGTAATGTACGTAATGTACCTGCGGTCTTGCTTGCCTGATGTTTTTCTTTGAGGGGAGTCTACAGAGCTCAGGACTGCCCACAAACCAAGTAACAAGAGGCAATCAAAATTGTCAGAGTTTCATAATAACTAAGCTTGCATTTGAGTTTTTGTGTCATTTAAAATATTCATTTATCATAATCTTTTAAAAGGTTAAACATATACCTTTAAGTTATGTTTTTTGCATCTCAAAGCTCATAAATAGGATTCATGATCCTCTGAAAGATATATACTATTGGTTTGCAATGGTGTGCTTTTCACCATGTTTAACAATGCTCTGTTTAGCATTAGGACTTTAGGTACTGTATAGGGAAAAATCCCCTATATTTGTTTTCATCTTATCAAATGTATGCTGTGCTTGAGTATCAATCATATGAAACTATTTCTGTCAAGAGCATTAGGAGATGAAATATGATTTAGAAGTTGATTTTGGTTTTGTGAAGGATAGCTACATCAAATTGAATTATTTCATTGTTTCATGTTTGTTTTGGAGTAATCCTTATGCAAGCAGAAGCAGTTTAATTCCTAGGAAGAAATTTCCTGGAAGTCTCACTCAGTTTTATGTTCTGTTCTCTTCACACAAATTGCATTGCCATTCAAAAACAGGACAAGTTCAGGCTTTGGTGGTGACTGCATGTTGACCCCCCAGCTAAACCTTTAATTATAGAAACAGTCACCTTGTGTCGTACACAAAACAAAATCAGATCAGTGCAATCAGGTGTGGCACAGCTTACTGTGTAGGCTTGTGTCAGACTAGCACCAAAGCAAACCAGTTCTTACTTGGACCGCATTGTGATCTTCAGTGTTTTGAACTAAATACCTCAGGGAATTTCCCATTTTATAAAGGTGTCCAGGTACAGAAGCAGTTCTAGCTCACTAATTTGTCATGTACAGTATAGATTTACATATAAACCTACAGTATACATTCTGTATAAAGAACTGTTTCAGGGAATGAATGTAAAACATCTTTTTCGCTCATTAAGTTTTATTTCTCCCCATTTGTGGCGCACAAATACTTTTTAAGAATGCAGTGCATTGTCTGTATTTGATTCCACTGTATATTCATCCATCCATTTTCTAACCACTTCATCCAATTCAAGGTTGAGGGGGAGCTGGAGTCTGTCTTGGCCAGCAATGGGGGCAGGGCTGGACTCATCCTGGACAGCACGCCAGTCCATCACGGGGCACACACTCACACGAACCTGGGGAGAAAGTATAGACTAGTTTAAGAATTGAATCCAGGGCCACAGCAGCGTGAGGCAGCCATGTTAACCACAGCACCACTGTGCTGCCCCCTGTATATCCTCTTCTCAAAAGAAAGAAATTGTGCTTGGACGTTTTCCAGAATATCATAGGTGTACAGTACAGTTTTTAAGCACCTCCACTTGGAAATTGCACTACTTTCTTTGACTGGCTTCAAAAATGGTTTTTCTCTCTCTAAATCATACATTTACTGGTTCTTTTTAGGTACTGTTTAAACTCTATATTCACGTGTCACATTTTGATTTACTGGATATCCAATTTATGCACGTATAATCTTTTGTTTTGGAGCCATTCTGAAGCATACATTTACTTGGCATTTGCTTTAAAGGTGTGCACAATTATTCTATAATCTGCATGTGTGCTTTCACATTCAGTTTCATCCACAGTGTTCTGTAACATCATCAAGCTTAGTCTGGAAAAACAATATTTTTTCCATTGACATATTGAAACTTGTTATCAGTGAATGTTACCCTGGCCAAATACAGTTGAGCACATGCTTTACAAATACAACCTCAGGCTTTTTTCCATGACTCTTTAATATGTATATTTAAAAAAGAAATATTTGCATCTCTCTCCGTTGGGAAAACACATTTGGCGTTTCTCATTTTGCCAGCAGCAATGCAGTAACACAGTACTTCTTCACCTTCTCTGCTGTGAGATTTGGATTGTTTTTCCCCAGCCAGCACGACTTGAGTGGGTGCAGAAACAGAGTGATATTTACACTGTAAACCAAATTCTGCCAGAGCAGCGATGAGGAAACTATACATGTACAATCTCGGTTTTTAATTCTTCTGAGGACAAACATTAATCATACTGCCCTTAGGATATTTATCGGTGGTGTTAGGGCCATATTTTAAAGTTAAAAGACCTGGACTTTTTAACAGTTTTAAAAAGTATGTTTCAGCTTTTATTTTTTTCATTTTTTATGTCTTTATAACATTTGCTGTCAAATCCAATTTCATTTCATATTTAACTGGAGCATTCACAGTGTACCTCCCTGCCAGCTTGTCTGATTAAGATTCCTCATGTAAATACTGTTCGATGGTCTATGAGCACAGCGGTTCTCTTTATTAACATAGAAATGTTTGTGATGAAGAGACCCTGACCAGAGTTTTTCATGGTGAATCCATCACTGTAATTTTGAATTTATAGCACAAATTCACTGGGTGTTTGCTAGTTTCCTACCATTTCACTTTGACTTGATACAGTAATATATCTTAATAAGTATTATTACTTAAGTATAAGGAATTTTTACCATAGTGCACTTCTTCAAGGCCGGTTTTTTAAAGCGTGGTGGAGGCTGTAACGAACCGTAGGAAAAGCATGAGCAGAGTAGAGAAAAATTTGATGGTTTGCTCGCAAAAGTACAGTAGTACAGAAATAGTGCTGTACAAGTTACATAAGGGCTTGGTCGTGAGATTGCTGAGCTGTCCATGTCCCTAGGTGATCCGCTGACTGAGGGGGTGTGACAGTGCGACATGTCTTTGTGTTTTGCACAAGGAGCTGAACAAACCAGTCTCCCCGCAGCTGACCTGAATATCAACCTCTTGGGTTCAGCAGCAGCAGCCTGAGTCTGGATTGGAACTGGAATGAGCAGAAACCACCAGAGATGACCAGGGTCTATGTATATGAAAACATAAATAATAATGCACATCTCCTGGTTGCTTATGGCTTGCGTTAGCGTGACCTTTGAAAGATGGGCACAGTCACCTCTGGAACAGTTGTTATGCTCCAAGGTGGTGATCAATACCAGTGCTTCCTTCTTCCTGCTGCGGGACTCAGGCTCAATATCCATTGATTCCGAATCGTTTGGTGAGATAAGTGTTTTCATTCTGGACTTTTCCATTACCTGCTCATCCTTGTTTCCCACAAATTGGACATAAAGGAAGCAGAAGGATCCCAGGGTCTGCTTAGGTTGTTATAAGAGGTCTCAGTGGCCTGTGACTTAAAATAATTTTTACAATCATATTTCATCTCAACATTTCAATTGAGAACAACATTTTTAGTCAAGGAACAGTGCTTAAAGTATAAATATCCAAATATTGTGCTGATCTAATTAATATAAATTGTATTTAATGCATCAACACAGAAGTATGACATGCAGTATCCTATGAGACCTAATCGATGAGCATTTTTATATGAAAAACCTTTATATTTATAGCTCTTTATTTCCATTATACACTTTTAAGTTATTCTGTTGCAGCATCATTCTTAATTTTGATAGATCCTGGGCATCTCTGTCTCTGCAGCATGCTTTGCTAATCTTGAGCCATGCACTGATAATTCCCTCTGTTTAAACCTTTTCCTACTGTCAGTGTGAAATGCAGTTTTAAGATGTTTCCTGCTGTGCCATTGTACTCTACTCACTGAATTTTAATCAGAGATGACACGAGTGGAGAAACCCATGATGAAAAGTACCTAGAAAAGAAGAAAACACACAATACAGCCACAACAGAACACGACACGCCGTTGTCTGAGGAGCCTTCTTCAGGTATGACACAGCACACTACCTTCATCTTTCCTTATTTCTGCCCATCTCTCTGGATTACTGTGCAGTAGATATTGGTTTACTTGTATGCCTGGATCCTACAGAAATCAGTCTCGTCGAAGCACCGATTTTATGTACGTTGCTTGGAATTGACAATCTAGCAAAGAAAACGATCAGATGTCTCATTCATTCAGGACGGTGACGCTTTTTATCCCGCCTCTTTTGAGGTCTGCTTTTGACGTGCAACCTCACACATTGATTTACCTCCATGGGCCTTTGACAGCGCTCTTGTCAGTGAGCTGCGCCATCGCCCCCTTCTGCCTTACACCTCCGTCTCGCCTGTCTCTTGGCTGCACTCGGTTCTGCTCCTTGCAGTCGCTCAATGGAGTAGGCGTGTGCTCGTATAGCCCCCCAGTGTGTGTGCTCTGCTGAGGCTGACGATGAGTCACTGCTCGATATGGCAGACAGATTAATTACATTGCCTGGGCTTGCTCTGGAACAGGGTGGCTGTAGCAGAAGGTGTGTTTAATTAATTGACTGAGCAAGGGAAATCCTGCTTTGCTCTGCGCGGTTTGCTCGGGTGGAGGTGCAATGAAGGTCAGTCGAGCACTGTAATATGAGCGGTTCACGTGTTATTTCACCATAAAACTGCCCTCTTAAGCAGGGCACCTCCACCCTAAGAGTAATTCAGACTGTGCGTGTCTGTGGAAGCATCAGGGCCTGTGTTGCGCTCGACAGACGGAGAGCCCCACTGGCGCATTTCACAAGTTTTGACTTGTGGGACCGGGGTTTTGTGCTATATAAGGAAGGTGGAATCTTTTACAACGGTGCCCAGGGCTAGCATCGTTGGCACACTTGTTAAAATATAGTCCAAATAAAGAATAACACTGAGCCTGATGTCTGAGTTCTTGTACTTCACCTTAGAGTGTGTATTGTGCAGATCAACTGCGGGCTAGCTGGGGCTAGTCTTGTGGTTAAGGTATAGGGTTACTGGGAGGTGCCCATTTGAAGCTCTCTCTGCTCCAGTCTGTATGCTTCCCTGAATCCTTTGGTGCTCTTTTCAACTTTTCCTGGTAAAGAAGTCTTCTAATAATAATTACACTTATGTGTATGACTTTTCTGGACAATCCACTTGAAGCGCTTTAAACCCATTACTCCATACAGGTAATGAGGTCTCCCCTCCGCCACCAGTGTGTAGCCCCCTTCTGGATGATGACAGCAGCGGCAGTGCACACAGAACACTCACCACACACTCAGTGGGGAGGAGAGCAGAGTGATGAAGCCAGTTCAGAGATGATGATTATTAAGAGGTCATGATTGGTAAGGCCCAATGGGGAATTTGGCCAGGACACTGGGGTAACACCCCTGCTTTTTCCGAGAAACACCCAGGGATTTTTAATGACCACAGAGAGTCAGGACCATGTTTTTATGTCTCATCCAGAGGATGGCGCCGTTTTACAGTATAGTGTCCCCGTCTCTATACCGGGGCATTAGGACCCACACAGACTGGAGGGTGAGCGCCCCCTACTGGCCCCACTAACACCTCTTCCAGCAGCAACCTTAGCTTTCCCAGGAGGTCTCCCATCCAGGTACTGAACAGGCTTAGTTTCAGTGGTCACCAGTTGTGATTTTCAGGTCGATATAACTTTTGGCTGAAATGATTGGTTGTGAGTATACTGTAGGTATACTCAGTGCCTCGCCAGTGTAGCCCAGTGTGCCTTACTCTTGTTCACCTTGAAGTGTGCCCCTCTGGTATCACATGACAGCAGTGTTTGTTTTCTAGCATATGAGAAAGAGGTTTGACCTTCAAATCCGTATTTAAAAATGATCCTACTGTATCATTTTAATTTAATTTAATCAAACTGTTTCTCCAAACAATATCCGTATCAATTTCATATCAATTTTTGTCTCAACGGTGTTGGCTCAGACTTGAGGTGACTTAAGCTCTCCTTTTCCTCATTAAATAATGAACATCATAAAAACTTGTGTTGTTTTAAATGGCCACAGCTTTCCTCTGGTCACAAGCTTCAGTACCGTAAACGTGCATTATAGGATGTGTGAAACGTGTCAGAGGGTTCTGGTAATGCTCTGCTTTGCACCGCGGCATGTCTTTGAGTTGTTAAATCCTGTGACTACAGATAAATGGCAAGAGTAGGAAGTACAAGACGCGGCAGAAACCCATAATGACACTGTATTACTACTGAAGTCTTGTATAAAAGCAGTCATTTGAAGCCATTTAGCGTTTACACTGATAAAGGCAATAACTGAAAACAATTACAGCGAGCTTAGTACATGGAGCCTGCTGGGTAGTGAATAACTGAGACAAAAACAGAGGGAGATTTTTTTTTGCATCTCGCCCTCTTATCCGAACCCCAGACCTCACGTTTTTATCGGCGTTTGTGGTTTCACTTTTTTTCTGTGTGTGCTTTCCCTCTGCTTCATGATATAAAAAAACATTGTATGACTAATCGAGATGGTAAAAATAGGCATAATTGCTTTGTTCTGTCTGTGATGATGTTAACATGACACTGAAAGCATCGTCTCGCTGTAGAGCACAGTACAATGATCGGTTTGAATATTTAAAAGTTTCCTTTCAGACGCCAGTGCCGCAGGGTAGAGTTACAATTTGAATAATAATAAAAACATCTGAGGAAAACTAGCCAAAAAAGAAGACGGTTTACCATAATAACCATATTGAAAGGTTCAGAAAGTTATTCTGTCTTTCTGATAATACATGCGCTTACTTTGTTAATGCCTATTTAGATTAGGCAGTGTTCTCCAGCTCTTGTTTTCCCTGATTTCTGTCATTTAATTTTTTGATTCATTGGATAAGTATTATTCATCTTACTCCCAAAAATATCATACATCTTCCTCTCATTGGATAAATATCATATAACCTACTCTCAAACTGTGAGGTTAAACCCGCTGTTTCAAAGCTGTTTTTCTGGAACTAGGAATTCAATGTTTTTGTTTTGTAAGGATGGCTTTGTTTTGGCATTGGACACTTGTCTTTCCAGTGTGATGCTCACACCTGCAGTCTATCTCTGTGTAATATGTTCTGTGTTGGAACAACTTACGGTGACAATATTTGGAGGTGCACAGCACATATTGCCATACTGAAAACCACAATATTTTAACGATATTGTCAGAAGGATGTGTGTGGACATTGCTTTCCTAACTGACTGACACATTGCCATTTGGCATATGGGCAGAATATGTCTGAAATGGATGAGCAAAGTATCTTATTGCTCAGCCAGCAATGAGGTCTGAGAACTAAGTGGCCCTTGAGTTCATTTTGGGTTTCAGAGATTTGCCCAGTTTATGTTATCGTTTCCAAAACGATTTATTTTCAATGGAGCAAACATTTTTTCTGTTCTGCCTCTAAAGATTATAGGTATACAAGTGCATCCTCTGTTTGCCTTTTTAATTTAGATTTTGTTCATACAATAGAATCCTCATTAAGGCTATATATATTTTTTTTCTAAAATACAGTAAAAATATGAAACATGATGTGGTGTTGTGGGTGTATTTTTAGTAGCATATTCGATAGTGACTCTGCCTTATTCTGGGGGCTGAGTTCAGATCTTTACAGTGCCAGACCAAAGGGCCTAACTGCCTTCTTACTTATTGTGCTGTTAAATGTGGTAGAGGCAGAGGGAATGGTTAGCACGTTGCTTGAGGTTCTGGGAAATTAATTCAAACAGGTTGACAACCTGCTAAGAGTGATGTTTTAAGGTTGGTAGCGTCTGCCTTGTAATCTAATTCACACAGTGCATAGATCACTGTGAACAACTTTAATCAAATGAAACCATTAGCTTACAAGAAGCATTTTGTAAATGCTTGAAACAAATCAAGTCTAAGCACAACACAAGGCTATAAAATAAAGCAAAACAATTCAGTTGTTGCCGTGTACAAATTTAGAGCTGCTGTGCATCTATTAAGTGGGAGCAGAAGAGACTTTCTATGGCACATTTCTTATGGTAGGTTTCCTGAACTCTTATAAACCCAGTCAATCATTCAGTTAGCTCTTTCATCACAAACAAGAAAGCCTTTTTACATCTCCCACAACCCTTTTCATTCCAGACAAACATGAAACTGAATTTGTAGGTGGAGAAAAAGAAGTCCCCTCACAGACTTCTCTGTTGAATTTATTTTCAATATGTCAGAATAGGACATTACTTTTAAGCCCATGTACTGTATGTGGTCACTCCTTTTGTAATAATCCCAAAGCAGCATTATCTATTGTGTAATGTGGTGACAAAAAATGTGTGTAGCATTCCAAATGGGGTCTTACTAGTACTTTGTACAAAATTAATGTTCATCGCATTATATCCTAACATTCTGTTTGCTTTTCATATTGTTTCCCCTTATTGTCTAGAGAATGAATAAGATGCTTCATGTGACACTCCTGTCCTGTTTTACATTATATATTATCTACCAGGTGTTTGCGTTTTGTGTTTCCTTGGTATCTTGGTATCATCTGCAAAATTTGCTAGTGTATTAACTGTTCCGGAATCTAGATCTTTGATGCTAATTAAGAAGAGCAGTGGTCCTTATACTGGTCCCTGTGGTACTCTTTTAATTCCGTCATACTGTCGTGAGCTCTTACTCCTTAGCTGTACTCTGTTTTCTGTCCAATATGTGTCTTAGAAATCACTGAAACGTTTTCAAGTTCATCCACTGGATTAGCATTTGAATGAAGATAATTTAACTTGGCTGTATACTGTACAGTATATGTGCAAAAGCACATTAGAGACTAGGTCCTATTCAGGTGTATATTATATGATCAATAACTAACCTATAACTAACTATAGTTATAACTATAACTAACTATAGTTATAACTATATAGTTAATATAAACTATTAACTATAACCTATAAATAACAAACAACCTTTAAGTTGACAATACAATATCTTTGACATCTCTTGTCGAAATGTTGTAGCTATTTAAAGAGCAGTGTTTTGAAAGTATGATGTAATAAGTGTTAAATGTACAACACTTACGGCAGGAAGTAGAGAGGTCTTTGTTTTCAGAGGCCAGCATCCAGCAGAAATGTTTGAGCTGGTCTTGAGACCTTTCAGAGTGAGAGATAACTGTTTTTTATCAGAAACAGTGTTGGCAGAATTGTAATTCCCTGCCCACCACCTCATTTCACTTCTACCACTGCTATGCACTTCTTAAGAATGCCTTGGTTTGTTAACAGCTTAAACACTTGCGATACATGTATGACATGCACATCTGAGTCTTCTGCATAGCTGCACAATTCTACACTGTCTGGGTTCCAAGGAGTTGATATCGCTCCTATAACATGCTCAGTGGCACTGAGTTCTGTTCCAAGTTTGAAATATGGCATGTTCAAATGAGGACTGTGAGGCCATAATAAGTGGCAATGTTTAATTGTCTTACCATCTTATGTCATCTGTGTAGACTATGCTGAATTTGCTCAGGAGAGTGTGACTTTCAAACAGTAGGACACTGTAAGAAATTTGCTTTTTTTATCCTTCCGTAATCTGTTTTGTTCTGTCCAAAAGTATTTCAGCATTTTTGTACACTTAAAAGAAGTCTGATTTCAAACACGTGGTACACTAACAACATATATATTAAAAGTAAATAACGAAAAAAATCTGATACAAACAGAAGGAAAAGCGCTGTATGCTTTGTGTAACGGTGCCAGCTACGCAAGTCATTGCGCTGCAGAGATAGACTTAGTCATGTTATTTCCTGAATTAGGTTGCAGTACCATGAAACTGCCTGTGCTTTTTTACACTGCAGCTCCTCTGAGAATATAACTTGAACACTAATATTAGAAGTGCCAGCGAGCGAGGAGACACTCCTTGAAGTGTGTGTCTGAACACTCCTGGGATAATACCGGCGGTTTTTAATTGCACAGTGTCCATATCTGAAATGTGATGTCTGCGAAGAGGTCTGGATCACCTTATATATTGAGTGGACTGCGTGATCCAAGTTGATTTGTTTTCTTGCTAATCCATGCGGCGTTAAAATGGCTCTAAGGGAGTTAACAGCTCTCAGGAATCATTCAGATTCACCTTTGCGAATCAATAAATGATGCAGAAGGGAGAAAATCCTTTACCACAGTTCAGTCAGCCATCTGCAGAGGCTTGCTTAGCTTTGGTGCTGCGTATTCTTTCATCGCTTTACGCAAACTTGAGTATTGAGTTAACACTGTGGTTAGGTGTCAGCAAAGTTCAAAAGGTAAAGCGTTTGTTTTATTGAAGTTATATATATCTACACAGGAACTTTGCTTTTATTCTCAGTGGAACTGACAGCAGTGTCTGAGAAGCAGAAACCACCCACAGTGCTTTGCCCCAGGTATGAACTGAAATGCATCTTAGTAAATCAGTAAAAAGATAGTAAAATATCTTAGTAAAAAGATATTTGGCTGTATCTTGAGAAACTGAAAATGATGGACATGAAATTCATCACATTGAACACAAATATAAAACTGGCACCAGAGCTGGTAAGGCATATGTTTGTTTGAACAGTGAATGGAAGTAACTACAAAATACATATTTGAACTAACTAAAGAAATTCATAACAGGCTTTTGCTTTGTGTGTTTCTAGACTTAAAACAATTATCACACCCCGTGAGAGCAGCAAGAGCAAATCGCTGTGATCAGGTTGTAAAAAGAATGGTTTTAAGAAAATAATGAAACATAAAAATTGTTCTTAACCTCACTGTGCTTAATACCTGCCGCTTTACAGAGATGTTTATTACTACAAATTAGACAGACGTTGTGGTGTATTTGGAGCACATCCAAAGCCTCCATTCGCAATGTGAGCCTAAAGGAAAAAGCAAAGCTGTAATAACATCTTAAAACGAAGAAAACAATATTTGTGTTCTTGTGGTATTTTCATCAATGATTCATTCCACATTTGAGATATTCTGTTTTTTTTTAAATTGTGAATGTCTCCGCTGTGTGTTTTTTTTATCCCTGTAATATTGTAATGCTTTGTTAATTAACAATGTGAAGTGGGTGCTTCACTGAGCTGCATCCAGCTCTGTGCCCTCAGAGCACTCAGGAAAATCAGGCTGCTGATGTCATCCGGATGCTGTAGGCCACACTTAGTTACCCCTGACTGAGCACTGTCCCTGCCCTTCCGGACTGACCCCGCTACGCAATTAACATTTTTGAAGATTTAAAAGAAAATATTCTCACCGGTTTTGTGCTTTCTTCCCACTAATGTCTGCCTGTTGACCATGTGTTTGAAATTTCCTCCCCAGTAATGACTAACACATGCAAACAGCCCGCACTGCATGTCATGAGAACAGTCACGTTGCACAGACGTTACGCTGAGAAATTACACTCTTAAAATATGCAGGTTCCTGTTGTGTTTGAGGTTGTTTTTGCCATTAATATCCTCTGTTGGCATATCAGCAAGAATGTCACGATTAGGGTGGCCTCAGTCTTAGGATGATGTTAGTAGTGTCTTCTTTTTTTTGTGAATCAATCTGAATTAATCTTATTTTTTTTCCAAAACAGATGAAGTATAATAAAATACATTTCAGCATCTCCCCCAACATCATGCGTTTCCTACCAAATGAGTCCTAATTTAAAGTCAGACGTGATAGAAGTATTGAGCTAAAAGGATTTGATCCTGTCTCGAATACTCCCCACTGTTCTGTCTCCAGAACCCTCAATCTGATCTATAGAGGGCTGCATATAGTATAATGGTCAAGGCCAGCATCCATTGATTCCAGGGGAATGAACCAGTGCGAACATCGTTTTAGCTGTTGCCTAAACCAGATCGGTTTTTGCAGCTGTAGGAAACCAAGATCTGAGTTCTTATTTAACAAAAATGCTAGGGAAGAGCAAAAAATAACTTTATTTGGAACAGTGGACAATGAAGAAGAAACCTTTCTCTAAAATATAGATACATCTGGACCCTGTTTATAAAGATATAACCAAGGACGGAACATGCACAAGGGACTAAGGACAACCCTTGTATGATAGCATCTGCAGTCAAGCACATTCAGTAACGAAAACAATAATCATTTGATTAAGATTTTGCAAATTGCAACTGCTAAAGGTTTTTTTACGAAGCTCCTACAGGAAAAAGAGGAGGCCGGTCCTCTGTTGGTTTATTTGACATCGGGCAGATTGTGCCTTTGTGTGGTAGATGAGCTGAGACAGTAGACCCACACAGCAGAATGGAGATGCAAGAGAAAAAAAAGAGAAACCAGAGAGAAAATATTGAGACTGCAGACTGCAAGTTCTGAAATGAGCTAAGTTCCTCCATCCATTCATTTTCAAAAACCATCGTAGTTTACATATGACTATTTCTACTCAATGCCATGTTTTGGTTATTGTAATTATAATTCAAAGAGGCAATCTGCAGTACCTAAGGGGAACACTTATATTTACTATACAAATCTTGATGTGTACTGTATATGGTGGGACCAGATTTTCTTCGAGTGGTTGCCAAAAAACAGGCATGCAAACCAAAAAGAGCTTGCAGATCACTGCAGTGGAAAAAAAAGAGTTTGGCAGAAGTGAACTCTCTGCAGATTTATAATTCAGTAAGCAGTCACTTCCTTTTCCATAGGAATTTGGAGATTTATGAGTACACCATCTATCCTTGTATCTGAAAAATAACCTTCAGAATTTCAAGCAAGAAGGCATACATTGTTATTGTGGAAAATGTGCCCATAATTCTGGCTAGTTCTGGTAAATGAAATTTGACACTGTGTTTAAGCATTTAATTCTTTACTAGCAGTGCTTATTTCTAATACAGAAATTCCTAAACGTGTGGCGTTGTGCATCTTCTTGAAAAGACAAGTTGGTTTCCAATTCTGCAGTTTTGCAGAATGAACTACATGTATTTGTGAGTCCAATATGACACAATTGCCTTTAAATACTGCATTTTAGCCTTAACTGCTTTGTTTACAAATAGTTGTCAACTGAACCAGGTTGAATCAAGGAATTCCTTCAGCTTGGCTTGAAACTGCCAACAGTGTCTTGTTTTGTAAAGCTGAGGTATCACAATGCCAACAGGATGCATGTACTGTACATGTTCATCGGTTCAAATCTGTATACTGTACATTGGCATAGTGATCTGTTAGAGATGTGGGTAGTAAATTAGATTGGGAAGCAAATATTAAGTAATTTCTTGAATTAGATGTATGATTAGTTGGGGGAAAAAAAAGTAAATTCTTTGGAAGAGAGTTAAATATGTGCATCATCTAACCTATCTGGAACAGACATATAATTTCTCGTTGATGTAGATATACAGTAGACGCCAGTAAATCAGGTGTTAATATTATGCTCACTAGAATGCTCCTTACCTTTTATGGAGTTAATTCTCCAAAACAGTTTTTGAGCAGATGCAGTTTGAGTGATGGGCCATGTTTCTTCAAACAGGTTTATGACCTGCTGCAGGCATAAAAATAATCCTGTCACCTTTACAGGTGCAGACCTGGAAAAATCTTAATTGCTGGTAAAATCTGCTAAGTGTCAATTGAATATATCATTTCAAAAGATTTCCCTTTCCAAATGTGTCTTTTGTTAAATGAGTTTGTGTTCTGTATGTGTACAAAGCTACAATAACTGTTCTTTGTCTGATGCTCCTTTAGTCAGCTGAGACTTTGAACAGATCACAAGAGCAGGAGACACATTGCTAACTACTAGAGGAGGCTGTATGTTTTTTTTTTATTACTATTAGTGTTATGATCTGAGAGTTTTATCCAGATCCCAAGGGAGTCATCTTTAACGATGTGGCTTGAGAGTTTGTTCCAGACACCCACGGCTCTTTCTGTAAGGGCTCCTATTTATTTTTTGAGAGACCTCCGACACTGAGTATATGAAATGGCTTGTAGTCTCTGGTCCTCTGCCTCATCATAAAATCCATGTTTAGCAAAAGTTGTGGAAACCCTTCTTCTTGGATATTTTCGCATTTAATTTAAAGCAAATGATGTTGTGTTAAAATTGTACAACACTGTATTAAAATTTTATTTAGAATGCTGTGTACAGTACAGGCAATAAATATTTAAAAGTGTGGACGTTAAAGCAAAGGACGTTACGTTAGAATTCATTCAACGATTCATGAGTTCACATTCTTTGATGTCAAAGAGCTTGATAACCCAGTGGACTTCAGTATCAACAGGGAAACATGAATCGGGGACACAGCTGGAAATTAAGGAGAAGTACATTTTAAACCAGGAACAGGAGAGTTGTGCCTCATACTACCCAGCCCAATACCGTCCTGACTTACAGTATTTGAAGAGAGTTGGATGAAGTCGTCGGATCAAATCATCTTATATCCTTATACTGTATTTAAAAACTACTTGTAAATGTAAACGTGTTTAATGTAAAATCATTTGTTAATGAAATGTTTGTAGACAAAATCTTATAGATGTGTCAGGTCAGTCACACCAGATGTGAGGGATATTTTTACAATGCTTGCAGTATCTGAATACATCTTTCTTTTTAGCTGCATCTATACTGCCGAATATTTTCTATTGATATGTTTGTTGTTCTTATGGAGGCTGGTTTCTTGCAAATTATTGGACTAAATATCCTGACATGCACTGTGTGGCATCCCTTAAGACTTCTGTTAAAGCGTTGAAGAAAATTGGACAGATGCAAAAATGTTCCTTCTTATTAGTTGCCCATGGGGTCTAGAAATTCTCAGGCGATAAAAGTATTTTTGTGTTTTAATTTGAGCAACCTTTTTCTCTTGAGTCTTCTTCCAAGGAAGTTCTCATTGGTACCAGGTAAGAGAGCCGTATTTACATTAAGGTAAAAAAAATTCCCTGTAAAACATCTTTAAAGAATGATTTATTGTTTCAGACAAATCTGCACACAGGCATTTATTGCTTTTGAAAACCATCTTATACAGTCTTTGTATTTCTAACTCGACACTTTGACAGCTCTCCGTCTAGTTCTGAGTGCAAGAATGTGTTTATGAAAATGTGAATTTGTATTCCACTTCCTTACCTCGTGGCAATAACATTAAATGATAGCGGTTTGTTTTTTTGTGGTCCAAGCCACTGGAATTTTTGGCCTTGGAGATTAGCATTGTTTGTCTTGCCTTAGGACATATTATATATCTAGGATATAATTATTTCTGGCATTACAAGGCATCTGGAAGTTCAGAACAGTAGACATACAGGTATCTGTCAACTGAGAATGCTATTACCTGGAAAACACATTCACCATTCATATCCACGATTCTAAATGTACACAAATGCCCACGTGCTGAATCTAAAACAGGATTATTTGCTAATCTGTAAAGTGAAGTAAATAGTTTTTAAGATATGATTGCCATTGATATTGATTCAAAGTTGTTTAATTGCCCATTTCCTGCAAGTTGTAGTTACTGAATTAACGAATATGGGATACAGTGTGATGATTAAATGCATCAGGAGCTCTCTCTCCATATTCTGTAAACACTGGTATATTAAGAGTTTATATACTGTGTGCGGGTGCCGTATTTGTATTTAAGCCCGTTCTCCTTGATATAACTTCCTTTGTCCTATACAGACACCCCCAAATCCTTTGAAGAGAGTAGACCAGAGTCTGTTAGCTCATTTCATAGTTGTTGGATTCAGAAACCAAGCATTTCTGAAAAGAGTATTCACAGCTCGGCTGGATTTTGTACTTAAGTCAAGATTTTCCTCTTAACATTCGACTTTTCTCACAGCACAAATCAGCCTCGTCATTTGACAAAGTGCTCACGGTATCAGAGCACATGAAAAGATATCAGGACAGACCTGTTGGAATGTCCTTCACACTTTTCTCATAGTTAGAAATGCCTTTGTGTTTTTAATTATCGCCTTCTTACATGACCCTACTAACGGTGGAGTCTTGCAGTCTAAGATATACAAATAGGGAAACCTTTGTTTGGTCTTTTGGCAGAGCTGGGGATTGTTTAAGTTAGGACAACAAGGATGGCTAATGATGCCACAGGAGGATTCGACAGAGAACAAAAACATTGTATAAATGCGACATTGGGGTTTCTGTTGCCTGATGCACTAGAGTGCCAGAACAAAGCAAATACTCCTGTGCCAAAAAGACCCACACTTTCCGTGTTTGTTTTTAGTTTTGAAAGCATTCATTTTGTTTCAGTTGCACATATGCCTGGGAACACAGGCCTTTTAGAAAAGCCATTTCACACATTTTAACTTATGGCTGAGGAAGAAAAACATCTTTGCCATTAGCATCCCAAATCCCCAAAAATGCCCTACAGAGCAGGGTTTAAATTTGCGTTCTAAGAGAATGAGGACATCAGGATGGTCACAAGTAAAAATGAAAAGATTGGTACTTTTAGGCATACATATAGTGTAGATAGGCATGTCTTTACACAAAGAGTGGGAGGTGCCTAGAGTAAATTGCCAAGAGGGGTTGTTCTAGTCAGCTTTCTGAGATGTCATGATCAGTTTCTGCATTTGAAAAGCTACTGCTAACAAAAACAAGCAAGTCAGGGTGATAACCACATCTTGCATGCAGTCCTTGCTTTAGAGCTTAAGTTATATACAGTATGTTAATGATCTGGAATATTTTTACAAATCTCTTCCTACAGGATATTCAGGGCACCCTTCTGAGAACTGATCAAATTATTATCCTTAGAAATCTTTTGCAGAGGCGTTTCAAATGGTAGTGTAGGTGAAGTGATCAAAATACTGAAAAATGGGTTCAATGTCACACCTAGAGAAATGAATTATCTACTGTAGAACTTTTCTTTTGCACTTCTACTATGAATTATTTTTAGACCTGCCTATGGCTAAAGTCACATGAGGTATACAGTTTGATTCATTGGCTCAGAGCATACATTTGTAATGTAAAGGGGAGTTTGTCTCCATCTTTTAATTATTCTTATTATAAAACTGCATGTTTTTTTTTAAAGTAGGGAAACCTTAATGATTTCCTAGATGGGCAGAGCTCGACTTTCTCAATGTGGTGTGAGAATATGTCTCGTCTTTGAGGTGTCTTCCCATGCTGTGAGTGTAGAGGCTGATTTATAGACTGTTAGAGGAGGGGTTCCTTCTGACATGTTCACTGGAAGTAGCTAATGTCTGTTTCTCCTTCTGTCAACAGCTGCCAGCATGTCTTCAGCAAGATTTTCAGTGTTAGAGTTTTGTTCCTGTATCAGACCTCAGATACTCAGTAGTAATAAGTAGTAATATGTACAGACCTGTGCCTATTATCGCATATAAATATCCAATTAAGATATAAGTGGACAGTAAAATAGTATATGGTTTAATGTCAGCTAAGGTGAATATACATTGCAACATAAGCACAAGATGTACTCCTGTACTCAATAATGTACTTTTACTACAAGAAACAGAATAGAAGTAGACTTGGCCAATTTTTCGGATTAATTTCATCTGTCATTTTCAGTAATAACCCATTGAGCAGGTTCTTATCGCCTGTTTGAGGCTGGTGGTTAGTTCCCTTTGTTAAGGTTATTACTGTGAACTGTTCTGCTGAAATATTTCAAAAGGAAGTGTTTTGGAAAAGGTTCTTTGGAGGCTGAGAGCAGAGAAATGCACAGCAAGGAACGTGGGAGCTGTACATATTCCAGTGCACAGCTGAACGTCAGTAGACATCAGCTCCCTGGGCACACAGAGATGGGTTCACCTGTGGTCCTCATTGTAGTCGGCTTTGAGAAGCGTTTTCTTTAGAGGTGTCTTTGCAGGTGGTGGTTAGCTGGTATGGAAGAGATGCCAGGGGAGAACTGTTTTCATGGTGTTTAATAAATAGAATAGCACTCAGCAGAAGGAAAACTGCTGCTTTAATGCCTGTCTCTATTTCCTGAGACATTGGACTTTGGACCCCTTTAAGGCTGGAAAGTGTTTGTCAAAGCACCACGTTTGTAAAATAGCCTGGTGACGCTGCTTGTACTCCATAGACGTTAAAGAACGAACATGCTTCAGGAAGGGAGGAAATGATCACTAATGAACTCCTATAATATGATGATTTGTGCCAAATATCTACTTGTCCCTGAGGTGTTCCTAGTGACACCTTGAATTCATGTGCACAAATCAATCTAAGGCAGAGGAGCAGAATGTATTTTGCTGGTGCAAAAACTGTGACAATGTGGTGAGACACTTTATCTTTTGAAGCCTTGTTTAATTGACCCCCTTTATCTGTGGTTTTCCTGTAATGTGACATCATGTGTAGAAAATTTGGGTGTTTGATGTTCTTTCTGATTTTGCTCCTAAAACTCCAATATTTTTTTTTAAATGCTTGCCCCCATCTTCCTTCATAACCACATAAAAAGTTCTGGAAGCATATCCAGATCAGACCTGTAATGAACGTATGCTCAAGATACTAAGTCTGAATGATTTATGAGGGAGCACAGAGCTGTGGTAAAATAATTACTGCTTCATTTTTTTTTTGTGTTGTGGGCTGTCTCTCCAAGCTTTCTACCCAAGAGGAAAGCATGCTCATGAATGTCAGAAAATAATTCAAATTAAAGGTGTGAATTTAGCAAGAAACAACCTAGGTGTGGAAAAGAAATCTGCAATTAGTTTTTTTTTTTAGTTTTGGAAAATAAACATGATTTAAAAATCCTGAGCAAATCCTGACACTGAATCGGAAAGCTTTGAGAGCTGTCCGGTTGTAGTATTAGTTGTCAGTCAGGAAAAAGCCTTTCCCATTTTTTTTAAATCACATTTTCTAGCTTCCTGGATTCGGAAACACAAAAAGCTAAAATAAAAATGTGAATTGGTTTCAAAAACGTACGGTACAGTACCAGTTAGAATGAATTAGCTAAAAGCTCTCAGTCAAAATTAGTATTATCAAAGGGAGTAAAATCTGAAGAGATTTCAGAACAGTGTGAGCAGTCATTAGGAAACATATTGGCTTGACTTAATGTGTTTTTGCTTTTTTATGCAACACTTAAAACCGTATTTATTGTGGCTGATAATAAAAATATAATAAGAATTTGAGAAACAAATTAAGGTGATGAATTATATCGAAAATATCTTGACACCCAGGGGTTCCTGGTCCAAGCTCCAGCTTGTACAGTTCGTACCCCTAGGTGGACAAGTCAGGTGATGAACTTGTGCTGTGTCTTCTACGCTGGAGATGTGAAACAGACATTATAAGTGATTCTATGGCAGCAGTTTCTGATATATAACCTACCCCCAAGTCTGTATAGGTTTAAATTGCTCAAATAAAAAGCCTTTCTAAACAAGTAAGCTTTCTGCAGTGCTTTATAGAGACGTTAGTGCTTCTTTACAGTATAGAGGTGTGTGAAATTGAACTCTGCCATCGCAAAGATTGCTTTGAAATATGGACTTTGGTCTTTTACCATTGCTCTTTCCTGATGTAGCAGCTATCCAAGTAAATCAATTTGAAATACATTAGGTCTGCATCTGAAAGAACTGGGAGCCTGCCCCTGTATGCTATGCATCATTTTTTAATGTTCTAACAGCCAGCTTATCTAAATATCCCCACGCCCCCACTCACTGAATTGCTTTGTGCATCTGCTGGGATTTTTCCCCCCAAGAGAGACATATGGGCTGTTTGTTAGTTTACATAATACTGCAGATCTACAGCAGAAGCGCTATATGTGTGTGCCAGTACAATATCTACAGGTTATTGGATCAGCTGCTACTCAAAAGATGTGCAATAGAAACCTGCTCATCCTTAAGCGGTGTGCTCTGGTATTCGTGGCAGCACTAGAATTGGAAAATTGAAATTGAAAAGGTGTTGCGGCTTGTCACTGTAACATCCTTGCCTACGGGATCAGAGTGTTCTTTGCAGTAAATGATGTTTTCCCCCTGACACTGGTGCTTATGGGTGGCATAGTTCATCTCCGAGACTGGGACGTTTTTCATTTGCAGTTGTCAATTATTTCTGTTTATTTTACAACCTCGATTTAGACTAGCCTGATGTTATTTCTCCAAGCTGGACACTTTAATCTTTCAAACAGGATTTGGAAGAGATGTAAACAACAATATTTTTCTGCTTTGACATGTAGGCTCTATCACCAAGTTGGTGTGTCCTGAGACACAGGCAGTAGATCTTCAGAGTGAACCAGCAGAGAATAAGGCTTTTGGTGATACAACTCTGTTTCTGTTAAGCCAAGAAATCCCCATTTGATTCCAACCCACTGAACTCTAGCAGTGCTTTGATTGTAACCATAGTTGGTCAGCAGCATAGCCCGGATTCAAACAGGCAGCCTCCAGGCTATATAGTGTATTCTGCAGTCTGTGTGAGGTTGGGAAAATGCATACAGTAGTTTATTGTAGAAAACATATAGATATAAATCTCTTTATTTTAGAGCCTCCTGATTCTTTGTTTTGCAACACAGTGCCCACAGTCAGGTCTGAAGGGTTGCTTTAATGAAATGGATGCTGCAAATCAAAATGCTGATAAAATGTGGGAGAAGAAGGTTAAATATTAATGTTGCACCTGAGGAGGTTTTGGGTCCATTTTGGCCTTTTGCTTTTTTCTATTCTCGAGAAGGAGCAGAACACACTTAAAATCAAACGCCGAGCGTGTCTAAACTGCTTAGAGGTGTACTTGAATTTGTATCCTGAAACTCCCACGTGACATTGTGACGCGGTAGTAGATGTTTCATGAAATAGCCTGTTTGTTGGCTATAGTATGAGTTCCTTTTTGATAAACAATTCTCAAAACAGCATTCGGTCAACTTGTTTTGGATTGTTAAGTGCTGTTTTTTAGTATTTGTCAAACTTCTGTCCCTTTTGCTTTTATTAATTGTATGTAATCAGGGTGTGTGGTGGCCAGCGGTGGTGGTAATATGAAATATTATTGTAGCTACAGTATTTTTTACTGATTCTCTGCTTGTGCAACTGATAATGGTTCGGCAGTGCAAACAAAGACAGGGATTTTAATTGAAGTCCACTAGACAGGCAGGCTGAGGCTGTTTAAATGAGCTCATTGGCATTGTGCACAGCTTTTCTCTATCGATCGGTGATATAACTGCCGTGCAGTAGTAATGATGTCACTGCAATTGAGTGTCTCCCTGAATGACCTTGATGTGGCTCCCAGCTTCCATTCTGACTTTGCGCAAGGGAAACTGTAGTAATTAGTGACTGATGCCAAGAGGGGCCGGGAAACAGGGGGTGGTACTGTACATTGGCAGCCATGGCGAGCATTGCTGGCTTGCAGTTCTGGGGCCCTGGGTCCAGTTCCGGATCTGGGATGTATGTTTTCCCTGTGTTTGAGTTTCCTCTTGGTGCTCTGGTTTCCTCTCACAGTTGGTAGGTTGATTGGTTTCTGGGGAAATGTACCCTGGTGTGAGTGTCTGGGCGTCTGTGTGTGCCCTGCGATGGACTGGCGTCCCATCCAGGGTGTACCCTTCCAGGCACCTGTTACTTGCCAGGCACTGTTAGAGAGTCTAGTAGAAATATAACAAATGTACTTTTCATTTTTAGGCTTTTATTTGTAGAAAGATTTCCTTAGACAGACTTGATTATTTCAGATCCCCTTTCAGATTCATTTCAGATTCATCAAGAAAGAAAAGAAACGAGAAGTTTCTTAATTAGGCTGTAGGCATAAACATAATTAAGACGAGTCTTTTAATTTGCTGTTATTTAAAAAAAAAAAGAGCTACTGGATCCAGTCCTATTATAGTCTACCAGTATGCAGCTGTGTTCGGTTTCATATCTCAGGAGAACAGTGAATAACTCAGTTAATTCTTTTTTTCCCATATGTCTGTTTCTTTTATATAGATCCAGCAGCTAACTCAGTTTAGCCAGTGACTAATTGCCTGTAGTATCTCACTATTCAGATTAATTCTGACCCACCTTGGAAATGACTACCAAGAGACTGAGCATGAAAGCAAAGCTTTACAGTCACCAAGCAGAACAGTATCAACTGAAAATGATCTGCCCAGCTGATAAATAACACATCCCTGCAGTCAATTCATCTAATATTAGGACGAAATTGTGCTCCTCATTTGTTAACAAAATTGACCTTGAGAGGGTACAAAGATTTAGCTTTTCTTTAACAAAGGCAATTCATAAAACATTTCTCTTGTCTTCCCTGAACCACCCATAATTCTGTTTTTTGAGGTTTTGAGCTGATGCAGATGATTAAATATCGAAAGTTTAGATAAAACTATCAAGGGTTGCTGAATTCATTTGTTGTTCTGTAAAGCGCTTTGAGAAGCCACCTTTAATGGCACTATATAAAATAAAGTTTATTATTATTATCACTGCTAGGAAATTCAAAGAGTTCATAATTTCTACTGATGATACACAGTTAAAGCATAAAAAAAATAAAGGGTACTGGTTTTAGGCAACGAAATTCTAAATATTTTACCAGACTATCTTATTTTTCCAGATGTGCAGTATTTCTGTGGGGATGAGGCATGGGAATCTTCTTACAATCTCAAGGCTTTATCACTTTTGACACTCAAAGAGCGATAACTCCAGCATAGAATGTCAGCTGACTTCCGTTGTAGTTGTCATCATTGGATGCAGATGACATATTTTCAGTTTCTGTACAGTTAATGCATAATAATACAAAGGCCAAAGTAACATAGTGTAACACAGACGGCTTACCAGCGCGGTGACGTCACCGCCCTTCCCTGTGGATAGCAGGGACCGCAGCCGCTGGGCTGGCGGGAGATCTCCCTTTAGCTCAACTGGCTGGGTCCCTGTTGAGTGACGCCTGAGGCCCAGGTTCGAGTCCCCAGCCGTGGGGGGCCGACCTGAGGCGGCGGTGGCGAGGGCGCATTCCCATGTGACCTTTCTGTTAGGTATTGAAGATTCATTCTTTGTGTACAACCGTATGAAAGTGGAATTGAAATCTGTTTTTTTATAACCATTTCAGAGTTCTCACCAACTTTGTCCCATATGCAAATGATGAACTTGGTTACCCTAAATCTTATGTATGAGTTTCATGAGCTTTGGGATTAGTTCTTGAGAGCAACACTGAGGCACAATGGAGAAAACTTTTAGTCTGTACTATTCTGGGGGGGGGGGGTGTTTGAGGAACCATAGGTGTGTTAGGGACCAAGTAAGAGGTTGGGAAAGAAAGCGAAGGAAACTAGATTATTGGAAGGGAACAATGAACAAGGAGAAATCATCCATCCATCCATCCATCCATCCATTTTCTGAGCGCTTCATCCAATGCAGGGAAGTCAGAGCCTTGGAAAACTCAGCAAGCAACGGGCGCAAGGTGGGACACACCCTGTATAGAAGGCCGGGCTATTACAAGACACACACAGACTCAGACAATCACACATACAGTACATTCGCATCAGGGCCGGTTTTCTCAGAAGCCAATTAACCTGCAAAGACTGGAGGTTTGGACCTTTGGACTGGAGGTTAAGAGAATAAAGTAAAGCTTTCTTGTTTTAATAAAACACATTCTGTTATGAAGCATACTGTAAATGCTGGGAAAATAATGCCATTTCCCTTTTCCGTGTGTGTATTTGGCCATTTATTCTGATAAATGTACTGTAACACGAGAGACTCTTTTGACCCGGTACAGGCAAGTGATTCTCACGTGTTACTTTATTATTTGAATTCTTTGAGGCAGAGACAGAACTCCCATCATCCCAGCAGTAATGATAAGGTTTAATGTACAACTGAATACGGGCTAGCTGAGTACTTCTGAGCCAACTTGGAAGAGAGTTCAACGTTTTTATCACCTAATCGATTTTTAATGTTAAATCCAATTTCTTGGAACGTACTGTGCATCTCTGCGTGTGCTGAAGTTTAGCCAGCAAGGGCAGAAGGCCAGCTTCTCTAGGTTAAGAAAGTCAGAAGAATATAACTGGCAAATCATCAGCAATTAGGACACATTACGGTACAAATGTAAGTTGCAGGTCTGCCAAAGGTCTCTACTTCATTTTCATTGTACTTGGACCAAAGTAAAATAAAACTCACTGACTCTTCATTGTCAATATTGTCTTTGCGTGCGCTGTAAAAAGATTTTAAGTTACCCTTGTCCTGTATGCTCATATTATAGAAGGTAATGGGTTACATAAACAGAGTAGCCACTCAGTTTGTCAAGTGTACTGTGGGTTTCCTTGAAGAGAAGCTCAAAAAAACAGCCTGACCCAAACCGAGAAACATAATGGACTGAATTTTGTCTTCAATTCTGCAGGTTTCGAATGCAGCAAAATATCAGCCCCTTGGTCAGATGCGCCATGCCATGATTCATCCAGTGAGTATGCTGTGACTTTCTTTTAAAGCTGTGCTGTACTTTCATTGTATGCCCAGTTTTGCAGGGGTTTTTTTTTGTTTGCAGAAGAACTGCAGGAGTAGTTAGAAAGAAAAGAGAAAAATATTTTTTTTTAACCAAGGACAGCCTGTGCTGCTTGTGTTCATGTTTAATTAAAGTTTGGCTTGCATTTTCTGTGCTTGTTCAAAGAGTCTGCCCTGAAGATAACATTTGTTAATATTTCCAATACTAACTCCCACCCTCCCTGTCCTCTCACCCCTGTCTCCATCTTCCTCGATATCCTCTCCTTCTTGAAAATTGCAAAACTGTTCTGTTATCTGAAAAGAGTTCAAGACAAAAATATTGTAATATCAAGCAAAGTCATGTGCACTGATGTAACATTTGAGCAGGTTCACCTCTTGTATAAGGCCCTACAAACAGGATGAGGCAATTTAGCTCATTGGGGCTGTTCGGTAGTTAGTAGCTAATTGATTCTGGCCATTTCTTGAAGGAAGACAATGTATCGGCTTCAACAACCCTTACAGAGCTCATCACTTTCAGGGGTACCTCACCAGGTGTGGGATTTGAATCCAAGCCTTCAGGAGAATGCAGTTGGTTCACTTGTTGATGCCATGTTGATGATGAGTTTTTCTTATCAGTAGTGTATTTGCATTGTCACTTTATGTTTACCCCTGCATTTCACGGAAGTGTCTGTCTCTGAGCAAATCTCCCAGTGGTCATCACTGAAACAGGTTTTCTTGTGAAAGGGGTTTTCTTATACCTGTTGAACTGAGGACAGTATTCAACTGTACTGCCAATAGGCACCATACCTAGCAACTCCTGTGACTTAAAATATCCGGGCAGAAGATATTCTCTCAGAATAGTACAATGCTGAAAATGTGGTGAATAACGTATGCATAGGAAATCAGAAATTTTAGATTACATAGTTCTGTGGTTCTAACTATGATTAAAAGAATCTGTATATCTTGTGTTTTTTATATGGGGTGTAAGCATACTTCCATTATGGTACATCTCCTTAGGACTTAATTCTAACTAGAAAATGTATTAGTATATGCGGTATTGTTTTGTACATGTGCATTCTAGACTCACAGTTTTAGTTTAAGGGGAATTGTCAGTGAGCTTCAGTTCTGCATGCAGCATTAAAAGCTACTAGACCCTAGCAGTCATTAAATCCTGATATCTGAGCGCGTATGAAATAAAACGTTTTGTAAAACCACAGCTAAATTTGAACTGTAATATAATTTGTGCTGGATTTTTCATTTTTCCATGTTCAAAAAACCAATGGAATTCAGTTTAATACTAGATACATGCTGGTTTTGAGGAAAGACGTGACTCATTGGCCTCTGCATTCTTTTTTTGTATCATAGCTTTTGTGTTGTTTTCCAGATGTGCCAGAAATTTTACTCGGGGTTAAAAATAGCATTTATGTTTCTCCACATCTCTGGGATTTTGGTAAAAACCCAGGAGTTATAATTCATGTTTTTTTAAACCTGTGTACACCAAATATGGCCAGGCAGGTGAAGGAACCTGGAGCCTAGTGTGGCGTGAGATAAGGCTGTTTCTGTATAGTTCCCTTTAAGATCTTTTCTTGAAGAGCTCATTTCATTTCAGAGAGGGATGCACTTTGTCAATTTCGCAAGACTCAATGTGTCTGCCGTCTCCGAACGACTTCAATTTCAAAGTTAAAATCCTTTTTAAAAAAAGTGCTCAGGGATAACAAGGGGGGTGTTTCGCAAGTGGTGTATCTGCTTTCAGGGAAAGTGTTGAGTTCCTAATACAGATACCGAAGATCATAACAGCTATGTTGGCGTTGAAGAGAGTGCACTTCACTAAATCTTTTCTGTGATGTCAGAAGCAGGACAGAGCACTATTCATCCTTCACCCAATAGCCCCTCAAGCATAGGGCATAGACTGAGAGCACACTGCTGTCTCCCTCCCTGGATGGGGTGACAGTGCAGGGTAGGGTGACAGAAAAAGGGACAAGTCAGAGAAGCTTGTCAGGCCAGGCCAGGCCAGCATGTTTATGGGAGTTGGGAGAAAACTGGAGCATCCCGATAACTCCCACACAAATGCTTTCAAACTACACCAGCTCCACACAGATTGATGCCTGAGGCTGAAATCGAACTCTAGAGAAATCTGGAGAAATGAGTAAAAAGCATCACGTTACCTTAGCCCCGCCAAGAGGTATTCAGTTAGGAGTATCATGTTTTCAAGACAAAGCTGCATAACTGAATACTTTTCACTTCCAGCGGCCTCCGAATACATTTAATTCAGTGCCCCCCTAATTCCCGTTGGAGGCATTTATGATCTGTATCGTGAAGGTGTTTGAAATGAGACGAATTTAAAACTCACATGATCATCATCAAGAAGAATTGAACTGGGTCTCGGGTTAAAGGTATTAGGCAAGTTTATAGGTATTGGGCACAGTGGTACTTAACTGTGCATTTTAAAAGCATGAGCTGCTTTTATGGCATAGTGGAGCAGTGGCTAGCGTTGTAGGGGGGCTCTGGGTTCAAATCCGGTGGTGCTGTCTATGTGGAGTCTGCATGTTCCCCCCTCCAGTTTCACAAGGGTATCCTCCAGATGCCCCGGTTTCCAGAATCGAACATGAAGTCGACGGAAGCTGCTTTTTCTTGATGTTTATCAGAAAACGGTACAAGAAAAGTTATCTGGAATCGCCTATGTGTGGCAAAGCTTTAGTTAACATAATTGTTGATACATCGGATATATTTGTTGGTGTTTGTAACAGTATTGCGATTGGGTGTGTGGCCAGAACCACCGGCAAGGGTGAGTATTTGTCTTGGGGTGGTCAATATATCGCTAAATATTTCACAAGGAATATTCATGGTTTAGAATGACACAGTGAACTGAATGTTGTTCTCTTAATGATGGTAGCGAGTTGAGTTTGCTGCAAAACATTTCGGAGTAAATCCATTTGAAAGGAAAGTCTGGCATGGCATTGAGGGTGGAAATGTGCAGGAAATGTTTGCCTTCATCTGTTTCACCATGTTTTCAGCATCCAAACCAATGTTTTCATTTATAAAGGCTGTTCTCATGATCAGAACACAGTACTAATACAACAGGAGAAAAAGCAGACAGCGATTAAGAAACCTGATTATTTTTGTGAGCCATTAGCTCATAGACACAATACGGTTAAGAAAATGTTAGCAATTACACAAAGCATTTTAGGTCATGGAAAATGTCTTAAGGTCTTGACACGAGCAAGGTAAGGAAATTAGTGAAATTAGTAGTAATTGGAGAGACATTTGAGAATATGGATGAAAAAATAAAAAAAGATCCTATTTTAAAATGTTCCAACATATCTCACCACAATTTTTGTGATAATCTTTTCCTCTATTTTTAATATTGTGAAGTACAAATATTGTTTAGTATCTATAGTATATCACCATATTGCTCAACCATATATGCAACTGATTTTCAGCCGTTGGTGAAGGTACAGTGCTATCTCCAGAATTCTGATTTCAAGTTCTGGCTATTAAAAGCCCATATTGTTCTCCAGCTTTTCTGGAAAGTTTGCTGTTGCCAGCGTTGCCATCTCTGAGTGAGCTTCCTGATTAGGAAAAGGGAGATGCCCAACGATTTGTGTTTGATGCATTTTGCATGGAAATGAAGACAGGAAAGGTTCTGTAATGTGACTCATTCAAAGGTTCGGCACTCTTTTGATCAGTTCCAGCCATTATTACATAGTAATCTATGGCCTGCTGAGCTAATCTGAAATGAAACACCTTCTATTAATGAAGATAGAAGCCTTCCTCTGTATTTAAGGTAGAGTATCTTAATACTGTATATAGCCTGAAGCTGTTGGAGTAACAGAGCATCAGAGAGATCCTGCCTTCAGAGAGCAAAGTAGTTTTTACAAGGCCAGCACTGTAATCACTTTTGTCTGTTTGTTAAATTGTGAAAATAAGCATTGCAGTGCAGTCCTATTAATGGTCTTAAGGTCCTTATTTTGAAATAAAAGCCTTGTATCCATAATAACTCGCTTTGTTTTCAAAAGTGCTAATCTCACTAATTAGATTTTAGTGTTGCTACTCGTCATTCGTCTTTAACAGAAGCTGCATTTATCAGTTTCTAACATTATTCAATATTTTTTTTATGTTCCATAACTGAAAAACAGTAAATCGGTTGGAATTGGAACATCTGAGTAGAATCACTCAATATTTTAAAGTCTGTAAAGTCCGTGTCTGTTTGCTGTTAGAAGCTTTCAGTATGTTTATGAATATGTTTTTGATTTTCCTCTTTTATATCTCTCAGTTTCTAATTCAGAATGTTCTACTTATCGTGATTAACTTTAGCTGAAAGACTCTGGGACAAACACAGAGACACTTCCCAGTTGTCAAGGGAGGAGTGGGTATAGATTCTTTAAGATTGTAATACAAATCCAATGCAAAAACAAATTAAAAAGAAAGTCTGTTCAGGAATCCTGCATTTCAGCTGCATGACAAATGTTGAAAAGCTAGATATCAGATTAAGCGTTTCCTAGTATTCCACTAATATACTGACAGCCAACTCAAGATGGGGAGCAGCCTGTTTTAGATAAACATTTACAGCTTGAATGCCTTGCATTCTTTGTAAGCTCATGCAGGCATAAGATAAATATCAATTAGAAGTGATCCATGTAAACAAAATTGCAAAGAATTTAAGAAATCTGAAAGGCAATCGTGGACTATTATCTCAAGATGAATATTATAGTTCTTTTAATAGTAAGTTCTTATTTTAATTCCTCATAAATAATTTCTATACAAATAAAAACTCAAGCCCCTCACAGCTTGACTCTTAAACCCTAAGTGATCAAAACTTAATACTACAGCTACCTTTAGAGGTTCATGCAATTACACTTTCCAATAAGGTAAACAGTTTAAGCACTTACTATGCAAGTTTTGATTCCACTAGCAACATGCGTCTGAGCTGTGAAAAGCCTCATATAAGTGTATAACTGTATTGGGGATGGGAAGATGGAGTCAAAGGTTTTTTCAGCTGTGGTGATACTAATGATCAATATCTGTCTGTGAACAGACTGGGTCTGTAATGAACACGTACAAGTCAGGACTTCGTACGCAACTTACTGACACACCTTTTTGTCCCACTAGTCTTAAGGTGGGGAGAGAAGAATAACAGAACTAAAAAATGTTAATGTTTAGCTTGCAGTTGCATATTCAATCATTTTGTAACAGCACAGTATGCAGAAATTGGCACAGCAATCTGACAACAATATAGTCGGTATCTCAGCTTTGAATACCACAGAAAAAATAACTTGGGAGGCGCAAAAATAGTCAGTTCTTGCGTATGATTTATGCCTAGCCAAAATAAAATACATTCCTTGGTTTCTATATATCTGCCACACCCAGATGAAAGAGTCTTTCTTAATGCTCTAGTTATCATATATTGGGCACTTACCTCTTTCAATTTCAAGTCAAGTATATGATTAATGACTTCATTTCTGCACCGAAAATCACATCAAACTCAGCAAGATCGAGCACAAATTTGGATAAAAGATTAAATAAAAAGCCGCATTCAAATATTCTGGCATAAATTGATAAAAAGTGCTTTTTGTATCCGGAACAAATATTTTTAAAATATTACAGTCTCTCTAGTTCATTGTCCTCTGGAATAAGTATAGACTCAGACTCCATTGTAGTACATTTCAGGCAGCCTGTTTCTTCTCTTGAGAAGAGGAGGTGCCATTTCATTCTTTAATTTAATTCTTAATAAAGTGATGTACAGAGGTCTTGTTGTTTTAAATAAGACTCCTGTTTTGTAGAAGCTCTAGCCAGCATATTTGTTAGGAGAATTAAGCCCACATATATTCCAGCACAAAATAAAAGTAATTGATCTCATAGAGCAAATTCAGTGCCATAAAAAAGAAAATACTGTCTGGTGTGAATAAAGTACACATTGCCACTGCTAAGGAAGTTTGGAGATATAAATTAACAACCCTGCAGAAATTAAATTCTTAACCTTACTACTCAATAGCTTAGCATAACCTCCTCATACAAGTGAGTCAGGTGTCACTCTGAATAATAAACATCCAGTGAGAATGAATGCAGTAAGTGTTGCTGAATTACTGTACTGTAGTGCTTTACTGAATTACTATAGTGCAAAAAGAGACTGATCTACCATCAACTGACCAAAGTCAGTTGGCTGCATTGAAGAAATGCAGTGCATGCACACAAAAAAGCAGCGTAGGTCTGATCTGACTATATGCACAGCTTATATAAAGATCTATATAAAGAATCCTTAAAAAGAGAAAATAAAGAGAAGCTCCAGCACAACTACGTCCGATCTTGCATGATCCTACGTGCATCACAACTATAGAGGAATTGTGCAGATACCAGCAGTGTCCTTGAAAGAGATGAGTCTTTTCTTCCTTTTTTCTACTGCATCTGCGTTGATGAACTAGGCCCTTCAGAGAGGATGAACTCCTCCACATCCTGTGTGTGATAAACTGGGACTGCTTACCTGCATGGAGCATGGCATGGGTCAGACCTACAGTCTAGATACAAATGCAGCACCCGAGAACTTTTAAAATAAAAACTTGTGGGCTTTTCACCATCTACTGTACATGCTGTATATCCTGTGTGCTCTTTCCAATCTGAAGTCCGGCTGTGTCTGATTAGGAAACCACTCTTTTCAAGGCTCCGACCAGATTATCCTGAATCTAGAAAGCCCGTTCTGCGGGAAATGGCTTTCCTGACTGACCACCTTGCGTTGCGAACTAACTCCGTTAGCACTGTAGTCAAGTGGCCTGTTTTGGTCCTGCTGCGCATTTTGAGATGAAGCCCAGTTACGAGATCTGAAACTGCATAATGGCCATCTGAAAGTTTGGATCTTCAGAGCTTCCTGTTCCATTCACTGCTGCCACAATGGCCAGTTCAGCCAGTACTGGAGAATTGAATGCTTTCATTTTCTTCTTAGTTGGGCAAGAGGTACAGTATAGGAAGGGTGGTGTGTATTTTTGTTTTGGTGGGGGTGGGAGTGGGCAACAGGAACTCCTAATTCTGGGTAATCATCTTGCCATACTGATCACATGACCCCCTTGTACACAGATTCTGAATTGTTAGATAAATTCCTGACCTTGAGGCCAAACAGATTTGCATGTGGTTAGATTGTTTTTCCAAGCTATTGATTGATTGTAATGTTTCATGAGCAGCTTCCAGGAAATGTATTCAGTGAGGCTAGCAAACAAGCCCCTCTTTTTTAACAGAATTGCACTTCGACAACGATTTCGTTATTCGTCATTAAAAACTGTGAAAGGTCAGGGCATATTGTTTTTTTCTAAGAAACTAAAATATACAAGATATAAAATATAAAAGAGCTCAGATGAGGGATTCCGCCATTTTGAACTGTTCACACCAGAACTAATTCAAAACGTCAACATATCCACTGCGAGTTACTAAAGCTGCACTTGAAGGCTTCATTAAAAAAGACTCAGGGCACTCTGGGGAAAAAGGAACCTACTGGGTTTATTTGTGATTGGCAGGTATGGTAGGTCAAAGGTTGGTTTTAATCTGGGTCTAGAGGTCCTTAGTTCTCAGTCGATACTTCCGGTACTGCCTTTCATTTTAGAGAGGGGATATGGAACTGACAGAGAGGACCACTGCATTGCTTACGACTGAACTGTAAAGATTCACACTCGGAGCATCCTGGGAAACTGGCGAAAACAAACTGGGTAGTGTTTAAAGAGTGAAGGTCCCAGAGCTACCTTTATTGAACCTGCAGCTTCCTTGCACATATCAGGAGTTTGACATCATGTAACAAAAGCGGGTCATGGTTGAGTGGCACTGCAAAGTGACATCTTCTCTCTAGCAGTTTGAAGGCTCATATACGAATACAAACTGTCACACAAGTTCTCAGTCTCCCCACGTCCGGCTCTATATCCTGCTTTCAGGTCTCTTTAATTTCACACATGAAGAATTCACCACAGCCTTACATTTTTTTTTTGTTTCTTTTCACTGTTCTGTAGACGAGTAACATTCTTCATTCTTTATTAGAATTGATTTTGTTCATTTTCGTTTTTTCCTGTGATTTTTGAATGCTCCGTTAAAAACACACAAACGCGTTACCTACAGTACTTCAGGGCCGGGCTGAACTGTTAAATGGTATAAACGCCACCAGATCCCACTATTCAAGGGAAACCTCATCCTGTTTCAGAAAGACAGACTGAAATGTTTTAAAAGGGTCACAGCTTTCTCAGACAGCTTCCAGTCTTTTGCACATGGTTCTCAGTTGAAAGGGAATGCTCTGGTGCAGTTTAAAATAGAAATAGTGTTTCTTTTTTTCTATCCTCCACTTTTTTCCTACTTACTGCCTTTTTGTAAACCTGCCATGTCAAAGTCTCTCTATCCAAGCTAAACATGCCATGTATATTGGGTTTAAAATGATCTGCATACTAATGAATGGGATGTTCTTATTAAAGGAAAGAGCTCTTTTGAGGTGTTTTAGGGAGCCATATATAGATGTACTGTAATACAGATTGCGTGATATTTTGTTTTAATACTATGGCAAATAAGGATGGCTGTTGTTCTTTTCTAGAAATGAAAGTAATAAATGTCTCTCAAAATGAGGAGAAGTGACTTCTCTTCCTGCTCTTGATTACTGTAGTTCCATTCCTGTGTTATATGATCTGTATGATCATTTTAGACCTCAGTTCTTTTGCATCGGATGGCTTCCTTGTGTCCAGTGGAATCTGCATTTTTTTTATTACTGCAGCAATATTTAGCTAATGCTGTTTTAATTATAAACGGTTTTGTCAACAAGATGTGAATGTGCAGGAGACTGCCTATCAGGGGAGCAGGCAGGAGGAATTGCACACCAGGCTGTGAAGAGTGCATTCTGAGGCAAGTTGCCAGTCATGTGAAATCTACAAATATTCTGGAATAAAAGAGAAATTAAGTAAGGCTGGGGTGAAAAATGGGAAATAATTTTGTAGTGAAGCGGTAGCTTTTATAATCTACAACTATAAAGTGTTTTTGTATCTTTACTAAACTGACCTCACGGTGTATCCTGAAGCTAATGTCACAAAGAATTTTTAAAATGCTTCGTCATCTGTTAAATCCATTAAGTGCAGTCTATTTACTCCTTAATTAAAAACCCTTAAATTGGTTGAGCAGGGCACACACCAAGACTGTCATAAATGATTTTGTATCACGAAGAACCTGTATGCTGGTTTTCAAAAATCTGCATTGTACTATAGTTATTTTGAACCTTTCTGAGTTTATTCTGGTAAGCTTTTCTAATTATAGGTTAACCCCAAACCTATGAATTTACATAGTATAGGGGGACAACACCTCCTACACACCACTGTCTGTCAAACCAGCATGTTCATGCAAACGAAACATGAAGTATCATTATGTGTCAGCTGGTCTGTGTCCTAGTTGTTCATACTGTCGTAAACTAAGCTGTAAACTAGAAGGACTTTATCTTGGCTTACATTTCTGTGCCTTTTAGGGTGTAGAGAAGCGGTCAGTTCAAGCTCTGAAACCCAAAGAGTGCATTTCTAGTGTCCAGATTCATAATCGAAGAAAAAAGTTTAGGTGTCTAATAATTGTAAGATTTGTATATTAATATGAAATATGTTTTAATTTTAATATTTGTAAGTGCAGACAGAAGGAGGAAAAGTGCATGTATTCAAGTGCTGAGCCTTTAAATGGCAGATTTCTAAATGCACTAAAAATTGGTTAGCTGGAGTAAAATTGAGATAAGGCACTTTGAGTCTGTTCACAAGTTCCTAGGTAATTTGGCACATCATTAACTAACTTATTTGATAGTTCTGCATCATTTAGTGGAAATGGACTAATATGGGTTATGTTTAAGGTTTTTAATTAAGTAAACAAATAAATGTAGTTATTTTAATTGGAATTATTTAGTCATTTTGGAGTCTTTAAAACCTGGTTGCTGGAGAGGATTATCTCTCCAGGGCAAATAAGCAAATTCTGCATCCGAAACATAGTAAGAAACAAGTAGAAATGCAGAAATAAAAAAAGCTCTGCTAAACCCTTCAAGACTGGATGGATTTGGAAGAGATGTGAAGTCAGGTTATGGTTTTCCACTCATAACAGCTGGA
The DNA here is from genome assembly GCF_059453375.1 of Lepisosteus platostomus. NCBI lineage: Eukaryota > Metazoa > Chordata > Actinopteri > Semionotiformes > Lepisosteidae > Lepisosteus > Lepisosteus platostomus. The sequence continues at coordinate 41,426,409 of NC_142622.1, read as the reverse complement.
TTAAAGATGTTGAAAGAATAATTTATATAAATGTTGCTGTGTGGTTGTTTCATTTCTTACATTTTGCTTATAATTTACCTCTTCACGATGAAAATTTGTACACACTTCTTCCTTTTTTTTTCCACTTTGGAAATAAGTTGTACAGTACGTGTATACTATACTATATAACAATTGGATTCTCAAGTTTTGTTGTTTTTTAGCTGGATTCGATTGTGAATGAGTCATGAACTCATGACCATTTAAATACAGTTGTTTCAGGGTATGACGTTTGGTTTCCTGCTCATCATTTTACAAATATAAAACTTTCATAAAACAACATCAAGACTTCTAATTGAAAGAAGTGATTTTTTTTTTCAGTTTGATTTAAGCAGTACCACTCCCGCCTGCTGCTCTCTGGACTTGGACCTCACAGTGGAAAGAAATTCAAGAGAAAAACGTACTGTCTTGAACTCACTTGTTTTTAACTCCACCAGTAGCAATAAGTGTAGAAAATAAGAACATTTATACATTATAGGAGGCTATGTGACCTGCCTAGTTTGCTTGGCAGATACTGTAGTAATCGATCCAAGGCCCTCATCCAGCCATTTCTTGAACCAAACCAAGGTATTGGCTCCACAATACTGCCGAATTGCTTGTTTCATGCTTTGGATAAAGAATCGCCTCCAGTTCTTGCACATAGGTTCCACTTGTATCCTCTGATTGGCGTTTCGTCATCCATTCCTAGGAAATCTGCTGTGTTCCCTTTGCCAGGGCCAACGGGTTAGAGGACTGACAAAGGTTGATATCTGTGGTGCTGCGGATCTCACCAGGAGACATTTGACATCGCCCAAGGCCCCTGGAGAAGTCTGTAGTTACCAGGGCTCAGGGTAGGAGGCATACATACAATATGTACAGTAGAGGAGGTACAGTATTTGCACCTCCTGGCTTGGAACTGCAGCCCCATGCTAACGGACTCCTTTAGAATGACTGCGGTCAACTTTAAACCTGCTAAAGGTGAAAGCTAGTCCTGAAAAAATGCGATGGGGAGATAAAATACGACGAGGCATGAGTGTGGATAATGATGTGCTGCATTTTGTGGAACCCAGTTAATAGGCCTTATAAACCACGTCACCTTTGGCATACCTATACTTTTACACTATGGTTAAAAAGTGTCACCAGTAGAAATGTTGCTGACGCTGATAAAATGCTCCAATTAATTGAGTGTCCCCGCGATTACTCAGAGTGAGGGTTTTTTAATGAGCCTGTAGGAGGGCAATTCAAATAACATGTCACAAAGGGTTTGAAGACAGAAAATAAAGTAAAAATCTTTTTTTTTGGTAATAGCTCCCATTATTTAACACAATGTGCAGGGAGAATAGGCCAGTGGTTATGCATCAGCATAGCAATGTCAGTAATACGTGTTTTGAGATTGTATTTTGTAATGGAAAAGGCTGATTTGGTAAAAAGAAATGTGTTCGATAATTGTGCAAGTTGAAAAAGTGAATGGGATTTCTTCGCAATTTAGTCAATTGATAGGTTTAGTTTAGGAAAACTGACATGCAGTAAAATCTGTCCTTGCTTTTTGGAGCATGGATATTTTGTTTTCAGATAGCTGTCCATTTCAAAAAACAACATTCGCTCAATTAATATTCGCTCTCGGCAAACAACAACCTCAATGCCCTGTGCTTGTATTTCATTCTATGAAGAAAAGGCAGTTTCTTTTGCAAAATGTCCCGAAGTTGTGTGTTAAAATCTTGTGTGTGGCACAAAAGCTGCCTTTTTTTTACACTTACTCACTCTGTGTTAAAGAAGTACAGAATTTACCGAACATGACTGAAGATGAAGTCCAATTTGTGGACCGAAAGATAATTTTTAACAACAACATAAAAAAATGGTGCTTAAAAACAACAAATCAGTGCTTTTAATTAATGAGTGAATAAAACCACTACAGTATATTTTATTATAACTTCAGTTGTGTTTTTCTCTCTTTTTATATATGAAATTGAGTGAGATTATTCATGCCGATTCTACACTGTGTTTTAAGGGAACATGGCTCCTATTACAATCTTTGTGAAAATAAAGTCATGGAGGCTTTGTTCGTTGGTGAAGAAAGCAGAAATATTTTAGGAAAACTGAGGTTTTTTTAAGCCTTTCCCCCCTATACTGTAAACCCAAATTTTTTAAAAAGGGTACGGAGTTTGAGTTATAAACTTGTTGGTCATTGTTCACTGGCTTTTACCTCACTGTGCCTTAGCCTGTGTTACAGGCATGAGAGCTCTGAGAAAGCTTTTCTTTCCCCAATCCAGTGTTTGTAAATAACGGAGATCCATGGGAGAAATTAGCCTCGGCTTCGAGGGCTGTTTACATTAGGAATGTAGGTTGCTAGGAAACTAGAGGTGCATGGGAAAATTAAGCTTATTTTCAGAAAACTTATTTTGTAAAATATAATTTAATCCTCCACACATTCCCATGTTGATCTGTTGCGCTATCCATGATGAAGAGGTGTTATGATTTGTATACCTCCTGGTACTGAATGGGGTTTCCTATACCTCTTCACATTGTATCATTGTGTTTCAAACGTTATAGAAGAATGCAGATATTGTTTTTGGCCAGATACATGAAGGCTCAGACTTAAAAGGAAATGAGGTGGAGAAGTCTTTCACCGTTACACTTCAGCAGATGACTGAGTAGTGCTTGCACTGCTGTTTTCACTTTATTGTATAGAGGTACTTGTTTACACTGAAATATTTCATAATGTGTATGTGTCAATCATTAATTTGTTTACTGTAGTTTTTACCTGCTCCACTCTGTTGACCTCCCCGAATATTATTAGCAATACAAGTCAGTACAAACAAGGTGCTTAAGGTAATGGCTGGACGAATTACAATTGTGTATTTTATATACAGTTGAACACATCTGTTACTAATATGGCAAATCACTAGGGCTGGCAGTTTTTCTATTAGCTTTGAACCTTTTCTTAATCCTTTAAGGCCTGTCAGGACATGAAAGCGCTACCAGTTGAAAAAGCCTATGAACTGGGCTTCTGACCTGGCAGGACTGCAAAGTAATTTTAAAAGACATGAAACTGCAGAATTGAAGGTGGACACTATCCAAAGTTTTTTTTTTTTCCCCCCAAAGAGCCAGATGTGAATTGAGCGCCATTAAAATATAGAATCTCGGCCACATTCAAGGTAGTGTATACACACTGCAAAGTTTTCCTTAAGCGAAAGAAGAAAAGGACTGCTTTTGTGAGGTTCAATACATGTTTTTTATTTGATTGAATTCTTTGAATTCATTGTAGCTGAATCATTATCCTGCTGTCTAAATGCATCTTGCATCTCATCCTCGAGAAATGTGTATATATATGATCATATACCTACAGTAATAAAACATTATATGCACTCATTGTTTAAAGCAATCATCTGTTAACCTACAGTATAACATCAGAATATTCAACTAGGTATAGAGAGGCTTGTTGGAATGACTTAATCCCATTGCTTGTAAATATAATAGTTTTTTAGTTCTTTTTCATCAAAGGAAGCATTTTTGCAGTATGTGAGCACTTATATGCTCTTTTTACACAAACATAACAATTCAAGACCTAAAAATGTCTTTTCAGAATATACAGTAGATAACGTATCACTCTAAAAGCAAGGATATCATATTCTTCTCCAAATACAAAAGCAGCTCTTCACTTTCTTGTAGTTAATTGGTATAGCTGATATTGAGTATGTTCTCTTCAATTCTGGTTGTCCAAGCCCAGTGGAATGAGCCTGTGATTTGTTTTGGGGTAAACCCAGTCCTTGATAACTGTACTTCCTTATGTACTGTATGTACCTAACAGCAGTTAGTTACTGTACCTAACCTTGTCATTTCCAAATAGATCTAGAGCTTCCTTCTTGTGACTATTACTTGGTTTTTTGAAAGAACAGCGTTTCCTGTAGAAATACCCACTCATACTCGCACTGTGGTTTTCCATAAACATGGAAGTTTAAAATGTTGTAATGACTGCAGGTTAAAGACAAAACAATCTTGTGTGTGGGAGGGTTAAGCAAATTAAGGTCTTATACAGTACATCATGCCTTAATGGCGTTAAGTAATTTGTCTCTGATTCATCTCTTTACCATCAGCATTCTAACAAGTTTATATAAATCCTAATTGAGCTCCGACTGTCACACACAACAGTGCACTGAAATTTTCTGAACTTGCTTTGTAACTTACAAGTTTTGAACCTCCTCAGCAAGAACTGATATTCACAGAGCTGTAGCATCATGAGGTCATACATGCAGTAATGCTGTATCTTTTCCTGTTTGCTCTTTATAGGGCATGCCTACAGCTCCACTGAGTGGAGGTATTGTGTGTGTGTGCTGAAGATCCGAGCTTGGACACACACCTACAGTAGGACTCAGACCAGCAGCCTCAGTGCAATTGGCCCAACGACGGCTTGCAATCCTGTCTTTCAGGTGAGCTGCTGTAACAGCATCGTGAAAGTCCAGTTCACATAGTGTGTCCCCAGCCTAAACCTGTGATTAAGAGGAGAGGTGGTATAACTTGAGACGGGGGGGGGGTTGTTTGACCGAGTGAGGAATGGGACTTAAGATAAGATCACTTTATTAGCCACATACAATTTCTTGCATTAGGGATTTGTCTTTTCGTATACCCCAGCTTGCTCTCCATGAGACACACAGACACACTGACAGGGAGAGAAGCTTGGGGTCGGAGCAGCTGGGGTTAAGGGCCTTGCTCAGGGGCCCAACGGAGTTGGATTCCTCTGCCGGCCGCGGGATTTGAACCGGCAACCTTCCAGCCGCAGGCCCAGATCCTGAGCCACAGAGCCACCGCGCCGCCCCTTAAAACCATGATCTAAGCAGAATGATCTGCAGGACCTGCCAAGTAGGTGCAGCTGTAGCGAAGCATGCCTAAATCCTAAGAAGTCCCGTTTAAATCCTGGATTGAATCCGTTTTCTCCCTGGTGCCGAGAAAAGTCTGTGTTGGACTGAGAAACCCATTACTGTGTGTTAGGGCAGACTCTCAATCAGGTTCAACTAAAGAGTGTCTTGTGGCATCTGTATTTTTAACGGTCTGTTGAATCTGCAGGTATTGCATATGATTGATGTGCTGAATCTTTATACTGTCGCATTCTATTGGCAAAGATAATTATACAGAAACATGTCAGGCTAGCAGGGAACCCTCTTGGTGGTGTTTTTTCTTTTCTTTCTGAAGTGTCTTTTGGGAGAAAGTAGGAAATTGTTGATATTCTTCCTGGTGCTCAGAAGGGACTGAGCGGGGCTTCTGAGTGTCTTAGCTGGTTAAAGCACCTGACTGAATGCAGCGTGGGCTGTTTGATCAGGTCTCGTGACTAGGGCTCCCCAGGCCATGGTGCACCATTAGCTGAGCACTGCCAAGGGTAGAGGGGGATTAGTTGGCCAGAGCTCTCTCCTCTCTCAGCAAATGCTGCGACCTCTGTGGTTTCCCCAGCGCCTGTAGGTTTGTGGTGCTCTCGGCCTCCAGTATGTTGCCAGTCACATGCTAAAGGAAAAGTTATTCAAGGGGGGGGGGCGGGTCTTCCTCCACGTCCTCATTCTCACCTGTGTGAGGTCACGTGATTCAGAGCCGGGAGCCAAGACGTGGAAAAGAGATGGACAGGTGGATGCAGCAGAAAAAAAATAATTGTCCAAGCTTTGCTTTTCTCTTGGTCTTAATGGTACTTTTTTACGTCCTGTCATTGGCTTGCAGTTAAAGTGCAAGGGACTGGCCAGTTCTTTTCTGTTCAGGTAATCTAGATCCTAACAAATGTTGAAAAATTCAACTCAGATGACTGCTTCAGGCTCAGCAATGAAACTAGACACTAGGAGAGCAGGTGTGAAGTGAAGACACATTTACACTACTTGGCTACAAATCAGAGGTGCTTTTTTAAATAAAGCATCGGGGCTATCCTTGTCAACATCTGTGTCAAATCCTTTGTTTTTGCCTCTTATTTTCCCAGTAGTCCATTTCAGTTTGAGGCGGATAATGTTTTGGATGGGGATACAGCTCATACAGTTTATGGCCAAGGAGCCTTCATGTTTCTAACCTGTGAAATGTTAAACTGCTCATCAAAGAAAACATTGTGGCTTGCTCAGCCCCCAGGGATGACATAAAAGAGAGCAGAAATTACTGTTGCAATTGGGCAGTGGTGAAGACTGGCTCTATTGTGTAGTATAAAGTAGTTTTGCTATATTAATCTATTCTGAAAAACTGGCCGTTCGTTTTCCATTTTCTGAGTTGTTACACAACAGATTTCTTGTTAGTCATTAAAGAAGCCTGTATCCTTTATCTCAAATAATGTATCATATACTGTACTGTACCACACACTCTTACTATGTGTTTAATTAAGTTGTGTGGATATTTCAGTAAAAAATACTGCATCTGTATTTTTCAGTGTCACCAGATGTTCTTTAAGTCCTGATTATACTGCATCTTCATTTTCTTCTCAAACACATTGGATCAAGTCCCCCTTTGCTTCTTGGTCCTGTGGTTTTGCATTCGCTTCGTTCTCACAGTTTTTTAGATAAAGATAATATCACTTTATTGGCTTTGATTTCAGATGAGGGGTTATGTCACATTTTCTTTTACTTATTCATCACTTGTCTCATGTCTAATTGATTGTGTCAGATTCTGAGTTGAGGTGATCCAGTAGCCAAGAAAGGCCCTGGTCACAAGACTATTTCGGGCTCGACCTGTGACTGACTGTGTGTTTCACGGGGTCTCCTTGTGCCCTGTGCCGGAGACTCTGCAGGTATTGAATCGAAGTGTACGCTCTGATCTCTGAAGGTGGAATTGGATATTTGGATACACATTTGCTAAATAACCACTCTGACTGCTAATGGAACACACAGAGGTTAGTTCCATGATGTAAAGGAGAAAGGAAAAAAAAACGTTTCCTCTGCAGAGGATTCTTTAGGTGTGCTTTTCTTGGACACCAGAACATGGCACCACAGTCGACAGGTTTTTTTTAAATTCTTTTTACAGCGTGGAATTATCCTGGCAATTATTTGCCGTTTGCATTCTGGCAAAACTCCCCAATCTCACCTCTTCCCAGCCCTAAGAATGCATTCCTCTTTCTCTACTTCTTCTTTGTCATGATTTCTGTGTATATTGTTACTTGCAATGCTAAGTAAATTCTCCAGCAGAAAACGGCTTCTGAAAGCCTTTTCTGTGCCGAAGCACAATGTTCACCTTGCTCTCTGAGCTGATAGAAGTGATCCACCGGAGCAATGTTACACTCGCTGAACTCCTTCCTCTTCAGTCTCTCTTGTCAGCCCACTGAATCATGTCAGCATTTGAATTTTATTGAAGTATCGGTGTATCGTGGCAGATAACCATCTGAGCAGAAGCAGCAGCAGAGTCAATAAGAAAGGCTTAGAAGGAAGCCATGAATTTGGATAACTGGTAAACAAAAAAGGTTTATAACCTGTTTTGCGTGGCATGTGGGCGCAGTGGTTAGTATTGCTGCCTCAGTTCCAGACCCGGGGTGCTATTAACGTGGCGTGAGTATGTTCTCCCCTTGTTTGCATGGTTTTCCTCCAGGTGCTCCAGTTTCCTCCCACAAAACAAAGACATACTGGTAAGTTAATTGGCTTCTGGGAAAACTGGCCCTGGAGTGAGTGTGTGTGCGTGTATTTGTGCCTGTGTGTATCCTGTGATGCACTGGCGTCCTGTCCAGGGTGTATCCTGTCTCGTTCCCGGTGCTTGCTGGGATAGGCTCCAGCTCCACCGTGACCCTGATTTGGATGAAGCAGTTAGAAAATGGAGGGTTGAATAACCTGTGTTTTTAAATCTGTGGTAGTGTAACAGAAAATGAAGTTTTGAGTTCAAAATGGGAAACTTTGGGGTATAGGTAATTTGACAGTACAGTAAGTGCTTAAACCTCCTCAAAGGAATCAGTTTGGAAAAGACTCAGCTTAGATTCAGACCACCTCTAGGCCTGTTGAACTCATCCTGAAATCCAGGTTCCTGGGGAGTTACTACAATGATTAAGTCTTTGGCAGAATGCGGTGTAGGTTCGTTCAGATTAGATAACCTTCCAGTTTAGTGCTGATCCTTTGTGAGTGAGGCTGGCTCCCATTGGAGAGGCCTGGCCAGCTCTGAAATGGGAGCTTATAAATCGGGCAGCACACAGGCCTGTGAATGGCTGTAAGCATTCAGCTCACAGAGTACGGAGAGCTATAATCTGGAAGAAAGGCAGGTTGGTGAGGAGAACTTGGCGTTGAATACTGTAGGCCGCATTCATAAATGGTGGTGCAGTTACAATATAAGCTCTCCGCTGAGCTTTTTTTAATCTATTTATCCTGGACAAGGTCAACAAGGGCAGAAAAAGAATATAATTGTAATGAATCCTAAAAAAGAATGCTGTATTGCTTTTGGAATGTTTAAATTTTGCTAATGCTCCAATAAAAGGACTCCTTCCTGTATGTACTGTATTTAGAACACACAAAGGACAGTGACTAAAATAAAAACAACAAGTAAAACCAACATCAATAAACAATAACAATAAAAGATCGTATTACTGGAATATTGCTCAGATAATTTTGAATACTGCAATCTAAAACTGTGCTGAGTCTGGATTTTTTTTTAGAAATGGCAAAATCTCATTTATTTGAGGTTTCTTCTTCTTTGTAATATGGTCATCTGTTTTTTTTAATGACACTTGGTCCTCAACTAAAGAATAGGTTATGTTACGAAACCACATTCGTGAAGTTTGTGTGCTTCTTAAGTAGAAAATAAGTTTAAAGGGAGAATTTGGTTCCGATTCTCAAAATTATCATTAGCTACATTGGTATGGAAACTTCGGCAGCTTTGACATCTTCATTTTTAAGGTTATGGCCGGCCCTTCTCTTTCGGACTTGACATGTCTTTGACACTTCTCCTTTCCTCAACCATTTTTAAGGGCTATTAATGCTATTAATTGTTGAAATCTGAACAATAGTTTTGAGCTTATTCTCTGTTCCACCATGTGAAAGTCTTATTCTTTCTTATGGGTAATACACGGTTTGATAATTTAAAATAATGGCAGTTTGGGCTGGCTTGCAGGAAGTGCAGACCAGCTTGTTCCTGCGATGCCAAACAGCCTGGCAAGTTTGGAATGACGGGCTGCTATGTGCATACCTGGAACAGTACCAGAAGGCAACATGACTAAAGGAAGCAATGTGCATTTATATTAATAAAGATAAGAAAGATTTTAATGAAAAATAATCATAAGGACCTAAGTTCATGTGATGTCAGAGTTTAACACTGTGGAGTTATATGACATAAATACCTCCCATACCATAACATCTTCATGGTGGTGCCTCTTCTTATTGGTGTAATCTATCGATACTCCTGGTGTGTTCAGACATTAAACTTAAGATCTATCATTTTGTTTTTGTGACCCTGCTTTTTTAAGCCACTGAGAGTGATTTCGAAAGCTTTGGTTTGTAAGACAGACTCATCACTCAGTAGAAGAAAATGTTTGATCTCTTATCCTACCTGAAGCTCTGCATAATTATGCGCCTGATTGTGGGGAAAAAACAACAACAATCCTTTCTTTGTGTGAATCCTTTTTTTGTGTCACTGGGGGGAAAAAAGTATGGTATTTGTACAAATATGACACCAGATAGCTAGGTCAAGTAGCAAGTCAAGATTTCCTGCCTGTCTGTTATCTGAAAGATCCTAAATTTCCCAGTGACAACAAATACTTGGCCATTAATAAGGAATCTTTGCTGCCATGTTACTCAAACCATAATAGCGATACAGTAGGTATCATGGAGATTCTAGCCGGCTTTAGTGTAAATTTTTTAAGGTGTCCGGAGTTTAAAAATTCAAATTTTGTGTAAGACCATAGCAAAACGAGATCAGCCGGCACAAGGTTCTGTCATATCTGAAAAACAAAAAGCTCTTTGAAAGAGAAATGGAAGAACGGCTACTTTCCTTGCAGTCACAATTGTGATGAAACCCTCAGAACAATCACGGCACCTTTCACTTACTGTGAGAGACAGGTCCTCCTCACCGTTTGGATGCCTTCCTTTGTGTATTTTCACGCAGCTGCCTTGATGGCTCCTCCTGAATTGGAGAGAAGCGTGGGTGTGACGTTAGTCCACACCTGAAGCGTTACCGCAGGAGTTATCCATTTGTACAGAACACACAAAAAAGGAAATGTGCTGAAAGGCTGAGAGCTGTATGATGGGATACCTCAGGGACAATACAGGAAGGTTACAAAACTGCCAGTGCAAAATAAAACCCTCACATTGCCCCGAAAGCTTTTTTTTTTTCTCGCGCGTGAAAGGCAGAGTGCTGCTTTTCTTTTCAGAGGGCATTAACAGGGCAGGGAACGAGCTTTTCTGCACGTGGTAACTGTAGGTTCTTAAACGACCAATACCCTGGCCAGTGTATTGACCCCCTAGTACACATGCAAACCAGCTGTTCGAACCAACAGAATTGCTTTTCAGTCCTTGTACAACAGTGACTAGAGTAGAGTGTGTGTCTCTGTGTAATGTGTTCAGCAATGGGAGAAAATCAAAGCTTCATTCCTGTTCCTCTGGGCCTTTGTCTATGTTATTATGAATCTGTCTGCTGTTCAAAGCAGTGTAGCCGAACTGTAGTTTGTTTTATGAGCATGCTCTTCTCCTGTTTCCGCTCCCTCTAAACAAGTCAGAAACTACCAAAGGCAAAACTCTCATTATCTTTTTTATTAACATAAAGATTAACATGAAAGTAATGCCGAAGCTAATTGTGCTAGTGGAAAAGCTGAAATAGGAAGATTCAAAGTTGTTATTTTTTTACCTCCCCAAAGTCTTTCCAGCATTTCTTTCAAGTAATGGCTACTTTTAAGTTGGTGTAGATGTGCCTGCTACAACCTGTTGTTCAAAGACCATTTCAACCTTCACTCTCTTCTTGAAAATGATCTACAGCCACCCCTAACATATCATATAACTGTATGCTGAGCCAAGAAGCAAGCATGCAGACTAGCTCCTGTGTAGCACAACTAGTAAAGGCTTGTTTCAAAGCACAAGGTTGTGCCCAGCAACATCTGGACTGTATTGTTAGTTGACAGTGTATGGGGATTGAGTGGTTCATCACCATGGTTGCATAAACTTGAACTGCCTTGCAGCAGCAGTGTCTAGGATTGGCCATGTTTTCAGTGAGAGCCGCGTCAGTCACTGTCCTATAGAATGTGCCAGGGCTTGTGCTCTGGAAGGTAGTAGATACCTCTGACAAATACACTGTAGGTTCATAGGAAAGCATGTTGTTGTCTTTTTTACTCTTGGTACAAGGGTTGTAGCTATAAAAGCAGAGTTGATCATCATCTGCCAGGGAGATGGGCAACAGGCAAATCCACACGTTAAAAAAACAAATGCTTATACGTAATAATAATTAATAATAGTTGCTTACACTTATATAGCGCTTTTCTGGACACTCCACTCAAAGCGCTTTACAGGTAATGGGGTCTCCCCTCCACCACCGCCAGTGTGCAGCCCCACCTGGATGATGCGACGACAGCCATAGTGCGCCAGAACGCTCCCCACACACCAGCTATCAGTGGGGAGGAGAGCAGAGTAATGAAGCCAATTCATAGATGGGGATTATTAGGAGGCCATGATTGGTAAGGGCCAATGGGAAATTTGGCCAGGACTCCGGGGTACGTAGAGACAGACATCAGAGCCTATTGTCCTGTTTAGTCTCTCTTTGGATGCTTTGTGGGTTAGGAGGTCACTTGGGTAGAGTGACAAAACTGGCTTGTACTGTCTCTGTATTAGAGCTGCAGACAAAGTACAATCTGAGCCCCCTCCCCAGAGTTTACTACAGGGTGCGCCTTCACAATAGTGTCGCTCTCCTGTAAGGAAGTTCCCATTGTCAGTGAGTGTCAGGCCTCAGTGGTCACAGTGCATGGGTGTCAGCAGAAGAGTCACTTAGCTCATGATCACGAAGGAACAGCTGTGAGGGCAACAATGCCTGCCTCTTTTAATCTGCAGGAGGATACTTAACTCTTTTATCTTGTTTTTGTTGTTTTCCCCAGACTGGACTGGACTGCCTGTGCTGCTAATTATTAAGCTTGCATTAAGCAGTTAATGGTTACTGTCCTGTACTCCTTCCATGTTCTTCCTAACCAGCAGTAGTCTGGAAGGAGAGACCTATGTAAAGATGACTTCAGTTGTGCTGCATTTGCAGGTATTTCCTGGTAGTTAAATTAGGGGTTAGGAGTTCATTAGGCATGCTACATTTATGTTTGGATATCCACAATGCTGTGTTTGGTAGTTGAGGTAGGGGTGATATTAGGAGATTATCACAGTACGTGCAGTACATTTGGTTATCCTAAGTTTGGATAATCAAATGTCTTTGTCTTCCCTTGTGTCTTCCTGCTATCTCAGGTTTCTCCCGTGCACTGTAACTAAGAGACGCCTTCCATCAGTGTGCATTCTGATGGGACCTCCTGTCCTGCCAGCCCAGACTGAGAAGGCCAAGGCCCAGAAGTGGAAACCAAACCAAAGTACATGTGGTAGGCTTCCTTCCTGTCTGCCACAACACCTAGGGTATTGATTTAGGAACACAAAAGAGTTTCCCTTTCACAGTTTTCATGTTTTGTTGTTTTAAAGCTTGTAGCCATGACAGTTTGAAGTAGCATTGCTACTAGCATTACATGTTTTTATTCACACCACCTTCGCCACACGTTGTTGGCGAATTGTTGCAGGATGATATGGCTGCTGGATATTACTTGATTGCTTGATATTGCTGATTACTGCTTGACGGGCCTGAATATTTATACATGCAACATTAGAAGTCTCCAGTTTCAGCATTCAGACCCTGAATAAAATATTAAGTTTGAAAAATGTGTATGCTTCAGTTTACATAGGAAGGGCCTATGCTTTTGGAAGGACTGAAGGGCACAGCAGAGGAAGTAGCCCAGAAAGAGTTTTTACTCTTGTGTTTCCGAATATGACTTGCTTACTTTTGTGTTTAAAGGTGCCGCATGTGTAAGTTTTAGTAAAGGGAAGGATGATGATAAACATTAAGGGCATTAAGGGAAACCAGACAATAATTGGGAAGCACATCCTTAATGTGGGTTGATGTTCTTGTTGACGTGGAATAGTGTATAGTTTGCTTGATTTTTAGTTTATTTTCTTGAACGATGGATATTACTTGCAAGCACCACAATGTGAAACTTTATAGTGCCATCTGGTTCTTCTCTCTGGAAAATTAAATATGCTGCTTCCTAATCCATTAAACATAAGCGTTTCTACTTCCAAACAGTTTCTATGTGTTACACTTCACTTGTAATACAATCCTGACTAGAAATGTTAAGTATTTGACTTACATACCATAAAAAATCTTACCCAGACCACTTCTGCTTCTTGACAGCCCACAGATCCTTCAGCTGTCTGTGAAGTCTTTCCATGCTTAGCTGTTACCTCAGCCCTAATTGGAAGGAAAAAAAAGCAAAAGTCCGCCTGGAAACTGACTCTTTGTTTACCAAACAGCCAAAGCCTTGCATTCCATAAGACTTTCTGTAGGAACATAGTTAAACGTTTCCCACACTATGTTAGTGTGAAGGACAGTTACGCATTAAAAAAACAAACTACCAGCTCTTTATTGATTGAGTGGAGGGGAAAAATGTGCCTTAATGTAAAAATAATTAATGCAGCTGTTGCAAAGACTTCCCTTTGACAAGTGCTGTACTTGGGGCTGCAGCAGCTTGCCAATGTTGTGCAGTTTGCAGTGTGATGGTTTTGAGTCACTTGAATTTGTGTTGTATTGTAAATGATTGTGCAACACATAGATTCACTTCCAGCTCTTTTATGAATTATATACTGAAAAAATATCCCTAAAGAAGGATATATATATTTACTTAAGTATATCATTTATTAACATACCCTGATGTGGAGTCCAGGGGTTCATTTAAACAAAAGTGGGTACAACTCTCAATTCTGAATTGCATTCCATGATGTCTGGATACTCAGAATGTTTAAGAACCTCAAGTGATACTTAACATTTCTAATTAGTTATCATGCCATTCATTCATACCTCCCTTATTGGAAAAACAGAGCAATCCATGTTTCTTCCCATTTACCAGGCTTTTGTGTCCCTGCTTCGAGTGGCCAGATCTGTGCATGAAATAAGTGGTAAGAAGAGTTGAAATCCTCTGAGCCCCTGAAATGCCTCTTTTAATTCAGTGTAGAGAAGGGGAGGGGACAGAGCCTAGCAGCTAGAGCACAGGTTTCCTCCGTGCCCTCCTGATGTTGTCAGGTATTCTGTGCTCGGACGCCTCACCCCCCCCCAGTGGATTTCCCCACCCCCCTGAGCGCGTCGGTGCTAGGCTTCACGACAGCAAGCTTTCTGTTCCACGATCCCCTGCCCTGAACGGTGATGCTGTGCCGATTTCTGTCCAACATCGCTTTGTGCAGGAGAGACCAAGCCAAATACTGTACAGTATTTAAAAAATAAACAAAACGTGTTTGTTAGTGGGAGTGTGAGGGCGGTGTTTCTTGGATAAGCCAAGAATTTGAGGCCATTAATAACCAACCCATGATGGGCAGCTGAAACCTGATTAAACACTGCAGATTTTCTTGCCCTTCTTCATTTAACTGTAATTTGGAAGTAGACCCTTCCTGTTAAACGGAGAGAATGATACTGAGTTACTTTAGGGATTAGGATCCCTATATTATTTGGAGGGAAATCTTCCCTTGACTCATAACAAATATGCTCTGGAGGCTGCTAACACTCAGAGCTGTTCCTTTGTGACCACATTGGTAAGCTTGACTGGCACAAAATTGAAAGGTACAACATAATTCTCTTTACTCTGTTAAGACTTTAGTAAATCAGAAGTGAGATGTGTTTTAAGAGCAACAGTGTGTCACCATCTGAGTATTGCAGATAACTGATTTTTTGCATATAACTGTATCTGCTATAGATTGCTAAAAGGTTGGTCACCTTAATCTGAGTTTTGTTGTATCTTTTATAGAAGACAGAATTGAAGACTAGTTTTTTCTATCAATTGACCATCTAGATGTGAATTCTTTAATTATATGAATTTTCACAAAGCTTTTTTCATGAATCCTGATAATCTTAAGAGCAGAGTTTAAATTGAGAAAATACAGCTACTTGCAAAACAATTTCTTTGCACTTTGAGAAATGAAAACCCCCAGAGCTGAAGGCTTTGTGTTGCAGGTAATTTAAAGATATCTCTCAAGGCAGCTGCACTGAAATACTCTAATAATCAGCATTCTGTTTCAGTGATACTGTAGGTGCTTTGACTGATTAGGAAATAATAATAAAGGACAGGCTGATAAATACAAATAAAGTAGCATGTCCTCTACTGCGAATCGTGACTTAATTGTTGATTTAAACTCACAGTGCCACAGTTCGACCATTTTTTTTTAATCCACTAAACTTCTAGTTAGTATAGAAAATAAATCCTTGCTAGTGATGAACTTTAGGTTTGAAAAACTAATGTGGAAGAACCCCAACGTCTTTGATTATGTGATGCATCCTCACACAGTGAATGCATAGGGAGTTTTTGTCTCAAAACTCTGATCTCTGGGACATTTTCTATCTGTAAAACACTTAGGAAATCGTTCATCCCCTGTGCAATCTCATTGTTCATGAAAGAAAACGATTCTCTTATCTCCTGAAACATTGTTGCGCTTTCATTGTGCAAGATTGTTAAACTCTTTGTTGGTGATGTTGTTTTGTCATATTCTTGTGTTGGACGCGGCTGTAAAACAGCTTTTCCCCCCAGACGGTCATAAAGCATGAATTGCATTCAGCTACTGTATGTCGCGTTGTGTGCTTTAGTGAGGACAGTTTAAGACTCAACTGGAATCTCTTAGAATCTGTGCAGCTCTTGCAGCGCCCCCTTCTGGACATGAGTAGTAAATGAGGAGACACTAGGAGCACCGCGGAATTCCGGTGAAGGTCTAACCTGTCTTATTGAAAGCTGCTCTCCAACAGGGGTCTTCAGCAACACAGTACAATGGGTTCCTAAGTGCTGACGTTTTGACATCTGCACATTTCAGGATGTGACAGGATGTAGACTTTTCTGCACAATTTACATACAGACAGTATATGCAGGGGATAAAAACTAAAATGCTAACCAACTTCTTCCTACTATTGTGTAGTAGTGAAATCGCTGTGGTGCTGCATGGTGTGTTTAAAAGGAACTCCCGCCTCCTTAAACACGGAGACAAAAGCTATAATTTTAGATCACAAATGATAACTGGCTAGTTTTCTGTTTTCACCTGCTGACCTGCCATGCAGAAAGGACCTCTTAAAAGGGCCATTGTGAACAGATTTCCTTTTGTACTCTTTACATAAATATCAAAACTCATACTTAGGAGGCTCACAGGAATGCCCTAGGTGTGTGGAGGCCTGTGCTTTTGTGCTTCAAATGCAGTTTGATCAATCCATCTCCCACTTTATGTATGGCATTAATTATGAAGCAACACAGGGGGGATTTTTAGTAAATGCTAAGTCTGTATACATGGACAGTAAAGCACGGTGCAGACTGAATTCTCATAACTTCTTTTGACTCCTTTTGACCTGCTTTTTCATTTAATTTGTGCTTACATCACCTGCATGAAACAAATGTCACAGTCTGATCTTATTCGAATTGTTTAGAAATACAAATCAAGAAAAAAATAGCAAATGACTTGCTTTTGGGGTCATGACACAAACATTTTTACAGCACATTTGTATGCTGGAATCATGCGTGTTAACTTCAAAAAGGCTTATTACAGTGTGATTAGAATATGAAAAAAATTACTTCATTTATTTTCAGTAAACTTGACAACAAATTCCAGAGAGATCTTTCTATACAGATTTGCTAATTAAAAAAAAATCTTATTTACCCAAAAAAGACCATGCATTTTTATCTCTTTTTGTCCTCCAGAGACAATTTTTGCCCTTGACTTATTGACCTTTTTAACACCGAAGTACACCTGGTTTAAAGTCTGTCTGGGGGACACAGAGCAAGAGAAGAGTGATGGTCTGTAATTAGCCCCAGTGGACTCCAGCTCATGACACCACAGTGACACCCAATTTATCACAGCTCAGACATCTGGCAAAGATTCAGCACAGAGTGGCAGAGGTGTTGAGGTCAGGACTGAGGTGTGCTCGTTAGTCGTGCTTGGAGTCAAAAGATTTCACTGCTTCTGCACACTCTTGAGACTGTACAGCTTCATAGCCCGTGAAGGCACTGAACCTGCCACCCACAAAGTCCTAATAAATTGAAAAATACCATATCATTCTTAATAGTATCTCATATGAGTAGACCGTTTGTTTTTATTGTTGGTTTTTCAAACCTTATGTACTGCAGGCTTGGTTTTTTATAACATATTTGAGGTGATATCCATTTTTGGACACAGAGGTAGGAATTTATTCAGCGGCAGTTGCATCATAGCGAGGCATGTGCATTAGGCACTATTTCAGTAATATACTAGCTGAAGTTTAGTTTCAGCCATTTCCTCACTTCGTCAATACAGATGATTAATCTGATTTTGCTTTTGAGTGCAAGACAGAGTGAAAAGATCAACAACAGGATACAGACCAAGTGTATTGTACATCTGTATAGATCGCTTTATATAGAGAGAGATTACCTCTGGAAGTATTTCTTATATAGATTGTTGTTCGCCGAAGAAATAGTGAACGGAAGAGGATCCAGTAAAAGTTCATAGTAAAAAGCACTTTCTGTTTTAAGCAGTTTTAATCCTTGGTTTACTGAAACGGAACAGAGAATGGTAAGAATTAAAATTTTCATGGAAAGGGGCACATAAAAGGTGACATATCAATGTGAGAGAAGCCGCTCGCCTGCCAGTCTTAAGGCACCGATTTACAAAGGTTTTAGACGAGAGATAAACACAGCTTCCTTTCTAGCAACAAGGAGCAGTTGTGGAACACCTGAAAGGGAAGGAATATAACCACTCCAACTTTCTGTAAAGCTCGCTCGGTAAATGTGTTAGGTCAGAGCAGCTCAGGCCCCCGTGTGCGACAGCGGGTCGGTCCGGGCCCGTTGCTATGCGCGCCGTTCCGCTCTGCGGGGCTGTTTGCGCCCTTTTGGGCCCGTTGCTAAGCAGAGGCCCCTCTCGTAAGGAGCTGATCAAGTCGGTCCGTTTGCCTCGGCGGCCGGAGCCAAGATCCAAACCAGCAGTCTGGAGTCTGAGTTTAATCAACTGGAGCTTTCGGCATTCCTTCAGCTTTGCCAGAATGGAAACCAAATATTGAGGAGGGGGGGGTTGGGAACAGGGATCTGGCCTCCGCTGCCCTTTGTGATAGTGATGTCACCCAAGTCCCTCCTCCCTCTCTTCTGCGCTCTCGTTCTGAATACGAAGTGTCTGAGGACTCCAGTGCTATTCTTGGCTGATCTGAGCAAAGCCCTGGCCCCCAGCCGCACATGGGAAAAATGGTTTGGCTTCCGAGAACGCGAATACGCCATTGTACTGCGCCTTTGCTTTTAAGGCCAATTTAAGCAGCGCACTCTTCAACTGTAGTAGTTCCAGCTCAGGCACCCCACAGGACTCTCCTGCACTGTAGAAGAGGAAAGGATTTTTTTACACACGGACAAATGTGTGTATGCACACACACACACACACACCAGCACTCACACTTTTTTTTTTTTAAACTGTCTGACTGCAGCAGACAAGCCCAGCTAAAAATGAGCCCGATAGCCTTCCTCACTGGCGGCTGGGGCGGCTTCGTTAGTCAGCGTACGATCCAGAGAACCTCAGCATGTCTGAACGGCGGCCAAGAGTCGCAAACTGGCAGCCTTCCACTGAGATATTGACGCGAGTAAGAAAGATGTGAACTCAATGACTTGTTTCATGGGCTGGGCGTGCTGTAGTGGAAGGGTGGTGGTGGAGGAAGAGAGGGGGGGGAGGGCCTGGCAGCCCGTGGAGTTCTGCTGCCTGAGTCTGCGTGCCGGTGTTCCCATGTGACCGCGGCGTGTGAGTTAATGAGCGAACTCGCCGTGCTTTTTTTTTTCCCTCCCCCCGAAGTGAGCCAGTCAAGGTGAGGAGGTTGTGGGTGTGCTACATCTGGGAGTGAAAGGAAAGAACAGAGACAGACATTCACAAAACCGCACAGGGCACTGCCCAGATTTTCAAGTACTGCAGTCAGAAAATATTTGAAATTAAGTGAATGTCCTGGCATTGAGCTCTCTTAGACTGCAGTAAAGGCAAAAAACTGTGTTTATGGAGCTTCATAGTTTAGTGTTTCATTGATCTCTTCATTTAAGGCAAAGTCAATTTCTAGTATAGAACTTACTCCACGTTATGATAAGATAGAATCAAGTTCCCTGCTGAGTCACATTCTCATCTCATTCTTCCAATTGGGTGAAGTTGTACACTACCTTCTAATGAAATTTTAAAGTATAGTTTTACTCCTTTTATTTGTTCTGTAACGGTTAAATACTCTTATCTCATTGTGCACTGTAGCAGGGGAAAATGGTAGTGTTTTGTTGACCCAACTACTGTAAATAGAAGTGTCATCTTAATCCTCGTGAGTAATGACAGCAATTAATAAAAAATCAGACATGTATAATAATAATACATTAATATACTGTAAATATTAAAACAACAGAATCCACGTGTTCTGAAATGAAAGCTGCCACTGACATCAAGGTGAATGACCAGAACAGCCAAAAAATGAATAGGGAAGTTTGCTTTGTACAGCTAACCAGAAACAGTAGGTCCTCTATAGTCTGACAGTTTTTTGTCCTATTACACATTCTGTATTGTATAGTTATGTTCTATATTATAGATGCCATTTATTCTGTTAAGCTGTAGACATACAGTATTTCCAAGTTACTTTAAAAAGCATGTCATTAGTGCAGCATGTCAATGGATTGAACCCGTTTTCGTGGTTGTGCGCGTTTTCATATTCTGAAGCTGTCAGATGGCATTGATCACATTTGCTCTCCAGCCTTCTGATTCTGCAAGTTGATCTGCATTTCTTCAATGAACATCAACAGCCTGTAGGTGTCAGTGGGCTGCAGCCTGCAGTCAGTGATGGTGTCTGGCTTGTGCTTAAACACATTTTGTTGCGCTCCTGTTAAGACATATTTTCATGTTGGGATGTGATCTGAAACCAGATTTGTTTCTATAATATAAACTGCACTAGTATAAAGTAGTTTAAAGCAGCTTAGAGGATGCTGCACATTGGTGGTGGTGGAGGGGAGTCCCCATTATCTTGTAAAGCGCTTTGAGTGGAATGTCCAGAAAAGTGCTATATAAGTAAGCAATTATTATTAATTATTATTATTAGTAGTAGTAGTTAGTAGATGTATTAGTGATTAGGTTAGATTTTGAGCTTCTAACCTTACAGTAGAATAATTTTTTTGTTTATCCCAAAGCTGAATGCGATTTTCGGAATCTTTCATGATTTTTTTCAGCACTCTTACCATTGTACATTAATTTCCTGCTACGTGGTGGGCTCTTTTTAGCTGCAGCTGTTTGCGTGCGTGCTTCTTCAGTATCGGACTGTGTGAAATTTGAAACCCTGAGCAACAGTTCGAACCGACTCACAGGAAGAAAATCCTATGTAATCCCAGTGCTAGTTGTCAAACAGGGTCCAAAGAAGAATTTGAGGGCGTGTCCGTTTCAAACCCCATTATTTTGGCTCCTTTAAAACCTAAGTATTTAGTAAAGGTTCGGCATTTGGTTTTAGAAGAATTGGGTGCAATTTTGTAGAATACTGTATCAAAGAACAGACCTTTGATAAGTTAAAGGCTCAGAAGATTTTTGTGTAGGTTGTAGTAAATGGAACCAGATGATCAGACTTTTTTAGAGTTTACATGACATAAGTTTCCCCTTTAAAAAAAAATTACAGTACAAATATAATATATCCAGTACTGTATATTTATTGCATTTTACTGCTCAAAGTCAGTGGGTTCTTTTTCCTGATTGTCTGAAAATGTACCCTGCTGTGGAACCTTATAGGTTATATAATTTGCATGTCCTTCTCAAGCACTTATTTTTATAGAGACACGTTTGTTTTCCACAGTAGCCTATGCAAACAGTTTTTTAAATTTTGATTTAAAACTGTTTTACATTGATGCCTTTACACATGTAGAGATAGTGGGGCTAGTTCCTTTTTTATCTTACTTCCTGTAATCCTTACAATTTCAAAGGGAAAAGAGTACACTGGCCAAACGAGTGAGAGAGTGCAGTGCATTATCTTGTTAGTGCTATTTCACTGAGTGTTTCTGCTCTTGCAGGCTGAGTCTCATGGACTACAACTGAGCTCTGTGGCTTTGGAAGCAGAAAGATAAACTGACATACTAAGATGCATTTGAATTAAAGTTGGTAAATTCAGTTCTCTTTTTAACAATCCCTCAGTACAAATGAGAAACGTATTTCTTTCTTCTGAAATAGCTGGGTGAGAGCTGCCACAGATGTGCACGTACAGTACCAGGTGTCTTTTCAGCGCCAACAAAAACGTCCTGCTTTCTTTCAGCTCAGACAGACGTGCTGGATATTCACAAGTGCTGTGGCAGAACTCTGATCCAATAACTAGCTCATCCTGTTTTATTTTTTTTAATCATGGACCTAACACTTTAGATTTATGTTGTGTGGAACACCAGCTAAATAGGAATTTAAGTGCCATCCAATTCAGGATGTGTGATCATCCGGGATTAAAGTTATTATGAGCAGCTCCTATAAAAAAATCATTAATTGCATTTGCTTAGTTATTTGTTCTGTCATTCTGACAATGGAAGGACCTGTGTTATCAATGCATCATAATCAAATCAAACTCTCTTTAGTAAGCAAGTCATTTTTCAAGGACTTATGTTGCCTTTTTTACTCATTGCATTACTTACATGCTGTATTGTTCATGTTTCTTGTGACTCTTTATCACTGTTGTATGTGGCAATTCAGCTAGTGTTGAGCAGGATGTATTAAGTCTTTACATGCTGCTGGACTTTGACGTATCATTTTTATTCTCCTAGCTTTGAGGTGACTTTTCTGAAGGTGTTCTGTCCGAGAACTTTTAAGTTAGCTTGAACTCACTTTGAAGAGGATCCTTCCACAGACGATAAACAAAATGCCTGCAGACAAAAATGCAAACCTACAAGAAGAGACATTGCACAAAAATGCAGCCATTGAGGACTCAATTATCATCTGGACTTAACACATCGAGTTTAATTACAGAGATAGCAGTGAAGATACACCTTAGTCTGTCTGCAACAAAATCATCCTTCACAGTGCCCTGACCTCAGCTACTTTATTACTTTGGAAACTCTTTTGATATTTTTCTTAACCGTAACAATTTACACTTCTGTCCTGGTTTCTCTTTCAGCCTACAGAAGTGTGTAACATGCAGAGTTGGAAACACTACGTTTTCTTCGGGGCTTGAGATTTCCATATACAGAGGATCAAAAGTGTTTATTCTGTGCTTTCTTTCCGTCTTGAATTTCAGAGGTAGACGTTGCACATTGTAGTAGCCGAATGTTCAAAAGGCTGAATGTTGAAATGTTCTGAGATGCTGAGAAATATTTATGTAATTTATTGCACATTTTTGAGTCAAACTGCATCTAAGTTTGCAGTTAAGCTGTGGTCGTATTTTATATCCGGAATATTTTTTCAACAACAGTGGCTTTTTTTACGCATTTAATTTTGTTAAATAATTTCAATGGCACATGAATTGATCTGGTTGGCTTATTAACACCAAATTATTGAGGACCTGGGCTTTTTTGCAGGCTTCTCTTAATATTATAGCTCTTACTCAAAATACTGTAGTTAACTGTTTGCACTTACTGGAAAATGCCTTGCAAGAAAAATATAACTATTCCTGAGAAAATGTTCAGTATTTTAGATAAAGGTTTTTATTCCCACTAGTACTTTTCAGTCATGTAGTGTTCCTTAATTGTAAAAAATAATTGTACGATCTTCCATTATTGTCTTGTAACATACTGAGTTTATATGTGGTTTGTAACATACTGTATCCTTTCACTGCATTGCTGAACCTCTTCTCTAGCCTTAAGTGTTTGTTCCTTTTTGATTTTTGATAGAATGGATCTATTTTTACAAGCCAAGCATATTTGACAAGTATAGTACCATAGCATTAAGGATAACACTGTAAGATGATGATGATGATGATGATGATAATAATAATAATTATTAATAATTGCTAACACTTATATAGCTCTTTTCTGGACACTCCACTCAAAGCGCTTTACAGGTAATGGGGACTCTCCTCCACCTCCACCAGTGTGCAGCCCCACCTGGATGATGCGACAGCAGCCATAGTGCGCCAGAACGCTCCCCACACACCAGCTATTAGTGGGGAGGAGAGCAGAGTAATGAAGCCAGTTCATAGATGGGGATTATTAGGAGGCCATGATTGGGAAGGGCCAATGGGAAATTTGGCCAGGACGCCGGGGTTACACCCCTACTCTTTTCGAGAAACTCCCTGGGATTTTTAATGACCACAGAGAGTCAGGACCTCGGTTTTACGTCTCATCCGAAGGACGGCGCCTGTTTACAGTATAGTGTCCCCGTCACTATACTGGGGCATTAGGACCCACATGGACCGCAGGGTGAGCGCCCCCTGCTGGCCCCACTAGCACCTCTTCCAGCAGCAACCTTAGTTTTTCCCAGGAGGTCTCCCATCCAGGGACTGACCAGGCTCACACCTGCTGAGCTTCAGTGGGCTGCCAGTTGTGAGTTCCAGGTTGATATGGCTGCTGTAGTCTCATTAGAGACGTTGGATTTAATTGTTCTAGCCCTTTCTAATCTATGGAAGGCCTGGGAACCAAAGGTTAAAAAGTTTTTTTTTCTCAGTGTTGTTTAATTTGAGTCTTTTCTGTTTGTTAACACCTTAGGTTCAGTGATTCATTGTGGCAAGAAATAAAATGAAAACCAACACAAAGAAGTTTGTGCTGACAAAAGCTTGCCTTCACAGTGCACGTAATTGACCTTATTTTATTGAAAGCTTCAGTTATGATTTAAAATTTAACTAAATTCGGTTATGGTTTCAAATAAACAACCAAAAAATTGATTTTCTGTATGTAACCAAGTGTCATGGGGAAAACAGAAGTCTCATATCTTTCTGAAATAAATTAAATATTTGAATAATGGTAAATGTGCTGTCTCCCAAAACAGTCTCAGGATCCTAGAAATTTAGTATTGAAGGTCGTACAGTAAATGATCAAAATTGGAATTTGCAGCCCGAGTTAGTCATGGGTAATGAATACATTGTTTTCTAATATATAAGGTTGCTGTCACCTGAGGCCTTGGTATTGGGCATTAGTACTTTCATTAAACTCAGGATTCCAGACATCTCAATGGGCTCTTTCACTTACTAACTCTACATGACCTCATAACACAGGCTCAGAGCAGCAGAAATCTTTCTTAATGGGGATTGTGGAACAGTGGAGTGGTCCTGTTGCCATGGCAACCAGGGCTTTAGTATTCTCAGAGCACACTTCCAAGAGCACATAGTACACTCATAATTCATCTGAGCCATTAGAGGTGCAGAGAATTTCTCAGAATAGGAAAAGGAAGGGGCACTTGTCTACTCTTCTCAGTCAAGTCCTTTTTCCCTTTTGGATTTCTCTTTATTAGCTCGGTTTACCCTCATTTCACACCCGTGAATAGATTTACAGAGCCCATTTTACCCACATACAAATCCCAGTCCTACAAATGTTATTTAACCCTACAAGACAGCGTGCAAATCGGACAGGAACAAACCAGCAACAACCCCTAAAATCAATCATTCTTTTCGAATGTACTACAACTGGTTACTTGATTATGAACCAGGCACGTGGAAAATAGTCCAAAAATGTGCCCGGTGTTTTGGAAGATATGAGCAAATACTGTAAATGCTCTTCAAATGGCTACTTTATGATGAAAACAAAGAAGTTTAAACGCTTGATACAGAGATCTCTTCAGGTTTCAGCAGAAGGGGAAATGTGAATCGGACTAGCCTCCATATCAAGAAATGTTTCTGAAGGAACTGAGGACAAATAGAATAAACAAGAAAACCTGGGTGGAAATAAAAATACAGTATACTGTAGATTGGAGCTGCAGCTGCTGTGAGAAATGAATTGTTTGATACGTTTTTCCTGTTGATGGCAAAAAGCGCATTTCAAATAAGAATTAAGTTTACTTTGCCCAGCAGGCTTGGGAGTTGTTGTCACTTAACACAGGGGGAATATGTTTAGATCTTTAGTGTTGAAAGTTTTTTTTTTTGCAAATGAGTGACAGTGTTTTTTTTTGTGTGATCTGCAAAAAAAATATCGTTTTACAGTTTTCCGTTCTCTGGGGTGAGCATCAGTCCCTGAACGCGGAATTAGATTTCATGCACTACCATGGGTTACCAGTGAGTATACCAGTTTGCTGTCTACAGGATACTTCCTGGCAGAAAGCTGTGAGATGCCCTCAGCTGATCAGGAGAGCAGACCCCCCTTCATTCCATTCAAGCTGATAGCAAGATTGACAGTGTGTTTACACACTTGACCAGAGGTCCCCAGTCCTAGTCCGGGAGGTGTCTACAGGTTTTCAGTCAGGTCTTGGTGTCTTCAAGACCTGAATCAACTCATTACTGGCTTGACTGGACCAGTTTAACAGCTTGTGCCAGCTCTTCAGGTGCAGGTCTACTTGGGAGATCTCACAAGCCTTCAGGCACACTGTAATCCTACAATACCAGGATAGCAGACCCCTGTACTTGACCACATAAGGACTGTTAAATAAGGGCTGTTTAGCACACAACAAACAAGGACTATGTTGGAATCTTAGGCTTATGGTAGTATAAATACAGCTCAAGAATAACAGTTGAAGGCCAAGTCACACATAATGCATATAATCAGAGGTGAACAACCCTGATCCTAAGGATGAAACAGTCGGGCAGTTTTGTGGAAAGCTCTAAATCGGAGCAGGTTTTTTTTTTTTGCCCAGCTCAGAGACCAGATATATATAAGCTTAATCAAGGTGAAATCCCGATTTCGATGGTTGATGATGTTAAATTCACGGACAAATGACTGCAAAATACGTGTTGGGATATCTCTTCCTGACTGTGCTGAAATCGCGTAAGATCCATGTGACTGCCTGTGAACTATTGATTTGCCACGTGTACTGTATGTGACAGCCCTTGTGATCATCCATGAGCTGTTGGTGGTCACTGCTGTGTTAGCCGATGGCTGCTGTCCTGTTTACATAAACTAGTGCTAGCTTCCAGAAGGTGAGTGAGGTATCTGGGAAACGGCCAAGGACACCACTCACCAGGGCTCTGTGGGAGATTCCCAGACACAGGGAGTGAGAGATCGACTGGATATTTGAGACAAACCAATCAGAAGGAAGAACAGCTTTGTAGGAGCTGTCCAAAGGGACTGGCTGTTAAACATTTCTTGTTTATCTCCTGGAGAAAGTCATGTCATGTAATTCGCCAAACCGCTTTATACCATACGGTGTCGTGGGAAGCCGGAGCTTACCCGGCAAGCAACGAGCACAAGGCAGGGTACACCCTGGACAGGACGCCAGTCCATCACAGGGCAAGGGCAAGCCAATCGCAGATGGGGACAAATTGGAGGCCATGGTAAAGGCCGAGGGGGGAAATTTGGCCCGGACACCGGGATAACTCCCTACTGTTATCGAGAAATACCCGGGGATCTTTAATGACCACTGTGAGTCAGGACTCCTGAAGAAGAAGATTTTTTTGAAAATCTGTTGCTGAAAAATAGCAACCTGCTATTAGCGTAACTTAAGCACATGGCTGAGATTGCTGCTCAGTGAAAGCAGTGTTTAGTACTGTAGATCGCTTCGCTGGAAAAGAAGGCCCTCTGTGCACCCTAACATGAAAGGATATTCTTAGGAGCTGTCTTGCCTGCAGGGTCCAAGCACACGTGACTCTGCACTTTAAAAGCAGGCAGTACAGCTCAGGGTCCACAGAGGTACTAACTGCCTCAGTCGTGAGCAGAACAGCTTAATCAAACGCCATAGTGAAATATCTCTACCGGTCCGGCTACAGTAAATCCCAGAGACATCTTTGATATTCTTTCAAGCTGTTGTTTAGTCATCTGCTTTCATGTTAGAAAAGCTAGAGAAGAGAGGCTAAGATCACAGGAACAGCCATGCTTCTGTCTTTCAGCAGTTTTGCTTTTTCAGTTGTGAATTTTTTTGTTCCTTGGCTGTCTTGGAAGTCTGAACAGTGTTTGGGAATTGCCTGAAAAGATGGAATGCCCTTGAGATGCTCAGTGTCTGAACAACCACCCTGTGAGATAAAGAATGTGTTTACAAATGAGAATTGGGCATTTGGCCTACTTACTGCAGCTCATTTGATTCTTAGTAGCTAAAACCAGTTTTTGAATAAAATGCACATGGAACATGGGTAGCAGAGTAGATCTGGAAAATTATCTGTGCTTGAATTCTGCTTTTCGTGTATTGAACTTCACTGATTTATGTATCGCTTACGTTGCTATCATTTTCTCCTTAGTTTTGGTTTCCCCTCTGTTGTTATTATATATTTATTTTAGCACTGCCTTTAAGCCCGTTTTAGCCTGCTTTTGTTCTTAAAATTGAATTATTAAATTAGAAGTGCCATTTGAAAGATAGGAGCTGCAGAGAGATGAGATCCTAGAACTATTTTGCTGCTTTAATGAATTTTATAATTCAGAGTTCTTCTCTGATTTTTCAGCTGAAGGTAAGATAAGAGATCAAGATCACTTTTTTGGCCATATACAATTTCTTGTATTAGGAATTTGTCTTTTTCACATACCCCAACTTGCTCTCCATGAGACACACAGACAGGGAGAGAAGCTTGGGGTCAGAGCGGAGGGTCAGCCATTTATACGGCTGCCCCTGGAGCAGTTGGGGTTAAGGGCCTTGCTCAGGGGCCCAACAGAGTAGGATTCCTCTGCCGGCCGCGGGTACGAACCGGCAACCTTCCAGCCACAGGCGCAGATCCTTAGCCACAGAGCCACCCCACCGCCCAGTCCACCACCAGTATTTTCCAGCTCTCTTTTGGTTAATTGTAATCCAGCAGTCACAGATTAATAGTACAGTCCTCATCCTTTGTCCTTGTGCTCCATGTTGCTTATGTGAGTACTGATGGCAATTGTGTACAGCCTGCTACTGGCAGATTACAAATAAGTAACCATCATAAAGACTGTCTTGCATAGGCCTTAAGTATGGTAATTGAACAAACTATTCAGGCAGTAGCCAGCATTCTTTATCAACCTCCAGGGATTCAATACTGTTTTTCTTTTTAATACAGCCTATAATTTGTGTTTCACTGTAATTATAAAAAAGAAAATTGGTGGATTTGCAGAAATAGTGCTGTGACCTTTTTGTGTCCAGTGCTTCTCAATCAGGAGCCATTTGTGTTTTGCTCATTTTTAATCAGCACTCCTGTGATCTATCAGCTTGGCCACTGTAATTACTTCCTAGTTTTTTTATTTATTTTGGAAATAAAGAGGGGTTTCGCAGCAGAATCTGAGGATGCAATCTTTTGAGGCTGTCCTCAGAATTAGATGTTTTTATTAATTAATAACTGAATCATGGCCGTTTTAATGAATGCTCACTAGTCCTTTTGATAGACAAAAAACAGTTTTTTGGTTATGAGAAAAAAGGGGAAATGAAAATGTTTCAAAAAGGTTATTAACACACTTAATTTACTTCAGGAAAGACTCTTATTTATGTATGACCTATAACAGACTCGGCAGGTGACAATTCCTTTAAACACAGAAACAAACACTGCTGTGTTTCACAGCAGTTGATTATGAACTGCATTTACTTCAAACTTTCTGCCTCCGAGATAATCTTGATGTTGGAAATTTCGTGTAACCTGGGAGACGTTTTTGGACAAGCCTTTTCGTGGATTTCTCAATTAAAAAAAATCAAAGAAGCCAAAGTGCGAGAGTTGTACCTTCATCGTGCAGTAATTCAAATTCAAATTGCGTCACTGAAAAAAACAAAAGAAAAGCCTGGCTGATTAATCCCAACTCTACCCCTGGCGGCGTTCTGCCAGTTGTGAGCTATTGCTGGGGTAATCGCACGCACAGTGGGCTAATGACATTATCCAGACTCAAACTCGCTACATCTCGGTCTTGGAAAGCAGGATGAACTCGGAACAAACAGCTTTACTGGTTGAGCCACTCGGAAACCAGCTAATCATTGTTTTTACAGTACCTTTGGATGTTAGGTGCAGCAGGTTTGAGAAGCTGTCTTGCGTAAATACTGTGCATGTCTTTTTAGATATGCAAGCCTGCGTAAAACAAATCACATTAGTGTAAAACATTAGCCATTAGCTCTGTTTTACACTGTTTTACACTGTTTTTCTTCCAGCTCATAGTGATTTACCTACACATGAAGTCTTTTGTAATGTATTACTATTCTTTGACCTAATTTAACTTAAATGCAGTTGTGTTGATCTGTATTATTAAAAAAGCGCCCTCAGTATCTGACTGACATTCCCTAAAATGTGGCACACGATTGGTGGAGTTCCTGGAGGAAAGAGATGGGTTTAGTCAGCCTGGGCTCTCTTGGCCTGCTCTTCCAGTCACTGCTATCTCTCTTGCTAGGCGCTGGGGAGCTCCCAGCATGTCAAAGCATGAATGAATGGTCTTGTGGGTGGGGAATGTGAGAGCAGAGTGCTTCTGCGTGTCATTCTCTTCCAAGTAGTACAGGAATCCTTGCCAGGGAGCTTGAGACATTTTGAGATCTCACTCTGGGTGTATACACAGTATTTCAAAAAATGGTGATTCCAAAATCCAAAAGAAGAGAAATATTCTTACCATAATGATTTATAAACCTTGGGAGGATTTTTTCAGTTCTGATTTGAGCTCACACTCCACAGAGGAACCCCGTTTTCCTCTGTTCTCCCAGATACTGTAGAACCCGCAGGAATTGAGTGTCGGTTTAATGCTGGACCATTTGTGCCTTGCTGTTTTCCCGCTGGTCTAACTTCAAGGCTGATAATGTGACAGGAGTTTCTGTTCTGAGACTACAGTTATCTTCAGATTTGCAGTGTTTGGACTCTCTAGTAATCTCGGTAGCCTTGCGGTTCAGTTTTATCAGGAGCCTAATGCCTTCGTGTTCAGATTTCAAATGAAACAACTGTTTCCAAATGCCATGCATTGCACAAAGCAGACCTTTAGTGCACTTGGTGTTTAAATTTTAATAAACTGAAATCCCACATCTCTGCTGGTTTGCGGTACAGTATGTGGGAAAAAAAGAGGCGATTGGTTTACTGGACAAACATTGCGTGGCTCTTTGATACTTCTGACAGGTCTGGAAAATACTTTCAAAAAACATCAGACAATTATAGAAAGAGTCTAATATAGCAATTGCTTCCACAAGTTACACCTTACCCTCTGTATTGAACCTGATAACGATATCCCTGCAGAGTTCAAAAGCACCCCATTAATATGGTAGCCTTTTGCATTTGCAAGTTTGATGCTCACTTGGGCTGTGTGGAGGTACTGGGCATCTACGCTATCCACATTGTTCTTTTTCCATCAGGATTTCCAGTGAAATCCAGCACGGAGGCAGACTTATCTTTGCCTGATCTCTTAGTTTCAAAACTGCATGACAACACGAAGGTTACCAATGATAGGGATGCCGTCGTTCAGCCTATTTTGCGTGTTTTAGTTGCTAGGAGATGTTTTATCCAGAGATCTAATCCAAGTGTTGTCAAACCCTGGATATCAGCTTCAGCAACAGGGCCTGGTAGTTTGTTTCTCAGCCCGCTGTTGGAGAAGAGCCTTGTGATGTCAGTCTTAACGTTTCCCAGAGCCAATATGCTTTTTTATTATTTGTTTAAACGACTTTGCTACAAAAGTGCTGCATCCTGTTCTAGCCGGCGGGCTGACATTTCAGACAGAGTATTTGGATTTGTCTGTAATTTCTTTGTTGCGCTCTCAAAATGCAATATCCTCTGGATAGAAACAATCTTGCAAGGTTTACCAAAAGATGATTTGGGGGAAGTAAATGAAAGCTGTGTAGCCAAAGTAGCGTTTTATTTCTATTAGTTATCACTGCCATTCTAAAAACTGGAATAAAAGCCACACAGATTCTCATTGCTCTCCATCATGTTAAACTTGGGACATTATACTTTTTCGTATTTGAGCCCCATTTTGGTTCACTGCAAAACCAGATAATACAGTGAAAGAAATGCAGTTAAATGAGGGGATATTTTTTTTTAATGAAGTGTCTAAAACAAAGCTATTTAGCCCTTGAGCCAAATCTGTATGTACTGAACCTCATCATTGCTATATCATATAGAGAATCTTTTTAATGGACTTTTCATTGAATTTGGAAGTCTGGAGTAAGAGACCTGCTTGTGTCTGTTCCTTTAAAACCCCTCCATAATAGTCCCACTATAATAGATCCCCAGTCAGCCTCAGTTTCCATTCTTCTCAAAGTCTTTAGGTACAGTATATGGGGGAGGCACTGTAGTACATAATGTATTACATTGCCAAGTTTACAGAATACGTTGTGAATATAACTGTATATTTCCATACTAAGCTGTTAGAGTTTTTTAAATTGCAAATTCTCAATTGTCCTTTTAGATGTGACAGACATTACAGATCTTTACTGTTCTTCACCATCCTAAAAACACAAAGCCTCACTTACAAAACACACACTGAATAAAAGGGTAGGCAAGGCCATTGTAGGTCAAGGGTCTTTCACATCTTTAACAACATAAACCTTTCTAATGAAACAATTCAAGCAATTTTCTGCTTCCTTGAAAATACAATAATGTTTTCAGCAGTGGCTTCAGTACAGTCAGGCTGTTCGGGACAAACACTCAAATCATATCTGCCCTTGTAACGTAGCATACAGTAGTTTCGTAGACAGCCAGCAATTTGTTTTTTCTTATCTCTGCATTGAGGGTACTAGCACTATAGTGGGGATATGGATGAACCCATTGGCACTGGGAATATTTTGCAGACATTGTACAGTTCATCGTTTTGGTTTTCTGACTCCTGACTGGAAGGGGCCCTTTCCGAATGTTCTGCATTCAATCCAGATATCACACTCTGAAAACCCACCAGCACAAACTAAAATATTGTCTGGGTTCTCCCGGAGCTTGTCTGAATTATGTTTGGGTCGCTGTCGACTGCTTTGAGATTTAGGTCAGGAAGGGGCAGTGAAAATGGAAAATGTGCCTTTTTGTTACTGTTAAGTACAAAGGTTGTGATAGTATCTTATTGGCTGGGTCATTGTAATGGTACCGGGACCCAAAAGTGAATGATATGTTTTGTTTTTGTTTTCGTGAGTAAAAGAAAATACATCTTGATTTGTGATGCTTGGGTAAAATCCAGCTTTGGCACATTAAGGCAATTTTGTATTTTGGCCGTATTCTAATAAAGCTCGCTCTGAGTGCTGCATCCTTATGGTGAGTTGAAGGGATTGTCCCATAATTTTAAAAGATTCTGGCCTTTTTGGTAGGCTTTGCCTGTTGAATTACTGTATATAGCATCACAGCCGAGCCTTAGTTGATATGTGCGGCTTGAAAGGGTTTTGTTTTCTGGCCAGGTTCCTGTATTTGTCTTTCCGGTTTGTTCCACGTTGACTGACACTTGCCTTGTGTGAATGTTGCAGACTACACCACAGCAGGCGACTCAAGAAGGGCCTCTGGCCTATTCTGCCTCTTTTGCCTCCTCACTGTGTGACTTGCATGTTTCATTACACTGGAAGGGAAGAAAAGCTCCCAACGGCCATTCAGGACTTTTCAGGCAATACAGCATTGCAGACAGTTCAATGGATAGAGTGCACTTACACCACAGGGTCATTCGTCCCTTGCAGAGAATCCTTCCAGGCTCATGGGTTGGTGAATGAGCAGGTTGGGTGGCTGTTCCTGGTCATTTGTTTACTGCTGACGTTCCCCTCAGTTCTCTTCTCTCGGGCTCTCAGTCCCACGGTCATGATTTCCAGCACAGAGCCTGTGGCACTGGGATAGGGAACCGCATACCTTCGAAGACGATGTTAAGTGGGTCAGCACACAGGCTGCAAGGGTTTAATTTGCAGTCGTTTTCTGTGAATAATTAAGGGCTGGGGGGAAAGAAAGGCGTAAGAGGCTGTCTAGGTTTCAGCTCAGGCCTGTATGTGGTTCCTATGTGAGAGTAGTGACAGTTGGGCCTGACAGGGGGAAGTGTCCTGTTAGTCAAACACACAGTTAACCCTAGGGAAGAAGCTATTTTCCTGGGAAGAGACGCATCTGCCACAGCTTCCCGATAATTGAAGGCAGTCTGTATTTACATGTGGTTAGCCCATATTTGTCAAGCAGTGTCAAGTGGGTTCGTGTCTGTTTTTTTAACAAAAAACAATTGAGGACACACAGGAAGGAATTGGACTGAATTGGTGTGTAGACTAATGGATAAGTAGGTGCTGTTGATAGGTAGAAGCCTTATGGATTAATCTTCAAATTTTTTAAATTTGTTCCCCTCTGTACACAAATCAGGCTGCAATATCTGCAGGTGCTGACTTTAACTCTGCAATCCTTATGAGATGGGAAATGCTTGTTTGGCATTTTTTAGCACGGCAGGAATTACAAATAAAATGTATTTAGAATCAGAATTAAATAGGTTTTATAGGGGAATTCAAAACGGGACTTGATCTTTTTGCCTAGGAAACGTAGGATAACTGAATTTTGCATGAATATTTTGCTGTCGGAGAATCCCCTCCGCTCTCACTGAAGAAGTTAGCTTTTAGTTATTCAGCAGGAGGTGGTGTCAGAGGTTTCAACACTCTTTGGCGCTCTGGCCTAGAGTGGAAAAGTTCATGCCCTGCAACATGGAATCAGACAAGCAGACTCAGGTACACTTTGGCCTGCACTTGTTTGAGATTGAGTGTGCCAGGCACAGAGGCATGGGAGGGGTAGTACTCTGTGTGTGTGTGTGTGTGTGTGTGTGTGTGTGTGTGTGTGTGTGTGTGTGTGTGAAGGCCCAGCCCTCACGGATTACAAAGTACCAGAAGGGATTCGATTCTGCGTCCCCTCCCATCACTCTCACTCGCTAATCCTCCCCAGTGCGCTCTCACAACAGCAGCTGCTGCTGTTGCCACTGTCTTACATAACAAGCCCTTCTGGAGGTTACAAAGCCGATCTCCGTTTTACACTGGGCTCCGGTGCCGAAGCTTTCAAATGCGTGCAGGACAGAAAGTATACGCAGAGGCATGCATAGAAATGTCGCCCCATGACCACATGAAGAAGTCCTCTCCTTCTTTGTAGAAGTTTTGTCAATTTTCCAGCACTGAAGTCCCTGAGGTTTCCCTAGCCCGTAAGCTGCAGTCAGCAATCCAGAGTAAATCATGAGATGAGCGTTTTCACAGGCTATTTGCTAAAGCTCCTTGCTTGTAGCATCCTTTCAGATGCGGACTTGCTAATGAGGGGTATCCTCACTGTGTGCAGTTTGTACTACTGTCTCAGCCGCAGGTCTGCTGGTCGCTGTTTCCCACTTCAAGTGTTTGTTTCACTATTTTTACAAGGCGCAGGGAAGAGGTAATCTTGTCATGTCTATTTGTCATACAGATGCTTGACAGTCTGTCATATGCAGCGTCGTGAGGATCATTTTTCCTGTTTCATGAGCAGCCAAAACGAAGAAATGTGTTCATCGCCATTTTTTTTTTTTGCATGGTAGAACAAATTAAATGTGCACAGAGTAAATGTGCTGTCATAATTAGGTTCTACATAGGTATGTCAAATAGAATATATATATACAGTAATAGCTGTCTGCTGAATGTGTCCAGACTTGTCTGGGCATGTTCTCTCGTGTTTGTATTTAGCAATGTGGAGCTAAAAGGAATTGTCCACAGGATCCAAGTGTCAGAAGGAAAACAAGACAAAGTTGAAGTACAGCACTGTTTTGTTCTGTGTAACGTTCTTTGAAACAGCCGTCAATTTGTCAATCGCAAAAGCCAAACTTGATGCCTGCCACCTCCCTGTGTGTAGGACTGGAACAAAAAGTCAAGTCAGTAAAATGTACATTCTGTGTTTAGGCTGTGTAGGTGTGTACAATATAAACTTTGCAGGAAAATATGCATTTTGTAAACTGTTTCTGGGCTATTTTTTTTCAGATTTGGTAATTGATTAAAATTCTTCTTGTTCTGTGCCCGTAACTGTGAGGAGATGGGGAGTCCTTGACTGTATTTGCACTGCAAAATGTACACATTGGCCTCATAACGACATTCAGTGCTCCTCTGTTATCACCTGGAACTGGACTTCATAAGGCAAGAGTTGCAAGTTTCAGTGGACTCAGAGCTCTGGATACTAGTCTCCTTCAGGATACTATATGTTTACAGTACTCATTCCCGTCCCCCAGGACTGCTCGTCACTCCTCCGGGTGAAATTATTGGATGTGGCAGGTCAAAAGGGAGATGAAAACTGTATTAGAATGGAGGTCAGGATGCTACACAGGTAGGGGTGCATTATTTTCGAAGATACACATCTTATCGGCTGCTCTGTTAAAGGTTGGCTTAATGACTGGTTAGAAAATCTGTGATGAATCATTCCTGCACAGACAGTCACAAGGTGGAAGAGAGTCTTCTGAGGCAATCCTGCAGCCAAGAATTACTGGGCTCTGCGTGGTCTGTACGTGGCAATTTTCTCTTTGGAGTGCCCCGACTATAATGTCATTTCACAGAGGCAGTTCTGAGGCAGCGTGTTTTCCATTACATTCTTCCGGAGGTGTTTTATTGTAAAATAAGTTGCTCAAAGTGACAGCTGTGCTTTATCCTCCTGAGCAAGTCATTCGCAGGAGCCCTTGGGCCTTCCCATTGTCAGAGATAATAAGCCATAAGCCATACAACTAAAGATAAAGAGCCAGCAGCTGCATATCTATTTGTGTAAATGGTGAGGTCTGAGCTTGAGCTCCAGAGCTAAGCACCGGACTGGACCTACACTAGGTGTACTGCTGGAGGTGTCAGAGTTCCCCCTACACACAAAAGGAGTGTGTTTTTTATTGTTTGTGCTACACCCCAGAGCATATTTTCTCCACGTGGGTAGAGGAAAGATCGCATACTTTCAGCCTCTGCAGGCGCACTGCTGGGGCTGTGGTGGTGGCTCAAAATAAGAGGCCAAAACAACAGGGATAACGGCAACGATGACAACACAAATAATGGTAATGTCAGACGGGAGCCATGACAGCACCAAGCCAATTTCAGTGCAAAGGAGTAATGCATGGCATTAATAGTGAGAAGAATAAGCCTACAGTGTTCAGAGGTGAACTCATGATGATTTGCTTTAAGTGCTGCAGTGCGGGACGAACCGGGGCTCGCGTTTGTTCGTAGGCATTATGTGAGTAGGTGGATTTGCGCGGTTCCCTGGAAATGAATGTATTCTGTTGTTGCCGGCGCTCTCCGCTTTATTGTCAGGTATATTGTCACGTCCCTCACAGGGGAACGTCTTTCTTTTGTTTGTGTTTTCGTGCATTACTCGGTGGCTTGCTGGGAATATGACTTCAGCGGTTATTCAAGTGAGTTTGATCACCTTCGACCGTGGTGAAAACGAGTTGTGAGGGCTTTGCTTTAAAGTACAGATGGACAGAGGACCGCCTGATTCTCCTCTGCCTTGTGAGTGCACACGTTTTTTTTTTGCAGTCTCCCTATTAAAGATCCATTGGTCTCATGACTGTATTGCTTTTAATGTAGT
Organism: Lepisosteus platostomus; assembly: GCF_059453375.1. Classification (NCBI taxonomy): domain Eukaryota; kingdom Metazoa; phylum Chordata; class Actinopteri; order Semionotiformes; family Lepisosteidae; genus Lepisosteus; species Lepisosteus platostomus. The sequence goes on along the minus strand of NC_142622.1, from coordinate 41,389,839 downwards.
TGATGACTTGTAAGTGTTAGTCTTTTAACGTTTTCCGTGTAAAGCAATGTGGATGCTTAGACAGCTGTATAAAACTATCCCTTAACAGAAACGAGCAGTTGGCTGAGCCTCTCCAGGGATCGATGGGCCTGAGTTGGGAAGGCTGTGCCCCTCCTCTAGTTGTTGGTGATTTTCCTAGAAGACACTAGGTCCTACAGCCTAACAAACAGTGGGTATGGTTGAGGTGCATCAGAGTGGTGTTAATAGTCCTCATTCTTCCTCGGGCTGAACTGAACTGATCGACAACTACAGTTCCCAAGTGGGTGGATCAAAAATGAAGACATACTTGACAACTCCATTGTCAATCGTAAAACTGCTTTTTCCTTGATAGCGTTGAGGCAACCTGGAATCTGTAGTGGAACAATGGATTACAAATAAATCCACAGTGTGGGTCTACACACGGGACAGGACACCAGGCATTGTAAGGAACACACACCCCAGCACATACTATAGGGACAGTTTAGAGACACCCATGATGGATTCTGGAGATCTGATTTTTGATTATGGATTCTGGAGTCCAGGAGGGCTTTTCATTTCAATAATTAGTAAAGATGCAAGATTTGTCTAGAAGAAGTAGTCAATTTTTAAAATGGGGAAAAAAGTTGTTAGATTTTGTCTGGTGATGTAGACAAAAGAAAAGGCTTTTTTGACAAGAAATGGTACTTTTCTGTCAACCACTGTAATTCGTTGTCATTCCATACAGTATAATGATCTTAGGAATTGAACTGAGGAATGTTTTTGATATCTGAGATGAACCGATGCACGCTGAGCTGTAAACGTAATCTGATGTAATGATCTGTGTATCTGTTGATCTGGTTTCCTTGGCCACTCTTTATTCCTGCAGCCATCAGAAATGAAGGATTTAAAGAAAAACAATTCCAGACTAATAGATGTGAACACGCAAAGCTAATCTTCTGTGTTTGGTAATTGAGAATCTTTATGAGACATCACATCTGCAGCTTCCTTAGTGCACTGAGCTCTGTTACACAACCTAAAAGCTCGGAGAAGGCAGGGTAGTTCTCTTTCACCTTCAGCTTTGCAGAAATAAATGCTTGGCGATTTTCCTTTTTTCGGGCTACGAATGTGATTTGAATACAATTTCAACTTTATTAAAATTAAACTTTTATGTTGACATTGCTGAAGCCAACAGAAGCAAGTCCATTTGATATCATTAACATTAAATATATGATAATGTCATTAAAATTAAATATACTGTACATACATTTACGACTTGCAGTGAAACGTCTAGTGGCAGTGCGAGTACTGACCTCAACCTGCAAAATAGAGCACGATTATTTTATATAGCCAGTTAATAACTTACTTGTCTACTAAGCTGTCTTTAAGGCAACTGAAGTTAAAGTATCAACCAAACTATCTTGTTAAAGATACTGTGTTCTTGTGCACTTTTTCACATTTAGCACCCAATTTAGGATAGTGTATTCTCTCTATTCTGATCTGCTTCATACAATTCTTATAGCATTATCTATACATTCAATACGTATCTATATCTATCTTTTGTTGGGATTTTAACATGGGATGGATGAAAATTAAATCTCGATAACAAATTAATAGATACAATTTTGTATGATTTCTCCACTGTCGTAATTGTATGTAGTAAATAAGACATAATTTCCAAGCTCAGCACAGAGCCACTTGAGCTCGAGTTCCAAAAAGAATACAACTGCAATGTCTTTACCGTCTTTTGTCATTCAATCACTTGGTAATGAGCTCCACACTGTGACCTAATCTGTCAGGCAGGTTCGAATAGAATCTCCAGCCAGACAAGGATAAATAAAAATATCCCCTGAATTTCTGACCTCTGCTTCCGAGGCAGTGTGTTGTGTAGAGGACGTTTTGTTTTACCACATCAAAAGGCATTGCACTTCCTTTGATGGACAGTGTTTATTTTTGCTGCCTGTTTCAAAATAATTTAAGTGTGCCCCGTGAGATTTTCATTGGAGATTTTAAAACTGATTAATAGCAGACATCTATATAGTTTTATGCCTTTCTGCCTAAAAACCTTTCTCTTATTGGACTTGCAATACAACAGAAAAGATGCCCTCGAGCATGAGTGGATCAGCTGGGTATCTGCCTTAATTAACATGCAGCTTTAATTGCACACTCAGGGTGTTTTGTGTGGTCGCTTTGAGAAAGTAGCATCATGGGGGTCAAGCATTTATGGGCTTTCATACTGTGATGATGCACTCGCAGTGTATCAGAGATGATGGGCCACAGGTAACAAAATCTGTAGGACCACATGGGGGTTTATGACATTGGTACATTTCCAGAAACGCTCGTTAATTACCCCCTGCTTTTCAGGATTGCGGGTGATTCCTTGCTCTAAAAAATATAATTGAGAATATTTTATTTCTAACAATGAACAGTGTTTTTTATTAGAACATTTTAAATGTTTATTGAAAATATTAGTCATGCATTCCGTTAAAGTGAGCAGTTTTTTAAGTTTCAATTCTAAAATGCTGGTTTCAGCAGTAATGACCATAAAGTTTACTCTTTATCCATTTTTTTTCTTGGTGTCCTGTTGCGTAATTCATTTTTCAAAATCTGTTCTTCTCCTTCTGATAAAGTGCAGACTGGAAGATGGAACAGCAAATGTAGCAGGTTAAAGAATAAAAGACATGTGAACTCAGCAAGTACAGCCACAGTTGGAAGTTGTTGGCCAAGACAGAGGTCCTTAAGAAAATGGAACTGGTCTGTTATCTTTATTGTGGCAGTCTGCATAATATTTTGCTTCCCAGTTCCAGTACGACAGCAAGCCTTCTGACCAGTTTGCTTTTGTATTCCTTTCTGTGCAGTGAGAATCCAAATATATTTCACTTCCTGTCACCAGAAGACAGCGAGCATCTGTTACAGATCAGAACTTCCAAAGGTTAAACAGCCAGTCACACTGATTGCGTGTTAAAAAAATTATATTACTCAGGGGAGGTTCAAAGCCTTTGTTAAAAAAAAATACACTGGAAAATGTTATTGTAAATGTTGCTCTTACTGTACATGTCTTTGATCTGTCTTTAAGCTGTTTTTACCATTTTGCTTATGTTACACGTATTGCCTATCTAGTGGGTATTGAAGAATTTATTGCTGGCTACAGTTCACCTAAGGAGCCAAGTTAGCAAATCTCCCTACTTAAGGGCAGATTCCTCCTAAAGAGAGTCTACAAACCTGGAATGTAACCTCCATACTTATCACGGAGCAAAACTGTAGGTCTGACTTTCAGAGGCTACTGTACTTACCTGTCATGTTATCCTCCTGCAGAAAAGGAAATGAGTGAGCTATCTTGTAATATGAGTGTAAAAGTCAATACATGTGAATTGAAACAAAAATGATATGAAACTGGCGAGATACCAACTTTATCACGTGCTGCTGTTTAGCTCTGGTTCCATATCCTTGGTGTAGGTCATTTGCGAAATATAATCAAAACTCACATCTTAGTCCTTGTGAAGCACATCAGGGATCACATTACACCAAAATCTGAAACAAGTGTGACATGCTGTACCTAGAGGCAGTCTCATTTTCAGCCCTTGTTAAAATGAAGGTTACTGGTGATACGAATAAATGAAAAACACCTAGTGTTGAAGTAAATGGGTTTTAAATGAAGAAACCCCTCAACAACAGGTGACACTGTTTTCAAGGGAAGCAATGGCTGTGTTGATTATTTTGAATACTGTAGGAACGAAACAAGAGAAAAACAGGAAATGTTTCACTTTGTAGAACGTGTTGTTTATCGCATTACAAAAACTGTAGTCGCCATTCCCAGACACTGGCTGCTCTCAGATTTACATTTATTATGGCGGACTGGAAAAAACATTAGCACTAATTTCCACTAGCAATTTCACTCAGAAAATATGAAACCTAGTCGGGAAACTAGGTCAGGCAAACAAACATTTAGGCTGATCGTATGAACCCTGTAGTTTTTGGATAAGCAGCCTACAGTGACCTCTAGGGGTTGTTTCAGAAACTTGCCTCGGAATTTAATTTATGCCGCTACAATGAGAAGCTCAAACTCAATTAAGTGTCTTCTGCTTTTAGGTTAACGAGTCTAATTATATGATGTTGGACAAGTATAATGGTTGTGTACAGGTCTCAAAGTGTTTGTACCGTACTTTTGAATTACATCTGTCAACTCAATCATCAGCTGTAAGAAGACATCAAAAATTTAAATCGTCCAAATGAGCAAGTGATGTGATCGACGTGCTGTTTGGGAATTTGACCTGGAATGAAGACCAGATGTATTGGCAGCCCTCAGAGCAGGGAGACTGGCAGCCTTGTTCTGGTGAAGTCTGGCAGGTGGCTGTAGAGTCCAGAGAAGGCGGAAGTGCTGAGTTTAGCCGTGTTCAGTGGGCTCCAGTCTCGGCGGAGGGATATTTACACACAGGGGAGAGTGGTGCAGTTGTGAGTTTTTCTCACTGTTCGCCTCTGGAGGTGCTGTGCTTTGTAATCAGAGGCTGTGGGTACCAGCTATAGGTTCGCAGTGCAGACTGTGGATTAATCTGTCCAGTGACAGTGCATTTGTACAGCCTTGCACTGGGACATTAGTGAACCTAATAAATAGTTCCACACATGCCCTTTACATGAGATATTATGTGTTTCCCTTTATTTGCATCTACCTTTATTGCAGTTTTCTGGATAATCATTTACCATTGCTGCTAGTGACAAAGGCCGATTAACAGGTATAGTGTTTCCATTGGCTGCTGTGATTGACCATGACTTCACAGTGTAGAAAGATTCAAAGCTGCAAAAGCTCCTATTTGTCATGGTTTTTCTCACGTTTCGTTATTCGTCTTGGCCTTCCAGTGGAAATTCTAGAAATTGAGTTCTTTAAAAGTAAAACTTGTTCTCGTCCGTGTGTTCTTTAAAAGTAAAACTCATTCACAAATGTTTCTGGGACAGTGTGGTATCAGTTCTAGTTTAGACTGTATTGCTAATTTATGACTCACTGCCTGAAATTAATAAATACCTGGGAAAACATCAACAGTACTGTTCATCCCTGTTTATAACAGGTTGTTTACCTGTTCTCTGACTTTTTTTTTTTGTGGCTGGGATCATAATTATTGAGTGGAAAGAAAATAAAATCAAACGGGATTATTATCTTATATGAACTTATTCAAAGGGTAATGTTACTATAGAATGTCTAGCCTCAAAATTATTACCGTGTTGAAAAATGAGAATGAGACTCAACATAAACACAGGACCCCCAGTTTGCACATTACACCAGATTATGGAAACTGTATTAGAGTTTGGATAACCCGCAAATCAACTTTAGAAAGTTCTAGAAAGCAGTGGTCAGTTAAGCTCCTCCGCCTTCCCCACTCATACCCGTCCTCCTCTCTCCACACGGACAGTTAAAACGCATGGTACATTAAAAGGTACCCACTGCGACTTCAGTTGAAATACAGTGCTGTACTGTCCAAAGGTGACCCTCAAAAACTGTCACACCTTCTCTGCCAGTAAGTATACACATCATACAGTACGTGCTCCAAGCTCATTTTCCCAATTCTCATCATGTCTCAAACAGCAGTTGTTTAACTTGTCATTTTTGTTTACTTGTCAAGGTTTACTCGTGAACTGTTTTTTTTTAAGTTACCTGGTATTCCAGTATGACAGATACATGAAACAGGCTTTTTTTTTTTACACCTGTGGTTATCTGTCAGTGAAGTCTCCACTACACTTACAACTTACACCTGACCAAGAGCTTGCCAGGCCAACAAGTTCTTATTTCAATACAGCAGTAGGAATTGATAGTGATGGAACTATTACGCTGTCGGCAGCTTTCCTTCTGAATCGAATTTTATGCCCCGAGCTAGGTTACCAAATTTTCTTCAACAACAACTCTTAACTTGTTTTTTTAAGGTATGCATGACGCAAGAGTGTGTGATGGCCAGTGAGATTTCCCAGGTGTTTATTAGTGCCCTTTAGAATTTAACCTTGTTGTGCAGAGCCATGAAAAATCTATGCGACCAGTTCATTATTCAGGAGGGTAGGTCACCATTAACGAGACCCTTTTAATTGTGACAGTTTGTTCATGTAGGCATTCTCAGACATCCTGGGAGTTTTGTGTTCCAAAAGATTGTGAACTTTGGCTGCAGCTGTATTTGCATGGATTTTTGGCAGTTCTAAGGCAGAGGTACAATACTTTTCCCCGCCACTAATTACCTGCTGGGTGGACCAACTACAACTGCTTTTTGCTGTTAAAGTGGAAATTGACAGATGTGAGTGATGGTTTGGCAGTGACACAGGCAGTGATCTAACACAATATTCTCATGATCTCACTTTAGGGAGTTTTAATGTATTACCTTTCCAGGACGGCTCAGGAGAAAGTCTGGCAGGGAGTTCTGGTATAGATATTGCAAGCTGGATGAACATACTGTACCTGCAGAAAGTTCTGCCCACACTCCAAGCTCCGACTTTGCTGGAGACAAAATGCCTCCTCTCCCTCTGCTATAAAGTTGTTGAAATGTTCTGTCCGGTAGGGGCAGTCACCCCAGTCTAGGCCAGCTGCAGTGCTGCTCCGGGCTGTGCCTTCTCTCGTTGAGAAAAGATGAGCTGAAACGATGTGCAAGGCCGCTGTTAAATAATTGATCGTTGCTGAGTCTGAGTTACTTAGAAGCATTTCTCAAAACATGTTTTAAATGACGGTTTCTCACACGCTTTGCAAAGCAGATATTCTGAGGCTGTGCATCACCTAGACGCGTGCAAGCTTTTTTCCTCGGGCCTGTCGGTGTGCTTTGTTACAACATGCACTACTCCATAAAAAGCCAACAACGCCGGTGGCTTGACATGTGAGCTTGGGCAAGAGAGGAGTTATGTAAGAGTTGTAGATTTGGCTTTTAAGTTTTTTGGACTAAAGGATCTGAAGGCTGAAGAAGAACTAGGCCCCTCTGCAGGGTAGCCTGGTTGGACTAGCAAGGGGTGTTGTGCTTTTTTTTTATCAGCGTACAGATCGCCTGCTGCTGGGTGATAATTCTCCGGCGCGGGAGGTTATTTTAGGACAGGCGCTTTTACCACACCGCAAGGGAAGGGACTGAGCAAGCAATGTGCAAACCCCAGCACGGGGGCCAGAGAGAAGCCGGGGGAATTCTCTCCTGTCCCCATGGTGAGAAAACAAACTCAGCTCAGCGTTTTAAAAAAAAAAAAAAAGGGGCATAAAGTCTCCCTGGAGGATTTTATCCTGTCTGCGTGTGAGTGTGTGCATCTCTCTCTCTCTCTCGCTCTCTCGCTCTCTCCCTTCCTGTCCTCATGAGCGTAGTCCGGGCACGCTGCCAACTGGAGTGTGTGTTTTTTGAATGAATACCTGATGAAGTTAATGAAGCGAAAGCAGGGAGGAGCGATGACAGTGGAGTACTGTGGAGAGCACCGGCAGCCTAGTGCCCTTGCATAACACACTCTGGAGTGCTGCACGCAGGGCTTCATGTGAGCAGGGGGATCAGCGTAGCTTCCTTTCTGGGCTGGACACTTGCAGAGTGTGTGTGTGTGTGTGGTGGGGGGGGGGGGAATGGGGCCTGAACAAAAAAGGGGGCCGGGGTGCCTTCCTGTTTTTATTTGTCAGAAGGAGTAAGGTTCAAAAGGAGGGAAGAAGACCCTTCTCCAGCCCCGCGGGCTCTTTCTCTCAGGGACACGGACAGAGAAGAGATACCGAGGAGGGTGGGCTTTTAAAATGCCAACCAAGGAAGGATTTGGGAAAGACTGGTAAGCAATTGCAGCACCCCACCACAACCCTCAACCCTCACAGCGGCGAGGGGGTTGGGTTTGCTGTCGGTCGTGCTGTTGCTGTGGGGTTTTTTTGTTTTTGCTTTAAAAGGTGTTTTCCAATCCTTCACCCAGCCCCCTCCTCCTCCTCCTCCCTCCCTCTCCGCCTCGGTCTCTCCAGAGTGTTACAACAACGTCTCTTGTCTTTTTATTACCTGGGAGCTCCTCCTGGTTAAAGAATATGCAAGTCATGCGACCTTGTGATGCTACCCTGCCTCTCCAAAGCACTCTCCCTCTCCTGCCTGTGGTTTAGAAACAGGGGTGCAGAGGGCTTGAGTCATTGTGAAGACAAGGACGCCGATGTTTGTGCTGCCTGTCTGGTTCAGATCCATGGTCCGCCTCTTAAAGGAGAATACTCTGACAGTGTAGGGTAGACAAGCAGGCAGGAAGGAGGTCTCTTGGACCGATAGCAAGCCAGCCACAGATTCTAGGCTCTTTCCAGTTCAAATGAGTTCTAGGATATCTCATTGTAGAATTAAGGAGCAGAGCGAGTTACAGGTATGGAGGTTGCTGTCGCTGGTCCTAGGATTTCTGCAGGCGGATTTGTTTCAGTCTCCTCTAACATCGTAATCTCCACATTCAGAGCGACAGTAAGTATCTTGTTTCTCAGCTTCTGGGCGCCTGGCCTGTCACATACTGTAAACGAAGTGTCACGTTGTCTTATAGCTGGTGCTCATAAAAGAAAGAAATTAAAAATAATGGAGGAAGCATTTCAAAATGGACTTCTTTTAACTTTTCATTTCCCTGCTGGAGTTTAAAAATGATCTCATCCACATTTAAAAAATGCAATTGTTTGCTGCTAGAAGTACAGTTCTGTAATTCTAGTGTTGAAGCACTTCTGATGAGCAGCTTTTATTTTCCTAATTCTTTTTTTAAATATTGTTCTTCAAGGCATAGATGGGTATTTCACACACACACTAAAAAGTTTTGAATGTGGCAGATAATACTTTCTGTAACGGATTGCCTTTTCACTCATACCAGGTGTTCGTAGTAATTCTAACAAATAATAACACTGATTTATATTGGCTGTGCATTTATCTGAGTGGTTGCTGGAGTTCACAAATACCTGTGTCTTTTGCTCCACGTGAAGCTTCTACAGGCAAATCTTACCCCATCATTGTATATTTTATGCATTTAAACGTGTACAACTTCCCCCCTCTGAAACATCATTAAAACCTAGAGGTTTTATCATTTCATCATACAGAGTCCAAAGTGCCTCATCGTTTTATTTAATTTTGCTTTCATTTTTATCGATGTGGCAAATCACTTATAACTAGTTGTACAAAATCTATATTTTCCTCTCAGACGTATCAGAAGGCTTCAGCTGTGGCGTTGCCTTTTCTGTAGCTCACCGTGGGTTATAAAAATAAGACATTTTCTTTTTGTGGTACAGCTAATTGAGGCGAGCGGTATGTTCTGGGTCACTAAGTCTTAAAATGATTCTAAAAGCAATGAGTACCTTGGGGATTTTTCTAATCTAATAACTAAACTTCCAGTGTGGGAACCTGATTTACAGTTCCAAATTAATTACACAGGGTAGTAAATTGAAAGGCTGTTACTATGATCGCAACCTCTGTTTTCAAAACTGCCGGAAGTAGTTAGGAGTAGAATTGTGCTCTGATTACAAGTTACTAAGTTAATGGGCACAGAGTGGTTGAAATAATGAAAAATGGAGATCTCCAACACTACCGCTGTTTTAACCTCTGAGCTTTTCAAGTTTGTGGAAAAAGACATGCTGAAAGTAGATGGCAGAAGACTTGCAGTTTATTAGGAAACTTTGTGGCAGTTCACAGATGACACACTGGAAAACGATAGGCCTTTCACATTTTTCTGCAAAGCATTCATTTTCACCTCTAAAGAGTGTGTGAAACACCAGAAACTAAGAATCTGGAACACACACATACTGTATATTAGCATGTCTCATTTTCCATGGGGCAGATCCAGACATTGCTAACGGCCCGGTACTAGGTAGGTAAATCACAGAACACTATCGTGGAAAGTGGAAAAATAACATTAAATATGACATGTGTTTTCAACTCCTAGCCTTGTTGGTTCATGGGTTTTTAATATGCTAGGAGAATATTTTCCTGGAAAACAGTCATATTGTGAGGGTATGCTTTTTTTACAGTGTGTCCAGAATTAAGCTGCTTACTGGCTTAATTGACACACTGTCAGAAAAGCTTACAGCAACAGGCTTTTATTCCTTATCATGTGTGTTTTCAGCTGAGGCGTGTTACACATTAGCAAAGGTATAGATATTGTTTATAAATAATCCTTTAATGAGGAAAAGTAGTGCATTGTTCTGTAACACTACTTTTTGACAAGTCCTTTAATGGCTCTGACAACATGATATCGTTCTGTTTGTTTTCCTTTTGGAAAGCAGCGTAACTATTAAAGGCATGAAGAAGAAAAAAAAATCTTTGATGTGAAGTAATAGCCAGAGAAGACTTTAAAAAGAAAATAACAATTGAGTTATTGAAATTATAGAGGCTCTTGGGAAACACATCAGTGCATGTTTTACTTGGAGGCCTCCAAGAATGTGCTACATCTATCTATAAATGCTCAAAACATACATACTGTACATATTTTAGAATGAATTATCATCAAATTCTGTTGAGTTATCATTAAAAAGGAATAATATAGACTTTTAGAAAATTGCTACCGACTTGAAGTGTTAGTTTGTCAGACACATTAATACATTATCACTGTGTTAAAATGTAGTGCCTGAAATAAAATGTGATCCAGGTTTTCAAGTAATGTGTCCCTGCAGATGATCCACAGCTTCAGTTTGGTCGTTCAACCACTTTTCGGTACAGAATTCTCCTTGAACATCCAGAGAGGTGGACCAGAGAATGTTTCTTTCTGTAGCTATAGTCTAAAACAAAGCACTTTCGCTGCAATATGATTAGCACGGCAGTAAGGAGCATCGCCAGCAGCCTCTCTGTGGGGATTAAAGACACCAGATACGACCACAGAGTATCCTGTGTAATGCTCTCCTCAGAGCTCCTGACTCAGGAAGCAGTATGAACTTATCTCAGAAGCAAAGGAGGATCCATAACACACATGAAAATGTCACACGGAGGCAGTCCTTCAGAGAGAGACAGTTCAGATAAAATTGTACAGTATGACGAATTGCTGTCAATTTGATCGTCACATAGTTGCTTATTTTTAAATAATGTAACAGCAAGAATCATCTTCATTTTAATGGGTTTTGAGTTGTCATGGTCACAGTGATATCTTTCGATAGCACCACAAATCAGAACTCCAGTGTTACCAAAGGAAAACATTACTACCTCGGTTGCCCCAAACGATTTTTCTTTTCTTGCTATTATGAAACAGTACTCAATTTTTAACCGTAAGATAATCTGACAACTTTGTTTCTTCCTTTCTTTTAAGTAGTTTACCGCTCACTGTATTAAGCTTTCTGCTCCTCAGGAAAATGTTCTCTGACTATTGAAGGTCACTGTAAAATCTGTCAACTGAGCAAGAAAAAGACCGAACAATGGAAAAGAGGGCAAAATGGTTGTTTTCTTTTGATGGTGGCACAGCAGTGTGGCAGTGAGTGCTACTGCCTCATAGCTCTGGGTTCTGGGTTTGATTCTGGCCTGGGAAACCTTCTCTGTGGAGTTTGCATGTTCTACCTGCGTCTACAGGGGTGTTCTCCACAGGCTCTAGTCTCCTCTCTTCTATCAAAGACTGCTGTCTGGGTTGATTGGTGTCACTGCATTGTCTCCACTTTGCTTGTGTCTGCAGTGAAGTCCGGGATGTAGTCCTGTGTTATGCCCTTCCCTTCCGGGATGGGCTCAGAGTTGTCATAATCTTATCACGAATAAGTGGCTTTATGATAATAGGTGGATGGATACCTTTTGATGTTTAGCTGGGCCTGATTTGTGACGACCAAAAGGTTGAATGAAAGATGCAATGAAGCAAAAAAAGGTATAAAGCGGTTCTAATACTTGAGAAAACAGTTCTAACCTTTGGAGCAAAGCTTCAGCCTGAATCGTCATGTACCTGCATGGAGCTTTGAAAAACAGGCTGGACAACATGTGCCGTCACAGGCTGCAGGCGAAACAGTGTCTCACATTGAAAGACATCGCTACAGCTTTGTATGGAACAGAAAGGGCAGCTATCCAGAGAGAGTCAGCACACCAGTCCTTGGGGTTCATTTTCCCAGCTTAATCCACCAGAGTAAATGATAAATATATAGTCCCAGCTGTGCGAGATTAGGCCTGGCTTTCACCCTGTACAACTCGTATCGTAATCCGTGGAAGTGCTTAGTGGTGACAAGGGGAAGAACAGACATTCCCTTACAAATGAGAAGTGAGTCTGTTCTTTTTCCAGTCAGTGAATACATAGAAGAAAAAAATCAGAAAGAGAGGGTGATATCTTACTGTTCTTTTCTTTAGTGGTCATGTGATACTGCCTACAAGGTGATTGAATACTATATTATGCGTTTGTTTTTCAAAGGGAATGTGCGGCATTTCTGTTCCCAGTGTATGTTTGCCTTTCCGAAGATACCGCATTATTTAAAGCCCAGGCACTTGACCGAAGAAGAAAAAATGGAAAGAATCTATATCTTTTTGGCATTCTGTTGTGTCTGGAATCTGTCGCTACAGGATCTGCAGAGCCATAGTTACTGCAGTTGGAACCTGAAATGTTTACACGTGGCTTTGTTAAATACACATGCTCATTCATTTTTCAACCTGGTGTTTACATTCCTGCTTTTCTGCCCGTACTCTCTCTATATGCTTGGTATAATCCTTGGTGGCAATGTGGCTTGGCAGATTGTTCTCTTGGTTGACAGAGCAGGAGTCGTGAGATTGATCCCGGCCTAGTTTGCCTGTTTTCCCATTGACTGCATGACTTTTCTCTTAGTTTTCCTGTTTTTCCTCCCATAGCCTAAAGACGTAGCCCGGTGTTAATTGTCTCTAACGTGTGTACGGTATGTGAGCGAATGTGTGTGTGTGCCCTGCAGATCGTGTCCAGGCCCTGTCTAGCCCTGCCTTGCAGCTTGCACCTTCCTTGGAGAGATTAGATTTCTTTCTTCCCTAAAAACAAGCCTCCACTAGCGTAATTGTTCAGGAAAAAAATACGGTATCTTGATTTTAACTGCCTGGAACTCTGCAGAATGTGTAAGAGCTGGATATTGGTGGGTGTGAGCTCCTAGGGTTAAGAAATATTCTTTCCCTGCCGGCGTTTGGCTATGAAGTCACCCCAGACATGTCCTTTTCCTCACACCATGTTTAATTCTTTTTAAGGAAACACAGGAGGCTGTTGCGTACTTACAGGGTATTAAAAAAGGGAAGACATTTGAATGAATGTTAGAGCCTGGCTTTGAGGGAAAAAAAACATTCTCCCTGCTTTTCTTAGCAAAAGGCATTCAGAGTAAACAAATTTCAAGACGGCACTGAACTGAGCTGTGACTTCTTGCATCCCTGTAGCAATGTTAGGCTCCAGCACTCAGCGGGCCTCTTTAGGCTGAAACAGCTGTGGATAATTGATGTTTGGATGTTGATGATGTTAAACCTGAATGATTTTTTTACACTTCTGATCCCAAACTTCTCCTCACTGTTTCCCCTATGTATTCTTTGTTGACATTGTTTTGCTGGTGGAGGAAGAGTGCACGCTGGGAATTTGAATTTCTTAGGGCACATTACTTCCGGGATCTACAGTATGTGTCATTCTCTGGCAACTGATGAGATTTCATTTGGTTCCTTGGATATGATAAGGTAATCAGCACACTTGTCATACTTTACATCAGGTAATTCAGACTAGACTTTAGTGTGTTAGGCACGATACGATGGACTGTACATGACCCAGCTTAAAACGTGCTCTTATTGCTGAACTCGCATACTCTGCCTCTCATTGGCAGAATGTAATTCTGTCATTTTGATTATTCAGAATGAAAATGTTCAGACATACTGTCGTGCACACTTGTAGGAAGTGTAATGTTTGTGAGAATGTGAATTGTATAATGACTGGCTGCCAATCTAAAGCAAAGTGGCAAATACTGTACTGTAGATCTGCAGGCCCTATGGAGATGTCAACATTGTGTCATTGTGACATTGTTGTAGCCAACCGTAGAAGCTGGAAGCTGAGGTGTTGGATATTCAGGTTTGACTTCATCATTGTTTTATTTCTTTAAAACGTGTGTCAACTGAGTGATTTTAAATCTGAGGGTGTTTCTTTTGCTATTATTGCTGGTTTTGCATTCTCCAGAGTAGAAGGTAAAGGCAGGTCTGTGTGTTACTTGTGTTAGCAGGGATAAAAGTCAGATCATCCAGCTTCTGCTTTATTTTTTGAGAAAACATGCTTCACAGACTCTCTCTTTTTAAAACCCATTCTTCAACAAATTTGTTTTGTCATTGTTTTTGCTCTGTCGTTAATAGCAGATTTTGTCTGTTTCTCGTGAACATTATCTACAGAGAAGATTGTTTCACGTGGTGTCTGAATTTACCCCTTCTCACCATTCTGCAGTTTTTGCAGAAGCAGATCTTTTTTCTGTCGTTTTTTCACAGAGAAGAGGATAGCACGTAGTTTATTTTTATACTAAGAGCACTCTAGCAAAACAAATGTGACACTTCTAACTTTGCTGTGAAGGTCTATCTAACTTTGTAGTGTCCCGCAATTCTGGTGTCATCTTTGAAAACTAGAACGGCCCTATTAAATGCACAGGCCAACACATACAAGCTTTCAGTTTTATAAAATAGTATATTATTATATGTGTAAAATGCACATCTTATCTAGTTTATCGGTAATTACTATATGTATATTATTTCATTTCAAATGTAAATGTTTCAGAGAATCATATAGAGTACATACAGTATGACTACACCAGTTAATAATAATAATTGTAATAATTAATAACTGCTTACACTTATATAGCGCTTTTCAGGACACTCCACTCAAAGCGCTTTACAGATAATGGGGTCTCCCCTCCACCACCACCAGTGTGCAGCCCCACCTGGATGATGCGACGGCAGCCATAGTGCGCCAGAACGCTCACCACACATCAGCTATCAGTGGGGAGGAGAGCAGAGTAATGTAGCCAATTCACAGAGGGGGATTGTTAGGAGGCCATGATTGATAAAGGCCAATGGGGAAATTTGGCCAGGACGCCGATGTTACACCCCTACTCTTTTCAAGAAACGCCCTGGGATTTTTAATGACCACAGAGAGTCAGGACCTCGGTTTTACGTCTCATCCGAAGGACGGCGCCTGTTTTACAGTATAGTGTCCCCGTGGGTCCTAGGCTTGATAATAATAATAATTTCTTACACTTATATAGCGCTTTTCTGGACACTCCACTCAAAGTGCTTTACAGGTAATGGGGATCCCCTCCACCATCACCAGTGTGCAGCCCCACCTGGATGATGCGACGGCAGCCATAGTGCGCCAGAACGCTCACCACACACCAGCTATCAGTGGGGAGGTGAAAAGGACTGACCCCGCCGTGTTATGATTTTTAGGATTTTTCTCTTAACAGAGGTGTTTCAGAGTTTAGTGGCCCAGGCCCCGAGATAGAAAGTGACATCACTTCCTTAGAAACCACATGGTGCTGAGTTAGCCCGAGGCAGGAGGCCTGGTCTTTCGGGGTGGGCTGAATTCTTCGCTTTCCGGGGGAGCACCTCTGCGGGGCTCCGAAGCTGGCTGTGGCCCATTTGAGGTACACTGATCACATCGGCGCCCCGGCCAGGACGACGGAGCGCAAGGCCTCTCGGTGGGTGAGGCAGCTGCTGAGGGGAAAGAGGAGTTGTCGGGGGAAGAATAAAACGGAGCTCGGCAACAGTAACCGAGGGAAGTGACATCACCTTGCTTGACTCTGGGCGTCGTTGAATCATGGCAGGAGTCCCGGTCTCTTTGTGTAGCAGAATTCACTGCTGTCTGGGGAGTCGAGCTGTGTTGCTGTGAAGTGGTTGTTACCCGTGAGCGGGCTGTGAAATATTGGCGGCCTGTTTGGAGGGAGCACTTGTTTTTACATATCGCAATGAATAAAAAAAAAAGGTTAAAAAGCTAAAAAAGTAAAGATAGTTCTAATAACAACATGAAGTGGTGTAAAAATGATATGATTGGGGATTCCGAACGCAAGCTGCCACTTAGATAATGCTCTTCTTAACTAACAACAGTCTCAATAAACCTCAAAGAAGGCTGCACTTAAAACACCTTTTAAAAAAAAAAACACGCTGTCTCACTGAGATATTTTAGCATGCTTGGTATGCTGGTTATTTTATACCTATTGTATGTTCTGTGAAAGAGCTTTGCAGGATAGGGAGGAAATGTGATATTTGTTTTCTCTTCTGTGTGGTGCAAGATTCAAAATGGAAAGGGCACGAAGCAAGGAGCTGAGCACTGAATGCATTATTGATGGGACCTTATCATGTCAAGGCAACACTTTACAACTGTACAGAGATGCACAGGCACTGTAGGAGATAGAAACCAAGGATTCTGACAGCATCCAAGCCCTTTCCCTTGTCCCTTCAGAGTATTGTAAAGATAATGCTAATGTTTGTTAATGGAAAACCTGCCATTCTTTTCACTGTGCTTTGTAAAGTCTTACCTTGTGGCAATACTTCATTTTATCACACAGTGCAGAACTAATTGCCTTAACTTCTCTGTGTGGGTTTTCCTTAAAGTGTGACTCTAATTTTCAAAAATGAACTGCTTTGTACTGCCTACTGGAAAAATTACCTTCAATCATGTCTGAATTTGTAGGACAGTGCCCTAAAATTCTCCTACTACTGCTCTTAGGAAGTCATTTCACAGGCTCTGATGAGCTGTAGTCCTAGATTTCCTTACATAAATGTAAATAGTTGCAGTTAGTGATAATGAAGGGTATGTGAAATTGCTTGGAAATGTTTAGGAATTAACCTTGCCAGTTTAATCAAAATAAGGTTAATCGCTTTTTAGTGTTTGTTGAGTATTGCTGTACAGTATCTTTTTAAAAATATATATATCTTAACACGGGCTTATTTGAGATGGAATGCTGTTCCAGGCAGTTCTGTTCAAATCCCTTATCTTTCTGACCTGCTTAACTTTTTTGTGTTTTTAAAACAGTCTTCACCTGGTGTAATCGCCGCACTGACCTACACCGTGTGTCTGTTGCGCTTAATATCTCCAAGGATAAAATGGATTTGTGTTATTTTTCTTACTGCTGAAAGCAAATGGTTGCATGGCTGTAGCAGGGGATCTGATGTCTGGTTTACCTTAATCTTGTACTTGGATGGCAGTGATAATTGTATTTTTGGGTGGGATAATTGACCAGGGTGGGCGGCCAGTATGCTGTCAGATGTCAGCTGAAAGTTTATATATATGGTCTGAGACTTTTTGCCCCCCCCAAAAAAAAGCATATTAAAACCATTGCTGATCTTTGCTTGTCCATTGCTTGCAGATTCCTGGAGTGGCTGTGCGGGCTTGCGGTCAGTGGGAAATGATTCCTCATGAAGTCCATGGATCACACACTGACAGCAGGCGTGACTTCCCGTGCATCAGATTAAGATCCGTGCCGGTCAGACACTGAAGACAGACCTCCAGCACAGAGCTAGCCAGTGGGTGGCGGGAACCTGGTGCCGAGAAGGGAAAAACGAGAGAGAGAGAGAGAGAGAGAGAGAGGAGAGAGCAAGAGAGAGCGAGAGAGCCAGCTGCACAACCATGAAGTCCAACCAGGAACGGAGCAATGAATGCCTGCCCCCCAAGAAGCGCGAGATCCCAGCCAGCAACCTGCCCTCGGATGAGAAGCCCGTGGCCGTGGCCCCCGCGAGCGAGAGCCAGCGGGGAGAAAACCTGGCTTGGCTCGCCAACGTGGCCGGCAGGCATAACAGCGCCGTGCGGCACAGCGGCACCCCGGCCGAGACGGGACTGACGCAGGACAGCTCTTCGTACAAGACGCTCGCCGCCGCCGCCACGGTGGAGTATTCCTCCTCCTCCTCCTCCAGGGTTCCAAAGTCGGGGGCCACTGTGGCTGCTCTCCCTACGGTCTACCCATCATCCCTTTCTCAGCCAGGTGGGACCATCCAGTACACCCAGCTGCCGCCCAATCTGCAGTTCATTAGCTCTGGTTACACGGGGCCGTATACCAGCTACATCTCCTCCCAGCTAATCTCCCCACCAGCCACCTCTGCCCCCACGCCCCCTGCCCAGCGTGCCCACCTGGAGGCCTATACAGCCGCCGTCATCTCCCAGGCCTCCAAAATTGACCAGCACCACTCGTTAGGCCGGTCGCCCGGGCTGGTGGCCGCCGGCGGGACCCCCCCGCCCCCGCCCACCTCTGCCCAGCCGGCCAATCAGTACGTCCAGATCGCCGGCTCCCCCTTGGGCGTCAACCCCCGCGCCGTGTCCTCCCCTCCCGCCCACCTCTCCATGCACCTCCACTCCCATCCGGCCGTCATCCCCCACGCCCTGGCCCTCAGCGGGCCCTCGCAGGTGGTGGTCCAGTACGCGGACGGGCCCTCGGCAAAAAAAGAGGACGGGCGGATGCGGGAGATGCTGAACGGCGAGCTGGAGAAGGGCAGGCGCTACGGCCTGTCCCCCGAGGCCGGCTTGGCCAAGGCCAAAGGGGCCTCTGGCCATCACCACCATCACCACCAGCAGCAGCATCAGCATCAGCAGCAGCAGCAGCAGCAGCACCACTACGAGGCCCGCCACGTCATGCTCCCTGCCGACTACAGTACACACGAAACCTCAGGGCTACGGACCTCACTGATGCTGGTGCCCAACAGCCAAGCCAACAGCGGCGCCGACTTGGAGATGGCCTCGGAGAAATCGCCGTCCTGCGCGACAAACAGCGACAAGGCGGGGGGCCTCTGCCTGGGCAAGCCGGTGGCCAGGGCATCGTCTTTCACCTTGTCGTCGTCGTCGTCGTCGTCGCACCTGGGGGCGGACGGCTTGAAAGCCACGGTCACCACCCTCTCTCCCCACACGGTCATTCACACCACGCACAACGCCACCGAGCAGGTCTCCCTGGGTCTCTCTGCTACCGGTTTCTACCCCGCAGCTACGCAGCCGCCCATCATCGGCTACATCGCTGGGAGTGGGCAGCAGCAGCCGTCTGTTGGCTACCACGCTAACCTGCCCCAGCACTTGGTCATTCCTGGGAACCAGCCCTTGCTCATACCGGTGAGTGGCAGCAGTGGGGAGCTGGAATCCGGACCTTCTCTCGCCACGACGTCCCAGCAGTTTGCTACAGTGCCTCACGCCTTCGTCACCACCACAGTCCCCAAGTGTGAGCCCTTTGGGGCCAGCGAGCCACAGCCCCCTGCCCCCTACCACACTGCTGCCGTGGTGCAGGCCCAGCTCCACCTACCCATAGTCCCGGCCACTGCTCCCGCAAGCGTACTGCCCCCGCCTCCGGCCTCCTCCTCCTCCTCCTCCTCCTCCTCCTCCTCTTCACTGCCTCCATACTTCATGAAGGGCTCCATCATCCAGCTGGCTGATGGCGAGCTCAAGAGGGTGGAGGACCTGAGGACGGAGGACTTCATCCAGAGTGCCGAGATCAGCAGTGACCTCAAGATTGACTCGAGCACGGTCGAGCGCATCGATGGCAGCCAGACCCCCAATTTCGCCATCATCCAGTTTGCCGTTGGGGAGCACCGAGCTCAGGTGAGAGAAATTCTGCTGGCAGCTGAACTTTAATGGAAATCAAATTGGAACGTTAGCGGACCTTGACAAGCTTAGTGATAAGTGCCTCAGGCGTGTAGCCTTTTCATTTTCAGAAATGCTAAACCCCAGAAAAAGTGGCAAGATGTCAAGCAGTTTGCCTACTGTGAATTTAGGAGCATTTCTGAGCACTGTATTGTATTGTGTGGTATGTGTTATTTCAACAGGCAGCTCATACTGTACTAATTATGTGAAAACTTCTAAAAAGACCTTCTAAAATCCAGGCATAATAATCCAGGTTTAACAGTACTTAACAAATGGGCTACCAGTTTTTTTTTATAGATCTCCAGGAGATCAAGAAAAATGTTCAAAACAGGTGTGAATCCCACATCTGTGTATGTGTAAGAATGTGGGAAAAGTGGTCTGAACTGTTGGAGCTAAATTTTCTCGGACAAAAATATCTCTTCGTTTGTGGAAATTAAACTGAAGGGAAAACTAGTGATATTGCACACAAATTCTAAGGAAAATTCTAAAAGTCTCAAATGTATCTGAATGCATCCTATCAATAAACAAAGTGTGCATTATCTTATTTAATTGCCAGCAAATTCTTATTAATTATGTCCATACCAGCTGGGATTGTAATTTTGCAAATTAAAGACTGTGCAGTTAAGGGATAAGTGGGCATGAAAACATTAGCTAAAGGATTTTATCTGAATTCATTCAGAAACAATTGAAGCCTCGTTGTTTCAAGAGACAAAGATAAAAATGGATGAGATGCAATGCAAGATTTTAGAACAAAAGAACACTATAGAAATTACAAATGAAAGGCCATCTAATTTATTTGCTAGCATTTTACTGTAATTGATCTGAAGATGTCATCTACAGTAGTTGCTTCTTGAAAAAAGATAGGGTTTCCACAATTTATGTCTTTTGCGAGTACCTTTCGACTCAAATTCCTTCTTTTTCTTCAAGACTAACAAAGATTTTTTAATAATCTGTCATTGTAGGGCATTCGTCTGAACCTGGGATTAGGGATTCAAGCCCTGGATTGATCCTAGAGAAGCAGTCTTTTTAGTTTTGTGACCATAATTATGTACAATATTCCTAATGATATCTTGTATTGTGTATTTTAGAATTTAATATATTTTTAAGTTAAATTATATACTTTTAACTGTATATTCTTGCATTTTGCTTCTTTGATTGTTTTTCCTCATTGCCTAGAGGCAGAAAACAATGTCAGTTTTTGTTGTTTATGGGTGGCTTCTTCAAGTTCAGTATTTCCCATCTTATTTTGTAGTTCGGTTTTGCAACCTACATTTTATCACTCTGCACTTGTCTGTATTAAACGTTGTCTGCCAGTATTAATTCTTGTCTAAATCATTTTCAGTTTTACTGCTGCTTTGGCAGAATTTCCTCATTGTCCTGTTTTGGTATTATCTGCATACTGAACTAGTTTACTTGCTACTGACTGTGTAGATGATGAAAAGAAGTGGTCCTTTTTGTACTTCAGTAATTACATCAGCCCCATCTGAGCAGTCACCCCTTACCTAGTCTTTATTTGTTATGCATGTACTGTACAGTACTTGCATTACCTTGAATGTCCTCCACCGTCAATTTAATAATCACTTGTTTAATGGTCACTTGTTTATTTGTATACTAAACACCTCTACTGCTTTCCCAGCATCTCTACAATTTCATAAAGATCTCAGAAAAAAACACAACATTAGCTGTAGTTGACAAAATATACAAACTCTGTTCTGTGCTCCAGTGAGTATTATTAGAATTCTTGGTAGGCCTTGGCCTGTTCGATATACAGTGTAGAGGTGTAATGAATGAAGGAACGTGAAATATATATTTTTTTACTCAGCACTTCTGCGCAGTCTATGATTCATTCCATACCACCGACAATTCTCTGTCAGATCCTTGAGTCCTGAATTGGTGTAATTTTTCCTGGACAAGGTGCCAAAGCTGTTTCAGACCAATGAAATGGCTTGCTGCTGCTCACAGCCAGAAGTCGCTGCCACTTTACAGAAGGCTGTGTCTAAAGACCTCGGTCTGTTTAGTCTGTTAAACCTCAAGGATTCTGCATCTTCTTCTTTAATCAGTTTCAACTATTCCCAGCCCCTGCAGAAAGACGTCTGAGAAAACACAGACCAACGTGTTTAAGCTTTCTGCAAGTTCAGCGGCACCTGTGAAAGCATTCGTTACCTTGAGAAAAATAACTAGAGCAGCACAAAGGAAGAGCAAAACTAAGACATGCAGTAGTAGCACAGAACAAATTCCTGCCTTTAGGGTGAGAATGAAAGAAAGGGTCTTGCTACAGCACCTTGTTTAAACCTGAAAATACTGTACATTTTTTGTGTTTTCACCTGTGCCTTCTGAAAGTAAATAAAACCTTTCATTACAGACTGGTTAACTGAGAGTGAATTAAGAAACTGGCTATAGGGATATCACATTTAATAGCAGGAGTTACAGTCTTATTTAAAAAGAGTCATTTTAGACTGTTATTGCTTGATAGTAGTTTTAGTTAAGTAGACTTACTGTAGTTAAAGAAAAGCGTCTTATTTTTAGGGGGGAAATGCAGTGCAAATTTCAGTCATGTTTTACATGATTCACAATTTACAAAGAAACACTAAATAGACCCATACCTATGGAAAACGTATGTATGCATGGTCTAAGGTGGTTCACTGCTCTTTAGTTTTGAACTGCGGTGTGTTTTGGCTACTGGCTACCTGCAGAAATGACAAGCATATCAGGCACCACAACAAATTGCTTTAGAATCAGAAAGTTTTCAGAAGAGTGCAGGAAGCAGATATGGCTATAGAAGACCTAACTGGTGTCTTTTTTTAGTTAAAATCTTGTTTCTGAAGAACTGATGAATTGTCTGAATAGAGGAATCGGAGATTAACAGGCATAGTGAATAGAGAAAGGAGGAGATACAGTACTGCGGTTCAATCCCTGTCTCACACGTACACTACCTCTTAATATTTGCTTCAAAGAGAGTGTTGTGTTCGGTGCTCAGTGTCTCAGTGAATGGAGTTCCATACTGGAAGTGTTTTGAAGGGCAGCACTGAGAGAACATAATTTATTATGCTCCGAGAAAGATTTTTAAATGTGTAAATATTAGTCCACGAGGGTGCCTGAGAAGTGTTGCTGACCAGCAGTTCTGCCGGTTTTGCTGACAGAACCCTCAGGTGATGCGGTTTGTAGCAACGATGGAGGAATTTCTTCAGGCAAATCCCCGATCAGCAGGCCCAGCTGACGGGATGATAATAAAGAAACAAAGAGCAGGACTGGGGTTTCGTAAGCGCTGTATCTCCTGTGAGGCTTCAGAGCGTGCCGAAACACAAATGAACCTGATGGGTGGGCAGGTTAGGGGAGCGTGCCCGGCGCCCCCTGTTGTCCACGTGGGATATGACAACCATTGTTGAGAGCCGGGGTGGAAATAAACATCCGGCAACTCCAGATTTGCTTGGGTGTGAAATAAAGAATGCCGAAATGCCACTGGAACGAAAGCGTGTGGTGCAGTATCATTCAGGTGTAAAGTCACTGTGCATGCAGAGAGTGCTTCAGAAAGAAGAAGCAAAATATTTATTTTGAAATTAAACCCCGCTCTTTCCGGCAGAGCAGGATGAAATGTGCCGTATAATGTCTTTATTTTGCCAGGTGTGCACAGTGCCGAGACTAGTTCACGGGAAAGCTCTGAGGGATTTGTGCTGTCACTTTTCTTCCCGCAGGTCAGCGTGGAAGTGTTGGTGGAGTACCCCTTCTTTGTTTTTGGGCAGGGGTGGTCCTCCTGCTGCCCCGAGAGGACCACCCAGCTGTTCGAGCTGCCCTGCGCCAAGCTCGCCGTGGGCGACGTCTGCATCTCTCTCACGCTGAAGAACCTGAGGAACGGCTCCCTGAAGAAGAGCCAGCCCCCGGACTGCGGCGGGGGCCTCCTGGCGAAACCCCCCAGGGCGGACGGGCCGTACGGAGGCCGGAGCCGCTACGCCGAGCAGCAGGAGAACGGACTCGGGCAGCGGGCCGGCGGCGGGGCGGGTGCCACCGGCACGCCGCCGGTCTCCGAGAACGGGGAGCTGAAGCTCCTGGAGCGGGCGGCCCCGCCTGTCGCCGCCGCCGCCGCCGCCTGCCGGCCGCCGCCGCTCGCCAGAACGGAGCCGGGCGGCAAGCCCGCGACCCGGAAGAGGCGGTGGTCGGCCCCGGAGAGCCGCAAGGTGGAGAAATCGGAAGAAGAGCCTCCGTTGACTCTGCCCAAACCCTCTTTTATCCCTCAGGAGGTTAAAATCTGCATCGAAGGCAGGTCAAATATAGGCAAGTGAAGGCTCGCGGGGGACGTTTTTATAAATGGGGGAAAGAAAAAGAATACCCTTCTTCACAGTCGTTTTCTTTCGTATTTTTTTTTCCATTTTCTTTCGTTTTTGTTTTATCCAGAATACTGTACTGTAGGCTTAATAACCCAGTATTTACACGTTATCATCTTAGGTTCATGTTATAACCTTTGTAATAGTTGCATTTGGTATTACACAGGCAATTGGCGCAGGTGTTTGTTCCACAAATCTCTGGAGAGTACGTGTGGGGGACAGATATGTGGGCGCTTGTACACCACTTGACTTCACAGGGAACGGACAGGCTGGTCTGTGGCTTTCCACCCATGTTTTACTTTTAAAGAACCCCCCACCACCACCACCACCACCACCACCACCATCAGCAACACAGGCCCAGAGAGATTCAGGAAGGGCAAAGCACGACACCGAGAGTCCAGCCGAAAGTAGCAAGCTGAGGAACGTCAAAACGGGAGACAGCCAAGCCGCTTCATGTCCGCCGACTTTGTCTCGAGGCGTAGTCTCTTGAAGCGCAGGGTCATTCACCCCTTCACATTTAGATAAACCCTTTCGTACTTGACAGAGCCTTCTCTGGGCAGTAATGTGGGCTTTTACTTGAGATGTTTGTGCTGTAAATTCAGAATGTAGAATATCGGCACTTTCCCATCTTGGGTTTAAATGCACGGGGGTGGCGAGACGGAATCACTCCCCTACATCTCGTTTCTGTGGCGACAAGACCGCTGGTAGGGGTTGACATGATGTCAGCCAGCCCTGGCACTTGATCTCTCTGTTTTAATATATATATTATATATTTTTTTGTCATTTGTTTTTAGAGATAACAGTCGTTATTTTTGGTTGTTGCAGCACATTATTATGGACTTTGAGATGATACAGAAAACAGAATCGTCCGCGTGTTCGGGCTCCATCCATTTCGTGTTTGTTTTCACGCCAGGCGAAGTAGATCAGGTGATCTGAAGTGTTCTCAGATCCGTGACTGATACGCACGTTGCAGTCTATGGTGGGTAAACTGCTTTCTCGTATGCTGTGAATTTGGTTTTCTAAGGCATGCAGTAACCACAAAACATTGGGGAGTGCCAGCTCCCGTGATTAAAGACCCCAAAAAGTGGACCATAATGGGGAATGGGAAGAATCCCAACCAGAAGGTCTGTACCAGATCACAGTACCGGACTCATTTTGATAAACCAATTGTAACTACATTACCATTAGTGACGGGGATGGGTTTTGAATGAATTGAACTCTGGTTGGCTCTTTATACCACTCCCAGCAGCCCCCAAAGATTGTCTGAAAGTTGCTTTAAAGGGAAATAGAGCTGATTAGTATTTCTG
Organism: Lepisosteus platostomus; assembly: GCF_059453375.1. Taxonomy (NCBI): domain Eukaryota; kingdom Metazoa; phylum Chordata; class Actinopteri; order Semionotiformes; family Lepisosteidae; genus Lepisosteus; species Lepisosteus platostomus. The sequence goes on along the minus strand of NC_142622.1, from coordinate 41,364,776 downwards.
AGGATGTCTGCACACTTTAAGCTGTTTACATTTACTTTTAATTTGTGCCCTTCTGCCTCATTCTAAATTAAGATGCTGTTTCTCTCCCAGAAACAGTACCACTAAAAGCACACTTACAAGATGTACATTATGTGAATATGTTTTAGAAATTATATACATTATAAGGTTGGTATTTAAGCGTGAAGTCAACAGTTTGTAGAACTGTCTGCTCTCATTTAAGTTATCATGCAAATGTTCTGATTGGAAATGCATCCTGCTAAAAATATTAAGCCCTTTATGTAGCAGCTTAGCAGCAAATAACAGCATCGCTGATTGTTGTTTCTCTTGACTCTGTCAGCATTTGCTGTTTTTATTTCCGAGTCCATCTTGCACTGGATCACATGGCTTCGAAAAACTCATTGCATGAATGTCTGGAAATTTCAAAGACACGCAGACGGTGTAGTATCTGAGAGATGGAGACCAATACAGAGATGCGAGGAGAGAGATCTTGAAACATCTACAGGTTACTATCTTGTCCCCTTTATACGTGATTGAATGTTGAAACCCATATTATAATCAAAATATGTGCCCAAAGAGTAGGGCTCTTCTATTCCTCTTATTGAGATCATGCACCATTTTGTCCAGTGATTTTTCCAGGCTTGTGTGGAAAGGGCCTTTATGCCCAATAATGATTTAGGAGCATAGCAGGAGATTCTGTCTTGCTCTGGACAGTGTACCTGGAACAAAACTTGATTTCCCAGGGGTGAAATGTATTATTACAGGGTACTCAAGATCGATAACCAAAATTCTGATGAGAGGAAGTGAGCATGAAGGAGCTGTTTGTGCAGCTGTTGCATGTACTGTTGAAGCATTAAGCATCAGCAGTCAAGGGCTTTGTCCCTCAGGAGTAAATGTTTTCCTCTCTGCATGTACGTGAACTGTATCAAACACACCTGGACTGGTCTTCACCCAGCTCACTAACTGCCTGACCTGCTCCTCAGGGCACTACAATGGAAACAGCCGATTCATAAAGCAGAAATCAAAACGTGTCTCAAGGCCTTTGGAGAAACTAAACAACAAAACTGCCTCGTCATTTCCTCAGTTGACTTGCCTTGTGTTGTATCTGACTAGACTAGGTGTTGTGGCATTAGACAATCAGACCAGTCGGGTATTACTACAACAAGCAGTGCCGTATATCTTTCAGAGAAAGAAAAAAGTCGCTTTTACTATCAGGTTTGAATAGACTAGAGTCAGCTTTACATGTTTACTTTCAGTAGTTTTTTAGATCTGTAATGTTTTTTTTTTCCTTTTTAAACCTCTTGTTAAGATTTTGGCACATTTTGCATGATAGATGGTTCATGTTGTAGTGACTATTCACACCCTGGGGGTCAGGAAACTTGCAGAGGCAGTCAATTTGATTGTAGGCTTATGTCGGTCTCCTGACATTCTGAACATGATCAGAGGAATAGGGGAGAAGAAAACTAAACTCAATCCAAATTTTGAGTAACCGGTGCCAGTGTAGCCTCTTTGTCGCATTTAATGGGAGAAGTAATTAAATGGTGTGAGAAAAGATTGGAAATGAGGGGACAGGTGATTGCCTTCAAGCTTTTAAAGTGTCTGTCACACCTAAAAACTGAGAATCGTTTGAAGTAAAGTGTGATTTTTACGGTCTCAACATTCAATAAGTACTGTACAGGGTGTGAGCGAAAGGAAGACTAGACGAAATAGTCTTCTATAGTCTTCATTAGCATTGTTTCCGGCAGCAACATCGTAAGACAGGTTGCATCTGGGGTGAATGGGATGAATGTGAATACTGAAGTAATATGTGACAGCGAGGAAAGAAAAGGTCCCAGGGAGGACTGATTTAGTAGAGGCACTTTTGTTTTGGAATTTTTGATGCTCCGCTTCCAAGAGCACAAAAGCCTAAGAAAGATTTAAAAAAAGGGTGAACCACTTCAACCTTGTGTGGCTGTTCGATGAAGCTGCCTCCGACATGTAGTAAGGTCTTGTTACAGGCCAACGAGATGGCTCTCTTGAGAGAAAATTCTCCTGATTCAAAATTGTACCGAGCGGCTGTATACTGAAAAAGAGGAAAAGTGATACTTTCCTTTTATATAAGGGAAGCAGATCTGCAGCTATAGTGAAAATGCATTCACTATATCCATTTCTACTTAATGGCCACAAAAGTTTGAAGGGTACCTTTTGTCTTTATTACACTTATGTTTGTTTGTATGTATATATACATATATATTGTGTAGGTGTATATCATGTGTGTATATATATATACACACACACGTATATTTTCTTTTACATGCACACAGACATATTCCACACAACATTGAAATTGCCCTGCTGTGTAACTGAGCTGGCGTGGCAGTGGACTGATTTCAATGTTTTGTAGTGTATATAGCGATATGAATTGTCCAGTGTTTTCTTGTTTAAAGTTATACTTTAAAGAATATTGCGATTTGCACATCAGGAGAGTTAGTAACTTTTGTGTTGTTGTTTTTTTTTCCGCTGTAAATGTGGGGAAATTGATGTAGCAGTTACTTAACAGATCTGCCTAACCTCTGGACCCATACTGATGGGTCTACTCTCCTACCTTTTTTGTTGTTTTTTTTCCTCCAGCAGCCACTTTCACGAATTTCTAGCCTCATCGTGTACAATTTGTGTGGAACAGAGACTGGTGGGTCACAGAAGAGCCATCAGTCATACTGAGTGCAAGCGTCTCCTAAGCTTTCTGTTTGGCTGTGAGGTAGCATACTTCCTCAGGTGTTAGTCTTCTTAAGGCAGGAGTGTGCCAGGCAGGGACATTTGGGGTACGGAAAGCTTGGGAAAAAAAAATGTACCCATGCAGATTTAAAATGTTTTTATTTTCTTGTAATAAAACCAGGGTCTCTTGGATTAAACACAAGGCTAGACTTTTTTAGTTCTTTGGTAGCAGGGGAAGGGAATGATCTTCAGCCGAACTTTAGTTGTTTTTTAATGCTTACAAAGAGGGGCAACATGCATTTGTGGAAGGCCGTCGATGTTTAACTTAAACCGCAAGCCAGATGGGGTTTAAACAAAAGAATGCTGAAGATGAAACGCTTATGCTTGGATGCTGTGGAGGCAAAAGTCTGGCATCCTCCAAAAGCGTGTGCTTGCATTTACAGTACACGTTTAAAACACGTCATCCAGAGATGTCTGTCATCTGCATTGTTTCTATACAAGTCCCTAAGATGGCCTTACAGCAGGAGATAAGACTGGGAGGCTAAAAGAGAGGTGATTTCAGAACATGCTGTCCTCTGCACCACTGATATTTTGGAATAACCAAACAGATGACAAGAAAATAATCCAGCTGTATGTGCTAGTAGTAAGAAGGGGACAGTCCAAATACAAACTGAACAGAAAAACTTCTACAACTGAATACAAGCCTGTTCTTTTGTACAGTTCTGGATTGTTTTTAAAATTAAAGTAATTTTCCAAAAAACATGTTTTAAAGACGAGAACAGAGACTTTTTTTTTGTTTTTAGGTGCATTATCCAGCGTAGGTGGTGTGACTGAAGCCTGCAGTCTGCCACGACACTATGCAAAAGTCTCCGTTTTACAACGCCAGAGGGTTTTTTTTTTTGCCCAGTGTCCCGTCGTGGACAGAGTCATTCTCCATGAATGGTGGTGCACCAAGTCTTGCCCATTTTCTGTTAATTTAATTTCCATTAAATTTCTGCAGTAACATGTGGTGTTACTGCCAATGCCAATGTTAAGGTTTTCAATCTTAAGTGTTGGCCTTTAGCTACAGTATGTTGGCGTCAAGAGCACCCCTTGACCAAACCCAATATCTGTTTTTCACACAGCTGCGCTGATCCGAGCACAAGCCTCCTCTTGCTTACGGTATGTAGGGTGCTGGTTTGAATCTGACTTCTCTCTGCCAGCCAGACGTAGCACAGACAAGCCCAGTGTAACACCCCAAAATACTGTACCGTTTTTTTTTTCCCCAACTCAAATCTGTTCTTGCAAAGAAACAACATTTGGGGTTTTAACCTTCCCAGAAATAAACAGGAGTATCTGCTAGCATTCTTACACTCAGATGAGAAAATGTTGTGGTCGAGTTCCTAGTGGTGAGGCCCAGTTGTGTGCCAAGTCCAATTCCACCAGGTTGGTTCAGTAAAATAGAAAAGTATTTGGATCTTAGCTTGGTCATACTCACTCAGTACTTCCATATTCTCTACTCAGGGCACGCACATTCTCAGCGCTTTGTTTTTGAACCGAGTTGGAAAAAGAGAGGCACACTTCAGTCTGGCTCAAACTTGCAACAAATATACAGTATACAGGTTCCAGCAATGACCTTTGCTGAGGTGGCAGGGAGACGTACTGTAGGTACTGTACATAGTGCAAATACAGGAATTAAAAACTGACTGGAATGACTTTGACACTATATACAGAAGAATGAGAGTGATGATAAGACACAGTGTGATTTAGTTTTTTTATAATTAAGTGTTTCATTAAAAAGGTATCCTGGGTAGTAAGACTGTTTCTTTCTAGACGTCAGTTCGCCCTTTTTTATTTTGGCTACCTTTCGCTGTTTTCCTTTCATCGTGCCAACTTGTAATAATTAGCGTCGCGCTGATACCCTCTTGAGTTTTTCCCCTTTTCTTTTAATAATTGTTTTCCTTTTCCCCTCATTGTGTTTTTACATTTATTCTTCTTCCTCCCAGTCCGCTTTTGCCTCAAACTGGAGAATATGCAGATAGTGAACTTTACCAGACTAGCAATGTGCCTCTGTACAATGTCTAGCTTGCAATATGTCAATATTATCTCTCACTATATATGACTCTCAGATTAGCTGAACACGGGCTTTTTTTTCTTCTGTCGACAGTTTCCAGGCAGTTTGTTTCTAAGTCAAATAGTCGGGATGCAATCTTCTGAGGGAAGTCTGTATAGTATGTTTTATTAAAAAAAAAGACTGTTCGTGTCATCGTTTGGAGTTGTACATCCTGGAGTTTTACTTAGAAAGTGTTTTTTTTTTGTTTTGCGTTCTTGTGCAGGCCACACCATAGGCAGTGAGCGAATGATGTCACCTGCTGAGCTTTTTATGTAGCGTTGATGGTTCTTTTCTACCATGTAGTCAGTGGTAAAACAGGAAAGACCCAAAGTGTCATAAGAAATAGGAGGGTCTCTTTTCCCTGACAGACTGTAGTTACCTCCTCATTCCTTGTTCCTCGTACAGATATGAACTGCAGCACTCAACCCTTCTGACTTATAAGGTCCCTGTATTTTTTAAATATATATATTTTGCAGTGTATCAATCACCCCTACCCCCCTGCTTTAGCAAACAAGACAGGTGCCCTTGCAGGTGACATCATCCGCTGCACCCTATCAGCGGCCAGAAAAAAAAAATAAAAAAAACTTTCAGAGCTCTTACTCAGGTATGGGGGGGGGGGGGGGGTTGGCGCGCGCATGAGCACACACTCGCGTGTGTGAGTGTGTGTGTGCGCGCGCTTGTGCGTATGCGTGCGTGTGTGCGTGCGTGCAGGGGCGCGTGTGGTACACTGATGTAACCAGAAGCAGCACTTTTATTGCCCGCGAGCAGAGGTGCTCCTCACCCCTCTCGAAGCCCGTCAAAAAAAACAAAACAAAACAAAACACAACAAAACCACCCGCACAGAGATGTGGGTCGCCTGACCTCTGGACCCTTCTCCAGAAGTTCAGTTTTCCTCCTGAGCAGCAGCAGACCTCAACAGCGCCTGTGACACGTTGTCAGGGCGCAGGGCCTTCCTGAACGAGAGCTGACACCTCTCGGACTCTGACTGGCATTTTGGGTGCCGTCGCGAGTCCCGTTGTTGTGAATCGCAATGACTACTCGTCCGGGTGGTGTTGTTCGCTAATACCATGAAACATGATGGTAGCGCTGACGGAAAAAAACAAAACAAAAAAAAAAACCTCATAAAGTGGGGACCACTTAAAACAAAAATGCACATTTAATCCTTTTTTTAGGGTAGAATTAATAATACTGTTGATGCACTTTTTGAAGCCAGGAAAGGTCAGGCTTGCCTGTCTGTCAGGGGAGGCCTGGTGCTTTCAAAGCTCTTACATTCATTTCAGAGAGAGAAAGGGGAGACTGACGGAAGTGTGGTCTGCGTTTTGCTTTTAAAGCAGTCAAGGCCCAGCAGTGTTTTCCTCACCTTTCCTTCCTTTTAGCTCATTACTGGGTCTAGTGAGTGAGAAAATGAGGTCAGGGTTTGACGAGGTTGAATGGTTGGGTGGGTGGATCGTCACATAATTCAAAGTGGAATTGGACACCTTTACTCTCGGGCTTATTTTTCTTTGTTTTTGTCATAGACCTCGCTTCAAAATGTGTTACCTTACTGATAGGATCTTTTTATTATTATTTTCTTTGTAGCACTATAACCTTTTAGTCGGGACATATACAGTAGATCTTTTTTTTTTTTAATTGTTTTAACTAACTTGAGTGGCCGAAGAGCTGTATGTAAGCACTCTCATTGAGGAGTACAGGTGATATTTTTATTTGTTTTTCTTTCAATTGCACAAATGAAAATTTGAATGTTGGTGCGCGAGTTTCAGTATTTGGAGAATTAAAAAAAAAAGGCATGTTTTTTTTTTTGTTTGGATTTTGCAATGAATTTGGCACCTTGTTTGAAAGGAGACAACCTGAATACAAATCAAAGGATTACTCAGTTGAACATGTAACTGTTGTTGACCTCATGTCAATATTAAAGGCTTTTGCCAGAATTCACTCTCAGGCTGAGAAAATTATATATGCCCACCCAGCACTTCAGTTTAATTTTGATTTTTTTTTTGTGGGATGTTTAATTTGGGTTTGATTTTTTTGTTGTTATTATAATTGTTCTGGTTATTTGAACTTTAACAAAAAGGTGCACCACTGTCAGAAAGAAAATTGGCCACTCCAATGCAGCGAAACGTATTGGAGCTCATCTGTACCACTTTTAAAATGCTGTATGATGAGCTTGTTCTATGAACCCATTTTTAATTTTTTTTCCCATTATTATATGTGGACGCTCCTATTTAAACTGAACCCAAATTGAAGCTTCCAAACAAATTAGCAAACATTTTGCTTCATGTGTTTTTGGTTGTCTTTTGAGTCATCTGAAACCATTCCTTTCAAAGAGTTTGTTTCAACCAATGCCACCACAAAGCAGAGACTGCATTTAATCCCTGTTCATGAATTTATTTGTTGGTTCCACTTCGTATTGCTTTTCAAACTTAACAGCGTCATTCTGGAGCTGTTATTCAAAAATAATAAAGTCTGTAAAACAGGCTGCTCAGTAGAAAAAGTCCATGAACCTCACAAACAATCCACAGCAATCTATCAGCAATAGATAAATGAAATTCTTGAAATTGTATATCTACAACCTGTATAGGAGGTTCTTTTCAGTTAAATGTATTTATTAATAGATTCCTCTTTGATATTTTTATAAACACATTTCTTTAGAAAACTTGACATATCTGTAAGAAATGGACAAAAATCCTCTGTTCTCCTCCACAGTTTCACAATTTGACGGTTTCGTGTGGTGTTTCTGACCTAATGCTTTTCAGTCTTAAATACTGCCCCCCTCAGTGAAGAACTCAGTTCACTAGTGACTAATTCTGGTTGCTTGTGTTACAAAAAGAAATGTGCAATCCGATTAACCCTATATTACTAGTGGTTTTCAAGAACAGACTGGTGTCCCAGTTTTCTGTTTTGACCTCGAGACCTCAAAGCAGCAACAGTGAGTGAATGAAAGTTAGAAGAAGGGAGCTGCACAGTATTTCCTTTAGATTAAGCATCAATGTACCCTGATCTCGCAGGGTAAAGAGTTTTACAGGGGATGTGATTTACTGTAGAAGTGCACACATTTCCAGGCAATTCTAATTCCCAGTTTTCTTTTTTTTTCTGTGTGTTTATTTTCCGAGTACCTTCAGACATGAGGTAGAGAGACATGAGGTATCGTTAAACAGGAAGCCATGACAATTTCACAGGATGCAGGCGATCATTTAGAGGAGCCTTTTAAAGAAACAGCTACTGCCGTAGCCCCAAGGCCTAATCATTACAGATGAGCAGATGAAGATGCTTTCATGATGAGAATATGTCTTCCACCAAGAGTGAAGTGGGGGCTGTGTTACAGATCTCTTTTTGCTGGCGAATGGGCAGAGGTGATATACAGTAGTATAAACAGATCTGGCCAGTAGCATGTGGAGCGAGTGTCATTGGAGGAATTAAACATGTTTTGCACCTTAGTGGTAAGAGGAGAAATAGTACAGACATAGTTAAGAGCTTTTATTGTGAAAGGAGAATATTTTTTGTTTCCATATGCGTGCATACTCTCTGTAATTTCAGTGTAAAATATTGTACTTGCACTAGCTTTTTTAAAAACAAATATAAAAAAATGGAAGAATTGAAATTCTATTTTCTAATCGTGGTGTGTCTATTTGTAGGATACACTCAAGTCTGTTTATTGGATTTTATGGTCCCTTTCTTTGATGGTGCTTGCAGGTTTTCTAGTTAGAAATTATTTCATTATTATGAATAATAAAACAATATTTGATTCAGGATTTGAACAAATTTGTTTTAAAAAAGAAAAAAAAAAGAAATTGTCTGTATACCAGTACAAGTTTATTGTTTCAGTATACTCGTACTAATAAAATAACAGTGCCAATTGCAAAGCTGTGCCTTTTTGACTTGCATCTGCCTTAAGAGCTGAGTAAAAGATTTGGATGAAAGTACATTCCATGGTTTCAATTTGCTGTATTATGCGTGTTTTCAATTTTTTCCCCCATTTCATTCAGAATGCTACACAACCTCTGCTTCCTCTTCATTGAGGTGATGATCAAGCGGATTCATGGTTTTCAGTTTCGAAGTGTCAACTTGTAATGTTGTTTTGCAACCAAATGCTAACTTACTATCCAATTATATTAAATAAAACCCTTACACAGGAGAAAATGAAGTTTTTTTCAATTTCCTGATTTGCTGTTAGGCTTTCTGTTTATTGACCAGAAGCTGAGATGTCAAATTAACAACAAAACACACTGGTTTAGTTTTTAATGTATGGCAAAAACATACAGTTGTAATGATCAAGTTAGTATTTCAAATTCAAATCAGGAAAAAACAACATTACAGCCTAAAGGAGGTTGTACCAGGTGTTCTTCAGTCCTGTTTTGCATATATTCTTAAATAAAAGTCTGCAAGTATGGGCCTCATTCTTCGCTAGGTAGCACCGTTTGTATCCTCCAAACAATCCTGTATTGAGAGTGGACTTTTTCTGAAGGAATTACTTATGTAAGTTAATATATTTTAAAGGCGTTATTTGGTCCTTATGAATGGTGTTTGACAGCACTGAAGACCTGTTGGGAATTTTAGACATGTTCTCAGCTCAGGCCTGAACAGCTCACTCTGAAATGCAGGTTGAGGTCTGTAGTTAATGGCCAGGATGCAGCAGAGACATTTGATTGAGCCCCACCAGTTACAGGGTTGAAACTAGCTGGCCATGCCTCTCTTCACTATCAACAAAACAGAACAGAGCAGACTACAGCCTGTGATGACCCAGGCACCTGCAGGCTCACTGTGGCAGTGAGGGATGGGCCTTCACCCCCCCCCCCAATTAATCCTAAACTGTCTGTGCATTTCTGCGGAGGCAATTTTGTTTGGAAAGATTAATACCCACCCGGATGGATGAGCAGGTTGGAGGAACTTGTTTGCACTTCTTCAGTCTCCACCTGTGGTAACAGGAGTGTCATCGCCGTGAGCCAAGATGTAAAGACACACTTGTCAATTCTAAATTTGGTGAGTATGTCGCTAAAAAAAAAAGCATTACTAGAACTGTGGTGGTGTGGGAAAGTGCATTATGAGTTCCTGCATTGCCCAAATTTGAGCCCCATTCATTTTCTGGTGGAGTGTCACAGTACTTTCCAAAATCTTCTCAGATCTTAAATTATCTTCCAGTTGTACGATGTTGCGTGGTGTTGCTGTGCAGTGACCGGGTATCAAAACAGCAAGAGTTCAACGATATCAAGCTCAGCTGAGCGTAAGGAATACAACTTGGTGGTAAACAAAAAGAAAAGAAAGAGTTTGTGTCGTTTGTCCTACCTCTGCCTTTGACATGCACCCTTTGCTCCATAAAACTGATGATTATGCCTAGTGCTACAGTGAAGGAAACATTAAAAGTTTAGTGCAGGTCAACCATTATATTTACAAAAAGTTATTACTGGGTTTAAACGTTTGAATCACAATTTGTTCTAAATGTATTTTTCCTTGCTATACTCAAATACCTATGATGCTTCCACAACACACCTATACACTGATCTACAGTATTATTCATTTTAAAGTGGCATTGCTGCTGTTTTTATACAGTAGTTCTACTTATGCATGCTAGACACCCATCAACCCTAAATAAAAAGACATGAAAACTAAATTACACTGGAATATTTGTTTATTGATTTGAACTTTTGCTACAAGGTCTTTACATTCACGGTGTGTTACGGTGTGTATTTATACAGTTTATAATACCCACCCCACACCACGCTCAGAAGAGATCAATAGCAGGAGGGTAGTATTTCATTCACAGCTCTCATGCTCCCAACCATAGAGCTGGGCCTCTGGTTAAATCTGTCTTTTTACAGCTCAAGGAAGCCCCTCTCCCCCACAGACATGCAGCCTTTCATTTTCCATGGGTTCTCTGGCCACCTTTATTTGTCGATTTCAAAATATGGGTTTTTATATCATGTAAAGTTTTCTCAGTCTGTCCTTGTACACTACAATAATGCACGGCGTGCTATCTCGTCTTACCGCCGCTTGTAATCAAGTCCGAACCTTTTCTTCAAAATTACTTCCACGGAAAGTGTGCTACTTTGTAGCACTTTATTCTATCTGGCTCAAATAAGAAATGGCCTTGATCATTCTGTAGTGTTCTTGTTGCCTACGAAGTCAGAGCCTGGCTCATCTGTTCTCTTAAGGTACAGTAAATCACCACCTTGATAATTATTCTCCTGTGAAAGAAACCGTTTCCCAGGCTATGGATGCAGGTTACCATGCTTTCTCCATGCTGAGATAATAAATTTAATATCTTGCTGGGCCCCACCATGCCAGATTTACTGTGCCTTTTCACAATATGCCACGTCATCCTTTGAATTAGCTTTGCCATGCGAGAAATGGTTTAAAGGGAGAGAAATGAGATGTACTGCCCTTCCGTAATATCACAAAGGACCTCAACTAAAACACTTTGCTTCAACGCCACTGAAGGAGGTTGTGGGGAGTGGGGGGAACCTGAAGAATAACATATTTCCTTTCCGCACCATGACAGCTAGAAATAGGAAACAACCTCGCATTCACACCCTCCACAGCTGAGGCCGAGTGTAAAGAGAGACCCCGGCTGGATCCAGCAATGAAGACCACACCAAAAATTCAACAGGTTAGCATGAGGGCAGCGCTTCCGGGGCCATTCTGTCAGCGCTCTGGGTGATCAAAGCTCTAAATCGGCTCCGAGAGACGGTTGCTGAGCTCTGGCAAGGCCAGGTAAGGGTTAGGGATAGCATGCACAGCCCACCGGCTCTCTGGATCCGTGTCCACCGCTAGGTGAACATGTTACTGGACTGCTGAGTGACTCTGATGAAGGTGGTCCGGCGGCTCAGCTCTTTCAGTTTGGCGGCCCCCACATAGGTGCAAGTGGAACGCAACCCCCCCAGAACATCGAGGATGGTGTTCTCCACATCACCCCTGTAGGGAACCTCCACGGTCCGGCCTTCTGAAGCCCTGGAAGAACGAGAGAGAGAGCAGGAGCGAAGATTTCAGAAACAAAAAAAGGGGGGCAACCATCTTCATTGAAGGGGGGTGGGCGGGGGCAGTAACTCTTGGATGATTTTAATATTAATCGGCTATCGTCCAACACACGAGAGGGCAGAAACGAGCGTAATAAGCTCTGCAGCGGGTTCGATGGGGGTCTCCACTCGTGCATTTCCACAGTAGAGCTGAATTTGGAATCTACAGTACTCTTCAACAAGAATGTTCACCAAAAAAATAATACTTTATATTTTTATAATGTATTTTATTGATAAGCCTCTTTTCTATTTTTATGACACATTCTAAGAGTCATAAAGGATCTACTGTGAAAATGATAAGACCTGGCGGCACTAGAAGAAGCAACTGCCAAAATTCCCATTCCTCTAGTTCTGAGGGACTCTTCACAGAAAGAGATGCATACTTATTTTTACTGGCAGCCAAAAGGGAAAGCCAATATGATCCCCAAAATAATTAAGTGACAAACTTAAATATGGGAGGTATACTCAATTATATGTATTATTACCGTGGTTCATCCTCGGAACTAGGAAGCTGGAGCCTGGCAGTGCAGAAAGAAATGTGAACAGATGGTTGAGGAAGGCGAGATTCCCCCCAGGCAGTTCTAATTAGTGTAATTGGCAGTCTGAGTTCTTAACGGAGTCCTCAAAGAAGTGTGGAGAACTGTTCTGTCCTTCCAGACAAGATGATGAGGTCAGGGAGGTCACGTTTAAAGCAAAGGCACAGAGTGTGTTGATACCAAATAAACAGCATGTGTTTGGCCTCCTCACACCACTTATAGTACAGCACCTTCACAGCAGAGAGTTAAACATGAGGCTTTCATCATAAAGAAGCACAGAGTATATATACAGTAGCTGACAGAGGCACCTGGGTACTGTATGTCCATTCAAGATGGCAAGGAAGAGAGAAATTGAAAGAAGAGTTTCGAAGAACAGTTTGTTTTTTCCCCCACATAAACACTGCAATAGAATTATAGACTGCAACAGGGAAAGCCCAATCTGCTGTTTCACATACTGTATCTGACCATTGCTCATAATCGGTGTTTTGGAATAAATGAATCTTCTGTGAAGTGAAAAGAACTAGGAAAAACCTTCAGAGCAGGATTTCTACTGGAACTACTGCTTTTCAGGGCCTGGATTCAACATTTTGGAATGTGAAGTGTAGTTGCTGGTGCAAAGAAATTTGGTTAGTGCAGTGCCTTGGAAAAATATTCACCTCCTAGCAATGATTTGCAATTTGATGAACTGCAAATGACATACACACGCGTTTTTTAAAAAAACCTTGAATTTTACAGGCCAAAGAAGTTAAGTCAAAAAACTAAAAAAAAAATAAAATAAAGCATGTCAATTGCATGCAGTATTTATCCCCTTTGTGTTACCTAAATGAGTTCAGAAGCCCAAAATTGCTTTGAAAAGTTACTCAATTAGTTGAATGTTGAATGGCCTGTCCCTGACTCCTTCAGTCAGGCAGTGGTTTTCAAGCAAAGATTCAACCATTAAGGCCCAGGAGGTTTCAAGACATCTCGGGGCTAAAGTTGTTGAAAGGCACAGATGAGGAGAAGAGCAAGAAACATTTTTGCAAGGCAATGTATATAAAGGCCACCATGAGGAACACATACTCATGGACAATGACCATTGCGTGCACACATGAAGGCACTTCCCATCACCAGTGTCCACAAGAATTAATTTATTCCCTAGGAACAGAGTACGCTCCCCCTGGTACCTACAAAGTTAGGTGGTTAGGTGGTTTCCCATTGTTCCACTTACACGTGTACCAAATTTCATTGCTCCATGCTGCAGCGTTCATTGTATAGGTGTTTGAATAGGCCAACGAACTAGGCCAGCTGACTTTGCACATGTCTTGTGTGGTAAATATGAAAGCAACTCACCTGTACTCAGCCACCCCCCCGACGTATTTCTTCATAGCAGTGTCGGAGCTCATCCCGTAGAAGAGCTTGACTTTCTTGCCGTTCTTCTCCGTGATCTCGCCCGCACACTGGTCGTGACCAGCCAGCATCCCCCCCAGCATCACGAAGTCGGCCCCTGCCCCTAGGGAGAGACACATGCAGCACAAACGGAACGAAACGCTGAAGCCGGGGAAAAAGGCCCAAGCTCACGCCCAAAGAACCCGAGCCGGTGGAGAGGCCTCATCCCTGCGGCACTTCTCAAGCCAAGACATCGTTAATGTAGTCGGTATTATTGACTGAAATCGCTTACAGTCCAATTTAATTTTGAACTTCACAAAAATTAGTTTTTTGGGGATTTGTTCGGAAAGAAATCTGGCAACCATGAAGGGGAACTGCAATGCTGTTTTTACTTCTCAGGGTTGTAATGAATTGGCAATAATGAGCGCAGTTCAAACCACAATAAATCTACCTAGTACTTCTTAATGTGTACAACCTCCAATTTACCATATAACACAAAAGAGACAAGGTTTCAATGTATGCACACCCTTATTGTCTGTGATGCAGAACAAAATTTCCAGTGATGTGAAAGCAGCCTTATTACATTGTAAACAGGCTTAAGACCAAATGCGTTTTGCTACTATATTAATAATAAATATTTTCATGACACTGACACATACAGGTACAAGGCAACATGTTTTTAGGTACTTAAGGTATTGCAAAAAAAGAGCAACCTGCCAACCAACTAAAACACATTCTTAATGTCGGGAGACCATGTTTCTCATTTGCTAAGAGCGAATAGTGAGCAGGAAGGGCTGCTTCCACATCACAATTCTCGTATGAATTCTCGTTCTCGCCCCTGGCCAGTCCAGCAGTTTCTCATCTGCCGCCGACAACACGGCGACCACACAGTAGTTTCACAAAGTTCACGATTTTACACTAAAATTTTGCCATACTGTCAGTTGATTTATTTTACTTAGATTGATTCACCAGCGTGAGGAATTGCGACCGCAGTTACCCTCTAACCTCTTCGGTACATGTCAGCAAGAACAGTCACGGACGTGTGCCAAACTGAAGATTGGAGAACAGTTCAAGTAATATCGGAGGAGTAGCAGAGGGGATCAATCTCAGACAAGTCTCAAAAAGACAGTTTTGACATGTCAGAAGAAACCATAAGACAATGAGAAATTCTGCATACAAGATGCGACTATTTCACCCATGTTGCTTGTTTGGTAGTTTAATAGCTAAATGAAACTAAAATCGTGTTAGTATAGTTATTTCTTAATTGGGTCATGAACCACTTGGATTACACTTTGTGTAACCTTAATTAATTCCCCATTAGTTTCCAATTGTGTCACCAGTGAGTGTGAAACAGCTCACCATTCTATGTCCCTTTATATACTGTAGGTGTATAAATCGAACCGCCTTTGAATAGCCTTTTTCTAGAATGAACAGATTTACAGCAGAACTTTTAACCTGACCATAGATGATAAAATGAGTGGTATCTCACCAGTGCATTATAAACCATACACATAACTTCCCTGGATATGAATTACGCTTTTTTTTGCTATATTGTATACCCAAGCATTCCATTTTCCATTACTTACCTTATAAAATATCGTTCTCTTGATGAGGACGTGGAAGAATCTATATAACCACCCAAATATCTTTCATATGCATTTCCCTGAAGCAAGCTCCTCCTACTACTACTACAGTGGTTAACATCATACATATTCATGTTAAAATTAATCGGTCATGCATCAGCCCAAATCCATGACTTTATCATTCCTTTGCTACTATTATGTGTTTCTTCTTTTTGTTGTTAGTGTCCTGCCAAAACAGCAGGCAGCAACAGCACATCTCACTTGTGAAGCAGTATGCTGACGTCTGACTTCATCAGCACTAAAGCCATGGGAATATACTCCTATGATATAGAAAGGTGTCTTAAAGGAGCTGGTTACTATAACAACGAAGATGGTTTCCTTCTGTTTATCACCCTTTCTACTAGTCTTGTGTCTGAATGAGTTACTCATGTGGATTAGCTGTTAGCAACCTTATACAGTAAGCAAGATGGTTAAATGACTGTCATGTTTTTAACCTTTCTTTCGTCCTTATGCTTATATTTTTGTGTGACTGCAGTTCACTTTGACAGCTTTAAAGTACTGCTGCCTACAGATATGCATACATGCTTTTGTGTATAGTAATGAACTCTTCTGATAATTGTTTATTTTTACTAAAGGTTAATTTACGTTTGCAACAGTATGCGAATGTGCTTTTTGTTGCTAAGACAGAGATGTTTTTTTTATAATCGGGCTGCGTAACTAAATTAAGTTGTGTCTTCCTCTCTCTGGCTATAGTAGGAGGGGTAATGTGGGTGTTAGGGACAGGCTAGAACAATGGCAGAATCTGTGTATGGAATTGACAACTGAGACTCCCTTTGGAAAAGCAATTGTTTTCTCTTCCAGTACTAATTAAGGGTTGCTTAGGTATTAAACTGTCAGATGCATTCTGTGTTTGTAACGTTTAAATAATTCAGACATCTTTCACAAGCTAAACCCTGGTAAGAATGAGGCTATGCTCATAAGCTCCCAACACCGGCTTTGCATTGCTGTTGCCTTCAGTCTGCCGAAATTAAACATTTGTTAAAAAGCTGGATTTTACCTACTGTATGCCCCCTTTTGGCAATTTGAAACATCACAAGAATATCTTTCTTCCATCTGTATAACATTGAAACACTGAAAGCCCTTACACTTTCTGATACTGAATTATGTTTTTGTTTTGTTTTATCAAGAGTAGACTCTTTGTTTTATCAAGAGTAGACTCCTATCAGACCTCCTGTCAGAGGTGAAACTGTGGATTAACAGCTTTTGAATCAGATAATGCCTGGTTTATAACCTTTTATTAATTTATGTATTCTCAATAAACAGTACAGAAACCTTTTTTTGAGGTTGCTTATTAGAGTAACTGTTGATCACTAGTCAATGAATTCTCAGATGTTATTTCAGGTTACCCAAGGGATTAATTTAATATTTAAGCTCATGCACTGGCTGACCTCAGCGGTACCTCTGTCAGCGCATGGCATTTTTCAGACCCTGGTTGCACGCTCTTCGATGGTTTCACTTTTAAATCGGGCAGGTGATAAACCTCACCCAGGTGAGCATGAATGGCCTGAAAAGCCAAGCAAAACTTACCAAAAGCTTTGGCAACATCACCTGGACAGCTGCAGCCTCCATCCTGAAAAGGAGGAGAATGCAAAAGTTTAGAGTGAACATGCTTAAGAATGGCTCATTTCTGCATGACTTGGACTCATCACTGATAGACCCTATGATATTAAGAGTCGTTCAGGTGATCAGCAGTATAGGTACTGTATTTTAAACTCCTTGATGCGTCTAATGGTCAGTTTTATTTATACGGTATGTTTATTTGAAATAAATCCTTTATGTATCCAGAAATTCTCATTCGTTCATATTTTGACAACTTGGAGAGTTACACAGCGGGACATGTACTGGAGCAACATGAGAGTGTACAGTAGTATTGTGCTGAAGGGTACAACAGATAGATTGATACTTTATTGATCCCGTGAGGGAAATTGCAGGTACAGACAGTAACTAAAAGTACAGACTAGCTTGGGATTAGGACCTTTCAGTCTGGAGTCAAGATGTGTTGTTGCAGCAAGATAATCTTCTTATATTGTGAAAGAATTAGAACCTGGATTGTGTCTAATCTTTCTTTTTTTACAAGCTTAACGCTGAATTTGGTACTACAGTCAGTTTTATAACAGATACTGGTGTCTGGAAAGGACCATACTGCCCCCTTGAGGACCATTAGTGCTATCACTTTTTCGCTGAGTGCTGTCTGATAGTTATGATCAAAACCCAGGTATCACAGATGCTAAACTTTGCATAACCACCAGAATATGCTAACATCCTGCAGAAAATCCTGTCGAGGGTTTCATACTCTAAAGACTACAGTATCTTTATTTTTTTCTAGTACTGGATAGTTGTAAATTTACAGCCCACTGTTCCAGGTTACACTATTGTAGTAGTGTTCAGTTCTTTTTGTACTTGCTACACTAGCTTCAGACTCACACTTGAGTACATACCTGAGCCTATGTGAAGTAAAATGCCTTCAAAAGGATTATTACTCAACAATGGGAACAAAGCAAAAACATTTCAAAAGTGATCCAGTAGATCATATCAGCTACCACCTTACAAGATACTGGAAGTGTTTCTGATTGTGATTTGCAGCATCGTCTTCCTACAAGCCTTCCAAAAATGTATAATTTCATCCCTTTCAATCCTGCTTCCATCTCTTCAGATCCTGTATGGTTATGTGCAGAGGTGTAACTGATGATTGTGTGAGCGACATCATACACTCACTGACCAGATTATTAGAATGTGGCTCGTATACCACAACGCCCCAGCTGAAAGACACCCCAGGCCTCAATGAGCAGCAAAAACATAGCATGCTGCAATGTACATCATACAATGTGCACGATTTAAGTCCATGCAGGCCCCAGGCGAGTATATTGATTTCTCTGGACAGATGAATGATCAAAATATCTTCTTGAATCTTTTTTCCAGACAGCTATTTCCTGTTATACACAGTAGATTTATTCAAGAAGAGATCTTTGTCATCGGTTTTCGTCAAACAAATAAATAATAAACACAGTCAAACACTTTTTCCACGAGCCTTTAGCATTTGTAGGCCTGAGGCAAAGAGTCGATCCTTTTGGATAATACAGCCCTGATCATGAGGATTCAAACGATATTGTGGTAGGACTGCCTTCCGTTATGAGCTTGTGAACAGGGTAGTAGTGTAGGGGATTGAAAAGCAATTTTCAACAGACAGTGAGGGGGCTGTGCTGATCAGGTAGCTGATGGAAATGATGATTAACACTATGTCTCATGGTACTCAAGCCTGCCTCTGAGAGCCTGTTTGACTGGGGGTTCCTAGTACTGGGCAATGAGCCTACACTGTAC
Organism: Lepisosteus platostomus; assembly: GCF_059453375.1. Classification (NCBI taxonomy): domain Eukaryota; kingdom Metazoa; phylum Chordata; class Actinopteri; order Semionotiformes; family Lepisosteidae; genus Lepisosteus; species Lepisosteus platostomus. Next base: position 41,346,124 of record NC_142622.1, on the reverse strand, counting down.
ATCTATTAAGCTTATGAGATGCCAAATATTGAAGATGCAGCTGTATACTAACACTAGCCAAAGTATGAATCATTCAAAATGGCGTTCTCTGAGGAACACCAGAGTGGCTCAAAGGCAGAGGCCTCTTACTGAAGTAAAGATTGGACATAAATCTAGGTACAGTATTGCTGGGACTGGCAAATTATTAGTTGGCTCTGACTATGATTCCCCAGATGGTACTAAATCATTTATTTTGTGCTACCAGGCCTCAGTGGTTTCAAAATCATTGTTTAGAAGAGTGTAGAAGAAACAGACGGAAACACTGTGCATTTCACAAACACGTTACCTTTACCACAGTACATTTCTCAAAATCTAACAGAAGCTTTTCGGCAGCACACTGATCAGGTTAGCAATTCACGATTCCAAATCCTCGTTTCCATTTTTTTAAATATCCTGACTGAGTATAAAATATGGAATTGAAGATAATCTAGGATGTGATAAGCAAAGAGTGATGCTTTTGAGCAACATGATCTTTAGTTAGACATTGCCCCCGTGAGTAACATTTGAACATATACTGAATTAATTTAAAAGCACAGAGAGCTTCAGTCTGAATTCATGCCGTTCCAAAACTCTGTTCAATTACTGATCTCATATACAGTACTATACTCTGAACAACAAGTGTGTGAATACTGTAGGTGTGCGTACCAACATGTACAGTATGTCTCTACATCCTGATGTTTGTGATTGATGAGGAATATGAATTTGAAGCTGAAGTCCGCACTCTTGTCTGAGCTCATGTACATTGGTGAGGAGACTTACAGAGATGATGTGTCCCTTCAGCCCATGAGCCGAGTCAGCACACTCTATGACAGCACTGAGCTGGGGATACCCCACGCCCGTCTTGATCCTGGTAGTGCAGACCGAACCTGGGCAAAAAGATTCAAAGGGAGAGACCGACGTGATGTTTGGCAAAAACCTAAAAAGCACTTTAAAATTGAGTCATATTATCAAGGCACACAATTATGAGACCACAGGACAAGCCTGAAGCTTGTATTTATATGCTCTATTTGTCTCACATGAACTGACACTATAAAAGATATACTGTATAAGAAAGGAAACAAGTGGGAGGATGAAATTCACCCATTTTTTTCATTTATGACATCTCGGAATTTTGGTGCATTTGCTTTTCTCTGGGAGCCTGTGTGTTACAATGTGTAAATAAAGGTTAAATAAATTCAGATTTATGGTGTCTTGATTTCAGGCTGGCAGGCCACAAAATGTGTTACTTTGGAAAGGGTGTGTAGACGTTCTATAGTCACTGTATTACTGATCAGGAAACCTACTGATCAGGAAGTTGAAGGAAGGTCAAAAAGACATTTTCCACACCATACTGTAAATGTGTCTTGAACAGACAGGTTAACAGAACTGAATACCTTTTGTCTAGATTAGAGTGGGCTACAGGCACCTTCACTCATGTATTTCTAATCAAGAAAGGTCCTGTCAAAACACTGAGGATGATCAAATAAAGACAGGAGGAAACAGAAACTAAGATAATGTGCATTTTAGAAAAGAAACAGGATATGCTTTTTTAATGAGGGGGTTTGGATATCTGGAATAAACTGATCTCTTCATGTACTGTACCTGGTCCAATGCCCACTTTAATAATGTCAGCTCCAGAGAGAATGAGCTCCTCCACCATCTCTCCTGTCACTACATTGCCAGCCTGCCAGGAAGACAACAGGACTTGCTGTGTTAAGACTTTGAAGCATGTGTGCGGGCGTCATTTCAGCAAGCTGATGTTCCCAGATTTAAACATTATACAGTAAATACAAAATCACTTGTCAAATCTAAAAATGGCCCACTGAGATAACCTGTAGCATGCACAATGCAGTAAACAACAGCTTAACTGCCAAGTTACCTCTGAACTACTGTATGCAGAAAAATAGAAAACAGCTGGTTATGTACGTAGTTGACTCTATTCAGCTGTGATTTTTGATTTAGCACTATTTACAGTCTGTGATAAAAATGCATTGTACTTTTTGTTTAGTCTTGGACAGGAATATACTGCCTTTAGTGTTTAGACTAGACACGTTTTCAAACAATATATTCAACTTGAAAAAAGGGTTAGTTAAGACTGAAGAATGGTTTTACAAATCCTAATACTGAAAATAACATTTACAGATAGGGGGAATTTGTGCAAGTCAACAGCTATCCTTCTATTTTTAATAACTATATTTTTAACTATGCCTAGAATGCTTATGTAATTCTTACATGTAATGAAGAGTTGCATTTTCAATCAGAATTCTATTATTTGCTAAACAAATGCTCATATTAAGTACAACAAGTGGATATACAAAACAGTGAGCAAATAAAAGGCATCAAATCCACTGTGTTTCTGAATAAGTGGTACAAATATGTGCTTTGGAGCCATCTTCTCTAGGCAGTGTTATAAACAGGTAAATGGGGCTTACCATGATGGTGTGATTAGGAAACTTGCTCCTGACAGTCTTCACAAATTCCACAAAATGCTCTGAATATCCATTAGCGACATCAAGACAGATATACTTTATGCCTGGGATGGCCTCCAAAATGCTGCACAGCTTCTCCAAATCTGCCTGGCCACTGCCTGAGCTGGCTGCCACATGCTGCAGGAGAGAGGCCAGAGCAGCTCAGTGTTTTCAAGCACATTTTCAGACCACAGAACACGGACCCTATCAGAAACAGGTCACAATCCTCTTTTCAGAGACCGTAATGCATCACAGTCGCAAGTTCCATTCTGAAAATCGAAGGGAATGATTTTTGAAGCTTCCTGCAAGTATGTTAACACATTGCAGTCATTTTCTTATTTAGTTCAGGTGGGTAGGTGCGTCAGCATGCGTAGGCTGCAAAGGAACAAGTAATAGGTTTATTCCATGCTGAAAAAAAGAAGAAAGAAAACACAACGTTTCGGCTGTGGAGCCTGAAGTTTCAGCCTCACATACCTGAAGAAGGTTCCACGGCCGAAACGTTGTGTTTTCTTTCTTCTTTTTTTCAGCATGGAATAAACCTATTACATTTTCTTATTTAGTTCAGGTGGGGAGCTGCGTCAGCATGCGTAGGCTGCAAAGGAACAGTATACCACACCCAAAGAAGGCTCCACAGCCAAAACGTTTCTTCTAATACCAATTGAAATGTCTACCACTCACTCATGGGCTTTTTAATTCTGCAGTATAGGAAGTGTTGTGGTCTCTTACCTCTAAGCAATCTGGAGATGTGGCTGCAAATTTCTTCCAGTCCTCCAAAGAGTAGTGTTTATGAATAGCAGTGAACAACATGTGCTGCAAGGCAGGCAAGAGTGGTTATACAGCACGCGATTGAAACATCTAGGAAGAGCTGCGATGGCTTGTTGTGGAATAGTTACAGTATCATTGCAAAGAGGGTAAAACTAACAGAGAATCACACCTACTGCATCCCAGCATGTTTACAACACACATTTTACTGTTCTTGTTCTGTGTAGACAAGTACAGCAGATGTCCTCCCGCTGACTCAGAACTTCATCAAATTAAGTTTTTAATCCAAGTAGGAGCAATATGCCACATTTTAATTTTGAGACTTTCTAGAATGGGGGGTTACGAGTGACCTATCCTCATTCTTGCCACTCTCTGCTTTTTAATTAAGCAATCCAAGAGCAGTTCCATTATCCCCTTCGCACACGTGAGCGCTTCTACTGAAAATCGGTTGCCTCACCACGCCCCCACACACTCACACGGTATAGGGCTCACCCGGATGTTTAATTCAAGATCCTTACTTTACTCAAGACCTGTGCCATCTCAAAGGTTCCAGTGGTGTCCATGTTGGCAGCGATCACTGGGATTCCATTGTAGGTCTGCTTGGAGTTACGGAATGTGAAGGTTCTCTGTAGGTCCACCTGTGGAAGAGGGGCTGATTAATCTGTAGCTCTAACGACGAGGTTTACAATATGACCAACAGCTGAGCCATTGTTTGGGTTTGGGCAGCTTCAACTAAGAGGATTCTTGTTTCAACGAAGAGACAAAGAAGATCTATGACAGGGCTGCCTGTGAGGGGACTGCAATCACAGCCAACCTGCCACAAAAGGCCTTTATCATCTGTAAATAGACATTGGGTGATGGATTAAAAACACACACTCTCAAATGGACGAGTTGTGTTTGTGTGATACAGTATATTAAAGGCCTCACTGTATTAGTTGGTGGATGTTTGACAGAGGTTTAAGGAGGGGGCAGGTTGCTGAAGACCTGCATGGTTGAAAGATAGCCTCACGCACTGTATTATTCACCTACTGTTATGGTGAGTTGTCATGTTTTCTGGAACTACAGTATGTTAGTCAAGTCGGGGCACTGGATCATTTTAACTGATCTGGTATTGCAGGCATGCAACTCCATATTAAGGCTAAAGGGCTTTGCTTTCCTGTAAAAGAGTTTTATGTTAAACACCTACAGTAAAATGGGGGAACTACAATAATACAGTAAGTCTAATAATTCACTGACACAAAACTCTATCCTTATTTTTTGTGCTACAGAATATACAGACATGCAAGACCTGAAATTGTGAGAGTCAATCGCATATTACCATAACTTTATATTAAAAGCCAGAAGCAGTGTGGGAACAATCAACATCAATACCTGGACTTTGAAGTTGTCATACAGTAATGGTCTAGAATCTTGCCTGATATTATCTTAATGCAACATCAACATTTTGAAGAATCCCAGGGTATAAGGTTTAATCTCATGCACTGGCACAAACCATTTTCACTTAGAACTAGTCTATTTTTTAACTTAGTTCTGAGTTTTCTTTACTAAAAACATGATGTGCCTCCTAATCTACTGAATGAGCTAAGTTTGAAGTCAAGCTTCTTCATTTCTGTGCAGATTTCACAGGTCCCAAGCAAATCTCTTCTGAGGTTATCACCTACTGAGGCTAAAGAGAGTTCTTTCTCCTGGTCTCCAGCTACATTCTCTTCACACCAAGCCCACTGCTGTGTCTTCAGCCTGTAACGTCTTGAACAGAACCGTTGATTATAAAATGTGGAAGGTAACTGGTGCACTTAAGAATGTTGTCACTGAAACAGTTCTCACTGTAACTTCAGTATCTCTTCATTTATATCTCACCACCTGTTTTCTTAACTTTTTTTTAAACTTGTATTCATCTACAGTATGGCCTTCTTTTCTGTTCCCATATTTACTAATAAATAATTAAAAATGTAATTGTTCTTTATTGCACTTCTCTGAGTTTTAGAGTCAGCTTCCTGACTACTACTATTCTCAACTGCACTAAGTATTATCCGTTACACTGCCTCGTCTGCTACAGTTATACAGTTTAGCTACACCAAAACTGTAGACACACCCATGTGCACATGACATACAGTAACATCCTGCTTGCCAACAAATGTCAGATTGTTTGCATATATAAATACTATATTAATACATAGAGTAAGTGTATGTCGCTAAGTTGTTATACATTGTTTATAAAATGTGATTTGCAGCCCTTTGTGTTATCCCAAAGACATATAAATAATCTCCAGAGCATTTCTATTTCTTCGTGTTTATTTTTTCAGATCTCTTTACACTTTTCTTTGGGTTTTTAGCTTTCTGTTTTCAGCCAGAACATAAAAAGAACATTTGTTAGAAGATCCCTAGTAATTTTCTCCTTGGGCATTAGATTATGCTGAAAGCAACTTACAACACAAAATGACAAATTCCTTTATGGGTGCTGTACAAGTATAATCCACTGTCGCAACAAAATGACATACTGTAAAGAAAGTTTTCCCTCTGAAAAATATAGTGTAATTTTATGTGGCAAGTATGCTGAGTATGTATCTAATTTTTCTGTTTTTTTTAAACAAACTCTGTAAACAATTCTGAAAAACAACACATTTCTTTTTTTAACAGTAAATCAAAGTGCTTTAACAATTGGATATGATCTGTATTTTGGCCAAGAACTCTATTTTGTAATTTCATTTTTTTTTTTGTAGTTTCATGTTGATAATCTCCAGCTATTACCGATATGCTCTACACAAAGCACGGGCTGTACTAAAACAATGCACATTGCCTATCCTTAATACTGGCAATCAGTTATGCCTTCAGGCAATTGCTGCCACTAATCCTACAGTTAAAAACTAAAGGAAGACCACAGGACAAAAATAAAGCCAGGTGCAGGTTAACAAGAGGCAGCAAAAACACAATGGTAATGGAGTTTCAGGGAAATCCTTTTAAAAGTAAGGACCCTGACGTGCTTGTCAATAACAAATTATAGCAGGGCACACGACACTTTCTTGTTCTGCTTCTCCTCACAAACCCACTGTTTTACTTTTCTTACAGTTGTCTTTTCTTTTGTACCTCCATCCATTTTTCAACTGCTTTATCCAATAGAGGCCCGGGCTTAAAAAGGCCAACCACAAAATGAAGTTGTCGGCCAAACCTTATCCAGGCAAGCAACGGGTGTAAGGCAGGGTACACCCTGGGTGGGACGCCAGTCACAGGGAACACACCAACGATTGTGCCACCATGACGCCCCAGTTGTTTTCTGCTTAGTGGACTTCAGGATCGGAAGAGGAGGGCTACTGATATTTGTGGTCTCAAAGATCTCACGGCAGGTTTGGCCATTTTTAGTAATACTGGATATAGTGTGAAGGAAGGGGAGAGAACGGAGAGTTTCTATCACAGAAAAAAATAATGAGCAGGCGCTTGGGACCTTAAGGAGAAGCCTTTCTGTTGCACCATCAGCATTTTTAATTACACAGTGTTAACAGTAGCAGATACTGTAGATGGTTGTGGCTAGCCTACCACTAGGACTGTTTTCATCACAGAAAGGCATACAGTACGTGTACATTAATGAATGATGGAAGCCAAACTTCCTAAATGCAATTCTAGGGGTTGGACAATTGTATGGACATCGTGTCCACATTCTTTTCTTTTGTTATATTTTAAAGATCACCTTGTGAGTCTATTTTGTTCCAAACTGCTTTTCATTGTCTTTTCACAATGGAAAGCACCACGTGGAAGCATACTGTAACCATGGAGACATGAGGCAATTACTGCATTTGGAAATACAATCCTCAATAACTACGTACACAACCATGAACAAAATCCGTTTAATAATGGGGATAGCCCGTTGTATCACAAATGCAAGTAAACCACAAGCTGGTTTGCCAAAATGAGAAAACTATTGCAAGTATTATGGTCCAATAAATTCCAATGAGTTAACATTTAAAAAAAAAAAAACTTTTTTATCCTTAAATGTTTTATTTTTAAAAAAAGAGACTATCATATTTAAAAAAATATACATATTTTAAAAAATCTTAAATTAGCCTGCAAGTTTTCTAATATTATCAGAAAGGTAGTGAGCAACACTATGCTGTAAGTGTGAGCAACTGACACAGCAGGTATTCTGAATGAGACCTCAGTAATCAAACAGCCCAGATGCTGTCTTAGATCAGTGCGCATTCCAATACAAGTTCTTTAAAAGTGGCCACTAGCATCTAATGAGGCCAATGGTTCTAGAGTACTTGACAGCAGCCAATTTTTAAAAGAAATCATTCATGCTTTGTTAATCAACAGGCACAAAATTCAAGGCTATGTAGCAAAATGAGAAAAATACAGCAAGTGATTATGAGTGAATAGATCAGAAATTACATACTGCAAATGAAATACAGTAATCATCTTTGGTTTTGTCCTTTTTGTTATCCAAAAATGAAAAAAAAAATTAAAGGAATAATATATTCTGTGTTTTATCTCCTCCGTATTTTCCTTTTTATACAGTACTGAACATTCCAGCTGTAAAACCCATTTAAATATATATACACATTTGTACATTACTAATAGGAAAAATAGGAAAAAAGACCTTTTAAAATGAAAAGTTGAGCAACTGAATACCCTGGCTTTGTAAAGTCCTTATTGGTCTGTGACACAATAGTAATGTTAAGATGTTGTCCTGGCATATCAACCCTTTTTGTGCACAAATGGGCTAAAACACTAGAGCGCCATAGATCTCATCTCTGAATATAGATAATATAGATCATCAATTTCCCTTCGGGTTAAATAAAGTCTTACCTACAGTATCTAATCTCCGAATATGCAGGTAACAGGCCCAGTACCTGAACAGTAACTTAAAGCTTTGCTTGATTATCAGCTAACCTGACACGAGAAACAGATCGGTACTTCTTCTCTGCTGCAGAGTGCAATGCTGGTGCTGACAGCTGAGTCCGGTGCACCAAATAACTTTACATTTCTATTTTTATCTGCTCGCTCTGTGTCCTGGTTTCATATTTCTTCACCTTGACTTGTCACTTGCTGTCTATACTTCAATTCTTTTTCCAATTATATGCCCCATTGATGCTGGAACTGGAAGTTTGGAAAGTACTCGTCTTGAAGAGGGAGTTCAGGACTCTCCTGAGGAAACACAGACCCCTCTGTGCCCTGACTGTCAGTACTAGGAAGGTCATTTGTATTGTACTGCACTGGAAGAAAGTACCACAGTTCTGATTTCTATTTCTAGGAAACATGTGCCGTTTCAAGTTTGGTCTAATTTAGCATCTCCAACCTTATGTTTTTTTTTTTCAGGAAATATGTTCATCCAAACATGTCTGTTTCTCCGACCTGTCACAAAATCACACATCAGTTATGAAAAAGCAGCTACTGTACATGCTACATGCCTCTGAAAGTCAAAATAGGTACAATAAGAAAACAACACCCACCTCAGATCGGCTCTTCAAGCTACTCCTTTTAGGTCTGACAAGGACATCTTTAAAGTCCAGTTTGAGGTCAGCATCCACCCGGGGCATGGCGAGATTTCTGAAGGACAAAGCTAACCTCCTAATGCCTCCGGCTATAGTCACCCGTCCCGATCTACAACAACCAAAGCCGAACTGTCAGGCAGAGAGAGTATTTATAGAGCAGAGGAGGCCGTCTCTGTCTGAACTCCCATTGCTTTATTTGGCCAGGCCTGTTTTGAGAGAGCACTGTAAAAAGCAGCCCTGCTCTTCGCTCAGCAGCTACACACAGACTGCGGATGGCCCCAGCACTGCAGCGCGCACACACACACACCTGCAGTGAGGCGGCCACTCCACACCACTGCTCCACACTCAGCAGTCCCCCTGGGAGCAGTACTGCAATCGATACCCTCCGCGCAGACGCTGCCGGCCTCTAAATATTGCAGAGCCAACCTTAAAGGGGGCGAGGTGGGGGGTGGGGAACCCCATCGAGTCTGTCTGTTGTTGTAACACGTCTGCAGGGGAGCTGTCGGTTTCTAAGCAAGCACCCCGAGACAAGCTGCCTTCAATATTTAACTAATCGGCATGTTGTGTTCAATTTTGACAGTTGGCAGGATCTGTGGCGACAGCCCAGAGCAAAAACAAATTTTGAATTTCCTTAACGTGTATTGTCTTAAACCTTTTTTTATTTGCAGGGAGAATGTTTTATTGTATATTGAAAAGTGAGAAATAAACATTTTTATTTTTATTTCAGCAAAACCTTGTGTCATACTTTGCCCAGCCACAAAGATGACTGTTATTAAGCCACTTAAATATAGTCAAATAGTCAGGACCTCATTGGAAGCAATAGAGATGTAAGTATCATTTCTTTATTCCCAATATTCCCAAAGTTCTGGAGGCTGGTTGGGAATGCTGGTTTTCATTACAGTCGAGCATAGCTCCCTCATTTAAGCCCTGACTGAACGAACAAGTTGTTGGTTTGGAATATTTTCAGGTATTGAAGTGTTTTGGATTTTATTTCACTTTTTATTTCAAAAGCAATACTTAACAGGCAACCTCCAACATGCTCAAGAGCTGAAAATGGCCCAAAGTAATCCTATCATTACGTCGATTAAGGGTTCAATTGTGTAACTGAGAGCTGGGCTCGAACAAAAAACAGACATTTTGTTGGCCTTCAGGATCAGGATTGAGAACTCGGGCTTTAATTTACAAGCAGTTAATCTTACAGGTCTTCATTCGCACTAAAATGAAACCACAGTATGTTATGGACTACCTTATCAAACGATGCCCATTTACAGCTCCCTTGTCAATAGATAATGTATATACAGGTATTTAACTATATGAAAGTACTCCTAACCCCTTTAAGGAGCACTGTGTTGCAGTAGCAGAAGTTACATCTTCCCAGATGTACTGTAAGGGGTAGAATTCTTTAAACCCAGTATACAGTAGAATGCAAGATAAGCATTAGGTACACCTACATTTACAAAAGGAAATTACCTCAGCTCAGGTATAAAACAAGGCTATGTTTAGTGGCAAAAGCTAAGAAAGTGCACTTACTTTACCTGTGAATAAATCGTTTGAGTTAAGAGAAATATTAAAAAGGGACGGACATCACTGAATGAGTAAGCCTGTTAATAAAAATACCTAATTCGGCCACAAGGTGGTGGGAAACATAGTATGAATTTGTACAGTAAGATTATAATGAGCAAAAAACACAGAAAAATAAAGCTATGACTTGATCATTTCCATTTTAAAAACACTCCGAAAATATGTTGAAAACAATAAAATCTGGTATGCAGATGCACAAATAAAGCCAGTTCTACTGTGCCACCGATACTGTAAGTTTAATTAGCAATGTCCATGCCCAGCTGACACTTCTGATCTGTCTACAGAGCTTTAAAAGTTTTGCATTAAACTGTACTGAGGTGAAACACATTTGGCTATCATGTGAGAATTTAAAAGACATCAATTTACATTGAATTGAAAATACATTCAATACATTTAAAATTGACAATATGTATTCTATACTATGGAGTTGCTAAGCCTGCTACAGTAGCTTGCTTTATCACTACAAGCCTTGAGCCAAGTGGGGGGAATCTGTTGATAGTAGATCTGTGCCTGGAGTGCTGTACACTGTTGAGTCATCTGCCATTTTTCACCCTGCGAGCTTCAAAACACGTACAGGAGAGAGCAGGGATGAATAATGAATTACTGCCATGATTCTGATAACAATGTAAGCTCGCTGGTCTCTGGAAAGTATCTTTCGAGAATCACTACAAGACCAACAAGAGGGCGACTTCAGCCTCTAAAAAAAACTTTGCTACTGTACTGGTTATACTGTAGCATTACATACTGTAGGACTGCAAAACTGCAATGCACGCGTCACAGGGATATGCGTGTTTAATTAAAATATCACAGACAGTAGTAACAGAGAGAGAGAGCGAAAACCAGACATAACAGATAATGTGGTGACGGATTTATTTAGTAGGATACAGTTATAATCTAGATCAATTACAATTTGGTTTGTTGTTTCGTATTTGTTTGAAATGAAAAATTAAATACAAAAATAGCTGCCATACACCGTTTAATTCCGCAAGTTGGTAATTGTTATATCCAACAATTGGTATGTGTTTCTTGAAAAAGCAGATAGCTACAATTTTAAAGACAAGCAAGCATCTCTTTAAAGTATGGTATACCCATTTTATTATTGCATGTGATATGTCGCCGGAATATAATTGTTCTCTTAAGCTCGCAATGCAAATTTTATGACACATATACAGTAGATTGTGTACGCAAAATCAGTCATATGCAGAACGACAACATAATGTGTTAAGTAATGTCTAGTTAGTACAGCTCCACGGCCGAAACGTTGTGTTCTCTTTCTTCTTTTTTTCAGCATGGAATAAACCTAGTACAGTAAATGCTTGTTCGAAAACTCACACCACGCCACTGTCCCCCTGTCTTCATGCCCTAAAGATACTCTGCTTTCAGGACATACACCTACAGCATTAACACGCTCTAAATAATTATTTAAAATTTTGCCCTGTCATTAACTCTTCTTGTTCCTGAATTTCTATATTATATACGTATTTATAGTACAAACAGATTCCTTAAGCAAGCCTACACAGGCAGGCTTTGACCATTTAATTTTAAAGGAAAAATGTACCGTACTGTACGTACCTGTTTCCAACCGGAATGGTCCCCACGAAGGAAAGAGAAACTTTCCTTTGAGAAATTCTCAATGAAAATGAATTAATTTAAATGACTCGGGAATATTTGTGTGTGCGTGATGTAGGTGTTTATCTACGGAGCCCGGGAGGGGCCACCAGTAGGGGGGAAAAAACTTTATATCGATGCACAAATCGTGCGCACGAAATATTGAAATCGGTCCCTCGTTTTCTTTAATTCGTGCGCACGAAATCACGTTTTATCTTTCCTTCGTTTTCTTTGTGTCACGGTAGTCAACCGCCCATAGAAAGTAGCTAAAACGCCAGTATTATCCCCGGCTCCTACCAACAACGCTATCAAACACTAGTTAACACGTTACTGTCTCTATTAGTACAATAAAGCCTAATTGACACTGCTGTAGATTAGGATAATGGACACAGATGAACTGATTAAGTTTTATTTTGGGTTGGGGATGAGATATTAGGGCATTGTACAGTAGCTACTGTACTCTTGAACTACTAGTTAGGACTGCACCTCTCTTTCACTGCTACTAGTGCCACACCTGTCCTTGCGGGGGTCAGAGTTAGAAAAGGTTATATTTCGAGAGCACGAATTAAAGAAAACGAGGGAACCATTTAGCTATTTCGTGCGCACGATTTGTAAATCGGTAAATCGATATAACTTTTTTTTCCCCCTACTGATGGCCCCTTCAGGCTCCGTACGGTATTTATCCTACTGTAACTCCACTATCATGCAAAACCTCTTGGTTGAAGGAAAAAAAATCGAAATAATAGAAAGTAGTAATTGGATGGCTGGATTTATATCCCCATAGCTCCCTCTTGTGTACTGGAAAAGAACTGGCCTACCCATCCACTAACCTTCACAGTGGTGCTAAAATTTACTAATACGAAAGTACAGGACTCCCTTTCATAATTGTAATCTGAAGAAGATATACAGTACCACACACACACGGGGGGAGATATGCACGCCTGTATTATTTGTGTCCCTGTGGGTGTTTTGGACTGTTTTGGAAGATTGTTATGTTCTATATTTATTTAAGGAAACGGGCGGTGTGCCTTTAACGAGAAAATATCAGTTAACAAGTAGGAACATTTTTATATAAAAGGCAGGCTATCTGACCATCTGATCAGACCAATCCTGATGAACAGAAGCTCACGACCATACGTTGCGCTGCATAAGTACTGCGACAGTGAAGTGAAAATGACTATTTGTGCTGTATACTCAAGCAATTTGTATGTGAGAAGAAAAGATGAAAATGAAGCAAAAGTACAGAATGTCATCTTTTATTTCTGGTACTTACTGTATGTGCACATATTGTTTGATGTTTTAGAATATTACCATTTTTTGGATGGGGACTTACTGTATATTAACTTAGCTTTGTCCAAAAACTCAGCACTCGCTTCACCATCGTGGTCCAGTACAGCGTCTGTATGACTGCATCCAGCGCACCAATCCGCAGGTCAATCCCACGATTTCCCCTGCCCTCGCTCATGAACAAGCCCCCGAGGTACAGTACTCACACTCCTGGGCCAGCTGTCCTCCCCTCACCCTGGAGAGAGCCAGCCACACTTTCCTGGGACAGAACCAGCGCCACAGACTTGGAGGGGCTGAGCCCCACCCTGAATCTCAGAGGAAGCCAAGAGCACAGCATCATCCGCAAACAGCAGAGCAGCCCTCAGTCCCCCAAACTGGATACACTCCACTCTTTGTCTCCGCCTTGAAATCTTGTCCAGAAGAACATGAATGGGAGAGGAGACAAGATGCACCCTTGATGGTGAAGATGCAGCCTTGATGATGAAGATGCACCCCTAGCTGAGTCCAACATACACCTGGAATGGCTTTGACATAAGGCCGAGAATGGGACACACAGCCCTAAACCTTCTCCAAGTCCACAAAACAAGTAAAGATGGGATTGGGAAACTTCCATGTCCCCTCAAATATCTGCACGAGGGTAAAGAGTTGGTCTACTGTACCACTGTTCTCTTATTGTACAAAATACTGTACAATTTATTTTATTAAGCAGTATGCAAAAACTCAGAGGTTTTGTTTGAGTCCTGTCCAATCAAAGGATCAAACCTTAAATCAAGGTCACCTTTTAAACCAGTGCTGGCAAAAATGATAAATAAAGTGTCCAATTGAGCAAATAATTATGCTGTTAGAAGTACAGTAATTCATTTGGAACAGAACCCAGAAAGGAAAGGGGTCCTAGGGAAATTGGATTTTTAACACCCACAGTGGGAAATAATCAGGAAAATTGGCTCTTGCTTTCACATTTGGATAATGTATCGCTCTCTAAAAAAAGCCTCATAAGGAAACTGGGAAAGACCATGGAGTGAGGCTTCAAAAACGCTCATTGAAGCTTCTAAAACAACAGCACGCAACATTTTTCCCGACACAGTCAATATGAACCGAACAGGAACAAGGTGAAGTCATGCTCCATGAAACCTGATACACATTTGCCGATCATTACCTAAGATTGCTCCGTGTTAACTTTGGCAGACCTCGGCTTGGCTCAGAAATGAAAAGGAATGATGTATTTCCTCTTATTTATTATTTGCACTGGGCTACTGAAGAGAAAAAAAAAGTAAGAAGCTTTCTGTGCCCAGGAGTGGTTTGCTTATGCCAGGAATAACAGCACAGAACTTACACTGGTGCCTCATTAGCTTATGGAAAACAGCTCCCGCAGGTCACGACAGGGTGTAAATAAATTTAAAACATTTCAGACTTGCAGGTTAAAGTGATGCCAAATGTCTTTAGATGGCAGCGACTAGCAGTAGATGCTTGAAAGTGCTATACTCTCATGTTGCGTATCTCATAAATTTGGTGAAAGAATTCAAAGTGAATTTTACTGAGCATAGCACTTTAGAAAGCAAATAAAAAAAAAATTACAGAGGCTGTTATTTCTGCTTAACTTCCCAAAGTTGTGATAGCAGTGTTATCAGATCACCTTTTATCTGTAGTCTATCTTTGACATCTTTGACATACAGGACAGTATCATCGAATGAAATACCTTATTGTCTGCATATGTATAAAATTCACAGCAATGTGTTGAATGATTACCCATGTAAAACAAAACACATTATAAAAATGTACTATCATGGTCTATGATTCGGGCTGTCAGAAGACAGAAGCTTCACCATCACCGGAGTTATTGAAATAATGCAAAGACTGAATTGTGTAACCTGTTCCTGTGGTTTCATGATTGTTTTGATTGATAACCAAGATAGCAAAGCGTGTTTAAAGGGGAAAATGATGCAGAGGAAAGAATGGGAGGAAAAAATAATCAGAAATCTCTCTGGACATATACCTTAAAAACCACTGTTGTTCTCCAGTGGGCTCTACTTGGCTGTTTTCAATCTATTATGGATAAAACAAACACCACAACATGTTTTTCATATCTTACAAAAACTGTGAGTTTGTGTAGAAAATGGCCTGTTTAAAATGTTTTTTAATGAAAAATGTACTAAATGTTTACATAGTTGTTGTGCAGGTGTAACCTGAAGGACCCATTGTGAGCATAAATATGATATATCTGCCGACTTTCCTCTTACAGTATATGGAGAACTTTAATGGTTCATGAACATCATGCTGAATAGGGTATTATGAGTAATTAGAGATGATATATGTCCTTTGATACTTTAAATGTAATTTTACAAGGAAATTTAAACTGCGTGCTTTTCTGTTGATATTTCTCTTAGGATTCAGAGATGCAGGGGCTGTCTCACACTACTCTGTAAGGGTGTGCAAGACGTTTTGAGAAACCTCAAGGTCTCAGTTACCTGCACTTAAACTGATAGTTTCTTGTAGGTGAGGTGGAATTTTGAATCCAGTAAGTCCCATTGATTTACACCTCAGATAGCAGAATAAGTTGCCTTTAAAATGAGGTCATTCTTTTCGAACAGACTTGGCATAAAAATGGAAAAAAATGCTAAATTTGGTTTCTTTATTTTTTCATTGCTTATACTGTATTAAGGAGGATTCCAGGTTACTCTTACCAACAGTTCTATGGGGTATTTAATGTGTCCATTAAATACTTCAGATTGCAGTCACACTCGTCATACTGGGGTATTGGATTTGAATGAGAAGATTCAGACTCAGATTTAAAAATGCAACCTACTCCTCAATCAACACCGCTTACCTTACAGCAGCTATCTGATCGTCCTGGAGGCTCCACATGTCAGTACTGAGCAGGACTACCTTCACGTTGCTTCTCAGGTTTGATCAAATCAGGAAGAGAGTAACACTACGTCTTAACTTAGACATCCAAACTCTAAATAATGTTTCTCATAATGCCTCTAAATACAACTGTCTAAATTTATACAAGCACTGGTTCACATGTACTTCCTTTATCAGAAACACTCGTTGTGTGGTTTCACCATTCCCAGAAAACAATACAGTACCGCATTCTCACAGGTGGGGAACAGATTTTATTTTCTTGTTGACACAACAATCAATCCAAAACAGTTCTAAAAATCAAGAACAAGATGTCTAACTATCTTATACATGCAATGTGTGATTGGGTCATTCTGTGAACTCACATTTGTTTAATACAATATCTATTTTTATCACCACAACTGTACAGTGGTAATTATCTTTGTTCATCCATACTTAATGCGTGCAAATGACAAAAAACTACATAATTGCAGAGATGGCTGTCATATGATACACCTTAGAACAGTAGATATATCTGAACACCTTTATCTAGACCTTCACCTAACATCTGATCTTTTTGGTGATTGAGAAGTGATCCTGGTGTGCAGTGTGTGCAGAAGGTATTCAAACATTTTTTAGACTGTTAAATTTAAATATAAAATGTTAGGTTTCAAACATGCCTGTGTTATACCTGGAGTTTTAACCCACTACCTTCCAGTTAGTTATGGGTCTGGAGTTTAAACTACAACCACTCACTCTTCACAGTAATATCACAGTAATAATGAAAACCATGGCAAACTCCGACACAGCAAACCTTTTTAAAGATGTGAGTGTGGCACGCTCTAGGCAAATTGTAAAACTGCGACTTACCGATAACCGAATTAAATATATATATAACGAAACATGAAGGAAAACATGATGAAATTTTGGGCTCTTGCTCCATCCAAGAGCTTCGCAAAAATAAAGGAGGCCTGACATACTCGACAAATAGAGTTTTTAAAATTTCATCAATCTCTTTTAAGAGTATAATATATTGGCGACCCTTGGCAGTGGCTCATGACCCTGCTCCCAGGCGCATTCATCAAGGGAAGCGGGCGTAACTGGGCAAACAGCCCTCTCCGTGAATTTACTGCCTCGCTCCTCTGCTGTGTCCGCCGAGTCGCGTGCTGACACAACCGAAACCAGGGATGTATCCTATAAAACCTGTATTCAAACTGATTTATAGCTGCACACCTTGCACCAGGAGCTCTGGGTAATGGCGCCATTTTGGCAGGGAGCCATTTCGACAGAGCAGATGTTGGCCGCAGGAGAAAACTTTCAATAGGTTTATGCACCAAACATCTGTATTGGAGTGCACTTGCACCAAGACACATGAAAAAGCTTCGACTCTAATATGGAAACTGTTTTCAATCTGTGCAACAGTCCTCCGATGTTTATTGGCAAGCACAAGCAGTTAAACGCTTTTGAAGGAAACCATTAAGACAGATGTTTAAGACGTAGCTTAAATATATTTGGACAAAAACTGGGGTCTGCCTTTGCACCTGTAGCCTGAATCAATAGTAAAATGTGCTGTATTTAAATAATGACTTTTGAAAGTTTTACATAAAGAACTATCAATGTTATTGATTTTTGTAGAAGAATAAAAATCAGTGTGCTGGTTAGATATAGATACAGTATAGATAAAAAGAACATGCCTCACACCTGACAAAGGGATTTACAGCTGAAATTATGTAATATTTCATTTTACTTTTGCTGTCGGAAATAACCTTAACTTGTTCATACCTATAGACCTATAGACTACACTACAGTATATCTATAAACTATATAAACACACGTGAAAGGGTAAGAGGAAATTAATATTCATATCGATAATTCTGAGTGACTGAAGGCCCTCAAAACATACCAGAAACCTAAAAGATTGATGAGATCCAGTCACAATCTTTAAACTTTTAAAAGCTTTTTTAATCTTAAAAATAAAATATCTTATACTTTTTTAACTTTAACTTATGTTAGGGTTAGAGCAAGTTTGAATTGGTTGAGCTACATTAGTTAGTTTGAGTTTAAATACCCACTCAAATTGTGCTCTATGGTACACCAAAGGAAAATTAGATAAAAATATCCTATTGTAGGCTATACACTTAAAAAAGAAGACATTTTGAACAGTACATTTTAAAATGACACCACAATTTATAATAATCATGAAAACCTTGATATCCAGGTACTGAAATGTATGAACAGTATGTAAAACACACTATTACGCTCTGGAACAAATGTGCACTAAAACATACTGTGCAATAGGAAGCAGGTTAAGGAACTCTTATAGAATTAGCAGTTTATCCACTCTATTATTCCCAGGAGTTTTATTTTTATACCTTCCTCAAAGTCCTGCCTTAGGCCCCATGAAAACCACATAAACAGCATCAAAGGTCTTTCCATTGCATCACAGGTCTAGAATTTTATTTTCACATCTGTGAAAAAACAAAACAAGACAATACAAAACAAAACAACAACAACCTTTGTACTCAAAGCTGAAAGGTTGCTTTAGCACATACTGTAGATTCTGGACATAATTTTGGAGACCATAGCATATATACTGTACATACTTCATACTGTATATCACCTTTGCAGTACATTTTAATATTCAGCGCCTTAGTGTTTTTGCAAAGTTTTTCAACCCTAAGCATAGTTTTAGTTAATTTATGAAAACAAAAAGCAATGTACAGTACAGACAGTATTTTGGTTTTACATGACAAAAGTAGATTTTTTGCAATTTCACTTTGGTGCAATCCCTATTAGTAACTCTACATGAATGTTCTTAAATAAACACGTTAACTGCAGGAATATCACCTTGAAAACATACCTGTCAATAGGGTTTGATTATCAAACATAATGTCTGTTGCAGTATTTTCCGGCAATTTTTCATTAATTACAGTATGTGTTTGCTTGGATATCTCTGTTGTAGACGTCAACATTTTTGCAACTTTTAGACTCTTTTAGTGCTCTTTCTGATTTACATAACTTATCTTGGTTTTGGGGAAGTCAGAAAACTTGTCAAAGTACAGATGGTACAAAATGGTTCTCTATGGCCAAAATGTTCCTGTTTTCACTTATGCATGGAAAGATTAGAATGCTTTGGTAGCTTTTATACTATAACATAATCATAGTGTATTTTCTCTTATTTAGTTCAGGGGTCTTTCCGAACCTTGAAAGAGCACTGTACACTGTCGGGGGGTACTCCTGTCACAGTTCTGATTCCAGATATTGCAGTATTATCTTGAAAAGTGGAACAAAGGTATAAGGAGCAACAGTTGAACAATAAGCTATTTGAGAAGCTTTTTTATCTCACTAATGCATTCAAAAGCAAGGACTCTACCTTTTCAAATAGAACTTTCTATACTAAGACTAAGGGAACCTTTTGATACAATTATTTCTTAGATTATTATTCAGAAAACTTATCTTTAATGGAAATATCAGGCATACGATTCTTATTGTGATCAGTATTTTCTAATTTAGCAGTAGTTAAAACATAAAGAGAATTTGTTTCTTGGAGTGTGTGAGTATTCTACCCAATATAGCACGGCCATTCTCGAACTGCTTCTTACAATGCAGGGCCTATCAGAGCCTATTCTGGCAAGCAGCAGGCACAAGGCAGGGTACAGTACACTCTAGATGCCAGTCCGTTGTAGGGCATACACACAAACGCAGACACACACCCACTCACACCTGGGGCTAATTTTCCCGGAGGACGATTAATCTTTGGACTATGGGAGGAATCCAGAGCACCTGGAGAAAACCCGTGCGAACATGGGAGAACATACTGTACAGTACGAACTCCACACAGTCTACCAATATCATTTATAAATATTAATCATTGATGGGTGTGAGTATGAGAAAGTGATGGCAATATGTGAATTGTAAAACCAAGCCTACATTGTCTTAATTCTGTCTGGTGACTAGTAACTAGTTGCCTGTATCTTCTTTATAATTTTTTTTTCAGGATCAATACAGAAAATAAAAAAAACCTCACGTTACTTGTTAAATATTTGTTCTACAATGAGGGAGTGCAACTTTATGACCTGCTTCATCTTGCTGTTAAATACCCTGGTAGAATCGTGGGCTGAGCAGTGCAATTGCTAATGAAAAAAAGCTTAAAATATTTTTACCAAGTACAGATATCATACTGATTTCATGTTTTGACTTTGTGACATTGCAGTTGAATTACATTTTTTTTAAAACAACGGCCACAAATGATTTGAAGACTTGCACCAAATGTCATTTTTATGCCCTTTTAAAGAAAGTGAGAAGCATCTATGCCATGGATCGCCAACTCTTGTCCAGGAGAGTTCCACTCCAGTTTATTTTATACTGTAGATCACATCTTTTTAAAGATTTGTGATGCCTATTAGATATTCACTAATCAGGCAAGTGATCTGATCAATTCAGAGAAAACTCTGTTCCTAAAAGTACTTTAGTCCTAATTTGTGACTACAGCAAATGACTTAATTTAACATTTCACCTGTTTAATTGATTGCAATGGAATTGTTAGATATTTTTTTGAAATGAGTGATTTAATGGTAGCCTTCCCTCTACCAAACCTGCTGGATTGGAGCTCTCCAGCAGCAGGCCCGAAGGAGCTTTGGCTCATGCCTGTCCCCTGCTTTATAATTTGGTGTAGTGTCATTGGTTAGCCACAAGATGTCCTATTCTGCGTGTTCAGACACAGGGAGAAATAAAGCAATTACACATGTCGCAGCTGTACAAAATCATGGGACCAAGGTCACAACTCTTTACCCCAGAAACAAAGATAAAAGTGAACTGATGAAAAAGTGAAGGTATGCAGGACTAAATTCTGGTACACAAGAAAAGTACCACTGGCTATATATATATGGTGGTGCAGTAGTCAGCATTGCTGCCTCACATTGCTGGGGCCCTTGGTTCAATTCTGGACCTGGATAGCTATCTACATAGAGTTTGTTCATCCCATGTTTGCATGGGTAGCTTCTGGGAAAATTGGCCCTGGTGTCAGTGTGTGCTTGTCTGTGTGCACCCTGCAATGGACTGGCATCCCATCCAGGGTGTATCCTGCCTTGTGCGCATAGCTTTCTGGGATAGGGATACCACTGGATAAAGTGGTTGCCTTGCACATACTGCAGGAAGCACATTCTACCTCTTAATTATAGACTTCAAGCTAAATCACTTTGAAAACGTTTTGTGACCTTTCAAACTATTCATTAGAACCCAAACAGATCAAGGGCTGCAGTAGCTTCAATACTTACATTATGTATTTAAGAAACTTCTAAGTTAAAAAAAAATCTAACTTATGTACTTACAGTACAACAGAACCGATATTTTTGCAATATAGAGTAGACGTTGTAGATTCTAAATATAAATTCTAATTTAAAATTCACAGGATTTTAATTTCAGGTGGCAAAAATATGGAAATCTTGTAAGGGGTTGAATAATTTTGCAGGTCATTATCTTTACCATTCCAGGCAGAGGATGAATAAATAAATAAGGACATATTCAATTGTTATTTTTATTTAACTGACCATCACCCATGGTAATAATATAATCTGGCCAGTATGTCTTCCCTTATAATAAATCACATTTCTCATTCCTGTCTTTTAATCTCAATAATGCTCTGGTCAGCCTGGTATTCTAAAAAATTAATGTATCAAGATATATTGATTCTGATCAGGTGAAGTAATATAATAATAATAAAGCCAATTATTATTTTTTTTTGAAAAAGAAATAAGAGGAAATCTTTTCTTCAGAAAAAGAAATAAAAAAATGTCAAGGATATTTTGGGAATTTTTCGGTGAGAACAGCAGCTCTAAGCTTTTTTTTAAATAAATTTAAACTTCAGGAGGAAATTCCAGTGTGAAAAAAGCTGCTTGAAGCAATAGTTTTAAGCACAGGGTTCAACCAGTCCAACACATGGGCACAGGTGCAACGCAGTGTGGTTCTGCTCAAGTATTTTCTTTTCATCTTGAGAATTCCGTCAGTGTTATATTACATATGCTTTACAGACACTAGAGGGCACAAGCAATCACTGATGTCCATCAGGAGAGGCATGCAAGTCGCCAAGGACACAATGATCATAATATAATGAACCAATATAATGCCCTCTTATGTGTACTGTTCTGAACATACTGTATGCTTAATCTTTAAGGAAGGCTTTCCGGTTTTCCTCCATAGACTTGTGAGTACTGATCAACTGTATTGGAGAATAGCAAAGTATCCTATTCAGAGGCCCATTTCTAGACATTATACTAGACTGGGTTATTCACATTAGTAAGCTTTGCAGTCTGCCAAGCAGGGCTTCTCAATTTTAGTCTGACAAGGCCAAGATCTCTTATGATACTTATGATAATTCATTTTTAACTGACCTCTTAGACAACTGAGTGAACTTATTCACTTAATTGGATCAATTTAACCCTTGCTTAGTCCCAAAGACAATCTTTCAAAGAATCATGGATCGGAATAAAACAAAACCAAAGAAAATGTGTGTGGCCTTCAGACATCTTTAGGGACTATGAGGCATCCACAAACAACATTACTGTACTTTATTTATGTAAACATATTTGATGGTTGAAGTAATGTTTTTCCTATTGTTAGAAAAGGCATCTCACAGGATATCGCCCAGGGAGACAGTTTGCCGACTGATGTAAAAAAAGGTTTACGAGACGTACTGGACTACGTCAAAGCTTCTAGGGAGGAAAATTATAAATTACAATTTTTCTTTGAAAAGGTATTAAAGGAAGCCTTCATAATCATTGTCCTGATGGGTGAGGAGGGGGGAGGCCCATTCCTGAGATTAATGTATAGTAATGATACACTCAAGCAGGTGTGGAGCGTGTTTCTGCCGAGAGACTGTCTATCACACTCATTACTGCAAACAACCCAGGTTGAAACAATGGCCTCATTAGTTTCCTCCATATAATATACAGTATCTTCCTCATTTATTCCAAAGTCCAGCTCCCAACTATGCAAATGAGAAGCAAAATTATCACAGTTGCCCTTCCAGACAGCTCTTAAAGTAAACATCTGTTACGTCACACGCAGCAATGGGACAAAATGACCGATGACATGACAGCACACAAGCAAAATGTTGTGTCACATATATACAGTGGTGTGAAAAAGTGTTTGCCCCCTTCCTGATTTCTTATTTTTTTGCATGTTTGTCACACTGAAATGTTTCAGATCATCAAACAAATTGAAATATTAGACAAAGATAACACAAGTAAACACAAAATGCAGTTTTTAAATGAAGGTTTTTATTATTAAGGGAAAAAAAATCCAAACCTACATGGCCCTGTGAGACGAGCCTTTATGTTCTTTTTGCTCAGCAGTGGTTTTCGTCTTGGAACTCTGCCATGCAGGCCATTTTTGCCCAGTCTCTTTCTTATGGTGGTGTCATGAACACTGACCTTAACTGAGGCAAGTGAAGCCTGCAGTTCTTTGGATGTTGTTGTGGGGTTTTTTGTGACCTCTTGGATGAGTCGTCGCTGCGCTCTTGGGGTAATTTTGGTCGGCTGGCCACTCCTGGGAAGGTTCACCACTGTTCCATGTTTTCGCCATTTGTGGATAATGGCTCTCACTGTGGTTCGCTGGAGTCCCAAAGCTTTAGAAATGGCTTTTGTATATATATTTATTTCAAATGGCATCTTTTTTGAAGCAGCTTGGAAGATGTTCCAGAGCTAAACTCTCTTTGGAGCTGAAGACATGCCTTATTCATAGGGAGGGCATTTTTGTCATTTTTTGGTATTCCATTTTTTTCTTGTAACAGGTCTGTGACAGAGAGAGCGGACCAGTCACTGCTTTGTCAAGAATAATTTTACAAATGAGTGATGCCACAAGGGACGTATGCATTTCCCCATCCAAGACATGATTCTCCCATGAATAAGACAGTTGATCTTTGACATTAGATTTAGTGCTGTGTAGCTTCCCCAGTGATGCTTGAGGAACATTCATGTTATACACCAATCTTCTGGCCTTTGGTTCTCTGGTACTCAATGTTAGTAATGGTGGTAGTGGTTTCTTTTAATCAGAAGGGAAATCAAATTTACTAAATGGATTATTAGATAGATACTTTATTGATCCTGTGAGGGAAATCGATATTAATATAACTACTGTAAATATTAATTTAGTTATATTAGTAAGAGATGAAATAAGAAGTCAATGTCAGTTGCATTTCACAAAGTTGTCACAAACATAGTATGTACTGGTCACCTATAGGTCTTAAAGCAAAGCAAACTGCATGCTCTGTCTAACCAGTCAAATTATTTAATTTATGCTTGCCTATTACATTTACTTATTGCTTACACTTTTGGTTCTGAAAAGGTACTCTTATTTATCATTTGTAAGGGGTTTCTCAACTAGGTTTAAAAGACTGGGACATCCAAAACTCTCTATTGCATAATAATTTACAAATATGAAACCTAATAAATTCCTTAGTAGAAACACAAAAATACAGGATACAGTACAACAGTCACCCAAATATATTTGCATCTGTGACCATTTGCTTTTTTTGTTCTTGATTGTACTGTAAACCCTAGTGTCTTGGTTCAAGTCCACTCTGGGGTTGCAGAATATTGTCTCCCTGACACTCTCTCTTAATTTATCTGGTGAAAATATTTCTGCTGCTGGTACTGTACGATGTCTTCCTGTTTTGTAGCACTCCTACTGAATAAAATAGATGAAAGTAATGTCAGGGATTATTTTTGCATTACCTACAGTATGTTCCATAACTCAGTAATATAACAATGGCAATAAAATAAACATATGTTATCACTCAGATATTCAAAAGCAATTAAAGGTGAAAATGTCTATATTCCAGTCTGTGCCAAGAATCCAAAACTGTGGTTTCACTATTTCAGGATTATTGTTGAAAACGTACATGTCTCTACCACTTTAAGTAGCTGTGGTGCTCACAGAGATCCAGTGAGACCCTAGAAATATATACAGTGGTTATGTTTTGGGTTTGCGCCAAGACAAACAACTGCTTTAGGTGAAAACCCACCCTGTTGAGGGAGAAGGGCTTATTTCCATTGCAGCTTTTTCACGTGCGAGATTTCAGCTGTGACTAGTACTGCACCTCCAGCTCTGATTACATTTCAATGAGGCAAGACACAAAATCCAGTTCTCAGATTCTGCAGGGGTCTTCCACAGGTGTTTCAGGCTTGTGGTGCATGGTTGGGCAGTAATGGGCTTGTGACTGGAATCAGGAACAAGAAGAACTGAATAATTTGTCATCCCTAAAGTATTTCTGAATTTTTTTTCCTTATTCATTATTATAGACTTAAGTAAATAAATGAAGGCATGAAAAGGTTGCAACTTTTATAGCTCTTAATCTCTATTTCTTTTATAATTGTATTGGACTTTTTTCTTGGAATTTGGCTTCTGGGGCTTTACAGGGTTACTTCCCTATAGGATTTGAGTAAATAGGGAATTTTGTGTGTGTGTTTATGATGGGGGATATTCAGACTTGATTACACTGTAAAAGATAAGATATGGCTTATAATTGAATAGTATGCTTACGGTAAAGCAAACAAAAAAAATTTAACCGGAAGAAGGAAGTGTGCATACTGTACACTGCTGTAGATTTTTTACACTATTTTGCACACAGATTAAACTTTCATCCTGGTCAAGTGGAACATCTTTTAAGATATGAAGTTCTGATTTAACTTAATGTAGTCAGGAGGAAGGACAAGATGGCTCAGCTGGTCATGGCACTTTCAAATGCTTAAGTCTGGGGTATAATCCCTGGATGATTCCTTCAGGGTTTCTATCCCAAGCCCTGAGTTACACCAGGACAAGAGTGCCTTTACTGCCTCACCTGTACGTGTAATAACTCAAATCAAGGAAAGGGCTAGCAAACTCTTCTCTCATCCAACAAGTTTCCAAGAGGAGCCTCCTCTTTTATGTCATGTCTGACAGGTTAAAACTGCTTAAATGGAAACTGTACTGGAAATTCAATAGCCTGCGCCTCAAACTAACAACCACCACTAACTCAACACAAAAACAAAAATTGCCAGTCCATGTTGAGCCTGCTTAATAGTGGCAGCAGACGTCATGTATTTCTAATGTGAAAATCCTCTATGGACCAAACCTGTTTTTTTCTTGCTGTTCTGCCTGCTCCTCACCGCCAGAGTAAAGAAAATATCTGCTGACTGACAGCCTGGGTGAAGGTTTGGCAACACTGACATACACAAATCTCTAACACTGGTAAAATAAACTAACCTCCAATCAAACAGTGCCAATCACAAAACTTCATCTTGTTGGTGGTGGTGGGGTAGGCTTGTCTGCATTACACAATTCCTAGGAGGGAGAGGTAATTATTACCAGTCGTAATTAAAATATTCCACTGAATTCCAAAACTTTGCTGCATCTTTTTAGTAGCCTTCTTTGAAGTGCCTTTTGTTTGCAATGGGAATTTATAGGTTTTCAGAGAAGTCATAAAAATAAAGATGGATGTGACATGCATTCTTTTCCTTGTAGCATTCAGTGACAGTGGGAATTATAATCTTACTCAATTTCATTTCCCACAAGCACACTTTCGTTAACTAACTGCCTCACTGTGATTGACTGCAGTGGAGGGGTTTTTTTATATGGTACATGTTATTCTATTGCTGGGTCTCATCTGCATCGTCTGTCTTTTCAACACATATTTCTGGCTCTGTTTCTATCTGCCTCCTTTGGGCCATATTAGACAACTGAGAAGTTTGGCTTCAGCTTTCTTTCTGTTTTTAACAGTCTCGTTGAAATCTGCTTTCAAGAGCTTTAGAAAATAAGTGTCAGAAGTCTGCAGCAATAATAACTACTGACAACGATGCCATCAGGATAAATATAATGCTCAGTCAGAGCTTCTGAAACTGTCCTGTACTGTATGTGACCATGCCTCAATAGAAGCTATAGGATCCATGTCAACCACACATAATGAAAGATACTAACTGTTTAAAACTAACCACATGCAAAGTTAAAGAGGCAGACAGACTTGCCTTGATGCTTAAAAAATACAAAATACTTCAATCTATACACAACCTGTGTCTATTGTTTTTTTCCCCAGTTATTTTGTAATGGTCTCTCTTTTCATTGATGCTCTGTGTAAACTGTAAAGTCAATCCAGATATAAGACAAGCACAAATGGCTCTATAAAAAACATTCCCTCTCAGTAATTTTTTTCTGGAGGATTAGCTTTAGTCTGTCTGCTTGTAAACGCACATTCCAGAGGTAAGAACCTGTAGAATAGCTGGGGATTTTCATCAAGGTACGTGATAATGCAGTTCCTTCAGGTACATTTTCTCTGACCTAAAACCACTAAAAGATAAAAAATGAGAGAAAACATTTTTCCATTTGCTTTCGTGTTACAGAGAATCCTATTTGTTCTTTACATTAGACATTAGTTCAGGTAGGGGACAATAGGGTTTTCTAAGAATCCTAATGCACTGCCTGTGGCATCTTCCACATAGTTTCCACTCTTTCATGTCTGAATCACTGACAGCCATCCTGTTCACTCCTTCCTTTAAATACTTAGCCACAACACTGGGCCCAAACATTTAGGGGACACTAATGCAGGAGTTAAGCCCCAATCTAAACAACATATTTCACATAAAAGATTTGGCTGTACAATTTAGCAGACTTAAAGAGGTGGTACTAGTGATCTTGTCCTCTAATGGGACTTTTTATTTTGCTATTTATACTTACGGATTTGTATTATCCTAACATAACAATCTACATTACTGTATTTAGATGGAGGGTTTTTTTCCATACCAGCTGTTAAAATATGGCCTGTTCCATTGTGACATACCAGTTTGTGTGGACACAGTCTGCTTGCCTTATTTTTCTCTTTGGAAACATGTAATTTACAACCGCCCAGAGAATATTACTGGCTTTAGGTTTGACTCAGTCAAAATTATTAATCCTGCAGAGATGTTGGCCTAAGACCAAAGGGAAGGAAAATGTTTGGTAGTTGGTCTCTGTGCTGTCAATGCTCTGAATCTGAATTGAATCAAGGTTACAGGTTTGTCAAAGAAGATAACTGCTGCCATGTTTTTATACCCTTATCTATTTCAAAAGGCTGCTTCCAAGACCTGCAAGAATTCTGGTGTTATCATCATGGGAAAATGCTAGATGACATGTAACTTCTTCACTTCCGATTCCCTTTGAAGTCATTAATCCTCTCTGTAGGAAATGAAAACATGAAAAAGAGCTGCTTTAGGGTGGAGCAATTCATCTACAGTATGTTTTCTCAGCACGATCAACGTTTAGGTCAGCCTCGGCCATTTAGAATCAAATATGACTTGTTCTACCTTTGTAAAGTTAAAAAACAATTCCACGGCTAAACATAGAGATTGAGCAGGCCTGATTTTGCTTCATAAACATCTTTTCAGCTCCGAGTGGCCTCCGTCAGACAGCAGACAACCAAGTTTAGTGTCCCATCTGGTTGTCGTCATAGCAACCTCTCAGTCTAGATGTTAATCTTATATTGCAGGGAAACGTGAGATAATGAGGCATTTGTCACTTTTAATCGGCCTTCAAGGTATAGTGTAAATCCTTTCCACATCAATGATGGCATAGTACCAGGGGTTGTTCCACTATTCAGAACTTCACTAAGTTTGACTCCACCCCACCATTTAAACTTGAGTCATGTATAGGTCACCATTCCGCACTAGTCTGCTCATCAATTAAAAAGCAACTTAGTGTTGTTAAATATTAATTACATTTACAACGTTTTGTTCAAGTGGCATTACAATCCATGCTGGAAAAAGAAATCATAGTTATTGCAACAATAAATAGCATTTTTAAGATGCTGCAACACTACCATTGATTTGTAAAAAAAAATATTTTTAAATATTAAAAACCTGAAATCAGTTATTCTGAATAAGGATTTTTTTTTCTCAATTTGGTAAGATGAAAAGACTAGACGAAAAGAATTTGTACAGTTTGTTTTGTAAATACTATTATTTACAGTAGGTTTAGGTTGGCAGAATATCTTGGATACACAATATACTACTAATGTACTGTAAGTACACAGGACGCATGATGCCTTAATTAGGTCTTCTGCTTTTAACTGCTTATTATTGATACGATATTCCTTTTTAATTATTTTAGTATGATTAAGTTGTTATTAACACCTTAGAATTTGTTAATGACAAAACAAGATTAGATGCTGTTAACTGAAAATCCAGTAAGCTCCAAAAACAACTCATGTTAGGAATACTTATCACAGAATAAAATGAAACAAACAGAATCAAAAATTCATGGAGACATTTCTGTTGTGATGAGATGGTTAAGGCTGAATTTCAAATATCTCTAATAGTGGTGAGTAACTAAATTGTGACCCAGGGTCATAAGAAATGGTCTTTAATGTAATGTAATGTAATGTAACATTGGATGCAAGATGATGGGTGATGCTGATAGTATTTTGTATGTAAAGTATTTGCAACCCCATTAATATTATCTATAACAGTGAAAGTATACAGGATACAACTTTCTCTAATCTGACATGTTGGTTTTGGGTGCTGGTTGGATTGCCTTCTCTATACAGCCTGTCCAGGGCAAGAGTGGACAAGTGCTCTCAGTCCTGCCTTTCACCCTGAGCTTTCAGAAGAGGCTCCAGCAGGGCACAGTGACCCTAACCGGGATAAACAGCTGCTTATCCATAAACATGAATTGACTGACATACTATTGAAATCTGGACTGAGAAGCAATACAAATAAAAGCATAATTGCAGGCCTAAACATAAAGGCCTAAACATTTATTAGCAGCCATATCACCCTGCAACTCACAACTGGCAACCCACTGAAGCTCAGCAGGTGTGAGCCTGGTCAGTACCTGGATGGAAGACCTCCTGGGAAAAACTAAGGTTGCTGCTGGAAGAGGTGTTACTGGAGCCAGCAGGGGGCGCTCACCCTGCGGTCCATGTAGGTCCTAATGCCCCAGTGTAGTGACGGGGACACTATACTGTAAAATACTGTAAACAGGCGCCATCCTTCGGATGAGACGTAAAACTGAGGTCCTGACTCTCTGCGGTCATTAAAAATCCCAGGGCGTTTCTCGAAAAGAGTAGAGGTGTAACCCCGGCGTCCTGGCCAAATTTCCCATTGGCCCTTATTAATCATGGCCTCCTAATAATCCCCCTCTATGAACTGGCTACATCACTCTGCTCTCCTCCCCACTGAGAGCTGGTGTGTGGTGAGTGTTCTGGCGCACTATGGCTGCCGTCGCATCATCCAGATGGATGCTGCACATTGGTGGTGGTGGAGGGGAGTCCCCATTACCTGTAAAGCGCTTTGAGAGGAGTGTCCAGAAAAGTGCTATATAAGTGTTAGCAATTATTATAATAATTATTATTATTATTATTATTATAAAAAAATGATGTGTCAGACCACAGAAGACTGAATCTTTGATTTCATAAGTATCCTCAAATCAAAGAGTCAACTTCGAAGCCAGATCAAGTGAGAAC
Organism: Lepisosteus platostomus; assembly: GCF_059453375.1. NCBI lineage: Eukaryota > Metazoa > Chordata > Actinopteri > Semionotiformes > Lepisosteidae > Lepisosteus > Lepisosteus platostomus. The sequence continues at coordinate 41,315,612 of NC_142622.1, read as the reverse complement.
CAAGCGTTTGAAAACTGAGAGCAGGAGGTGCTTTTTAGCACAGAGGGATGATGAGGCAGTCTAAAAGAAACCACCTAACATACCTACTGGATATCGCTAAAGCCAGTCCTTGGCTTATCTCAAGAAACAGCTACAAAAGATGAGACGAGAGATCTCCAAGAAGATGAGATCTTCGGTGAGCTACCAGCTACCAAATGATCCACACAGGTCTAAGTGGCTTCCTCTCCTTTCTAACTGTTTTTACCTCCTTAAGTTGTTGATAGGTTTAAGAAGATTTCCTGATTAAGAATGTTGCTAAAATAAATTCTACATTGGTTAGTCTAATGACATTTATAGTTAAGTCTGGCAGTAGTTCATTTCAAATGGGATGCACTCTGCTCACCTGGCACACCTTAAAAAATTACACTGTGTAGCATAAAATGGACTTGAGGGTCCTCAGTCTTTATCACAGCAGAAACTCCCTTTGACATGTATATTACATGGTGTTGACAGTATCAGCTGGAGTCTTTTTCAGTCCTCTGGGTGGAATCTAGAGATCTTCTGATTTTTCCCTCAAAGTGTGAAAGAAAGACGAGTGTACTGGTAAGTGTCCATAGCACTTTTGTGTAATGTTAGCCGGTTCACCTATGGTTGAGACTGAGTTTAAGGATGACTCATAATGGAATAATGATTGTTAACTTCAAGTTGGGGCAGGAAGCACACATTTTTTTGTTTTAAATTAAAAAAAATAATAATTCTCCGCCATCCACAACACCAACAATGAAAATTAACTGAACGGGAATATTAATTCTAGAGATGCCATTAGACATCATAAAGAATCAGCCGGAAGTCTTTTTTTGATTTTTGAAAACTTCACACGTGAAAATCTTTTTAGTTTATCAGATGACACCACTGAACATCCAAATTTGCCTCTTTTTGTTCGTTCTTTCCATGGTTGCTTAATGTGAAAATAAAACAATATGGGCTTAATCTGTAATTGTGGGATATGAAGTTTTTTTTTTCTGGTTAGCACTCAATTACACAAACTACTAAATTGTTTCTGGTAAAACCACAGTCAAGTGGAATTTTCAGGCAAAAACATTGTGTGACGCTCCATGGGAACATAGAACACTGTGAGTCAGTGATGCATGACAGACTTTGGAGAGCTTAAGCAGTAAATCTAAAACTTTTCTGATGATAAACGTGGCTTAGCCTTTTCCACATGTTAATGGTTTTGAAGTCTTGTGGTGAACTAGGAGAGGGAATGACAAATATTCATAGAATCTTAGATTCAGTTTCATTATCTCTGTATTTATTGCCTCTGTGATCAATGCGCTTTACAAAATATGCCATAAAAAAGTTTTATGGCTAAATTATGTGAACCCCCCATTGAGAAAATGTGGTGATTCTGTTCCCAAATGAGGTATTTAACCCATTTCTTAAGTTTGCCAAACGTTTTAGCTGAAAATGAACAATTTATATTTTCCAGAGAGGGCAAAAAAAAAACAATACTTGAGTGAGCAGTAAACAGATATTTTAGCTTTTAGCATATGAGAGTAAATGTAAACTTCCATCTACTGTATGTTTCTATGTCTTTACTTGTTCTTCACCCCTTCATTCATGCAAAATAACATGAGATATTTGTTATCATACCCCATAGCCAGTGAAAAAGGTGCCGATTGCTCAGTGTGTGAAAGTCAAACTTGTTAATTTTACTATTATCTTTCATATTATTCATTGCACATCGCTTGCTAACAGTTAGTCATTTAAATATGACAACACAACAACAAAGAAAAGGAAACGGACATACTTAAGTGCTTATTATTCTCACATATACGGAATCATAAAGATATAGGTTAGACAAAGTGAGGAAGGTATACCAATACCATACAATAGCTTCAGTTTTGTAGATTCAGATTCTTGAGAACAATTCAGTGAGCAAAATTCATGACCAGGTGACAGAGGTCGCCAGCAACAAGGTCGGGAGTCTTTGGTTTTTTTCAGGGGCAAAAGCACACTCAGATGGCCCTGAAACAAAATCTTGCAAACAAAAGGGAGGGTTTCTTCAAGGTTAGCAGGGTGGAATAAGATCTGAATGGTGCTTCAGGGGAGACTCACACCTTTGTAAACAGAGGTTCTATACATTGTTTAGACTAGCAACCAAACTAAAGGATGGGTTGAATGGCCTCATCTTGTTTATAACCCTTCCAATATCCTTATTCTCCCTGTGGTCAGTGGCGTATCCTTCATGATAGTTTCCCACCAAAAATAAGTGGTAATGTCTAGCGTTGAAGTTTTTTTATGTATCTAATACTTTTTTGTTTTGCTGTCAGTATGTAGTCTTAGTCGGTCTACCATTTGGCACTACACCAGTCTGCAGGAAAACCAGATTTTACAGAACAAACAATTTATTATGAGGTTACTCCATTGCTTAGAAACGTTTGCAGTCGTAAGTCATGAAAATTGCTCGGTCAAGATCAGCAGTCTTGTTCTGATTGTACCCCATTGCTGGCACATTGTGTGTTCCTGTATGACAGAGCGCTGGGAACTAGGTTACATTAACAAAGTTCACTCAAGGAGAACCCACACCTCTGCTCTGTTCATGCCAGATAACTGCATCCACAGCATGATCACTGCTGGAAATACTGCTTCTATGTGACCCCCACTGTAGAAAGACAGGAGTCCCTGCTGAAGAATCTTGACAAACGTGGCAGAATTCACCTTGTGAATGATGGGGATCCAGCCCACAAACTGTATATAACAGAAATGAATGACTTGCCTGAACATTCCAATTGACATTGATTTTTTAAAATATTAGAATTATAATATCTTGTATGCCTACTTTCACATACTGTATGCATTTCAAGGTACGGAAAAATATGATGGGTTTTAAAGTCTAATTAGTTTAAAGGCATGTACTGTATGACAAGTAGGAGAGTAAGAATGGAGACTGTGTAGAGCAACAGAGGATATTTCTTCAATCCAGTGCCTCAATATCCTACACCTCAGGAACGATACGTGGGAGGAAATGTGACTCAAAATTAAGTATGGCGAAAAATCAGTGAAACTACAGTATAACCATCTCAGGGTAACCTTTAACTTCAAGAGAGGAAAGGGAATCTGGCCAAACACCCAGGAACTCTGAGGCTGGATTAGTAGTTATTAGTGTCAATGCTTCTTCTACTGTGAAAACAGTGGCTGTGTTATACAGACCTAATCAAGCATTAGCCACAGTATTATACCAGTAACTCTTCCAAATGCTTTGGGGAGCTGAGATGGGTCAGAGGAGAGATTGGTGGACAGGAGCTGAGAAAAGAACTTAATGCCAATGGGGTCTTAAGCTAATCTGTTATCTTTGCGACAAATTCACTTTTGCCCCCTCTTTCCCCGTTTTGATGGATATCTCACATGATTGTTAGTAAACACTAATGAACTGCTTTCCTCAGCCCTGAGTTCCACGCTCTAATCCTGGCTACTGGCAAAGGCAGAGATGAACATTCTCCTGTCCAGCACTGAGCAGATGGGATTCTGATAAGCTGTGCTGGAATTCCTGTCTGGGTGTTCTGTGTGACCTGGGTGGCAGAGAGAGTCAATGAAAATCACTCAACACTTGACTCTATAATGCTTTGTCTCAGTTCTCCCCCCCCCCCCCCCAGTTTTGCATGTTGGAGAAGAAGGGACGACGATGGGGGGGAGGGGTTGGGCGGGTTCGAGGGACGGGCAGCTATGAACTCTTTACCCCCCACGCTTAACTACTTTAAGGATTATTCTTTCTTTCCTGCAAGTATGGCGAAAACAAACAACCCAAGTTCTGTTTATAAATTTCAGAATTTTAGAATTTTCCGGACTTTAGAATGGAGAATCTTAAGCACTGCAATGTAGAAATTGTAACCTCCCGTCTGCATTTCTGCAACTGATTTCCTTCGGATATGGTTAAACCACAGAAGAATAATTTGTTTGATTTGTCCTGTTTTCAGGGCTCTTTTTAGAACTTTCTGTGAAAGCCTTTTTTTTTTGGTGTGGAATAGCAGGAATGAACGTCAGTATGAAACTTAACAACGCAAGAACATCGTAAATTGGAAAACTCTGCAGATGGACCCCGTAAGAGTTCTCCACTGCTCCATTGCTTTGTCGATTAGACAAGAGGGCTATAATATCGTTATTTAATATTATAATGGCGTTTTTTTAGGCAGTTATTGTGTTTCTGAAAAAGTTAATTAGGAAGTGAAACCTCAAACAGTTGACAGGGTGCTTTGTTGGGCACTGGTGTTCTGTGACAAATACCACTGAAAGGTACTTCACTTTCTTTTGTAAACAGAGAGCTAAGGAATTTGAACAAAAATGTATTTGTAAAGATCTGCTTTTCATCAGGAGCTGACCGCATGGTAAACAGCAGAAATAACTTGTTTTAATAAAGTACAGCGTTGAAACATTTATCAATAAGAGCGTCTCATTTCATCTCAGAGAGCCACACAGAGAAAAGGCACACATCTCCTTCACGAATACTAATCCTGCTGTTGAAAGTTGTCTCTTTTCTTGCACTTCATTTGTCAAGGAAAAATACTTTGTGTTCTGAGCTGCTGTAGGAAAAGAGGAAACAAAGCAATTAACTTTGCTACAATGCAAATATTCATACTATATGGAAAGTGCTGTATATGGCATTTTGAATGGCATTACTGAGGAGAAATCAATATACCCTTATAATTTACAAATGAAAACCTATATATTTGACAAACTAAAAACTCTAGAAAACCAGACTTTTCTATTAGTAACAGCTCTTTCCAGGCCCTGCTTGATACTGTTCAAAGCAGTCTTCCGTTCAGAAGAAAACTAATCTATAGCAAATGCTGGTAAACATGTAAGCATTTAAAAAAAAAGAGCAGAGGGAATGAATGAAATATGTTAACTTTTGTTTGTAATAACATTTGCTCATGATTACTTACTATAACATCACTTAACATATTTCCTTGGGGCTGGAAAAGAAATTGAAAAAGAAACACTAAAACATCTCAGTGCACAGTATATTAGCAGGTTGAATACTTCTGTAGCTGATAACGGAAATATCTTCATTGACGTTTTGGCAGTTTGAGTAAAGCCTTCCCTAATTTTCAATAGAAATTCTACTGTACATCTTACAGAAGGAATTCTAAAGCTTTCTGCCTTAGTATACTTTGTGGTGCATGACAAACACGACTTGATTTTTGGGGGGAGAGAGTGAGAAAGGAATGCTACTTTTTGCAGTTGGAAGGTTTTGTGGAAATACTGCGCTACAGTCACCTTCTATGTATAGAAAATCAAGCTAGATTGGAAGTCTACAGGACCGTAAAGTAACACACACCTGCATAACAGTGGCTGAGGATAGTCACGTTTTTTTTACGTTAGGTCTTTTTTGCACTTTTTGCTGTTGTACATTTTTTTTTAAATGGTAAAAGAATGTACATTTTGCTGACACGATCAAAAACTTTGTTTTGTGTATAAAGACCTGAGCAAAAAATCAATGCAGGGATTTGTGCTGTTGTAACAAAGACTATCAACGTCAGCGCAATCTGGTTTCTTGTAAAACATAATGGGAAAGATACAAGACATTGAAATGGAACTGTACAGCTCCAGTTGAGCCACAATCACGAATCCATGCATACATTTTCAGCTTGTATTAGCCCAGGTTTTGAAAAGGCACTACAAGATCGCTACCAGGATAAAGGATTGCAATGTTTTTCTTTTTTTATTAAATCAAGTCCTAAGGCATTTCCATGCACAATTTGAAACCATTTGTCGAAGAGAAAGGTTTGGTGTTCGTTATTGAAAAAAGTGTGCATGAGTGATATAATGATTTCATTACTTCTCTTATTGTCATTCCTGGAAAGATGGACTCAAGGCACTAGAGGAAGCTTCAGCAAAAAATAACCTATAGCCTGCTTAATAGTGCATGATGCTTTTGGATGGCTTTGCTGTTGCATATGTTGGAATTGTTCCATGATCTCATCCAACACACCAGCCCCTGGTGTGAGACATTCTTACTTCATTCCTACACCAATAAATGGAAATGAATCCAATAATGCCATTGAAGAGTGCCATCATAAGGCCCCAGTCCATGTCAGCAAGTGTTTCAGTGATGAAAATGAACCTGGTGGAAAGACACTCTTAACAAATCCATGGACCGATCAATTTTTTCTTGCTTGGCGAACGTCTTTAAAACACAGTGTTAGGTAAACAACACCTGGAATGGAGGATGAAAAAAAAAAGAAAGCAGATAAGTTCAGAAATTCTTGGCGCTATGCATAACCCTGAGACCTGAGCCTGTGGAAAAGTCTTACGAAAGACAAAGGTTTCTGATTAGTTTCATATAACGAAGGTACAAGACCACAACAAACAGATTCCTTTTCACATTAGCCTTCCAGCTAGTCTATAAAGCAGCCATCAGGATGTGTAAATGCTGTGTTCATAGTCATGCTTACCAGACACTGGCATTTCCTTTTGTTTCTCCCTCATTAGGAAGATGTAATTTATGTCTGGTACTTAGCAGTGTCATTTTCTTGTTTAAAGTATGTTTTATGTTTTCCCCTTACATTACTCACACGTTGACTATGTCCCTGCGTAAAGAATACACTGAAGCACCATCCTTTCCACCTGTTTGCCCTCATGGTAAATGTCTTTCATAGTATGTTAGCAGGGCTTTACTGGGATATATGATGTTGAAATTGTTTCATTGTGTCTTCATCTCAATCCACCAGACTTAGTGCTGTTTCACAGATACTGTGTTAAAACTTTATAAAACATGTCCATGTTATATTACCTGTAATTGTAAAGGCTATTATGCTGTGCTATATTTAGATTTCCCCCTTGGGGTACAATGCGTTTTTGTTACAGTTACTGGTGATGTCAAACACACTTGTCTCATTAAGTCGTGTTTGCAGAAGCTGCTGTGTTTACTTTCTATTAATCAGGTGGTTTGAAAGCTACGGAAAAGCTCTTGGGAGATAAGGTTACTCTAAAATGAGAGAAAAGACATGAAAGAAATGTAGACACTGCCGAAATGTAGATAGAAGTAGTCAAGCTGACATACAGTATTGACACATCACCCCTTTTCAACACAGATGGCCTTGGTGATTTCTAACATGTTTTGCTCTGCTAAAGCTAATGTGATGAATAAATCCCATACGATGCTGGGTGACAGAAACACATTTCTGAATCTCCTTTCATGCTTTCTTTCCTGAGAGCTCATCCCGCTTTTAATTTTTTAATCAATTTACTCTGCAACTCAAACACAAACGGAAAAAAACACACACAAAGTGGTACACTTGTACAAAACTTCAAAGATCGATGCTGTTGTGATGGCAGAATATAACAATCAATCCAAGAAGATCTGAAGTCTGTTCCTATTCTGCATGGTTCTTGTTTCTGTTTTCGCTCCACAAATGCTGATGTCTCCAGCAGCTGATCATCACTATTGCAGTGAGGAGCAACTGGAGGCATTGGTGTTCTGCATAGGAGCTTTGTGATGTTGAATTGACGACGTCTGAGCTTGGCAAGCTTTGCAACTTTAATAGAAGTCCCCAATCGCTTTAGATGTATAGGCCCAATAACAGAAGCTTTAGGTGGAGCAAGAGTTTTGCAAAACCCAATGTCCCAGAAAAAAGTGACCATGCAAGTAAGTGAAGACATTTGGTGCTAGAGATTGAGGCACAACCACCATGTATAGTGGATCTTCACCTTTTTCTGCAGATATCACTTTCTGTAACGGTCAGTTTCACAGGACAAGGTAGACTATTGTGTCCACAGTTTCTTCAAACCTGAACTAACAACCTTAAACTTGTAGAACAGATAGCGACAGCCACTCTGTTTCCATTTCCAAACTGCAGGACAGTGTCCTCACATAGCTATGGATGAATATGTGACAGAAACACTGTCAAGCATCTGTGACATTATCTGGTCTGCTGCACAAGAGTCTGGAACATTGGCCCTGAAAACAAGAGC